>NC_092580.1:30310000-31510000 GCF_037975245.1 Apostichopus japonicus
AGAAACTTTCTCTTGACCTAAATATATTCTATCGACGCTTACGTCTCCGTGAATTTTTTGCCGACGAAAATGGCAATAACACCACGCAACAAACCAACGACTTGCATTCCAATTTTCAGCCAAAAAGCTCGTGAAATCCGCCCAAGGCCCATTGTGCACCTCTTGAATCATTTATTTCGGCAATTGAAGAGGATGTAAAAACACAGACCTCTGCCCCAGACTTTCGTGACAATCTCAACAAAACTGAGAGACAGGCTATCCATGAACTCCGGAAGCGCGATGACATTGTCATCAAGCCAGCCGACAAGGGTTCTGCAATTGTCGCTATGGGCAAACAATTCTACAGAGAGGAAGCCAACTGACTACTCGGCAACCCTCAACACTACATACTCCTGGATTCTGATCCTACTCAAGAAATCACACAGTCTCTAACGGTTCCATTGACCGCAAGTTATGCCAAAACCTCCTTGAAAACGACCCAAAACCTGGTAGCCTAAAATTCACAAAGAAGGCAATCCCGGGACGCCCATAATATCGGGTAATGGTACAGCGACTGAAAAAAATCCAAATTCGTGGATCTTCTCATCCAACCTCTTGTTTCGGCCCTACCGTTTCTGGACATGGCGTTCACTTCCTGGACACCACTGTGACCCTACACAAAAAAAAAAATCTGGGAACTTAACCTAAAGACCACGGCACCATTCCGTTTAAACATCAGAAACGATTTGCCGTCCCAGATAAACCAAAACAATTCCTTTGCAATTACGACGGAATCGGATTAAAATAATCCGAATTTCTAAAACTTCTGCTCAATTCAGCAGAAATCAGTAAGTCGCATTGACAACCATGCCGACAATCTTCTCTATAAAATAGTTTCAATTCCTGCTACTCCTTGTCACTTTCCATGATCATGCACTGAAGAAGAGCTAGTTTTGCTCGAAAGCTCTGCAAAAACCAAACATCGGCTGTTTTACTTCCAATTACTTACCTAATTTAATTATTGTATCTCACTCGAGATCCAGCCTTTCTCTAAATGCAGCATAGTTGTTCAACAGTTTATATATATATATATATATATATATATATATTTATATATATATATATATATATATATTATTAGAGAAAACCAGAGAAATAAGATATGACTCATAATTGACAAATAAGGAGTAAGTTTTAGAAAATATATTGGAATTTTCGGTCCCCCTGGGACCTTCGTCAGCAATACTTGGCAGTCGAATGAGAAGTACAAAATGTGACACAATGAAAGTATGACGCTAGATAAGTGTAAGTTGCAATGATGGAATTAAAACCAAATAAACCATGACTATACAGGAAGCGAATTAAGGAGCAAAGAACGGATTACATATGCTTGTAGAACTGGTAGTTGTTAAGGGGTCCCAAGTCTTTGTTGAGGCCGGTGATGTGAGACTTAATACGAAAGATCCAATCGATTTCTTTACGTTTACGTTCAGTAGTTGATTTGAAGTTCGAGGCAATTAAAATACATTTTAGGTTTTTTAGAGAATGACCATGAAGATTGAAATGTTCGGACACTGGGAATCCTGCAAAATTATCACGAATAGATTTTTTGTGATTATTAAAACGTAAGCGGAATCGGGAGCCTGTTTCACCTACATAATTGCCCTCTTTGCAAAGTACACAATAGAAAATGTAAATAACATTAATAGAATCACAAGAGAGGGAAGGGGGTCTAAGACTATGCCCCATATGCCAAATATTACCCCAGGCACCGTGGTCAAGATTCCCAATGTTGACTTTAGTCTTAGACCCCCTTCCCTCTCTTGTGATTCTATTAATGTTATTTACATTTTCTATTGTGTACTTTGCAAAGAGGGCAATTATGTAGGTGAAACAGGCTCCCGATTCCGCTTACGTTTTAATAATCACAAAAAATCTATTCGTGATAATTTTGCAGGATTCCCAGTGTCCGAACATTTCAATCTTCATGGTCATTCTCTAAAAAACCTAAAATGTATTTTAATTGCCTCGAACTTCAAATCAACTACTGAACGTAAACGTAAAGAAATCGATTGGATCTTTCGTATTAAGTCTCACATCACCGGCCTCAACAAAGACTTGGGACCCCTTAACAACTACCAGTTCTACAAGCATATGTAATCCGTTCTTTGCTCCTTAATCCGCTTCCTGTAAAGTCATGGTTTATTTGGTTTTAATTCCATCATTGCAACTTACACTTATCTAGCGTCATACTTTCATTGTGTCACATTTTGTACTTCTCATTCGACTGCCAAGTATTGCTGACGAAGGTCCCAGGGGGACCGAAAATTCCAATATATTTTCTAAAACTTACTCCTTATTTGTCAATTATGAGTCATATCTTATTTCTCTGGTTTTCTCTAATAATATTTTCTTTTGGAGTAAACGTGGATTTTCGTTATATTATATATATATATATATATATATATATAAATATACACATATATATACACACATATATATACACACATATATATATATATAAACACATATATGTACACACATATATATATATACACATATATATTGGCTAGGTGAGACCTGCTCATCATGATATCAGATGAGATTGTTTGTTACGAAAATGCCATTTTAATGATATCATCTTACAGTCAGCTGATAAGCTTGCGAAATATGATCTAATTGGACATACTGTGTCAGTTCAAAACATCATTATATTGTTTTACCTAACTAAGAGAATAGCTGAAATTAGAAGGGTTAGAGGCCATGTTTTCTGCTCTTTAAATTTGTAAATAAGAAAAGGGAGAAAGTGAAGAAAGAAGATTGATATTATTTGCAGTAACAAATCCAATCATGTATAGAAACAAACTGCCATCAAGGTTGCATATTTCCACTTTCAATGGGCAAATATCTAGTTGTGTGTCTTACTCACTACTAGTATAACTATTAAGTTATCGTTGTATTAAAACTAGCAGTAATAAATAGGTATAGGCTATATTTTGGCTAAGATATTGTTTTATGTAAGTTTCAAGTTGTACCAATAATGTGTATACCACAATATTTGATCAGTTGGAATGTATCCAATGAATTCTAAAAGTTCTGAAAATGAGAAGCCTTGTTTTCTGCGCGTTAAATTTGTACATGAACCAAGAGAGAAAGTGAAAATAGAAGTAGAATGATAGTATCTGTAGTACCAAATCCAATCATGTATAGAAACAACCTGCCATTAAGGGTGCATATTTCCACTTTCAATGTGCAAATATCTAGTTTTGTGTCTTACTCACTACTAGTATCATCGTTGTATTAAAGCTAGCAGTAATAAATAGGCATAGGCTATATCCAATTGCTATGAGAGTAATGTAGAATTCAACTCAGGTAATGGTGATAACACATTTTGTTGCGACTGCGATGACAGATGTTTTTTCAAGTAGGCCTATATAGGCTTAACTGATTTGAAACTTCTAATTAAGCTGCTGAAGGTGAAACACGACGGAGTCCTTTTTGTGCTTTCCAAGCAAATGACGATGAAGATTAAATGTTTGTGGTAAATGTATATACATCCTTTCTGAGGTTATGAAGTGATGAATTTTAATATTTTATGACAACTTAAAGTATGCAAATGTGAGTCACCGTATATCAATGAAGACATTTGAGAATTGTAAAAACTTAGAAACAGGGTGTCAATCATTATTAAACGACATACTTCATTGAAAACCTATAACCATTGCATTGGGAGGTGGGGTAGAGGGAGGGTGTAGGGGAAAGTTGGAAATTTAAGAGAGGCTCTCTATGTCTTCTTCCATCTTTGTTTTGCAAGCAAGGTGTATACCTGTGTCCACTTAGATAATCTAATACGTCCATAGAAAATAGTCAGAAAGTACAGAGAAATATATTTTGAGAAGTTCAATCCAAGACCTATCTTCCAATTACTTGCATCATCAATTTATACACAGTAATAACGGCATCTTAGTTGTTTTTTTACTAAGAGGTACCTTCAATGCAGCAATTTTTCGAAGATCTTTCACGAGCTCCAGCTATTGTATAGACTTAAATTGCCATAAAAATGTTCAATAAAATGTTTTACATTAACATGGCTTTGCAGTGTATGTCAGTATTATCATTCAATGAGCAGTTATCTAAGGTGGCCGTATGGCTTCATTTGAATATTAACCCCTCCCCAGCAGTCCGGTAACCAGGCCGAGGTCCAGGGGGCATGCTCCTCCATTTTCAGACAAGTGCTCTCCCACCACACCACTTAATTTGTCCTACTATCATGTGAACAAAAACTTCACAAGTAACAGCACATGGGTATTGGTGCCCCCCCCCCCTCAACCCATAAATTGTTGGTGCCCCTCCAACTCGGGGTACCTTCTCCCAAGGGGCCCAAATATTTATGTAAAGCCGCCTCCATACATTGCTGTGTAATAAAATTGAGCATGCTGAACAGTAAAGTCGACTGGGCTTTGTCCATATGCATACGTGAAAGACCCAATTTATTTAAGGGGGGGGGGGGGGGTTCAGGGCTTAAAGTTTTGTGCCCGAATTTTGCCCGAATCCTTGTCCGAAATGTCAAAACTCACAAGACGAGCCGCATGAAACATGCTGATGCTGGTTGCGAGTATGATTTCATTGAAATTTTATTGAAAATAGAATAGAATAGCACCAGGGCGGATACTTCCTTTTTGAGAACGATTCGAGTAATTATCAGGAACGATTCGAGCAAATATCGGGAATGATTCGGGCAAGTATCGGGAACGATTCAGACAAGAATTGGAAACGATCTGAGCAAGGATCGGGAAAGTTCGGGCAAGAATCGAAGAAACTTCGGGCAATCGGCCGTGCATTAAAACCTTCGCGATATATATATTTTTTAATCTTTAAATTGAGTTTCATATTTTGTCCGGAGGATGCCCGAATATTGCAACAACTTTTGCCCGAATTTTGAGTCCCTGAAATTGGAGGGGGCAGTCTTTCCACTGTCCCCCGCCTCGTACGTCTATGACTTTGTGCCCTTTGTATCTAGTAAAGGGCATAACGTATGATTGTACATTATTGGGAAAATGATAGGATTTTTGGTTCCTTGCTGGGAGCAATGGAACCTATGCAGCCATGTTGGCGTGTACGTGTGGGTTGCGGGTATGGGTGTGTGTGTGAGTCTGTGACGCTTGTTTGGATCCGCAATAACACAACAATGCACAACAATGCATGATGGATGTTGGTCATACTTGCTATGTAGATGTATTAAGGTGTGCCCGATCGTTTTTGGTGCTGATCTTGTGAATATTAATGAGTTTAAGGGGTCAGATATAGAAAAGCTTTACATTGCAATAACTCCGCAACCTTCAGTACGATTGTAGCCAAACTTAGTATACAGCTGTTGGTTAGTAGCTGGAACACAGAGGTTTCAATTGGATGTGACCATCTGGGCTGGCAAAACAATCCGGGACCCTTTTTGCGTAGGATGGGCCCAATATTTATTTCCACCTCGAATACATTTTGGGACACATTCTTTGGGCCTGAATTTGTGGTCCAAATATGTTTGAGGTCATTTGGTCCCATAAGTGGGATTATAGTCAAACTTGTTACATATATATATATATATATATATATATATATATATATATATATATATAGTCTTAACATGCCCCAGAATGCACCATTTGAAATTATCTATTTAATTTTCTCGCGGACAGTTTTAATGACCCGGAACAGCCCTAAACGCAAGATTGCTAATACTGCTAAAATCTGCTGATAAAAACTCTTGAATTTTTGTGTGAGGTTGAATAATGGTGGGGGTTAAGACACTTTACCCCGACAATTCCCCGACTGAACCATGTCCCCTTCCCTCACTTGTGCATGCCACTAGTCTATGTACGTATATAATCTCCCCTTCGGTGTTTTAAACGAACCCAGTTTGAAGTGAAGGATCATGCTATGAGTAATTTATCTGATGAGGGGGAGGGGGAGGGGGGTTGGCGAGAGAGGTATCTCAACTGTCGTATAATTTCAACTATCGTAGACTGCGTCATGTTTGCAGTTTGAATCCATCCGTAAAATTACATATTAGGAATGTAAACCATCAAAACTATCATAGGATACGCCAGGACTGCGCATTACTTACAACGGGGTTAAAGCAGCATTTTGCGTCCTCGACTATGGTATTTCTCAACCTCACTGACTCCACTATGCCATAACGACATACATAACTAGCTTATCTATTTATATTTTACTTCAAATGGTGGCATAAAAGTCGAAAAAATTGCAACTTTCAACTGTGTTGTTCTCCAAGATATTTTCCGTTGGGAACCCAATAAACCTCGCCCATAATATGAATATTTAAACACTACGAACGTCATTGACAGATACGTAATATAACACCACGCTTGATTTGTGTACAGTCTATATGGCAGTTGTACCAGGGAGTTGTACCAACGCAAAGTCTTGAATCTATTTTTAGCAACGGCTCATAACTAAACCTGCATCTCTGATTGGTTGAATTCAAACTAGTGGGTTTGGGAACGGAATGCGATTTAATTTTGTATGTGGAATACTCGCTAATTAACGTTTTTGGCAGGGAAAAACTTGGCTAATATCTTAATTTGCTGTTTTGTGATTTGATGTAAGTAAAAAACTCGATGGACATGTCAAAAAAGTAGAAAACGGCGACCAAACGCAAAATGCTCATGAATAAACATACTATTCACTGATTGGTGGAATTCAAACTAGTGGATTTGGAGATATGAAAACTTGGTCGAGGACACTTTTACTCGTTATCGATATAAATCGTTAATTACTCGCTAATTAACGCTCTTGGCAGGATGAAACTTGGATGGTATCTTAGTTTGCTGTTTTATAATTGATACATGTAAAAAAATCGATGCACAGTTTAAAAAGGTGGAAAAAAGCGACCCAACGCAAAATGCTGCTTTAAAATACCCAGGAGCGAGATTCTACATTGTCACACCGACGATCATAACAGAAAATAATATTATCTATGCAATACGTTGCAAATGACGTCGAAACATATCATTACAAAAGTTTTGTGACCTAAGTGTTTCAGTAATCACTCAGCCAGTATTACGGAACTTCATATATGAGACTGGTGGTATCGTTTAAGATATACGCATGCGTGCGTATATAGTTATGTAATAAAAACACGATCGTTCAATAGTGTGAACAACCTACTCCGGTTTCAACTTGGTTATAGCTACAGGTAATACCAGTATCGTGCTTCAGTTGTCCTGCATTTCCGTAAAGATATCTGATAACAACAAACCGAACTCTATTGTACATCCGAACCGATGTTCTTTATTCCCAACAATATACATATATAACCTTGTATACTTCGATTGTTAGTTACGACAATCTGCTTCAGTATTTTTTCTGCTATTGGATTTCTCGTTGGAAAGAAAAGGATATACAACAAACTATGGCTTTATATACAAATCTGAAAAGTGTCTTCACAGTGCTTTGGAGTATTAACGTTATCGTGGTACTAGGACAGTCGGAACCAGAAACGGAACCACCTCCAGTACGTAAGTACGTAGTTCGCTATGTGGCTAATGGGGTCTGCGGTGTTTTGTGAGCAGAGTAAACGTAGTTGACGATGTTCTTCCCCTGGTTGGTTTAGTGGGGGGGGGGGCAGGGATGCTTAAATGACTGAGGGTGAAGTCCACTTCCGAACTGCTTCCTTAAATGATAATATTGTAATTAAATTTCGTTATGTTCACTCTCATATTATTCTTAGATCTTCCAACATACGGGCTCGATTTGGTTACGAAGGCGTGGCATGGGGGAAGAGGAGAAGGGGGGGGGGGTGGGTGGGGATTATGACTGTGGTAGATCCATTCATTTAATATTGTAACAAGGAACCGCGAAGTTAACCATATGTAAGGTCGTACCACGTAAATCCTGTCATTTCAAAACAGTTCCAAGTACGTATTAGATCTACTTAGGCCTATGGGTTGATATAGTCTAAAGAGTGCAGTGCGTTTGACAATGGAAATGCAACTATTAGTATTAATAAACAAATATGCTAACACTGTTAACACAATATGTCAGAAATAAAGTCAACATTACTACGAATAAAATATCGGAATGGAATAAGAAATGAATTACGGGGTAAAACAACATAAGAAAGATTTAGAAATTTCTTCTCCTGTGAAAACAATCAGTTTCCTGTCATATGTCAAACATCAGTATACATCGCCATCAGTTGTTGTACCAAAACAAATTATGGATATGTCAGAAAACTTAAAACAAGAAGGCAATTCACGGATTTGCATATCTCATTGCCAGCAAACACTGATTTCAGTTGAACATGTTTAATATTAGCTATGCAATCTGGCAATCGGAGGAAATTACTACTTGACATTTGCATTATTGTCAACGTAAGTATTCTCTTAGAAGTGAGGATTTATAGTTATTCTTTCTTTTCCATTCACGTTACAGAAACTGTACGGGCTGGGTACTGCACTAGAGATTATGAATGTAGTTCTTCATGTGGTTCTCTGACATCGGTCACATGTTCTTGTCACCCAGCTTGTGAATTATTCCAAGATTGTTGTTACAATACTATCGAAAAAAGTAATCGCTGTTCCAAAGATACCGACACCGAAATATTTTTGTCTGAAGTTCTTCCCGATATGAGAGATTACTTTCAGTGTGCTACGGATGTTATATCACAGCAAAAATACTGGATGGTGTCTAAATGTCCAGATACATGGACGGGGCTTAACGAATGTGACGTCACAGGCGACGACACAGATATCACCGTGGGTAGATTGGAAGATAATTTATCTAGTATTCCAGTTTTATCAAGGAAAGGACTAACCTACAGAAATTTTTACTGTGCTCTCTGTCATGGAGAGGATTTATCCGACCTTTCACCTTGGTCATTCGAGGCTCAAGATTGTGAAGACACTGATATTTTTAAAACAGCTACGAACCTGACCGTTAAAGATCAAATCTTTCTACTGAGAGAACACTGTCAAAGCTTGTCCTTCCTTCCACCTTCAGATCATCCATTTTACGTGTTATCTGTAATACCTTGTTTTGAAATTACCGATGACGTAATCGATACATGTGACGATAACACAGCTAGCGAGGATATCAGACACAAATGTTCGACCATAGCAGCTCCCATTTCGATTGGAGGGTACTTCAAAAATACCTTCTGTGTTGAATGTTACTATTCTTCTCGTAAATATATCGACTACGAGGTTTTAGAGTATTGTACAGCTGCATTTGACCGCGAAGAAATATTTCCGCCCGTTTTCGCGGTGCCGTGTCTCTATGACTACGAAACCGGTGAAACCATATGTCCAACACCTGAACCTCCCCCACCACCTCTCGTACCAATTTCTATAACCTTTAATTTTGGTGGTAATTCTGGTGGTATATCCATCACAAAAAACAATGAAAGGATCCAAGAAATATCTGTGACTTGTAACGTTGGACAGGTTTTTGATCCACTCGGGGCTTCGTGCAAACTATTAACATGTCCTAGTGGTTACGTTCTGAGAAGTTCACTATGCGTACAACTGCCAAATATTACTACAAATTCGTCAGAAGAATGTAATCACTATTCTATACATATAAAAGCTGACAACGTGAACTTTATCAACAATTCTTGTTTGGAGAACATGGAAACAACTTTTAATTGCCTACCAGCGGATTTGGTATTACTTTTACAAGCAAACATGGAACATTACAATACATCGTGCAGAATGACGAGCCAAGAACAGGTTGTTTTAGAAGTTGTCACGACTTCTTTAGAAATAATTGGAAGTCTCTTGGCAAAAGCTGGCAGTACATCTTCGCAAAATTCAGATGCATGCACAAGTTTGAACATTGTGGAGTTTTTGGCGTACTGTCCATCCAAAGTGGAGGACCCGACCCTATATTGTGATTCGGAATGGTACAGTGAACCCCAGTGGAGTACATCTGGTAATATTACTGCTGGAATTCTTTTCCAAAATTCATCGGAAACTACTGACGTATCTCAAATAAAGATTCGACATTTATTTCAATTTTCATCAACACATGGTAACATCTCATCAGAGGACATTTTAGTACAAAGATGCGTATTTAACTCTAGTGAAGTATCATTATGCCCGCTAATTTCACTCGATTCAAACGTCTTTCTCCCTTTGGAAAACGAGTCCAGTGTTTTAGTATATGCGGCAAATATATCGATTCAATTTACTCCAGATATGTATACAATACAACAAAATGGTGACATACAGGTGTGTAACTTTTTGGAAGCCTCTGGCACCGTTGTGACTTATAGGTTTTTGCCTCAATATTCCCAAACACAAAGTATCCTGAGCACGGTTGGTATTTCTCTTTCGGTGATTGCACTGCTTTTAACATTGATCAGCTACTCCGTATTTCCTACATTAAGAACCAGACTAGCAAACATTATAATCATGACCCTTTGTGGTTGCCTTGTAGTGGCTCAGTTACTACTTATCTTCGCGGGTATTTCTACTCTTCATGGTACCTTATGTTCAGTAATATCTGGTCTTGGACATTTCTTTTGGCTGACTGCTTTCTCGTCTAGCTCAATATTAGGTTTTCTTATGAATCAGACTTTTAGTCTCAGAAACCAAACATTAAGAGGTGTAAAACCTTCCAAAAAATCTATATTTCTTTTCATACTACTGTGTTTTGTTTTGCCAAGTATCATCAGTGGGACATTACTGATTCTTTACTCTGTGGATGAAGATGGCATTTACGGAATAGTGTATGGTTCTAACTCAGGATGCTGGATTGGTGGACCAAAGATTAACTTGTATGCCTTTGGTATTCCGGTGGCAGTGAGTGTTGTCATAAATATGATATTCTTCATACACATAACTGTCTCCATTTGTATTCAAAAGAGGAGTAGTCAGAGAATCAGAAAGACCAAGGAGGAAAGCCACTTACGTGAATTGGTGATTTATTCAAAGGTGAGAAGTTTCTTCTTCTCTTTTTCTTCTCTTTTTCTTCTTATAATGTGGCTATGACATCCCATAACCTTAGCAGGATACGTTAGTATATGATACAATCACAGTTATTCATTAAAAACGCTGTTATGTGGATATTATTTCGAGAAACCGAGTTCATTTATCTTATGGCTCATAGTGCCTGTAAATTAGTTTGAACAGTGTGAGAGATGCCGCTGGCTTGTTTTTTAAATTTAGTATTCACTGATGTCAATGATAAGGGCAATCTTACTAGAATAACACCAAGCTTTCAAAACCTTCCAGTTCAGGAAAAGTCATGAGATTCCTGACTAGATTTGATATCTGCTTCAATTTTTCTGATACTTAAGCTTGTTCATACATCATCAGTTTGACAAAGGTATAAACCGATATAGAAACCTGTTCTTGTTATTCCGAACGTAATTTTGAAATTATTCTTAAAGAGATAGTATGGAGTTACAAAAAAATAGATGAACGTAAATTACACTTTATGTCATTGGCATTTCCCTCGGTAATTAATAACCAGCAACTTTATATGCGTCGTTAAAGGCTGTGATTCTGAGCAACACCTTCCAATTTTGTTTACATTACGGAATCACTAAACATATAATTGCTATATATAAAAAAGTGTGATTCATGAAAGTAGTATCCTTATAACTACCTGACTTTGTGAAGAATTGAAAATTCCAATCAAACACACAAGCAAACAACAAGCAAACGCATTAGCCAAAAGAATTTCGGAATCCCATACATATTGGAAAACAGGAATTGATTGCGTGAAGGTACTTTTCTGTTTTGTACATTAACAATTCAATGATGCCAATTTGGTCACTACTTGAAACATATAGTCTAGTAATTCATTAAAATATGCCTTGATTCTATTTTTGATTCTTCAGATTTTCATAATCCTGGGGTTAACCTGGGTCATTGGCTTTGCTGCTGCGTTGTTTGACAAACAGTGGCTATGGTATCTCTTTATCATATTCACGTCATTGCAAGGACTTTTCATTTTTCTTGCCTTCACTGTCAAATCCGAAATTTGGGGGATGTGGAGGAAGCGGCTGGGCATGTCTTCTGACTCGTACATTTCATCTTCACAAGGTGTGTATTATCAACCTGGAAAAGGAAAAAAGACATCTGGATTAACGGCCTCATCAACAGTGTAGCACCTGACACCTGTACTCTGCATTTACATGAGAAGGACAAATACCGGCTGCGTTGCGTTCCTTACACTTCGTTGCGTGTGAAATGTTGTTTGTGTATATCTGTTTGCTTGTGTATATGTATATTGGCTTTGTTGTACCTGCTCATCATATAGGTCTCGCACCACAATTAATTGTTCCATTGACCTACACACTAAACTCGTCACTTTCAAGAGCTGCCTTAGCATAGACAGAAGTTTTCAACTGGTATATTCTACCCACCACACGATAGCTGAAATATTGGCCTATCATGGCACTTGCAAACTGCCATATCATGACCGTTTAGATTTTGAGCTAGAAGAGGAGCAAGTTTAAGCATACTGAACCCCAACCCTTCCATCTGCTCGCTCCGAGTAATATCAACATATAACCAAAGTTTATATGGTTTATATCACCTTCCATCCTCCCTATTTTCACACCATCTGTACTTTAAATTATGCTCTTTCATATAAAGGGAGAACAAACGATGACAGTAACTGATAACATGCTTAAACAAGCTTTGCCTAAGGTACTTTTACCCCTTTTCTCTGACAATGGTTAAGCTTTCGAGCGGATGTATATACACTACTCTAATTGTGGTGCGGTACCTATAATCTGATACAATTGACTATTACGAATATACTATTTTTATAATATCATCTTACTGACAGCTAATGGTGACCTTGGACAGACTGTTACAGTTGAAAACACCAGTACATGTTCTACATAACTAACAGAATAGTTGAAAATTAGAATAGTTAGAAGCCCTTACTTTCTGCTCTTTCAATTTTCTCAAAAAATGGGAGAAAAGAGAAAAGAGTAATCATATTATTTTGTAATACCAAATCCAAATAATATATACAAAAAACCTGCCATCAAGGGTGCATATTTCCCACTTTCAATAGGCAGGTCGGTAATTGCTACCAAAAACCACTATCCTTCATTTTTCATTCCTCGGGCTATTAAAACTTATAATAAAATTAATTTGTTTTCTTGCCTTTTCTGTACAGCCTGCTGCTTTTCCATGTTTTCTTTCTTTTTAGTTTGACTTGCTAACCTTTTATGTTTTTATTGCCTTGCGAGCAGTATAGTTTCCTTAGTTAAGGATCAATAGAGTTCTTCTTCAAGTTTATATTATTCTTACCAGGGAGTTGTTATGGAACATAACAACTCTCCCTGGTGTATACATATATAGTATGAGTAAGTACAGGGAGTTGCTATGGAATTCTTACTCATACTATATATGTATACACAACAAGTTTACCGGCAGGAAGCATTACTTAGCAAAAGCACTACAACAATACTCTGTCGTAGTTCAAGGTGACTCTATGAATAGCAGGATTCACGGTCAAGGCCAACCACGTACCGTACATTTTGTATATTTTTACCCTACTATAAGATAACTTACAAAGAAAAGGTGTCCTTGGGAAACTTTTGTTACCTATTTGATGACTTACTGCAATACTATTTTAATCAGAACTGTGTGTGTACGTATATATGCCTGTGTTTGTGTGAGTGCAAATTATCCATCCAGTCCGCAGTATGCAACTTGTTTTCAATAAAAGAAAAACTAGAAAAAACACACAAATATATGCGTTAAGTAGGAACCGTTAGGAAAGAGTTATCATAAAGGATGACTTAATATGCATATGGTTCTACATTATAGATATGTTCTATATTATAGATATGTTATATATATATATATATATATATATATCAACAAGAAAAAAATGGAAAAATATATATATATATATATATATATATATATATATATATATATATATCAACAAGAAAAAAATGGAAAAAAATGATACTTTCATTTCCAACTTTATTACTTAGAACGTAAATAGGTAACAAAATATTTCGAGCGTTTACACGGCTCTTCTTCAGTTGTGCTAATGAAATGGAAGAAACTAGACCTTATTGGTATTGAACTTGGCATGTATGCTCATAAAAGAGAGATCCCTGTTGAGCCCATTGTTGTGTGTATTGAGGCGTAAGATGGTTTTTAGTTCCCGGTTGCTTCTTTCGTGAGCGGTTTTGAAGAAGCCGTATAGAATGACAAATTTGAGGTCAGATAAGTTGTGATTGGGGAGATTAAAATGTTCGGCAACAGGGAAACCTGGGTTATTATTGCGGATACTTAGTTTGTGATTATTGAAGCGGAGTCTGAACTTTGTGCTGGTTTCGCCAATATAGGTGACCTGGGGGCACTTGCAACAATACAGCAGGTAGATGACATTGGCTGAGTCGCAACCAAATCTACCAGGTCTCAGAGTGGTGCCTGAGGCCCGGTGGAGGAAAGCGGGGGAGGGGTCGAGGTGTGTGCACACCAAGCATCTAGGTTTGTTACAGGGGATGTTACCACTGTCAGGTTCATTACTGGGTGGGGCGAGATTAGTGCGAACCAGTACTGAGCGGATGTTGCGGGGTTGTCTATATGCTATGACTGGGGGGGCTTTGAAGAGTTCAGCTATTGTGGGGTCCGAACCTAGAGTGCCCCAAGATTGTTTGATTTTATTGAAAAGGGGGCGAAGGGAGGGGTGGTAGGTGACAACGAGGGGTAGACTATCTGAAACAGATTTTTTACGATAGGTTAGGAGACTAGAGCGTTGTAGAGACAGAACCCGTTTGAGGTGGAAGTTAAGTATACGGTATGGGTATCCCCTTTGAAGGAAAAACTCAAACAGTTCAATGGCCTTATTGAGAAAAGTTTGGTCATGTGAGCAGATACGCCGGTATCTGAGTAACTGGCTGTAGACAATGGAATTTTTGGTGTGGCGGGGATGAAAACTATTAAAGTGGAGATAAGAGTGCCTATCAGTTGGTTTGGCATACACCGATGTCTCTATTTTGTGATCATCGATCATGACGAGTACGTCGAGGAAGGGATTTGCTTAGTGGACCGTTCGGTGGTAAATTTTATGGAATCGTGAGAATCATTGGCAAACGTGAAAAAGTTGTCAAGTTCTTGTTCGCCCTTATCCCATAACATAAAAATATCATCAATATATCGTACATAGAGACATGGTTTGTAAGAGGATGAAGAAAGTAATTCTTGTTCTAGGTAGTACATAAAAATATTAGCATATGAGGGGGCCATTCGGGTACCCATGGCTGTGCCTTTGGTTTGCAGATAGTGACGACCATTGAAGGTAAAATTATTATGCTCCAGTATAAACTTAATGAGCTGCGAGATCTCACCATGTTGGGTGACATCATTAGACGCCATCATCTTATTGCAAGCCAGGACACCTTCGCTATGGGGGATATTGGTGTACAGGGCAGAAACATCCATGGTTACCAGAATGGTGCCTTCAATGAGGGGCGGGACTTCCCTAAGTATGTTAAGAAAATGGGTGCTATCTTGAATATAGCTGGGTATGTTGGGGAGAAGAGGTTGTAAAAAATGGTCAACGTAGGCTGAAATGTATTCTGTAAGGGTACCAATACCAGACACAATAGGCCTACCAGGGGCGAATATATGTTGTTTACGAGCGATTTCGAACACCTCGTGGTCTGACAGTTTATTAGCATTCTTATGTTGATTGCTGACAAGGCCTTTAAGTTTATGTATTTTGGGGAGTGTGTAGAAGGGTGCGGGTGTGGGGGCGGAGGGTATGAGCTTTACAACCTCTTCTCTTACCTTAACGTTAAACGAATTTACCAAAGAAATTAGGTGTCTGTGGTATTGAGAGGTGGGATCGTTGTCCAGTAGTTCGTAGAAACGGACGTCAGAAAGTTGCTTTTGCGCCTCTGCGACATAGTTGGTGGTGTCCATAACCACAATGGCTCCTCCTTTGTCGGCTGGTTTGATAATTATGTCTGAGTTGCGACGGAGTTCGTTTAGGGCTTTGTGGTCGGATCTGTCAAAGTTGCTGGGTGCTGGTGTTTTGGTGCAAATGGACGAGAGGAATGAACTAAGATGCGAGTTGGCTGCATTAACAAAGCTGTCTATAAATGCGTTACGGTTGTCAGGTGGTGTCCAGGTCTTCTTGGCTATGTTGCGTTGTACGATAAGTGGGCGGTTATATATATATATATATATATATATAGCCTACTTATGCTAATTCTAGATTTGCGACTCAATGCAGGACAAGGGTATTAGAATAATCCTCAGAATGTGAGATTTGAGATCTGACATTGTTTAAGCTCATTCTTGTTAATACTTTATTGTACAAAGGCATATAATACCGAAGTGTATTGCGCAATACACTATACACTTGCAGAATATCTTGTTCCGTCGTCATATTCGTCATGACTATGTGGTCTTTTACTCTAACATCACTGCTGACATCTTGGTAGAAGAAAATAAACAACACCCCGTTACAAAATACAACATGGACTGACGTTTTTCGTTTTTCTTCTTTGGAATATGCTTTCTTAACATATAAAAACTAATTTTGTTACATTAAGTCATCATTTTACCTTAAATGTACAGAGGAGGCTGAACTACATATGGTAGCATCTGAAAAATGCGTACAGCCTCAGTGATTCTGCGTACAATTCGTGCAATGATAAGTACATTTTACAGGAATCTTTCGAAGCGTAGGTGAAATACCTACTCATTGAAAGTCTAGGTTTCTCGGTGGTTGAAATATCATATGATTTTTCTTTCTTCATGTATAGGGCTACATTTAACTAAACTATACCAGAGGTTTGCTTGATTATATTTAACATTTCGACCTATACAGCGCATTTTGGATGTCTATATTTGTTATGTTGAATTTTCTTATATGATATGTAATAAAAGTTATTTGTTACAACATTGAAACGACATCGAATGACTGTCCATATCATTTTCAAGTGACATATACAACTTTCAGGAAAGAATTGACATAATAGTGGAATATGTATATGGATGGAAATAGAGAAATTGGAAAATTCATCAACTCACATTTCAGGACTATTTCGATCAGTCCATAAAACAAGGGCTATTTCAGTCCATTTTCGCAATTACAAGTGTTTCACATGCAACACAATCACATATTTTAAGAGCATTGGCCCCTTTCTAGTGTACATAATTATCAATTTTCTCCCAAAACTCATTAGCTCATATTGTTTTCCATCCGGTGTATCATTGCAATAGATAATTACTTTCACAGATCTTTTTACTCCATCGTTTGTCTATTAATTATATAATGCTTATTTTTGTTTTAATTCCGTAGTAGTTCTGCTGGTTTCTCATGTAACGAGATGTGAGAAAAAGATTCCCACAGGAGCTAAAACTAAATTAAAGCTATCTGCTCCGCTAATTATGTTAGCACCTCTCAAAAGACAAAAACAACAGGAAACAAGAGAGAAGGGGAACAAAATAGTTTTACTAGTTTCCCACGAACTACAGTTTAATAGTTATGTTAATCGACAAAACTAACTTTCTTTGTTGTTTGTGTAAATTGTTATACAAAATTCAACTATTTTTGTCAGTTTAGAGATTAGTCATACCGCTCTAGTATAAAAACATGTCTGTTTCTATCGTGAATTAAAGGATGTTTGCACAAGACAGCCCTGGAAGGACGACATTCCCTTCTGAGGTGAAATGATCTGACCATATATCCGCTCAATGTGAAATCATATTTCCGGCTCTAAAGCCCCGATTCCTCTTTGAAGACTCAATTCAAAACAAAAGGAAATCTTGCATGAACCTTGAGGTCACCAATGGTTGAATTTTGGCACAAAAGTCATTTTGATAGGTTATAGACCGTTAGAAACACTGCTATTAGTTTAGTAAACTATATAAATATTTCTTGAGAATTTACCACATTAATATCTGAGGCTCATGAATTAAAGTGGATAGACTACTTTAGTCTGACACGAACTGACTATTGGGGCAATAGTTTTTCTCAGATACCCAACAACCTATCAATCACTGAATATGGCCCAAACAACTTTCGCAGTACAGTATAAAACTTCAGTATAGTCACTGGGTAAATCACGAATGGTGCTCACTGTCAGCAACATGGTGCTATACTGTTCAATTTGATATAAAATTGGAAGAAACATTGCTTTGGTTGAGTAATTAGAATTTTGTTTGATATGGCTAGATTATCAACATTGGCAACTAGATCTACACTGCAGTTGGGGAACCAATCCCATCAGCAATTAAGCCTTAAAGGAGCATTCCAGAGATTAGGGATATTTTAATACTGAATAAACCGGACTTACGATGTAGACATATTGATATCACTAACATGTCCTTCCGCCATTTTGTTTGTGTTAGACTACATAGAATATACCAAGACTAACATGCTGTCTAATGCCATCTCTTAGCTTAACTCCACAGCTTATTATAGATGCATGGCAATGAAAGGAAGGTTTCGAGCACACTCTAGCTCTTCACAAGAGGATCAACCATCGATATTTTCCCCAGATATTCTAATCAGTTGAAACAAGACCGTTAATTATCTCATTGAGGTCGAATCTGACGATGGCCTTTATATTCATGCAGCCGCTGTTTAATTTTTAGAAGGATTTTACTTGCCGTGTAGCCTTACATAAGAAACACGTGGATTTTAAAATTTAAGAGTTAAGTTATTTCTTATATAGACTTAATTTTTAGTCTTAACATGCCTCAGAATTTTTAATACAATTAAGTCGGTTTCAATTACACAACGTCATCACCTAGCCTTTATTAAATACTTCATTCGCATCTGGCCCTCTCATAAATGTTAACGGACAAGTTTGAGTCTAAAGATCTTAATTATAGTATAAATATACCCCAGAATGCGCCATTTGATGTCCAAAGTTTGTTTTCTTTTGGAAGGACCACAACATCTCTTACAGTGCTTCAATTAACCCAGGGCAGGATCCCTGCATATATAAACAAAGGCGTTCGCCCGCAGCCTTTCCACAAAAGTTCAGTCCTTAAATAAATCAGTCTGGGGAAATTTAATTTGTCCCCACACCCCCCTCCTCAAACATTAAGATCATGCGCTCTGGAGACAATTGACACGAGGCCTCGGCTGTATCTCCTTCCACCCTTCCATTATCGTCAGGACTGGACAATTTGAATCCCTGTGATGAGATGACATGTCATCAACCATGTTTCAAAATAAATAATACAGGCTAAAATTTGATAGATGTTCATATTTCGGCTTTTAAATCATTTTTTTTATAATGTAATTTTTTTTTTAAATTTTGTATATAATATATATACAAAAAAAATAGTATAAAACTGGTAACGTTTATTAACCTATGTGTAATTAAGTTACTTGTTCGCAAGTCGTACATTGCGGTCATCCAGTCAGTGGGCGATGTTGTTTATAGCACCATGCACAATTGGGCCTATACTGTGACTTTAATTTAATAATATAGGCCTACAAAATTGATTGTCCTTCTTCTTTCACATGTTTCTTGTTGAAGCATATACTGGATTATACCGGTACGTGGACAACCAGCGAAAGGAAATGATGTCACCACTAGACAGGATATGAGACAGGTCTGATGACCGAAAACAAAATAACTTCACAACCGGATAGACAGTGTAACGTCATGCGTACTTCGTCTGCGCATAAGTTATCTATAGAACAGCTTTGAGCTAGCAGAAGGTTTGGGAGTAATATGCTAATCTTTCACCAATTCTGGCTCAAAATGTAAACGGATATGGTGGGGTAATTTCTTTCATCTATGCATAAGAGGCCTTGGACAGAGTTGGGGTGGGTAGAGGGGAGACCATATCAGAAGGTAAAGCCGTGGATAAGAAACCTAACCCTTAGTTGGTCGATCAGACACTCCAGGCTAGAACCGGCCTCACGACCTATATATTTCATGCATGCTTCTAATATGCCAACTCGACAATACAGCTGAAAGGAGGAGATGTCGAATTGTAAATTTAAAAGAGAATGAAAATAATCGTTTCCAAGGGTTGCGGAGCTCAGTGGCGGCGGAACCGGGGGGGGGGGGCTTGGGGGGATCAGGCCCCCCCAATATAAAAGTTGAGGGGGAAAATGCATGATAAGCCCCCCAATATTTACCAAGGCTCCGAAACGTGCATGTGCCCATTTTTAAATGCATACTTGTCGATCTGTCCGATGCACACTTATACTATAAAGGTGTAATAATTTTAGTAATTGCTGGGGGACCTTGGTCCCTCGGACCGTCCCCTGACTATAGACCACATTATCACCCCAACCGCGTCTTCACGCCCCGTGAAAAGTGGAAGCAGTTAGTGTGAGTACCGGTAAGCGTAACACAACTTCGTCTTAGGCCAATGACTTGCCTCATTTCAGCCAGTTCTCCAACATCCCCTTACTTAGTGGCGGAGCGTCCATATATACAGCCAGGGGGCGGATCCCCCCCCCCCCTCCTGACGGACTCAAATGGACTGCTGGCGCCCTTTTCAGCTTTTCACTACTTTTAACTTATTCGCGATTATTGACTATTTTATTGCGCTCTCATATACCTATTGACATTTGTTATATTCTGTTGGTGTAATTTTCCGACAAAATGGCGACGACACCTATTTATTCTCCGTTTATCTGTAAATTAGCAAGGCCCGGAAAGGGTCATTTCCTGCAATCTAGGGAGTAACTTTACTCAAAAATTTCTGTACGCTCCGCGCCAACCTGTGATGGCGCTCCGCTTAGATAGTGTCGAAAGCGCCCCTACAGACCATTCTTGCCCCCCTGACCAATACCCATAGCTCCGCCACTGCCCTTAATACACTCAAAAACGTCTTTGCGAGTACACTACGAGTAATAGCTACTCTCTTAAAACACCTTCGAATATACAAATTACAATGTTTTTACAGACTTTAACGTGCAATCTGAGAAATTGCAGGCTTGAGACCCATATTTTAGGGCTAGGTATTCGCAGCATAAAATACTCGGGAAATGCCGTTTCCGGCCATCTGGGGGTTTGAAAAAACCCAAAATTTTCTTGTACTCTCCGCGCCAACTGATGGTGGCGCTCCGCTTAGATAGTCTCCACAAATTAGCCCCCCAATAATTTTTCCGTTCCGCCGCGCCTGCCAGTGGCGGAGCTGGTGACGCTGTGGAGCCTGGGACAAAGGTGGGACGTGCTCCTCGGGCCAGTTTCCTGAAAACTTTCAAATTCCTCTTTCAATAATGTAGAGCTTTGTTTTGGTAAAGAAGGGTAGCCTTTGTATGAAATTATTTAAAAGCGCCAATCGGTTGAGAAATTACAACAACAAAAAAGAGCTGGAATTAAAAAATTGCCATCTTGTTGAAAAACGTTCGAATAAATCAATTTATGGTGCAGATGCACAAATAATTATTTTTTTTCTTGACGTTTTCAGGTGACATTGTGGATTGCCGCCTCAAAGTCACAATGTCCCACTCAAAACCTCCCCAAGCTGTGATGTTTCTTCCAACTCCCCCTCCCCCAACACCATGCACAATAGTTAACCCTCTTTCACCGTCACTGTCAATTTCCACTGGTATCATAAACATGTACACTGCTAAAACCGCAAACATATTGTTTTTAGTAGCTCGAAGAACGAAATTAATTAACAGCTATACATATTAAACACGCCACTCTGAAATTGTTTCCACCTACTTTGTGAAGACACACAATGAACACTTCTATGGTACTTAAACTTTACCGTACTATGGTAATAGTTCCACGTTAATGGTAACCATAATTTTCTCATACTCTCTCTTCGTCAGGCTTACATTCATGATGTCGAAACGGTTCAGCAACCTAAAAATATATTTATATAAATACAGAAAGAGGGGTAGACTAAATAACACCTGAAATAGATCTCCACTACTTCAATTGGTCAATATAGTTTACAACTGAAAGAGCACATTATCTTCTGTCAAAGCTATGCCACTCAAACACCGTACACAAGCAGTGTGTTAGACATTTCGTAATCACGTTCCTGGTTGGTGTGTTGTTATTGATCGCTAACTTCAATTGAAGTCCCATTGAAATAAAATAAAGTTATTTTACTTCAGTGATCAGGGCACATGGCAAATGGTTGGGCACAGGCTGAAGAGGATCTGTTACACATCTGTTCACCTTTCATTTCCAAGTTTGGCCTCAAAGGTAGTTCCACGACATGCATGAGAGATTTTATGGACGAGAACCGTATTAATCTCGCCAGATTGACACAATTTGGTGGACCATAGGTCTCTTACTTAAAAATCGAATGTGTATCAGAGTTTGAGCAATAAAAGAGGATAATAATGCCTATGAAAGGAAAGTTTCCGTTGAGAAGGACGTTGCGGTATCTTGAAAGGGGAAATGTCCGGTCACACTAATTAGCGTCAACTCACGACAACTCACGACAACTCAAGACAACTCAAGACAACAGGTTTAAAATAACATCAAATACAATTGATGTTATCAGAGTATATCTGGAAACACGTTTAAAAGTGACTGGAACCAGCGTGCATACAGATCTTTCAAGGGAAAAAATGTTTTTGTCGTAAAAATCGCCAACTTTTTCCTAACGTTGAATTAGACGACGTGATGCTATTGCGATTGCGCAATGCCATTGGACCGAACCATTATAATATGAGTGGGTTTGTGCTAGGTTTGGAAAGTACCTTGTGTACAGTGTCGGTAAGGTGGGTTGTCGTAGTAATAAAGCACCAAAGTATGGTGAATGAACTCCAAATCAAATTATTTAATGTTTTAAAATAATGAATACTTCTTATTATTTTTCCATTTTAATTTACATATGTTATTATTAATTTTACAGAGTCTTGCTTACTATCATCTTGCCCGGTTTTATTATTCTCTCCGTCAAATCATTGAATGTTTTTAAAATAATGAATACTTATTGTTTTTCCATTGTAATTTACATATGTTATTGAAAAATTACACTTACCTGTAGTGTAATGGTTCGGTCCAATGTCATTGCGCAAGCGCAATGGCATCACGTCGTCCAATTCAACGTTAGAAAAAAGTTGGCGATTTTTACGACAAAAACATTTTTTCCCGTGAAAGATCTGTATGCACGCTGGTTCCAGTCACTTTTAAACGTGTTTCCAGATATACTCTGATAACATCAATTGTATTTGATGGTATTTGATGGTATTTTAAACCTGTTGTCTTGAGTTGTCTTGAGTTGTCGTGAGTTGTCGTGAGTTGACGCTAATTAGTGTGACCCGAAATGTCTACCTAAGAGACACAGTGAAAATTGTAACCATTAACTACAATACGTTAGGAGAAACTCACAAGGGTGCCAGGTATTGATATGTTGTAAAGAATTACATACAAACGTGTCACTTGGGTGTGTTTAGGCTAGATCCAAAGGAAAGATTGTTAGCTTTGCCATATAGATCTAGTCTATGCAATCATTGTAATCCAAATGAATAAGTACTCTAACTTTATGGCCTAGCCTAGGCCTAAGTAAGATAGACACTGGGCCGCTTAGCCTAGGCCTACTTTGTGAGCTAGGTCAACCAAGTTTGTGAATGATTGCAACTTAATCCATCTAAGAAGAAATGTAGTGGTTGGCCAAATATTTGGTCAGTTTTCTTATGTAGGGCCTACAGCTTAACAGTTTTATTTGTAAAACACAAACTTGTGGTATGAGTAGGATGGTGACTTCGAAGTTCGGCCACTTAAGACTTAAAACACCCCAAAACTAAATCTTCTGGTCTAAATCACCAGAAAATATACTTCATATGGTGGGAGAATTGTGTTTTAGTACAATACACGGCCAAACTTTCTTTCCTGCAAACTGTTTTCACGTTGTTTTCCAAGAAAATTCTTCGTGATTGTGGAACTGGTATTTCTTGCTAGAGTATTGCGAAGTTCGGACACGCAACCTACAGTGTGGCGCTGGTACAAATTGGTGGCGCTGTTGCTCTTTCAGTAATTATAACAGACTTCATAGATCTTCGTCATTTTATTGACAAATATGTAAGTAATTTCTTGCACACGGGTCATTTTGGAGAGAAAATAACTGTAGCTTCTTACTTTTTGGTGAAATTTGGCTCTTCCTGTAGGTTTTCATGGTGAAAATTGTGTATTTCTTAGGGTGCCCGAACTTCGCAGTATGGCGAACTTCGCAATACTGACTATACTGTACAACAGCATTCAGAGTAGGCCCTACAAGTAGAATTCCCCTTGGTGTGACCGTATGTGTACTGAATTGTTTTGCCCTAAATCTTACAGTGCTCTCCAAATCTCCCGAGTAGCTGTACACACAATGAGGCTGTGTAAAAGCACAGGTATCTTTTCTAGAAAATTCAAGAGTACAAGTACATACAAGGTAGGATATTATTTACAGTAGGCTGCCTGTATTCAGCCAATTTTCTGTTCAATAATGATCCCGGTCATGTAGGTTAAATATGACTGGTGTAACACGTTTTAACTGACTGTTGCATAAACTCACATATATACGTATGCGTGTATTATTTTTATAAAATTATACTAATATACCTGTACCTCCTACCGAATTAAGATTATTTATCTTTATACAAACATGCTTTTCTCTTTCAAAAACTTGATATTCCAACATTGTCAAGGGTATCTTTCTTATTTTGTGACAAGAATGTCTATATTTTTTCCCAATTCAAAGAGATTTTAACAAATATAGCAATATACTGTGCACAATTACAAGACTGTGAAATTGAAATTGCTAAGTTGCAGTCTTACACAATACACTGTAGTTAAGGCTACGTTGAACAGTACTTAATTAGGCTTGACATACATACATGATGATCCCAATGTATTCCTAACGTTGTAGTAAACTTGTATAAACAGCCCATTTGATGCTGGAAGATATATCTTGATAATTTTGCCAAATTTACAAATAATTTACACAACACTGGGAGCATCTATTCATGATTTGGGGATGCACATAAAGTGTCTGTCACAGTGTTTTAAGGTATGTGACAACGTACATGTATGTGTTAATGAGCAAATTCAACTTTAAATATTAGGCCATTGAAGCGCAAACTAACATACAGTAGAAATGAATAATGGATACATTTCGATCACTCCACAAACAGCTTTCAATTAAAGGCATTGAAGACTCTGAAAAGTTAACTTTCCGTTGCGTGCAAGTGAAGATTTCTGCTTGTCGCTACAAAATGCAGACAGTAATGAAACGTGATACCTTGTTATCTTTAGCTGGACCTGAGATAATCCATCGCTGTATCGTTTGTACACTGTGCTGTGGGTATTGACCGCAGCTGTATGTACTGACTGTACACTAGTGTCTAACTACCGACGGTAGCAAGCTGTGTGTGTATTTTCTGGGATCGATGGTGGTGTCTAACACTTCGGTTACACCTCATTTGAAACTAGGTTAGATTATCAGCAATAAGCATGAGACATTTCTTTTCTTTGTGTGCGAGTCTTCACACCCTTTAAGTATAAAGATCGAAGAAAGAATTTGGAAATTCCCTTTCCTGCCACATTCTGCCTCAGATTAAGGGCTTTTATACCTGGCTATGTAGAAATGCAAAGGTACCGTGAAAAATCACGGTTTGGATCTCATACGTAGATCTAGCTAAGCTGACGGAGTACAGCAGTCTGAAGCATATGTCCCTAGGTTTTAGTCCAGCCTGATCCTATGATTCTTGAGTCTTTCAAAAAATTTGTGTATAATATTCATACTAATGCTGAATAGTATTTCTGAGATTAGGTAATGTTAATTAAGGTAATTGATTTTTCTTTCTTTTTTTGTCTCCTCTACAGGGATTTTGTCTTTTACAATTTACCACAGTTGCAGTACAAGAACCATAATGTTCAGATGCAAACATTCAAGAACCTCACACCATCACCTTTTATTCGCTGTTTCTTAAGTAAGAACGAAACATTCAAATTCTTTCCTCTTTCGTAACTTTAATTTGTTCTGTAAATATCTATATATATGTTGTTGTCTAGCTATATGTAGTAGTAGATCTCACTTTTGGATGGAACCAAAATTGTGGTGAATGGAGAAATAGTGTTGCAGGTTCCCTTAATTTGCAAACAAAATGAAACATATAATGTTAATCCATTTTCCACTTTAATGTTAAAAACTATGAAACATTGATCATCACAAGCTAAAATAGTTGATGTATAAAATAAATTCTTATAACTCTAATTCAAAGTATGATACTCTGATAACAATCCAGTCTTCATTTTTGGACTTTCTTTGGTAACTTGCCTGAGAGCAGAATACCTATGAAGGCTAAGGTAGATCTACTTTTACTGTATGCATTCCGAATAGTGTGTGTGTTTTTGTATGTCCAAGCTTGTAAACACTTTCTCTGAATCTCAGTACAGATGAAAAGTTTAGTAAAATATAATATTTCATAAAATGCAGCTAGGACATGTAACTGTACATGCCATACCTAAAAGGGATGGGTTAATATTCATTTATTTTGTAGTAAACAGTGGTTAAATGTGTAATAATGGTCGGTAATTGTAATATAGTCTATTCTAACCCCTAACCGTTTGAACTCAATCCCATGCCCTCTCATAATGTAGAGAGTAGAACAATTCAACTTGTGTTTTAGTTCATGTTGTTACATTTAATTACCACCGGTCTAAATGTTATCACTTAGACACATCATTATGCTTCCTATCTGTTATCAAATGATTTATTTTTCATAACAGATGCTTTGCTATCAAACACAAGCTGTTTTCTATCAAGAGACTTCAAAAGTCAAAATAGGAAAAGTTTGTTGTGATCTGCTATAAACACTTATTGATCAAGTAACATTTAAGTAATGATTTTAGAATGCATTATGGCATTAAACTAACTTGTAACTAAGATCAATACATAGAGAGATTATAAAATCATAGTCTTCAATCTGCAGACAAGAGTATTGTGTTTGATAAGATTTTCACTGTCAAGGTTCATTTGTTTTAAATGTGTGAATCCTGTCCATCTTTTGCTTGACAAGTTGACAGTATCATGGGTATTGCCCAGGTTACAGAAAGTGCCCAAAAATGTTCAAGAAACCGCAATGTTGGTTTCCACTGCTTTCAATATGTGCTGAGATGTTGCCTCAATATGTGCCTCAAAGAACAGTTTCATCACCTCTAAGTAATACAACACCAAAAATATAAAAGGCAATGCTTGAGAAGTTGAGTACAGCACCTTAATGTGAGAACTAGAATTGAGAACTGGTGCTAAATGAACATAACTGGTGCTAGATTAATAAAATTGGTGATAGATGAATATAACTGGTGCTACAGTAGATGAATATAACTAGTGGGAGATGAATATAATTGGTGATAGATGAATATAACTGGTGGTAGATGAATATAACTGGTGATAGATGAATATAGCTGGTGCTAGATGAATATAAATGGTGATAGATGAACATAACTGGTGCTAGATGAATATAACTGGTGCTAGATGAATATAACTGGTGCTAGATTAATATAACTGGTGCTAGATGAATATAACTGGTGCTAGATGAATATAACTGGTGCTAAATGAATATAACTGGTGCTAGATGAATATAACTGGTGATAGATGAATATAACTGGTGATAGATGAATATCACTGGTGATAGATGAATATAACTGGTGATAGATGAATATAACTGGTGATAGATGAATATAACTGGTGCTAGATAAACATAACTGGTGCTAGATGAATACAACTGGTGATAGATGAATATAACTGGTGATAGATGAATATAACTGGTGGTAGATTAATATTACTGGTGATAGATGAACATAACTGGTGATAGAGAATATAACTGGTGCTAATTGAATGTAACTGGCGCTAGATGAATATAACTGGTGATAGATGAATAAAACTGGTGATAGATGAACATCACTGGTAATAGATGAATATAACTAAAATGAGTTTTACAGGTTAATAGCCCTGTATACACAATAAGTAATCTTTGTACAGTTTTCCTTCTGGAATAACCACTTGCTCATTTCTGTACAGCAGACACCTAGACCAACTAACCCCATATTCAGTACAAGCTTATTCAAAATCTGTTGAAATGTTTTGAGAAGCTCTTTTTTCTGTCCAAGATAAACAGTACACATCTGAAGTTTCTGATAATCTGGGAAACTTATTAAATATTTGCACATTATGACGTGGAGTGTTGCACTCATCAACATTCCTCATTTCAGGCCTGAATAAGTTAACCCCTAAATACAAGCCCACATATATCATTTAAATAATGAGATGTTCCTCCTTTTTTTTACATGAATATTTCCAAAAATTGCCTTAGACCACAAAGCTGTGTTCAGTGTCCTTGAAATGAAGGTTGTAAAAACAAAGTAATAACATAACATTAAATTAGGCAGTCACTCCCTCTACGTCATCAAATGTGCATAATTAGGGAATGTTTATTCATAAATCAGACTAGAAATTAAGAAAAGATTTGACAAAAGAATGGTCAATCTTTGATGGATTTTGATGGGAGATGCAGCTATTTACATGATTTTGAATGTCTATTAGAGGGATTTAGGATAATGCTGTTCATAGGTGTCTGGAGACCTTAACTGACTATTGCACTCTTTTTTTTTTATTGAGTAACTCATACAGAATGGAACATTTTGCCACAACATATCAGGACTGCATCTTCTGTGGACAATTTTAAAACCAAACTGAAAACTCATCTCTTTACCCATTAATTCATTGTCTATATATGTTAGTGCTTTTTTATCCATGGTTATTGCCTTTTGTGTGCTATTTTACTTTTTATCATTCGGTCATATGCTTCTTTAGCTGTGTGTTTGACTTGTATTCTTTATGTATTTTTTGACCTTTTTATTTGTAAAGCGCCCTGAGACTTCTGTTACGGGCGCTTAATAAGAACTGTTTATTATTATTATTATTATTAACTCTTCAACTTACTGTTGGGTGGAGAATTCATGTTGATTCTTGAACAGTTTATGATATATATATTTATTTTTTTATATTTCAGATGATGGTGATGAGGTGCTTATAGATATTGACAGTAAATCCAATACATCCATTTTAGAACATGTTAAGAAACTTTTAGGAAAATCAGAGTGAGTCATATAACTTTTCAAAATCTGTTTTTTACAATATGATTTATGATGTGTCCTTTTTTAGTATTTCTATAGTGGAACCTTAGCCAGCTCCTTTAAAATTTGAAAATGAAATGTTTTCTGAAGCATCTTGTTTGCATTTGCAAAATAAATGGTCTCAGGCCTCATAAGTATTAGATTGTTTAAATGTATCTATTTATATTTAGAAGCTGTCAAAAAGGGGGCGGGGGGTGGGGGGGGGGTAGTCAGCTGCCTCTACCCCCTTCCTATGCATATTGTACAGCTTTATCAAAGGCATGCACCAAGTTTTCAATATGCCAAGTAAGGAAGTAACCTTTTCCATACAGACCTATGTTACTTCGACCAAATTTGTATCTTTAACTTTGGACATAAATTGTCATTGTTCCCAAAGAACTGACAGAGCCAGAAACCACCATGAAGACCTGTAACCTATACTTTAGATGTAGCATGCCCGGTATGCACATATGGCCACTTAGTGTGAGCTATACACTTAGATGTAGCATTCCCCATATTGCTGGTTAGTGTGTAAAGTAACTGCCTTCAATCCCAATAGTTTGAGACAAAGTGAAATATATTCTTGTTATCAAATGAACTAACGACACATTGTCAACTAATCAAAGCCCTCCTGGTGTACCAGATATCTAGGCCACTTGTCTACAAATTTGATAAATAAACCTTGGTCAAATTTCTTAACTTCTTGCAGAGAGATTCTGTCTGCAGAAAGGAAAGCTAGGGAGAAAAAGACAAATCCAGCTAATTTCGGAAGGGAGTTTGCCAGGGAGTGTATTTGCCAGGTTCCAGGACAAGTACCGTGTCCATCTGTCGTGCCTCTACCCGAAGAGCTAAGAGGAAAGAATATCGATTACAGAACTCTATTGCTTAAAGCCGCCCGTGGAAGAGACCCTAATGTTCCAGATGAAGAGGAGGATGATTAGTAAGGGTGATGAAGCTCTGACAAGAGGAAGGAAAAAGAATGGAGAAGTGGCTTTCGGACGTGCGATATACACCTGTTACATGATTCTCATTGAGTGAATGCATGGCATAGTCAACAGTCAGGTCACGTGATGCTTGTAAACACAAACAGTTATTTTGTTCTGACCATATATGAACAACAAATGAGTAACAACATGGATTTGTTCCTATGGGTTGTAGTTTTGAGTGGATTGTAATACAGTTTCTACTATGTACATAATATCATGACATCATGGACATAGTTACTGTACTTTCAACTTGATTGTCTGATTGTCTATGCACAATACTAGTACTGTATTATCCAGTGGGTCCTTTGATGCAATTAACTAGGGGCCCAGTGTTCAAGGGGGTTTTGTGATCCCTTCCCAGCAAAACATACCAACTTTCTAATTTTAAACTGTTCCTGCAAATAGCAAATGGGATGGGGGGGGGGGGCAATGGGTTGGTGGGAGTGGAGCACATGGTGTCTTAGTGCTACAGAGGAGTTCATCTAGCACTGCACATCACTAAGATTCTCAACTTCTACATCAGTCTGTGGATGTGTACATTCAGAGTTGGCAGAGGAGGGTCCAGTTATGGAGGGATCAAGAGGGGTGAGGCCCACACTAAACTTTGAAGGGCAGTGGGATATGTGACTTTGATTCGAAGGGGCAAACAACAAGATTGTCATCAGAATGTATCAACAGAATTGACCCTCAGTGCATTTTGTACCACAAATTCCCCCATTTGAATATTTTTTTTTCTCAACAAAACAGCCATTTTTAATTTACTATTGTGCTTTGATTTTTCATCTAAAACAGCCATTTATTTTGTCACATTGTATTATTAATTTCTCGACAAGAGGACATTACTAAATACACAAGAGCACTTTCTCACGTCAAAAATAGCACAATAGTTAGAACAAAAGGGTAACTTCTAATTATGGAAAGGGGGACCTTTTCACAGAAGTGGGTGGCTTGGCCCCTTTTCCGCCATCATTGTGTGTCGTTGGAATTAAGAAACAATTCACCCAATTGAACAGTAAACAAGGTTCATTACTATTTGTAACACTGTATTAAAGTGTTTGTACACTTAATGCTACTGAAAGACTGCCCTCATTTTTGTTAGTTTGTTCAGTGTCAAATCAAGTTCTCAAGTAATCATTTTACATTTGGATCATTGCAGCCTCAGGGAACACATAGTTATACAGCTCCTTTCTCCATATTGTATCCGCGGAATGACCCTCTAAACTTTGGTTGGAAAATTTCTCTTTGCACCCGCAACTCACAAAATTTCACATTTATGACTATATGAGATTATGAACCTGGCTTTACATTCTAGCTCCACCTTTACTTTTGTGTCAGTTTTTTGGGGGACTTTTGGAGGTCAAATCTTTGCCCACATGAGTGGTCACATGAATCTCACATCACAAACATAATGTCAATAGGAATATATCTACATTCAGACACATAAGTAAAGGCCCATGGCCAGGCTAGAGCACAGGAGGACTGTGCACCTTCCCCTCCCCACTCATGTGTGTCACCATCATGTCAGTTGCTGGGTGGGCCTACATAAGTATGCAATTTATAGGAAAAGAGCATGATACATGCCAAGTTGGAACTAATGGAAATGTTTCTCTTATGTACTCCTTCTTTATGTCAAAGGCTCCCCCTGTGGTCAGTAAAGCTTGTTTTAAATTTTCCATCACTAAAAGACATGTCTACTGACACACCCTATTCATTTGGTACTTTACTATTCCATGAGGTGGCTGTATGAAACATTAGAGTGAAATATTAAACCTGATGAATGGAGATTATATTCTGAAAACCTGACTTATTTGCAGTTAATTTGTATTTTTTATTTTTATTTTGTAAAGGGAAAGTTGCTATTGTAAGAAAGGGGATGAAATGATAGCATGTAGGAGTTGATTTGTTGGTGTATTTTGATTGAAATTACTTGTTAATATAGTTAACAATTAAGTGTTGTTAGGAAGTGGTCCACAAGTAGCTTTGCATGAAACTTTGAAGAAAGTCTGTAGAAAAAGAAAAGTAGTTAGGAAATCATTTTTATATTCTCTTGGCAGCTTTGTTTGCTTGTTTGTTCTTCTTCCTAAAAAAAGAACACTCACAAAATTCTTTGCAAACAAAATGTTGAATGTTTTACTTTTTATATTGTTCCAGACATTCATATTTAAGTGCATCATACGAGAAATTTTATGTAATACATATTCATTTCTAAGTTCATTTGAGCTCATATGGAAACCACTTTGTAGTTTAATGACCTACTACACTTACGGTGTAAAAAAACAACAACAGGGGTCTGAAAAGTGGGCGCTATTTAAAAATACCTGATCACAGTACCTACTGCCGAGTTTGTTTAGCAGGAACGAAGTACATAGCCTATGTTCTCTAACTGTAGGGTATTTCAAAACTCACGCCTATTTTGAGACAAAGATGACAAAAAATCATGAGGACCATTGACCCCAAAATCCTTCATTATCGTCCTGGTGCCCATCAAAGTAATAAATGGAGTTTGACCGTGACAAAAGAATTGTACAACATCTCTGTAGAGATATAAGGCAGATACTATAGTGGATAGTCAATTGAAGTTACAGGCCAGATGTAATAACTGCTGAAGATATTATCAAGTCAATGCGGTAGAGAATTTAAAAAAAAAGTCCCTTTCACGAAACGGTCCGCTTCATGAGAGACTCGTGCTTTGTAATTAGGGGTGGGGGGCTTCAGCGTTCCCAATACGTACTATGGCTAATGGTTATACGGACGTGGAACTTAATCATCATCCTCTGAACATCCAATTGTGGACTCTAAACGAAGTCGAATAAATAAATGGGGGCGTTTAAATATTAAAAAGTCAACCCCTAAAACGAAACAAAAAATAGAAAGACGGAAGAAGCAAGTCAATTGCCCATTCAATGTAAGGAGTAAATAGTGGCTGACCTTGCCAAGCACGTATTTACGAAAGATAATTATACAAACTATAATAAGCGAATTCCTCGCCTTTGTTAAATACTACGGTTGTACTACTACTCTTGATTGATGTGTTTCACATATATGTTGGGTACATAACCCGACCCATGGATGGTTACGGAAATAGTAACTCAAGTTGCGAGGGTCTGTTCTAATCACCGTAATGTTTGGAATTAGATAGTCGATCTCATCACCGTATTGTTTTGAATTGTGGGAGTGGTTGATCCAATTATATCCCTCCTAAGATGCGATGCGTTGTGTTTGGCAATATATTGTGAAAGTTCATCGTAATGTTACCTGCCGTGCACCATTGCGGTTTCAACAAAATGTATATGCCTACCGATCGTGTTGATGCCTCAGTGCTTGGACACTTTGCCATCAGGTGTGGTCGCACTCTTGAGGTGAGTAACATGGCTTGCGAACAAGGGCGGCGGAACCGGGGGGGGGGGCACGTGCCCCCCACTTTTCCTCAGGTTAAAAATGTGCCCTTTTTCTACATAAAAGTTGAGGTGTCTCAAGTTAGCAAGAGGCCAGGGAACCAAAATGAACACTCGGGAAGGGCCGTTTCCGGCCATCTGAGGGCATTGTAAAACCAAATATGTTCTTGCACGCTCCGAGCCAACTGATGGTGGCGCTCCGCTCAGATAGTCGTGCACACAAATTTGCAAATCCTGGCTACGCCCCTGACTTTTAATGAATTTATGTGGGTCAAACTCAAAGCTATTTCGAATGGAAACAATTTGTTAAGATATTAAGATATAAACTCTAATTCGGAAGTTCCTACATTAGCAACTAGCATGATTTCACCTCATTCTGTCTCAAAAGAAAACTTGTTCCTTGTTTCCCAATTTGCACATTGGATATTGCAGTATTGCAGTGCTAGTATGCATATTTTCCTTGAGGGTGGGGGGGGGGGGCGGGCGTTGATGGAGTGATGTGTATACGCAAATAAGATAATACAATAAGAGTTATAAAGGGTACTAAATATCAGGCTGTATCAGTCCAATCGAATTTCTGCAAAGTGCCCTTCGACGTCGGTGCCCCCCCCCCCCAGATTAAAAGTGCTTCCGCCGCCCTTGCTTGCGAACAATGGGGACTACAACTGCCATGGTGTACAACCGGTTGAGGTGAAACCTGTAGGTATGCATTCCATCTTTGTGACTTTATATATTATGCATGCTTTTACGTTGTTGTGCTTATATGACATACTCCTATGCAGGTTTCTTCATGACTGTCGTATTAGTTTTTGTGATGTCGAGTATTATTTGCTAACATCACTTATCAAATTTGGCTGCTAATATCACCGAATATTCTTTTTGGCTCCGCCTACCCCTTGTCGATATGTATTAATATTTCTTGATATCAATTTATTTACATGTTTACATGTGGTACCTCACTTTACGGTACGCCATCATGATCACGTGGTTACAGTCTCAATATATAGGTCAGAGGGTATTGGGGTTGAAAGTGGATCAAGACTTTCCCAGGGTCTAACTTGAGAGGCTTTTCTAAAAAAGTACATGGCAGTGCGGATGGTAGTGTACATGTGTGGCGCATAAATGGAAACCCCTTTCGGCATTTTGACTGGTCATCTGTGATCATGCACTCGTGTTCAAATCGTGGTACTACACTGTAGTAAGACTACACCGGAGTAAAATGTTTATCGCCCCCGTTTTATTTTCTGTAATGGAGATGCCAACATAACACCAAGATTCTGAATATGACCTAATGAATGCATGGTTTCAGTGTCAACACTTAGCTGTTTAGGAGGTAAAAAGGGGGGGGGGGGCGGGGTGGTCTGCAAAATATATAAGCTAAAGGTGATAGTATGATTCTTTGCAAAAATTCAGATCCACGATCAATCAGGTTGTTTCGATACGTACTTAAACATATATAAAGAATGTAAATAGTTATTAAACCAAACTGTCAATATTAAAGGTTCATTATGTATGGGCTAATTATGGTTATAAGTCTTAATGAGACCAAAAAAAGAAAGAAAGAAGGAAATAAAAGACAATAGGAAAACACAATGAGGAAATTACGAGAAAAATAATCTCAAAACTAATCATTCGGGAGCATTTTCAACTGTTTAGAGAGCGCTTGTCCTGAAAGATAAACATGAAATACACAAAACCGAAATGTTGTGATTTTTAAAACCTTCGAATCAGAAAATAGAAAGGATTATCCATCCTTAAATGTCGATTAATGAGCTGAGGTTTTCGGTTTTTGTGTGAAATTGTTGTATATCATGATCTCACTAACACATACCTGTACCGGATGCCGGGTGACGCCCTTCCATTTAAAGAGAGGTTTGTGATCGAAACCGATTCGACGGGTGCTTGTATGTTCTTCGTTCTCTTATTTCTATTTATATATTTTTTGGTTGATGAAACAAGGATGATACGTTGAAATGGTTCTGGTGGCACAAGGTTATATTTTCTGAAAGATACTTAATTTGGAAATATTGAAGTACCGGTATACAGGCAACCGAATATATAATACAGATATGTAATAAAGTAGATTACCCATAATATTGAGTACGGTGCATACCGTATTGAATCACCCTGCACCAAGGATATAGAGCTGTGAATTCCACCTCACCAAACGCAACAAGTATCGTAATAGTAAGATCGCTGTTAAATTCTAATAAGACACTCGTCATGACGTTTCCAGCATATTAACGTTACTTGGCTCAGCGCTGAATAATTCTACTGGAGAGCGCTGACTGCAGCCGACTCCCCCGCTTTCCTTTCGGGCAGACTGGGAAAGGAAGACATAAATAGAAGAAAACATATATTATGCATAATGATTGTACTAAAAGTGCTCTCTACTACATTCACGCTGCATATACATAGGTATGCAGACAACACCTTTCATGGTTTCGTACATGCGTAAGCGTACTGAACCCGTATTGAAACATCTATATGTTAGTACTCGCCGTATTCCATATAACACACTCCGTGGATTTATACTGGGACTCTATGCATGACGTACCGTAATACATCTAGTAAATGACTTAATAGGGCAGGGTTAATACTTACTCTTATTCGCAAGTATTGTATTCGTTCTAGTACTCAAACCAAGGACATTAAGTGTATACTTCCAGACATTGAGAAGTGTTAAAGTATACTACTGCAGTGTACCAGTGTACTTGCAGACATTGAGAAGTGTTAAAATATACTAGTGTAGTGTACTAGTGTATTTCCAGACAATGAGAAGTGTTACATTATACTGGTGTACTGTAGTAGTGTACTTCCAGACATTTAGGAGTGTTAAATTTTACTACTGTAGTGTTCAAGTGTACTTACAGACATTGAGAAGTGTTCAATTATACTGGCGTACTGTACTAGTATACTTCCAGACAATTTTGAATGGTTTCCCATGGTACCGACAGAAATTAGCAATCACACGTGACAAGGGAACATTTTAGGCTTTGATAACTCTATGCTACCGTTAGCGAATTTGTAGTAGGGATGGTGTTTGAAATATCCAAAGCAAAGCATAAATAATGTGATATAAAAGTTTACAAATAAGTTGCAGATGTCTTAAAGACTCCAAATCCACCATTCGACTTGAAATAAAATCGATTCAGAATACCAACTGCTTTCAAACGGTAAACTATAGATAATGGGCAGGTTGTATGCCTCCAGTGGCGGAGAAACAGGGGGGTTGGGTTTTTTTAATCCCCCCACTTTTTGAAGAGGGGGGTTGGCCCACACAATCAACCCCCCTAGTTTTTGCCAGTAATGTTCTGTTATAGCCTATGTTATGTGCTCCAAATGGCATAATAAATCAAATTATTAATTTGAAATTGTTAAAGTCATTTCAACCTTTTACCTGGTAGGCTACATCAACAATTAACGACCGAAAACCGAGTTAGAATTGACCCACACAATATTTCTAGCCCCTTTCCCCCACCTTGCGCATTGGAACTTTTAGCTCATAGCGCTAACTTCACCCCACAACAGACATACACAAAATAACGTTTTGTTGCTGTTGAATAGCTTTGGAACTGTATACACTTGCCAACTTCAACGAGGTGAAGGAAGGAAAAGAAAAAGAAGAAAGAGAGAAAAGGAGAAAAGGATGGAGTAGAAAATACGGCAAGAAAACGGGAAGAGAAAGAGGAACAGTGACAAAATTATTCGAATTTGTAAAGCAAACAGCAGATATCACATCATATCAGTGAGCATGAAAATGGCGTTCCACGATAAACAGCCTCCAAACCATGGGCGCAGATCCTGGTGAGGACAGCGGGACGCGTCCCCACCAACTTTTTCAGTAGTGGGGACATGATATACCGTGGCCCCACCAATTTGTCTTGACCAATAGCTGCATTTCAAGTTCCCCTGTATTGAACTTTGGCGCAGTTTGATCCAGCATTGTGCAAATGACATGCAGCAGTTCTCATTTTATTGTATTTTATCCACAGTTGTTAAATATAGGACGGAAATCGCATTTGCGGGAGTCTATATTTGTTTTCTGGGAGAGGACCCCAGACCCATCGTATATACATAAGTCTACTTGGATTATTTGTCCCTGATTTTCTTTCTGCAGACGCCCATGTATTTCTCCAAACTAAATTTCTAAGCCATGAGATCTAAAACTTAAGGAGGTTTAGGAGCATCATTAGGTCTGGGAAGTGTTATTTCCGGCGATCTGGGAGGTATATTTGCCCAAAAAAATCCCACGCTATGCGCGAACCCATGGTCGCGCTCCGCTTAGATAGTATCATAGAACCACTGGCGGAGAAACAGGGGGGGTTGGTTTTTTTTAACCCCCCCACTTTTTGAAGAGGGGGGTTGGCCCACACAATCAACCCCATTATTTCTAGCCCCTTTCCCCCACCTTGCGCATTGGAACTTGTAGCTCATAGCGCTAACTTCACCCCGTAACAGACATACACAAAATAACGTTTTGTTGCTGTTGAATAGCTTTGGAACTGTATACACTTGCCAACTTCAACGAGGTGAGGGAAGGAAAAGAAAAGGATCTGTCTACGTTTCTACCCTGTTTCCCGTTCTCTTTCGTTCTCTCTCCTCTCTCTCCACCCACCTCTCTCTCTCTCTCCCTCTGTCTGTTCTCGTTTTGCTTGGGGTGGAGGGCGTCCGCCCCATCGCCCCCTGGCTACCCGCTTGAAGAAGGTCACTATACTCTTAGCTGATAACTGGTGTGTTCTGTACTCATACGGTGTCCAATACATAAACGTATCGTTCACACTTTGTCTACAAAAGCCTATGCATTTCTTTATAATCGAGTGATTTATTTTTTCAGTAAAATTTGTTATTTTCATATCAAATTTAGAATTTGGAAAAACTTTAAAAAAAAAACATGCTAGAGCGATGGGATTTTGACAATTGGGTTCAGTTTTCTCCCTATCAATTGTTTTTCTTAAGTTTTGGTCTGGACTATTCAACAGTACAATTAATGTTTAATCTATCTTATTGTCTATGATTCAAATAGATTTGTATATGAAGCTCAGTTTCATCGATTTAGGCTTTATTCATTCAGCCACAACAACACTGTCTGTCCACTGAGCGCCATAGTCCATCGGTTTTATTACATTAATCGGCTTAAGTCTGTAAATTCATATTGCAAACAATTTTTTGGTCAAGCCAATTGTAACGACTGATCAGTTTGTGTGAGTTCATACGTGCGATATTGAAATTACGTAATATTTGATGCTGCAGCTTCCAAATAACAACATCACATTAACTTTGAAGGGTATAAAGTGGTATAAATTATAAACATACACATGGTATAAAAAGCATGGTAGCAGGTTACCTCGTTGGGTAGCATGGGTGTTGAAGGGAGGCATGGGTGTTGAAGAGAGGGACATGGTGGGCCCCGTAGCGATGACAGAAAGCAAACTAATAGGATAATTGTTAACATGAGATGCAATTTGGCTTGTATTAATTTGAGAACTGCCATCAATAACGGATTAACTTCAACCGCGAACTAGTTTACCTGAGTCTTTAAATGTAGTTTGTGTACTTCATCATAATTACAGTGACCGAAATTCATTGATTATCATGAACGAAGAGTTCGAAGATGTATTGTTTAAGTTTGCCTCTGTGTGCAACATTAAAAGGGTTTTGGAAATCTCCTCTCAGACCACCAGAAGGTTAATAATCTTTCAATTTCTTAAACTGATCGTATTGAATATGTAGTATTTAGTTCAAAGACTAAAAGATGTACCCTGGCATGGCGGAAAGTTTTGCCTGTCGTAGTAGAGATCAATTTCCTCACTTCTCGGTAATGATTTTACCATTTGTTGCTGTTTAAACTGCGCATGCAAGGTTTCGTCACATTTGTTCACACCATATATTAAAACGGGTTATCTGAAAGTTGATACCTTGCAGTTGCCAATCTATGCTCCAATGTGTGGACATGTAAGTCCTAATGTTGCCTCTGTGTGCAACATTAAAAGGGTTTTGGAAATCTCCTCTCAGACCACCAGAAGGTTAATAATCTTTCAATTTCTTAAACTTGATCGTATTGAATATGTAGTATTTAGTTCAAAGACTAAAAGATGTACCCTGGCATGGCGGAAAGTTTTTCCTGTCGTAGTAGAGATCAATTTCCTCACTTCTCGGTAATGAGTTTACCATTTGTTGCTGTTTAAACTGCGCATGCAAGGTTGCGTCACATTTGTTCACACCATATATTAAAACGGGTTATCTGAAAGTTGATACCTTGCAGTTGCCAATCTATGCTCCAATGTGTTTTGGACATGTAAGTCCTAAAATCATAAAAAAAACCTTTATATTTCATCTCCTACCTCTCCTCTTCTCAAAGTTGTTTCTTTCTTCTCTTCATCACTTGTCTACTAATCCCCTTACATCTATCTCTTTTGTGTTCACCTTGCTCATTAACCTGTCTGTATTCTGTTCGTGTATTTGTCCCCTCTTTTACTATTACTTGTTATTCAGCTTAAGAAGAAGATGCTGGTAGGACCGAAACGTCAGCCCAACGTACTTTTATACAAGATAAGAAGTCAAAATTTTGAGATTTGGGACTTTTTTCCCCTCCTATGTCCTTATTGAGCCACCGTACACTTCCACTTGTTTCAAAGATTGATTCGTAAAACTTGGCAAAATAAAATTAGATTATTTTCATATTTTCTGCATCGCTTCATACCTTAAAGAAATAGATTTTACAATCCTCCTTTAATGTGTTAATCAGAGCACCGATACGGGTTTCCTATTGGGGGGGGGGGGCAAGACAGCCCGAGGCCAACGGCTGTCAAAAGTCATTGCTTTGAAAATTATTGCCCACTCCCCCACCTAACTCCATCCCGGTGTCGGTGGCTCTGTAAATGTCATTTCAAAATCTAGTACATATATGCATGGTTTCATTACAATGTCGCTTTGTTCATGGAGTTATTTAGTTCAATGTTATTTTGCTTTGTTTCCAAATCCTCGGAACTAGACCAATATATGGAGAAAAAATCATTTCAACTTATCCTATTTTAAAGTTGTGTTAGTTTTCCCATACAAGAATACCAGATATTACAACCAAGAGATTTTATTACGACCGCCCTCTCCCCAGTTTGGCATAAAGGTTAGACCATGCTTGTCGCATATAAACGCAGTACCTGGGCTGTAAAAAAGCGCAGTATCGACGGATCCTGCATGATAGGGAGTTAATCCATAGACTGACGTCCCATCTGCCTTTCCCTAAATTTAGAAACGCATTTGAATGGCTCTCATCCACTCACGTTGTTGAAACCGGTTGACCGAGAACTGTATGGTCCGAAATGTTGGGAAACTTACCAGCTTTGGGATCACATCACAATTAATCTTTTGTTTCAAATTGCATCTATTAATCTGTAAATATACCAAAAAATCATCACGACCATTTAATTGCAAATTCGAATAGATGTGGCTTGAGGATCAGAGAGCTATATAATAATAATACAATAATATTCATATGCTTGATATGTACTGCCGCTATTTGTTCTTTTTAATTCGTTGTTTTTGCGTATATAGACCTTTACCATACTCGTTTAAGAATGACAGCAATGGGATCAGTTAATGTTCTACTTGACGTCAAAAACACATACAGGTCATATAACAGTTTTTTGGCTTCAGGTTTTATCACAGAAGTGTATGAGCGGAAGCAAGTTTTTAACTTTTTAACTAAGTTGCGTTTCAAAAAAATTGAGCAGATTCGTCCCTGGGACGCACGTTTCAAAATCCTAGTAAATCACTGGTTCGTGAACCGTGATTGGTTTATGTTCGATATCAGATAACGATATTACGAATATTTTATTCCTGACGGTCTTCTTTTCACCACATGTAAAGTTGAGTTGCAACACTGATAATGGTTATCAGACCAGTTGTAAAAGCTGGCGCCTAACGTTTTGTTTTCGATCATAATCGTAACCTTTGCTTTCATGATGGCATATGCGTTTGTGAAGCCAGCTTGTGTGTAGAAGAACCACATTTAGTACAAGAAGCCTATTGTTTTTTAGTGGAAATCATTTGGGGTCACCATATGTCAAATTGTGAAAACCTTGTAAACGAGATATCTCAAGAAGGTATGCTTGGACAGATCTAATATTTAATATGTATATGAACCGCATTGAGTACAAGAAGCCTACAGGTTTTGTAGGATTTCAAAGGTCAATTGGGGTCAGCACAGTTCAAATTGTGCAAACCTTGTAAACATGATATCTCAATATTAGAAGCTTGGACAGATCTCACACTTGGTTGAAGGTGTATAACATTGAGTAAAAGAAGTCTATCGATTTTGATGGAGGTCAAAGGTCATTTCGCGACAACATGTCAAATTGTGTAAGCCTTGTAAACATGATATTGCAAAAGGAAACCTTGAACAGAACTCATATTTGGTTTGTAAAAGTACCATATCAAATGTAAAGAACCTATTATTGCTTTTGGTGGAGGTCAAAGGTCATTTGAAGTCAAAAAACGCCAAGTATTTACTTCACTCACTTTTTTACTCTCTACACTAACGCACATTCCTAAACATAATATCACAAGGGAATCTTGGACAGATTGCATATTTGGTATGTTATTGTAATACATTGAGTAAAAAAAGCCTAATGTTCTGGGCGGAGGTCAATGGTCGCTAGGGTTCACCAGGGGTCAAATTGTAAAAACAAAACATGTTTTAAACAATATTTCAACAAGGACAGATGTCATATATAGTATCACATTTAGTATAACAAAAAGCATAGAAAAGAGAGCGGTTCTACATTCATCCTCTGTTAACAGCCCATCACATTTATTAACATCTTCAACATTTAAGGATTTTGTAATCTCGATGGGGTTAGCTCAATACGTTGACTAGAATACAGGTCACCATAAAAGGATGCGAGCATGCGAAGAATGGAAGTAGTATCATAAATAATTGAACCACCTGAATCATGCAACTTGCGAATAGCATTTCTAGTCTTGTTGTGTCTTTCTAGATTAAAGAAGTACTTAGTATTTTTCTCCCCATAGCCTACCCATCTCGCCCTAGGACGTACAATAATACCACGCAGCTTGTTATCAAAACTCTGTTCAAGCTTATTTCTTTCAGAATTGAGCTTATGAAGAATATTTAAGGAAAGAGTAGCAAAATAGTCCTCTTCCAACTTAGAAATATTGTTAACAACATCTATTTCATGTTTTCTACGAGTCCTAGCATTTGCTTTACTATAATTTGATGCACTGTACGAATTTTATATTTTATATAATCCCAGTTTTGAGAAGGGTTCATAAAGGTTTCATTTGTACAAATCAAGTGAAGAGTTTCTTCAATAATCCTAATGTACTCCTCATCATTAAGTAAAGAACAATTGAATTTCCAGTATCCTGGACCTCTCTTCTCGCAGAAAACATTTAAATCAATATTGACAATAGAACGATCAGATTGTAAACTGGGAGAAAACGATGTATTTCTTTACAAGAGGGCCAAGAGAGCGAGAAATAAGGGAAAAAAAAATCAAGCTTACAACTATGGGGCTCTGTTAATAGATAGATGCCTCTCCTATTATTATGCAAATATGCGAACACTTTTCGCCTCTTTTTGTGCTGCCTGATACCTCTAACGTTATATGAACTAATTTTTAACTCCGCCATTTTGTAACGAAAGAGCTATTAAATAAAAACATTTTTATAAAGATCGTTAAAAAAGTAGTTATGTTATTATAGCACAATGTACCGATGTTTAAAGTTGAACTCATGACGGCATATAGAAGAAACAAATAAATGGCAAGAAAAGAAGAAGGATAATAACAGTAAGGAAAAAACATCAAGTCAAATGGGTACAGGGCTTCCTCCAAAGCAACCGAATGGAACCCAGAGAACAAATCTCAGCCCAACTTACAGATTCCTAGCCGGGAACCATGGACGAGGAAACAAACAAGCACATACTCATAAAAATAGAGCTGGTGAAATCCCAATATGAACAATAAATAGCAAAGCAGGGGTACAAAAGCAAATAAAAGTTGTACTTACAAAAATTCTCCAGTTCGAAAAGAAAAAAAACGTAACAAAATGTCCAAATGTCTGAACTGAATGTAATACATTAATATTCAAAACGAATGGTATCCCTGAAGCTTGACGCCATTTGCCTCCAAAAAATCAAAGTTTTGTGCCTTGATAATTATTTGCATTCCTTTTCTTTGTCCGCCATTTTCTTTTATAGATCGTCAATACCTTTTAGCTTGATAATATATATATATATATATATATATATATTATATATATATATTATATATACATATATGGTTGCCGGACAAATACCCCCCCTGACATATACCCCCCTGACATATACCCCCGGACTCATACCCCCGGGACAAGTACCCCCCGGACAATCACCCCCCGGACAAAAAACCCCGAGGACGAATACCTCCGAGGACAGCTACCCCCCCCCCGGACAAATACCCCCCGGACATACACCACCGAGGACAAATACCCCCCAGACAACTACCCCCGGGACAACTACCCCGGACATACACCCACGAGGACAAATACCCCGAGGACAATTAACCCCACCCCCAGCAATTACCTCCGGGAAAACTACACCCGCACAAATACACCAGCATAAATACCTCACCCAGGTTACTACCCGACCTAAACCAGAATACGCCCCAGCCCCCCCCCCCCCCCCTTCACGAGCCCGCTAACCAAGCGGACCTTTAGCTGGCGAACTACGTAGTACGAAAGCCCATTAGGGCCATGAAAGACAATTTTCTTAATCTGGTATATCAGATTATTATTCTGATATATCAGATTATTATTCTGATATGAAACGTTATTATAACTTGGGAAAATTAAATTGATTTCTTAGATTATCATCATTCTTTTTGCAAACAGAATGACCAGAGAATAGGTTTTTTCAAATGGTAGTGACGTCGTGGTCTCAAGCCTCCTTCTTTACTTATGTTTCATACAATCGTACATACTATTATGAAACCTTACAGGCAATTCTGTTGGTGTAACGGGCTACACCGTAACCGGGTTTGACTATGATAGCCCAGCGGTCCATGAAACAATGCACGGGGGTATGGATGATGATCATGCACACCAAACTAGAGGGGTGGACCGTGGTTGTGCTTGCCCCGCCCCTCCCTTCTGCTCCTCCCATCCTAAAATGGGGTGCACTTACAGGAAAAAATAGCTTAGAATTAGCAAAACAAGAGGAGCGTGGAGGCCGAGTGGCTAATGCTTTTGTTTGATATATAATCCTGTTATGTTGTGTCCTTGGGCAAGGCACTTTTATCTCGACTGCCCCTATCCATCCAGGTGTATAAATGGGAACCTGTGAGGTAACTAAGGTGTGTGCGCTGGATTCTTAGCAGCCAGCCTGATGACCAGAGATTCAAAGTGCAATGAGATGGCTGTGCCATATAAAGCGCTATACAAAAATTAACATAACATAACAAATCATCAAGTAAAATTAGTCAGAAGAAAACGGAAAATGGTAAGCCGCAATAAGCCGGAATTGTTCGGAGATTAATAATACAGAATAGTGTCACTATAACAAATAGTAAATTAATAATTACTACCAGCAGTGAGCAATTCCCAAACCAACCCCCGGGCCTCGGTCCATTGTCAAACCCTATCCAGGAGTATTGGGGGCTTATATATGAAAAGCTCGAATCTTTTTAAAAGTCGGGAGGAGGTTATAAGGGCCAGGGCACACGACGACCCTAGTGGTGCCAGTTTAACCGTCACCCTGACCCAATTGTAAATATGCTCTCGGAGCTGCCCGAGGGACCAGGGTATATGTAAAGGCCCGCGGGAAACTAAACTCGAAAAAAGACGGGCGTATCCGTCGCTGTATCCGTCTCCTAAAGTTAACGGCATATGTCCAGGGGTATATTCGTCCGGGGGTATTTATCCGGGGGGTAATTGTCTAGGGGGGTTATTGTCTAGGGGGTATTCGTCCTCGGGGGTAGTTGTCCAGGTGGGTACTTGTCCGGGGGGTTTTTGTCCTCGGGGGTAATTGTCCGGGGGATTTCTGTCCGGGTGGTAGTTGTCCTGGGGGTAGTTGTCCGGGATGGTATTTGTCCGGGGGGTATCTGTCCGGGTGGTAATCGTCCGGGGGGTATTTGTCCGGTCACGATATATATATATATATATATATATATATACAAGCACCTGTATCATCGCTTATACACAGTTATAACGGCAGCTTGGTTGTGAGGTTGAATAATGGTAGGGGTTAGACACCTGGACGAGTGATACAATTGTTCCCCCTTCACTGACTGAAGAACATCCTCGACTGAAACATGAGCCCCTCCCCAACCACGTGTGCCTGCTAGTAGTCTATTTACGTAAAATTCCCCCTTCGGGCGGTGTTTCAAACGAGCTCAGTTTGATAGTAAAGAATCCTTCTATGAGTATTTTATCTGATGGTTGGGGGGGGGGGGTCGGGGGTGGCGGTGACATGAGAGCTGTCTCAGCTATCATAAAATCTTCTATTAAATATATATCCTAAGCTACTCTCAAATACACAATGAATGCGGAGGTTCTCTACTATTGTAGAATCTCACGCTCTTTGAGGGGGAAATCACAAAGTAACTTGAACACTTTCCGATAAAATGGTTCCTCTGTACATCTCGCATCACCAATTTCAGTTATTTGGATGTTTTTTGAAATATATGGGCACTTATGTAATTACATATTCATTTAACATTGGCAACAAATTGGAATCCAAATGGACTACATTTTATCATTCAGAGCACTTTTATATTAATTCATTTATCTTTGAATGGAACTCAAAGTGTATATCAAACCTCTGAAGGTTCTACCACTCAAATAACAGCTTTCAAAGTTGCTCAACGTCGTGACAGGTATGCCATTGCCATTTTGTCATCTCGACAAATAGCTTGAGTTCACATGGTAAGGCTTGACAAATACAGGGACACAATTCTGAATAGAGAGCTTCTACTGAGCGGACTGAATATAGACTGCGTCATGATTTCAGTTTTTATCCATCCACACTTTTACACTGTAACACCGACGACTAGAATAGAAAATATCAAACTGTATGCAATACGCTGCAAATGACGTCACAACAAGGTCATCTCAAAAGTGCTGTGTTCTAAGTTTTGTTTCTATAGAAAACAATAAAGAATTCCTTGTAATCACTCAACTGTTACGGAAACTCATATATGAGATATGCAGTATCGTTTAAGATTTGCACATGCATGCGTATATAGGTATGTAACATATACGATCATTCAATAGTGTGAACAACCTACTCCGGTTTCGACTTGGTTATAGCTACAGGTGATACCTGTATCGTGCTTCAATTGTCCTGCATTTCCGTAAAGATATCTGATAACGACAAACCGAACTCTATTGTGCATCGGAACCGATGTTCTTTATTCCCAACAATATACATATATAACCTTGTATACTTCGATTATCAGTTATGATAACCTGCTTCAGTATTTTTTCTGCTATTAGATTTCTCGTTAGAAAAAAAAGGAAATACAACAAACTATGGCTTTGTATACAAATCTGAAAAGTGTCCTGACAGTGCTTTGGAGTATTCACGTTATCGTGGTACTAGGACAGTCGGAACCAGAAACGGAACCACCTCCAGAACGTAAGTACGCAGTTCGCTATGTGGCCTATAGGGTCTACGGTGTGTTGTGAGCAAAGTAAACATATCGTTGCCGATGTTCTTCCCCTGGTTGTTTGGTGAGGGCAGTAGGGGGGGGGGGGGTTGGCTGGAATGCTTAACTGACTGAGGGTGAAGTCCACCACCAAACTGCTTCCTTAAATGATGATATTGTAATCAAATTTCGTTATGTTCACTTTCATGTTATTTCTATGATCTTCCAAAATACGGGCTCGATTTGGTTACGTAGGCGTGGCAGGGGGCAGAGAGGGGGAGGGGTGGGGATTATGACTGGGTGAGGGTAGATCCATTCATTTAATATTGTAACAAGGAACCGCGAAGTAAACCATATGTAGGCTAACAAGGTCGTTCCACGTAAATCGTGTCACTTCAAAACAGTTCCAACTACGTATTAGATCTACTTAGGCCTATTGGTTGATATAGCCTAAAGAGTGCAGTGTGTTTGACAATGGAAGTGCAACCATTAGAATTAATGAATTACTTTTTTGATTTGGTTACGTAGGCGTGGCAGGTCAGAGGAGGGGGAGGGGTGGGGATTATGACTGGGTGAGGGTAGATCCATTCATTTAATATTGTAAAAAGGAACAGCGAAGTAAACCATTTGTAGGCTAGCAAGGTCGTTCCACGTAAATCGTGTCACTTCAAAACAGTTCCAACTACGTATTAGATCTACTTAGGCCTATTGGTTGATATAGCCTAAAGAGTGCAGTGTGTTTGACAATGGAAGTGCAACCATTAGAATTAATGAATTACTTTTTTGATTTGGTTACGTAGGCGTGGCAGGTCAGAGGAGGGGGAGGGGTGGGGATTATGACTGGGTGAGGGTAGATCCATTCATTTAATATTGTAAAAAGGAACCGCGAAGTTAACCATATGTTGGCTAACAAGGTCGTTCTACGTAAATCGTGTCACTTCAAAACAGTTCCAACTACGTATTAGATCTACTTAGGCCTATGGGTTAATATAGCCTAAAGAGTGCAGTGTGTTTGACAATGGAAGTGCAATCATTAGAATTAATGAATTACTTTCTTGATTTGGTTACGTAGGCGTGGCAGGTCAGAGGAGGGGGAGGGGTGGGGATTATGACTGGGTGAGGGTAGATCCATTCATTTAATATTGTAAAAAGGAACCGCGAAGTTAACCATATGTTGGCTAACAAGGTCGTTCTACGTAAATCGTGTCATTTCAAAACAGTTCCAAGTACGTATTAGATCTACTTAGGCCTATGGGTTAATATAGCCTAATGAGTGCAGTGTGTTTGACAATGGAAGTGCACCCATTATAATTAATAAACCAATATGCTAACACTGTTAACACAATATGTCAGAAATATAGTCAACATTTCTACGATTAAATATCAGAATGGAATAAGAAATGAATTACGCTTCAAAACAACCTAAGAAAGAAATTTCTTCTCCTGTGAAAACAATCAGTTTCCTGTCATATGACAAACATCATTATACATCGCCATCAGTTTTTGTACCAAAACAAATTATGGATATGTCAGAAAACTTATAACAAGAAGGCAATTCACGGATTTGCATATCTCATCGACAGCAAACACTGATTTCAATTGAACAAGTTTTATATTAGCTATGCAATCTGGCAATCGGAGGAAATTACTATTTGACATTTGCATTATTGTCAACGTAAGTATTCTCTTAGAAGTGAGGCTTTATAGTTATTCTTTCTTTTCCATTCACGTTACAGAATTTGTACGGACTGGGTACTGCGCTAGAGATTATAAATGTAGTTCTTCATGTGGTGTTCTGACATTGGTCAAATGTTCTTGTCACCCAGCTTGTGAATTATTCCAAGATTGTTGTTACAATACTATCGAAGAAAGTAATCGCTGTTCCAAAGACAAAGACACCGAAATATTTTTGTCTGAAGTTCTTCCCGAGATGAGAGATTACTTTCAGAGTGCTACGGATGTTATATCACAGCAGAAATACTGGATGGTGTCGAAATGTCCAGATACATGGACGGGGCGTAACGAATGTGACGTCACAGGCGACGACACAGATATCACCGTGGGTAGATTGGAAGATAATTCTGGTATTCCAGTTTTATCAAGGAAAGGACTAACCGACAGAAATATTTACTGTGCTGTCTGTCATGGAGAGGATTTATCCGACCTTTCATCTTGGTCATTCGAGGGTCAAGATTGTGAAGACAGTGATATTTTGGAAACAGCTACGAACCTGACCGTTAAAGATCAAATCTTTCTACTGAGAGAACACTGTCAAAGCTTGTCCTTCCTTCCACCTTCAGATCATCCATTTTACGTGTTATCTTTAATACCTTGTTTTGAAATTACCGATGACGTAATCGATACATGTGACGACAACACAACTAGCGAGGATATCAGACACAAATGTTCGACCATAGCAGCTCCCATTTCGATTGGAGGGTACTTCAAAAATACCTTCTGTGTTGAATGTTACTATTCTTCTCGTAAATATATCGACTACGAAGTTTTAGAGGAGTGTAGAGCTGCTGATGATGTCCGCGATGAAATAATTCCTCCCATTTTCCCGGTGCCGTGTCTCATATGTCCAACACCTGAACCTCCCCCAACACCCCTCGTACCAATTTCTATAACATTTAATTTTGGTGGTAATTCTGGTGGTATATCCATCACAAAAAACAACGAAAGGATCCAAGAAATATCTGTGACTTGTAACGTTGGACAGGTTTTTGATCCACTCGAGGCTAAGTGCAAACTATTAACATGTCCTAGTGGTTACGTCCTGAGAAGTTCACTATGCGTACAACTGCCAAATATTACTACAAATTCGTCAGAAGAATGTAATCACTATTCTATACATATGAAAGCTGACAACGTGAACTTTATCAACCATTCTTGTTTGGAGAACATGGAAACAACTTTTAATTGCCTACCAGCGGATTTGGTATTACTTTTACAAGCAAACATGGAACATTACAATACATCGTGCATAATGACGAGCCAAGAACAGGTTGTTTTAGAAGTTGTCACGACTTCTTTAGAAATAATTGGAAGTCTCTTGGCAAAAGCTGGCAGTACATCTTTGCAAAATTCAGATCCATGCAAGAGTTTGAACATTGTGGAGTTTTTGGCGTACTGTCCATCCAAAGTGGAGGACCCGACCCTATATTGTGATTCGGAGTGGTACAGTGAACCCCAGTGGAGTACATCTGGTAATATTACTGCTGGAATTCTTTTCCAAAATTCATCGGAAACTACTGACGTATCTCAAATAAAGATTCGACATTTATTTCAATTTTCATCAACACATGGTAACATCTCATCAGAGGACATTTTAGTACAAAGATGCGTATTTAACTCTAGTGAAGTATCATCATGCCCGATGATTACACTCGATTCAAACGTCTTTCTCCCTTTGGAAAACGAGTCCAGTGTTTTAGTATATGCGGCGAATATATCGATTCAATTTACTCCAGATATGTATACAATACAACAAAATGGTGACATACAGGTGTGTAACTTTTTGGAAGCCTCTGGCACCGTTGTGACTTATAGGTTTTTGCCTCAATATTCCCAAACACAAAGTATCCTGAGCACAGTTGGTATTTCTCTTTCGGTGATTGCACTGCTTTTAACATTGATCAGCTACTCCGTATTTCCTACATTAAGAACCAGACTAGCAAACATTATAATCATGAACCTTTGTGGTTGCCTTGTAGTGGCTCAGTTACTACTTATCTTCGCGGGTATTTCTACTCTTCATGGTATCTTATGTTCAGTAATATCCGGTCTTGGACATTTCTTTTGGCTGACTGCCTTCTCGTCTAGCTCAATATTAGGTTTTCTTATGAATAAGACTTTCAGTCTCAGAAACCAAACATTAAGAGGTGTAAAACCTTCCAAAAAATCTATATGTCTTTTCATACTACTGTGTTTTGTTTTGCCAAGTATCATCAGTGGGACATTACTGATTCTTTACTCTGTGGATGAAGATGGCATTTACGGAATAGTGTATGGTTCTAAGTCAGGATGCTGGATTGGTGGACCAAAGATTAACTTGTATGCCTTTGGTATTCCGGTGGCAGTGAGTGTTGTCATAAATATGATATTCTTCATACACATAACCGTCTCCATTTGTATTCAAAAGAGAAGTAGTCGGAGAATCAGAAAGACCAAGGAGGAAAGCCACTTACGTGAATTGGTGATTTATTCAAAGGTGAGAAGTTTGGCAGATTTCTTTACCCCATTCTTCTCATAATGTGCCAATGACATCCAATAACTACCTCAGCAGGATACGTTTGAATATATATATATATATATATGATACAACCACAATTAAACACTAAAAACGCTGTTATGTGGATATTATTTCGAGAAACCGAGTTCATATGTCTTATGCTCATAGTGCCTGTAAATTAGTTTGAACAGTGCGAGAGATACCGCTGGCTTGTTTTTTTTTTTTTAATTTAGTGTCTACTGATGTCAATGATAACGACTCACGGACAATCAAACTAGAATTACACCAAACTTTCAAAAACCTTACAGTTCAGGAAATTACAAGAGATTCCTTCCAAGTTTGTTTAAATTACAGAGCTCATGCACAAGTGACTAAACATATAATTGCTGAATAGTAACGATGTGATTTTTGAAAGCATTATCCTTACAACTACCTGACTTTAAATAGAAACGAAAACCCCAAACAAACCCACAAACAAACAAACGCATTACCCAAAAGAATTTTGAAATGCCATACATCTAGGAAAACAGGCATCGATTGCATAATTTACTTTTTTGTTTTGAATTGTATATAAACAATTCAATTATGCCAAGTTGGTCATTACTTGAAGCTCATAGGCTATTATTAATTCATTAAATGTGATTTGGTTATATTTTTGCTTCTTCAGATATTCATAATCCTAGGGTTAACCTGGGTCACTGGCTTTGTTGCTGCGTTGTTTGATGAACCTTGGCTATGGTATCTCTTTATCATATTCACGTCATTGCAAGGACTTTTCATTTTTCTTGCCTTCACTGTCAAATCCGAAATTTGGGGGATGTGGAGGAAGCGGCTGGGCATGTCTTCTGACTCGTACCGTTCATCTTCACAAGGTGTGTATTATCAACCTGGAAAAGGAAGACAGACATCTGGATTAACGGCCACATCAACAGTGTAGCACCTGTCACCTGTACTATGCCTGTACTATATTACCTGTACATTGCGTGTGAATCGCTGCTTGTGTATATCTGTTAATATATATATATATATATATATATATATACATATACATACACATATACATATATATATGTATATATATATATATACATATTGATATAAATATACATACACATGTGAATCGCTGCTTGTGTATATCTGTTTATATATATATATATACATACACATATACATATACATATATATGTATGTATATATATGTATATATGTTTATATATATATATATATATATATATATATATATATATATATATATATATATATATATATATATATATATATATATGCTTGAACCTCTCACATACCCTAGCTTCAAGACAATTTCACAAATTGAAGAGGGATAATGTCACCCAAAGAGAGGTAGTTAAGTCTTCTGGTGAAACCCAACTTGAAACCTCAAAAAGAACCAGGTCTCGCACATTCCGTCGCAAAGAGATACAGACGTGATGTAACACTACCAAAGGTGCAGTTGTTACCATTGAGTGCCAACTCTCGGTAGGAGAAACAAACTTACTCTCCAAAGGTCTAAATTTTTGCCCTAAAACACGGCAAGTTAACGCTCAGAAACTTTCTCTTGACCTAAATATGTTCTATCGACGCTTACGTCTCCGTGAATTTTTTGCCGACGAAAATGGCAATAACACCACGCAACAAACCAACGACTTGCATTCCAATTTTCAGCCAAAAAGCTTGTGAAATCCGCCCAAGGCCCATTGTGCACCTCTTGAATCATTTATTTCGGCAATTGAAGAGGATGTAAAAACACAGACCTCTGCCCCAGACTTTCGTGACAATCTCAACAAAACTGAGAGACAGGCTATCCATGAACTCCGGAAGCGCGATGACATTGTCATCAAGCCAGCCGACAAGAGTTCTGCAATTGTCGCTATGGGCAAACAATTCTACAGAGAGGAAGCCAACAGACTACTCGGCAACCCTCAACACTACAAACTCCTGGATTCTGATCCTACTCAAGAAATCACACAGTCTCTAACGGTTCCATTGACCGCAAGTTATGCCAAAACCTCCTTGAAAACGACCCAAAACCTGGTAGCCTAAAATTCACAAAGAAGGCAATTCCCGGGACGCCCATAATATCGGGTAATGGTACAGCGACTGAAAAAAATCCAAATTCGTGGATCTTCTCATCCAACCTCTTGTTTCGGCCCTACCGTTTCTGGACATGGCGTTCACTTCCTGGACACCACTGTGACCCTACAAAAAAAATAAAAAAAAAATTGGGAACTAAACCTAAAGACCACGGCACCATTCCGTTTAAACATCAGAAACGATTTGCCGTCCAAGATAAACCAAAACAATTCCTTTCCTTTCCTAATCCGAATTTCTAAAACTTCTGCTCAATTCAGCAGAAATCAGTAAGTCGCTTTGACAACCATGCCGACAATCTTCTCTATAAAATAGTTTCAATTCCTGCTACTCCTTGTCACTTTCCATGATCATGCACTGAAGAAGAGCTAGTTTTGCTCGAAAGCTCTGCAAAAACCAAACATCGGCTGTTTTACTTCCAATCACTTACCTAATTTAATTTTTGTATCTCACTCGAGATCCAGCCTTTCTCTAAATGCAGCATAGTTGTTCAACAGTTAATATATATATATATATATATATATATATATATATATATATATATATAAATATATAAAATGCCATTTTAATGATATCATCTTACAGTCAGCTGATAAGCTTGCGAAATATGATCTAATTGGACATACTGTGTCAGTTCAAAACATCATTATATGGTTTTACCTAACTAAGAGAATAGCTGAAATTAGAAGGGTTAGAGGCCATGTTTTCTGCTCTTTAAATTTGTAAATAAGAAAAGGGAGAAAGTGAAGAAAGAAGATTGATATTATTTGCAGTAACAAATCCAATCATGTATAGAAACAAACTGCCATCAAGGTTGCATATTTCCACTTTCAATGGGCAAATATCTAGTTGTGTGTCTTACTCACTACTAGTATAACTATTAAGTTATCGTTGTATTAAAACTAGTAGTAATAAATAGGTATAGGCTATATTTTGGCTAAGATATTGTTTTATGTAAGTTTCAAGTTGTACCAATAATGTGTATACCACAATATTTGATCAGTTGGAATGTCTCCAATGAATTCTAAAAGTTCTGAAAATGAGAAGCCTTGTTTTCTGCGCGTTAAATTTGTACATGAACCAAGAGAGAAAGTGAAAATAGAAGTAGAATGATAGTATCTGTAGTACCAAATCCAATCATGTATAGAAACAACCTGCCATTAAGGGTGCATATTTCCACTTTCAATGTGCAAATATCTAGTTTTGTGTCTTACTCACTACTACTATTATCGTTGTATTAAAGCTAGCAGTAATAAATAGGCATAGGCTATATCCAATTGCTATGAGAGTAATGTAGAATTCAACTCAGGTAATGGTGATAACACATTTTGTTGCGACTGCGATGACAGATGTTTTTTCAAGTACGCCTATATAGGCTTAACTGATTTGAAACTTCTAATTAAGCTGCTGAAGGTGAAACACGACGGAGTCCTTTTTGTGCTTTCCAAGCAAATGACGATGAAGAATAAATGTTTGTGGTAAATGTATATACATCCTTTCTGAGGTTATGAAGTGATGAATTTTAATATTTTATGACAACTTAAAGTATGCAAATGTGAGTCACCGTATATCAATGAAGACATTTGAGAATTGTAAAAACTTAGAAACAGGGTGTCAATCATTATTAAACGACATACTTCATTGAAAACCTATAACCATTGCATTGGGAGGTGGGGTAGAGGGAGGGTGTAGGGGAAAGTTGGAAATTTAAGAGAGGCTCTCTATGTCTTCTTCCATCTTGATCTTTGTTTTGCAAGCAAGGTGTATACCTGTGTCCACTTAGATAATCTAATACGTCCATAGAAAATAGTCAGAAAGTACAGAGAAATATATTTTGAGAAGTTCAATCCAAGACCTATCTTCCAATTACTTGCATCATCAATTTATACACAGTAATAACGGCATCTTAGTTGTTTTTTTTTACTAAGGTACCTTTTAGTTAAACAATGCAGCAATTTTTCGAAGATCTTTCACGAGCTCCAGCTATTGTATAGACTTAAATTGCCATAAAAATGTTCAATAAAATGTTTTACATTAACATGGCTTTGCAGTGTATGTCAGTATTATCATTCAATGAGCAGTTATCTAAGGTGGCCGTATGGCTTCATTTGAATATTAACCCCTCCCCAGCAGTCCGGTAACCAGGCCGAGGTCCAGGGGGCATGCTCCTCCATTTTCAGACAAGTGCTCTCCCACCACACCACTTAATTTGTCCTACTATCATGTGAACAAAAACTTCACAAGTAACAGCACATGGGTATTGGTGCCCCCCCCCTCAACCCATAAATTGTTGGTGCCCCTCCAACTCAGGGTACCTTCTCCCAAGGGGCCCAAATATTTATGTAAAGCCGCCTCCATACATTGCTGTGTAATAAAATTGAGCATGCTGAACAGTAAAGTCGACTGGGCTTTGGCCATATGCATACGTGAACGACCCAATTTATTTAAGGGGGGGGGGGGGTTCAGGGCTTAAAGTTTTGTGCCCGAATTTTGCCCGAATCCTTGTCCGAAATGTCAAAACTCACAAGACGAGCCGCATGAAACATGCTGATGCTGGTTGCGAGTATGATTTCATTGAAATTTTATTGAAAATAGAATAGAATAGCACCAGGGCGGATACTTCCTTTTTGAGAACGATTCGAGTAATTATCAGGAACGATTCGAGCAAATATCGGGAATGATTCGGGCAAGTATCGGGAACGATTCAGAAAAGAATTGGAAACGATCTGAGCAAGGATCGGGAAAGTTCGGGCAAGAATCGAAGAAACTTCGGGCAATCGGCCGTGCATTAAAACCTTCGCGATATATATATTTTTTAATCTTTAAATTGAGTTTCATATTTTGTCCGGAGGATGCCCGAATATTGCAACAACTTTTGCCCGAATTTTTAGTCCCTGAAATTGGAGGGGACAGTCTTTCCACTGTCCCCCGCCTCGTACGTCTATGACTTTGTGCCCTTTGTATCTAGTAAAGGGCCTAACGTATGATTGTACATTATTGGGAAAATGATAGGATTTTTGGTTCCTTGCTGGGAGCAATGGAACCTATGCAGCCATGTTGGCGTGTACGTGTGGGTTGCGGGTATGGGTGTGTGTGTGTGAGTCTGTGACGCTTGTTTGGATCCGCAATAACACAACAATGCACAACAATGCATGATGGATGTTGGTCATACTTGCTATGTAGATGTATTAAGGTGTGCCCGATCGTTTTTGGTGCTGATCTTGTGAATATTAATGAGTTTAAGGGGTCAGATATAGAAAAGCTTTACATTGCAATAACTCCGCAACCTTCAGTACGATTGTAGCCAAACTTAGTATACAGCTGTTGGTTAGTAGCTGGAACACAGAGGTTTCAATTGGATGTGACCATCTGGGCTGGCAAAACAATCCGGGACCCTTTTTGCGTAGGATGGGCCCAATGTTTATTTCCACCTCGAATACATTTTGGGACACATTCTTTGGGCCTGAATTTGTGGTCCAAATATGTTTGAGGTCATTTGGTCCCATAAGTGGGATTATAGTCAAACTTGTTACATATATATATATATATATATATATATATATATATATAGTCTTAACATGCCCCAGAATGCACCATTTGAAATTATCTATTTAATTTTCTCGCGGACAGTTTTAATGACCCGGAACAGCCCTAAACGCAAGATTGCTAATACTGCTAAAATCTGCTGATAAAAACTCTTGAATTTTTGTGTGAGGTTGAATAATGGTGGGGGTTAAGACACTTTACCCCGACAATTCCCCGACTGAACCATGTCCCCTTCCCCCACTTGTGCATGCCACTAGTCTATGTATGTATATAATCTCCCCTTCGGTGTTTTAAACGAACCCAGTTTGAAGTGAAGGATCATGCTATGAGTAATTTATCTGATGAGGGGGAGGGGGAGGGGGGTTGGCGAGAGAGGTATCTCAACTGTCGTATAATTTCAACTATCGTAGACTGCGTCATGTTTGCAGTTTGAATCCATCCGTAAACTTACATATTAGGAATGTAAACCATCAAAACTATCATAGGATACGCCAGGACTGCGCATTACTTACAACGGGGTTAAAATACCCAGGAGCGAGATTCTACACTGTCACACCGACGATCATAACAGAAAATAATATTATCTATGCAATACGTTGCAAATGACGTCGAAACATATCATTACAAAAGTTTTGTGACCTAAGTGTTTCAGTAATCACTCAGCCAGTATTACGGAAACTCATATATGAGACTGGTGGTATCGTTTAAGATATACGCATGCGTGCGTATATAGTTATGTAATAAAAACACGATCGTTCAATAGTGTGAACAACCTACTCCGGTTTCAACTTGGTTACAGCTACAGGTGATACCAGTATCGTGCTTCAGTTGTCCTGCATTTCCGTACAGATATCTGATAACAACAAACCGAACTCTATTGTGCATCCGAACCGATGTTCTTTATTCCCAACAATATACATATATAACCTTGTATACTTCGATTGTTAGTTACGACAATCTGCTTCAGTATTTTTTCTGCTATTGGATTTCTCGTTGGAAAGAAAAGGATATACAACAAACTATGGCTTTATATACAAATCTGAAAAGTGTCTTCACAGTGCTTTGGAGTATTAACTTTATCGTGGTACTAGGACAGTCGGAACCAGAAACGGAACCACCTCCAGTACGTAAGTACGCAGTTCGCTATGTGGCTAATGGGGTCTGCGGTGTTTTGTGAGCAGAGTAAACGTAGTTGACGATGTTCTTCCCCTGGTTGGTTTAGTGGGGGGGGGGGGCAGGGATGCTTAAATGACTGAGGGTGAAGTCCACTTCCGAACTGCTTCCTTAAATGATAATATTGTAATCAAATTTCGTTATGTTCACTCTCATATTATTCTTAGATCTTCCAACATACGGGCTCGATTTGGTTACGAAGGCGTGGCATGGGAGAGAGGAGAAGGGGGGGGGGGGTGGGTGGGGATTATGACTGTGTTAGATCCATTCATTTAATATTGTAACAAGGAACCGCGAAGTTAACCATATGTAAGGTCGTACCACGTAAATCCTGTCATTTCAAAACAGTTCCAAGTACGTTTTAGATCTACTTAGGCCTATGGGTTGATATAGTCTAAAGAGTGCAGTGCGTTTGACAATGGAAATGCAACCAATGGTATTAATAAACAAATATGCTAACACTGTTAACACAATATGTCAGAAATAAAGTCTACATTACTACGAATAAAATATCGGAATGGAATAAGAAATGAATTACGGGGTAAAACAACATAAGAAAGATTTAGAAATTTCTTCTCCTGTGAAAACAATCAGTTTCCTGTCATATGTCAAACATCAGTATACATCGCCATCAGTTGTTGTACCAAAACAAATTATGGATATGTCAGAAAACTTAAAACAAGAAGGCAATTCACGGATTTGCATATCTCATTGCCAGCAAACACTGATTTCAGTTGAACATGTTTAATATTAGCTATGCAATCTGGCAATCGGAGGAAATTACTACTTGACATTTGCATATTGTCAACGTAAGTATTCTCTTAGAAGTGAGGATTTATAGTTTTTCTTTCTTTTCCATTTACGTTACAGAAATTGTACGGACTGTGTACTGCGCTAGAGATTATGAATGTAGTTCTTCATGTGGTTCTCTGACATCGGTCAAATGTTCTTGTCACCCAGCTTGTGAATTATTCCAAGATTGTTGTTACAATACTATCGAAAAAAGTAATCGCTGTTCCAAAGATAACGACACCGAAATATTTTTGTCTGAAGTTCTTCCCGGTATGAGAGATTACTTTCAGTGTGCTACGGATGTTATATCACAGCAAAAATACTGGATGGTGTCTAAATGTCCAGATACATGGACGGGGCTCAACGAATGTGACGTCACAGGCGACGACACAGATATCACCGTGGGTAGATTGGAAGATAATTTATCTGGTATTCCAGTTTTATCAAGGAAAGGACTAACTTACAAAAATTTTTACTGTGCTCTCTGTCATGGAGAGGATTTATCCGACCTTTCACCTTGGTCATTCGAGGCTCAAGATTGTGAAGACAGTGATATTTTTAAAACAGCTTTGAACCTGACCGTTAAAGATCAAATCTCTCTACTGAGAGAACAATGTCAAAGCTTGTCGTTCCGTCCACCTTCAGATCATCCATTTTACGTGTTATCTGTAATACCTTGTTTTGAAATTACCGATGACGTAATCGATACATGTGACGACAACACAACTAGCGAGGATATCAGACACAAATGTTCGACCATAGCAGCTCCCATTTGGATTGGAGGGTACTTCAAAAATACCTTCTGTGTTGAATGTTACTATTCTTCTCGTAAATATATCGACTACGAGGTTTTAGAGTATTGTACAGCTGCATTTGACCGCAGAGAAGAAATTCCGCCCGTTTTCGTGGCGCCGTGTCTCATACACATTGAAACCGGTGAAATGATATGTCCAACACCTGAACCTCCCCCACCACCCCTCGTACCAATTTCTATAACCTTTAATTTTGGTGGTAATTCTGGTGGTATATCAATTTCAAAAAACAATGAAAAGATCCAAGAAATATCTGTGACTTGTAACGTTGGACAGGTTTTTGATCCACTCGAGGCTAAGTGCAAACTATTAACATGTCCTAGTGGTTATGTCTTGAGAAGTTCACGATGCGTACAACTGCCAAATATTACTATAAATTCGTCAGAAGAATGTAATCACTATTCTATACATATGAAAGCTGACAACGTGAACTTTATCAACAATTCTTGTTTGGAGAACATGGAAACAACTTTTAATTGCCTACCAGCGGATTTGGTATTACTTTTACAAGCAAACATGGAACATTACAATACATCGTGCAGAATGACGAGCCAAGTACAGGTTGTTTTAGAAGTTGTCACGACTTCTTTAGAAATAATTGGAAGTCTCTTGGCAAAAGCTGGCAGTACATCTACGCAAAATTCAGATGCATGCAAAAGTTTGAACATTGTGGAGGTTTTGGCGTACTGTCCATCCAAAGCGGAGGACCCGACCCTATTTTGTGATTCGGAATGGTACAGTGAACCCCAGTGGAGAACATTTGGTAATATTACTGCTGGAATTCTTTTCCAAAATTCATCGGAAACTACTGACGTATCTCAAATAAAGATTCGACATTTATTTCAATTTTCATCTACACATGGTAACATCTCATCAGAGGACATTTTAGTACAAAGATGCGTATTTAACTCTAGTGAAGTATCATTATGCCCGCTAATTTCACTCGATTCAAACGTCTTTCTCCCTTTGGAAAACGAGTCCAGTGTTTTAGTATATGCGGCAAATATATCGATTCAATTCACTCCAGATATGTATTCAATACAACAAAATGGTGACATACAGGTGTGTAACTTTTTGGAAGCCTCTGGCACCGTTGTGACTTATAGGTTTTTGCCTCAATATTCCCAAACACAAAGTATCCTGAGCACGGTTGGTATTTCTCTTTCGGTGATTGCACTGCTTTTAACATTGATCAGCTACTCCGTATTTCCTACATTAAGAACCAGACTAGCAAACATTATAATCATGACCCTTTGTGGTTGCCTTGTAGTGGCTCAGTTACTACTTATCTTCGCGGGTATTTCTACTCTTCATGGTACCTTATGTTCAGTAATATCTGGTCTTGGACATTTCTTTTGGCTGACTGCCTTCTCGTCTAGCTCAATATTAGGTTTTCTTATGAATCAGACTTTCAGTCTCAGAAACCAAACATTAAGAGGTGTAAAACCTTCCAAAAAATCTATATTTCTTTTCATACTACTGTGTTTTGTTTTGCCAAGTATCATCAGTGGGACATTACTGATTCTTTACTCTGTGGATGAAGATGGCATTTACGGAATAGTGTATGGTTCTAACTCAGGATGCTGGATTGGTGGACCAAAGATTAACTTGTATGCCTTTGGTATTCCGGTTGCAGTGAGTGTTGTCATAAATATGATATTCTTCATAACCATAACCGTCTCCATTTGTATTCAAAAGAGAAGTAGTCGGAGAATCAGAAAGACCAAGGAGGAAAGCCACTTACGTGAATTGGTGATTTATTCAAAGGTGAGAAGTTTTTTCTTCTCTTTTTCCTCTCTTTTTCTTCTTATAATGTGGCTATGACATCCCATAACCTTAGCAGGATACGTTTGTATATGATACAATCACAGTTATTCATTAAAAACGCTGTTATGTGGATATTATTTCAAGAAACCGTGTTCTTATGGCTCATAGTGCCTGTAAATTAGTTTGAACAGTGTGAGAGATGCCGCTTGTTTTTTTAATTTAGTATGCACTGATGTCAATGATAACGACTCACGGTCAATCTAACTAGAATATACACCAAGCTTTCAAAACCTTACAGTTCAGGAAAAGTCATGAGATTCCTGACTAGATTTGATATCTGCTTCAAGTTTTCTGAAACTTAAGCTTGTTCATACATCATCAGTTTGACAAAGGTATAAACCGATATAGAAACCTGTTCTTGTTATTCCGAACGTAATTTTGAAATTATTCTTAAAGAGATAGTATGGAGTTACAAAAAAATAGATGAACGTAAGTTACACTTTATGTCATTGGCATTTCCCTCGGTAATTAATAACCAGCAACTTTATATGCGTCGTTAAAGGCTGTGATTCTGAGCAACACCTTCCAATTTTGTTTACATTACGGAGTCACTAAACATATAATTGCTATATATAAAAAAAAGTGTGATTCATGAAAGTAGTACCCTTATAACTACCTGACTTTGTGAAGAATTGAAAATTCCAATCAAACACACAAGCAAACAACAAGCAAACGAATTACCCAAAAGAATTTCGGAATCCCATACATATTGGAAAATAGGAATCGATTGCGTGAAGGTACTTTTCTGTATTGTACATTAACAATTCAATGATGCCAATTTGGTCACTACTTGAAACATATAGTCTAGTAATTCATTAAAATATGCCTTGATTCTATTTTTGATTCTTCAGATTTTCATAATCCTGGGGTTAACCTGGGTCATTGGCTTTGCTGCTGCGTTGTTTGACAAACCATGGCTATGGTATCTCTTTATCATATTCACGTCATTGCAAGGACTTTTCATTTTTCTTGCCTTCACTGTCAAATCCGAAATTTGGGGGATGTGGAGGAAGCGGCTGGGCATGTCTTCTGACTCGTACATTTCATCTTCACAAGGTGTGTATTATCAACCTGGAAAAGGAAAAAAGACATCTGGATTAACGGCCACATCAACAGTGTAGCACCTGACACCTGTACTCTGCATTTACATGAGAAGGACAAATACCGGCTGCGTTGCGTTCCTTACACTTCGTTGCGTGTGAAATGTTGTTTGTGTTTATCTGTTTGCTTGTGTATATGTATATTGGCTTTGTTGTACCTGCTCATCATATAGGTCTCGCACCACAATTAATTGTTCCATTGACCTACACACTAAACTCGTCACTTTCAAGATCTGCCTAAGCATAGACAGAAGTTTTCAACTGGTATATTCTACCCACCACATGATAGCTGAAATCTTGGCCTATCATGGCACTTGCAAACCTCCATATAATGACCGTTTAGATTTTGAGCTAGAAGAGGAGCAAGTTTAGCATACTGAACCCCCACCCTTCCATCTGCTCGCTCGGAGCCTTCATATAACCAAACATTTTCTAAAATGGTTTATATCACCTTCGATCCTCCCAATTTTCACACCATCTGTACTTTAAATTATGCTCTTTCATATAAAGGGAGAACAAACGATGACAGTAACTGATAACATGCTTAAACAAGCTTTACCTAAGGTACCTTTAACCCTTTACGTTGGCAATGGTTAAGCTTTCGAGCGGATGTATATACACTACTCTAATTGTGGTGCGGTACCTATAATCTGATACAATTGACTATTACGAATATACTATTTTTATGATATCATCTTACTGACAGCTAATGGTGACCTTGGACAGACTGTTACAGTTGAAAACACCAGTACATGTTCTACATAACTAACAGAATAGTTGAAAATTAGAATAGTTAGAAGCCCTTACTTTCTGCTCTTTCAATTTTCTCATAAAATGGGAGAAAATAGAAAAGAGTAATCATATTATTTTGTAATACCAAATCCAATAATGTATAGAAAAAACCTGCCATCAAGGGTGCATATTTTCCACTTTCAATAGGCAGGTCGGGATAATTGCTACTAAAAACCACTATCCTTCATTTTTCATTCCTCGGGCTATTAAAACTTATAATAATATTAATTTGTTTTCTTGCCTTTTCTGAACAGCCTGCTGCTTTTCCATGTTTTCTTTCTTTTTAGTTTGACTTGCTCACCTTTTATGTTTTTATTGCCTTGCGAGCAGTATAGTTTCCTTAGTTTAGGATCAATAAAGTTCTTCTTCAAGTTTATATTATTCTTACCAGGGAGTTGTTATGGAACATAACAACTCTCCCTGGTGTATACATATATAGTATGAGTAAGAACAGGGAGTTGCTATGGAATTCTTACTCATACTATATATGTATACACAACAAGTTTACCGGCAGGAAGCATTACTTAGCAAAAGGACAACAACAATACTCTGTCGTAGTTCAAGGTGACTCTATGAATAGCAAGATTCACGGTCAAGGCCAACCACGTACCGTACATTTTGTATATTTTTACCCTACGATAAGATCACTTACAAAGAAAAGGTGTCCTTGGGAAACTTTTGTTACCTATTTGATGACTTACTGCAATACTATTTCAGTCAGAACTGTGTGTGTACGTATATATGCCTGTGTTTGTGTGAGTGCAAATTATCCATCCAGTCCGCAGTATGCAACTTGTTTTCAATAAAAGAAAAACTAGAAAAAACACACAAATATATGCGTTAAGTAGGAACCGTTAGGAAAGAGTTATCATAAAGGATGACTTAATATGCATATGGTTCTATATTATAGATATGTTCTATATTATAGATATGTTATATATATATATATATATATATATATATATATATATATATATATATATATATATATGTGTGTGTGTGTGTTATATATATATATATATATATATATATAGCCTACTTATGCTAATTCTAGATTTGCGACTCAATGCAGAACAAGGGTATTAGAATAATCCTCAGAATGTGAGATTTGAGATCTGACATTGTTTAAGCTCATTCTTGTTAATACTTTATTGTACAAAGGCATATAATAACGAAGTGTATTGCGCAATACACTATACACTTGCAGAATATCTTGTTCCGTCGTCATATTCGTCATGACTATGTGGTCTTTTATTCTAACATTCTTCTTCGGAATATGCTTTTTTAACATATAAGAATTAATTTTGTTACATTAAGTCATCATTTTACCTTAAATGTACAGAGGAGGCTGAACTACATATGGTAGCATCTGAAAAATGCGTACAGCCTCAGTGAATATGCGTACAATTCGTGCAATGATGAGTACATTTTACAAGAATCTTTCGAAGCGTAGGTGAAATACCTACTCATTGAAAGTCTAGGTTTCTCGGTGGTTGAAATATCATAAGATTTTTTTTTCTTTATGTAGGGCTACATTGAACTAAATTATACCAGAGGTTTGCTTGATTTAATTTAACATTTCGACCTATACAGCGCATTTTGGATGTCTATATTTGTTATGTTCTTATGATATGTAATAAAAGTTATTTTTTACAACATTGAAACGACATCGAATAACTGTCCATATCATTTTCAAGTGGCATATACAACTTTCAGAAAAGAATTGACATAATAGTGGAATATGTATATGGATGGAAATAGAGAAATTTGAAATTTCATCAACTCACATTTCAGGACTATTTCGATCAGTCCATAAAGCAAGGGCTATTTCAGTCCATTTTCGCAATTACAAGTGTTTCACATGCAACACAATCACATATTTTAAGAGCATTGGCCCCTTTCTAGTGTACATAATTATCAATTTTCTCCCAAAACTCATTAGCTCATATTATTTTCCATCCGGTGTATCATTGCAATAGATAATTACTTTCACAGATCTTTTAACTCCATCGTTTGTCTATTAATTATATCATGCTTATTTTTGTTTTAATTCCGTAGTGGTTCTGCTGGTTTCTCATGTAACGAGATGTGAGAAAAAGATTCCCACAGGAGCTAAAACTAAATTAAAGCTATCTGCTCCGCTAATTATGTTAGCACCTCTAAAAAGACAAAAACAACAGGAAACAAGAGAGAATGGGAACAAAATAGTTTTACTAGTTTCCCACGAACTACAGTTTAATAGTTATGTTAATCGACAAAACTAACTTTCTTTGCTGTTTGTGTAAATTGTTATGCAAAACATTCAAATATTTTTGTCAGTTTAGAGATTAGTCATACCACTATAAAGATGGAAAATTAATGGGGCAACACTTGATTACCTGATTAGATATTTATGGACAAACATCTCGCCAATCGGCATGAGGCCCTTATTATAGCTAAAGATCCCTACGACTCATGCCCCAACCAGGGACGTAGCCAGGGGGGAGCAGGGGGAGCGACTGCTCCCCCCTTTCAGTGTCGATTTTTTTTTAAACTGTCGTTTTTTTAGCATGGTATTTTTTCAGTGCTCTTTTGATCTTGAATACTCGTCAGCTATGTTAACTCGATTATAATCGTAGTAACAGCCTCACGCCTACTGATTCAACTACTTACTTAGTTTGGCAGATGCAATTAGCTAAATTTAGCATATAGCCTACAGTTGGCCACTGCGTAATGAAATACATATTGCCTACTTAACCGCACTCTATGGAATGTCACGAACCGTATGCACAACAACGTCGACAACGTTCCTTCTCATCCTTTCTATGATTCGTCCTAAGTTGTTGCACGAACAGCATGTTATGAAGCTAAGCTAGCAATCGTACGTGATACGCACTTCCTATAAATAATTATTTCACTGCTAAAACACTGCGATAACGATATTTGTGTTAAGGCTACTGCATATCTGGCTATATTACAAAATATGAAAGTTTATATTGTCGTCAAATGTATTCAAGTCCAGACATTGGACAATAAACAAGAATCATCCTGCTGGAAAAATTGTAAAAGAGCAGTATGTTTGTCTTTCTGGTATATTATGTAAAAGAACATGTAAAAGAATTCAAATTGGAAACAAAATCTGCTGATAATATGATATCATATGATCAGGGGCGTAGCCAGTATGTAGCACTGTAGGCCCGGGCATACACTTTTTTGGCCAAGTTATCTTTTTTTTTTAAACACCCACAATTCAAATCCATAGGCCTGCTGGACGAGTTTAAGAGTCTAGACAGGAAAAACTATTGAAATGAACGTAGCAAGAATATGGCTAAATTAGATGACCTATTCTTAGTCATCTAGACTGTCATTTCTATTATATATATATTCTATTTTTAATACATTAGTATTGAATTACGTACAATTTTAACTCGTCTGTTTTTTGGGTTTAAAAGTGATATTAAATGAGGTGTCTCAAGTTAGCAAGAGGCCAGGGAACCAGAATGAACACTCGGGAAGGGCCGTTTCCGGCCATCTGGGGGGTTTGTAAAACCAAAATTTTCTTGTACGCTCCGCACCAACTGATGGTGGCGCTCCGCTCAGATAGTCGTGGCTTCAACTTTGAAAATCCATATCAATCACCAAAAAGTGCTCCCCCCCCTTTCAAACTCCTGGCTATGTCCCTGGCCCCAACCCCGAGCCTCTGGATGAACCTCATCATACTGGAAGAAAGCACTTTCCAAGGTGTGGTATTGATAGTCCTTGTAGCTTTATCCAGGGGCGTATCCAGGATTTTCTAACCCGGGGGCGCGAATAACTATCTAAGCGGAGCGCCACCATCGGTTGGCGCGCAGCGTACAAGAAAATTTCTGGTTTTGATACCCCCCAGATCACCGGAAATGGCACTTCTCGGGCTTGAAAATGACCAACCAGATGTACACTTTTTGCCTGAGAACCAAGTATTTCCCAATATTTTTTTTCCACCCATCACCTTTTTGAAGATTGTCACCAGTCACAAATCATGTTCGACCTCATAGCATGTCCTGTGGATCATTGCTTTTGTAGGTGATTCTACGTCGCGGCCCACAATACCCGTCAGCCCCACTTTTGAAGGTTTTAAGCCAATTATTTGTTCAGAATTTGTAAAATCACATTTCTCGTGAATAAACTCACTTCAAAACATACCCATAATGTTGCACAAAATGTTATCTATGGACAACCGATATAGAAAAACCTCCTTGAACCCCTAACAGACCGGTCAAAATTGCACGAGTATAGAGGGAAGTATGATGAAGAATGTTGGTCAGGAAATTTTCGAAAATTCAGATACAGTTAATTTATTGGTGTACAAATATTAAAACTTCTTATAACGGCTATTATAAACCTGGTTGAAGGAAATGAAAAAATAGCAGATATTTCCAAAACCGCGAACACTACACACATAGGCGTAGGAGGCGGGGGGGGGGGGGGGGGGGCTGCAGCCCTAATTCGCCATGTCTACTGTAAAAGAGAGTTTTTAAATAATTAGACCTCCATGCTTTTTCTCCATCTGCATAAGACACTTCGTTGTTTACATTAGCATCCCGCGGTATACTGCGCAACTTTCACGAACCGTGTGGTACACGATGGCATGCTCTGTAATAACCGATGCTTACTTATATGACATTGACATGTTGAGCGCGCAAAAAATTTTGGTTATTTTTTTCGGGCAAGTCGGGCAGTTTTGAGGCTGTTCATCCTGGAACGCCATTTTCATGCTCACTGATATGATGTGATATCTGCTGTTTGCTTTAGAAATTCGAACAGGCGCGTAGCGAGGAATTTGCCAAGGGAGGAGCAAAGCCTGTAGGCAAATTATCTAAGCGTAGCTCCACCATGAGTTGGCGCGAAGCGTACAAGAAAATTTTGACCGAAAATGCCTCCAAGATCGCTGGAAATGGTACTACCCAGGACCATTGTTGGCGCGAAGCGTACAAGCAAATTTTGGCCGAAAATGTCTCCCAGATCGCTGGAAATGTATGTATATGTGATCTTCCCGCAAGCAGAAACTCGCGAAAGAAGCCATGGAGGCTTTTAGACTCGCAAGCTGACCGAAGCCAATCTCTCGGCACACATCCATTTAACGTCCATGTCGGGAAGTTGTTATTGAACAACACCCTTGCCAGACGACACACATTGCTGTCGGCGGGGAATCGAACCGGGGATCTCATGACTGGGAGACGCCGGCGTTAACCATAGGCTATACACTCCGCCTCCGCCTATGACACTTCCCACTAAATGACACTTCCCAGGCCTTATAAGTTGCATCTAAGCATTTTCTATTTTGAAATTACTAGCGATATCATAAAGAAACATGCTGAAGGGGGGGGGGGGGGCGGTCGCCCCTTCCCGAAATGCGTCATGTTCCCCGACGACACGGTCGAGTTCGAGACCAGCCACAGTTGGTTTCATAGCACAATTCTTCCATTGTTTAAGGCGTATATACACATACACGCGGTATGATAGACCATATATAATATATATATACATCATTAGTGAGAGAGGAAAAATGGAAACGTCAAAAATGGAGGGGTAGGGTGAGGCACACGCCCCTTCCGAAATCCTTGATCCGTCACTGGCTACCCTGTGTTTATAATAGGGATCAGCGCTGTAATGATGTCACTGTTCCTCTTTCTCTTCCCGGTGTCTTGGCGTTTCCTTTTTCTCCCTCCTTTTCTCCTTTTTCTCTCTTTCTTCTTTTTCTTTTCCCTTCCTTCCTCTCCTCCTCCTCTTTCCCCCCCTTTTTTTTCCTTTTTCTTCTCTTTTTTTTTCTCTCCTCTTTTTCTTACCCGGGGGGCGCGCGCCCCCAACGCCCCCCCTGGATACGCACCTGTTAACCTCGTTCAGAACCACACCAAGCATAACAAATCATTTCAATATCTCTCGTTAACTCGTTATGTTGGTATAAGCTCAGTAGTAAACGAACCGGAAGTCTATACAGTTACACGCAAAGTTTATTCAAACAATGGAGTTTTGTGCTGGATGTCCTAGTATAAAAACATGTCTGTTCCTATCGTGAATTAAAGGATGTTTGCACAAGACATCCCTGGAAGGACGACATTCCCTTCTGAGGTGAAATGATCTGACCATATATCCGCTCAATGTGAAAGCATATTTCCCGCTTCAAAGCCCCGATTCTTCTTTGAAGACTCAATTCAAAACAAAACAAAAGGAAATCTTGCATGAACCTTGAGGTCACCAATGGTTGAATTTTGGCACAAAAGTCATTTTGATAGGTTATAGACCGTTTGAAACACTGCTATTAGTTTAGTAACCTATATAAACATTTCTTGAGAATTTACCACATTAATATCTGAGGCACATGAATTAAAGTGGATAGACTACTTTAGTCTGACACGAACTGACTATTGGGGCAATAGTTTTTCTCAGATACCCAACAACCTATCAATCACTGAATATGGTCCAAACAACTTTCGCAGTACAGTATAAAACTTCAGTAGACACGGGGTAAATCACGAATGGTGCTCAATGTCAGCAACATGGTGGTATACTGTTCAATTTTATATGAAATTGGAAGAACATTGCTTTGCTTGAGTTATTAGAATTTTGTTTGATATGGCTAGATTGGCAACTAGATCAATACTGGGGAACTAATCTCATCATCAATTTAGCCTTAAAGGGGCATTCTAGAGATTAGTATATTTTAATACTGAATAAACCGGACTAACGATGTAGACATATTGATATCACCTTCCGCCATTTTGTTTGTGTTAGACTACATAGATTATACCAAGACTCACATGTTGTCTATAATGCCATCTCTTAGCTTAACTACACAGCTTATTATAGATGCATGGCAATGAAAGGAAAGTTTCGAGCACACTTCACAAGAGCGGGATCAACCATCGACATTTTCCCCAGACATTCTAATCAGTTGAAACAAGACCGTTAATTATCTCATTGAGGCCGAATCTGACGATGGCCTTTATCTTCATGCAGCCGCTGTATAAATTTTAGAATGATTTTACTTGCCGTATAGCCTTTCATAAGAAGAAACTTGGATTTTAAAATGTAAGAGTAAAGTAATAATACTTATATAGACCTAATTTTTAGTCTTAATATGCCTCAGAATGCCTCTGAATTTTCATACATTTGAGTCGGTTTCAATGATACCACGTCATCACCCATCCTTTATTAAATACTTCATTCGCATCTTGCCCTCTCATAAATGTTCAGGGACAATTTTGAGTCTAAAGATCTTAATTATAGTACAAATAAGCCTCAAAATGTACCATTTGATGCCCAAAGTTTGTATTATTTGGAAGGACCACAACATCTCCTAAATTGCTTCAATTAACCCAGGGCAGGATCCCTGCATGTATAAACAAAGTCGTTCGCCTGTAGCCTTTCCACAAAAGTTCAGCCCCTTACATAAATCAGTCTGGGGAAATTTAATTTGTCCCCACAACCACCCCCCCCCTCCTCAAACATTGAAATCCTGCGCATGCCACTGGTCGGGCTCTAGAGACAATTGACACGAGGCCTCGGCTGTGTCTCCTCCCATCCTTCCATTATCGTCAGGACTGGACAAGTTGAATCCCTGTGATGAGATGACATGAATCATGTTATTTGATAGATGTTCATACTTCGGCTTTAAATCATTTTTGTGTAATATAAGAGGGATAAAACAAAGTATTATAAAACTGGTAAAATTTATTAACCTATGTAATGAATTTAACTTGTTCGCAAGTCGGATATCACGGTCAACCCAAGTCAGTGGGTGATGTTGTTTATAGCACCATGCACAATTGGGCCTACTGTGACTTGTTTAAATATACACAATTGATTGTCCTTCCTCTTTCACATGTTTATTGTTGAAGCATAAACTGGAAAATACCGGTACGTGGACAACCAGCGACAGGAAATGATGTCACCACTATACAGGATATGAGACAGGTCTGATGACCGAAAACAAAATAACTTCACAACCGGATAGAAAAGTGTAACGTCATGCGTGCTTCGTCTGCGCAAAAGTTGGCTGAGTGGTGCAGATCAGTAGAATAGACCAACTAGCGTTCAGAAGCGGCGAGCCGCCAATCCAGTTAGTACAGATCAGCTTTGAGCTAGCAGAAGGTTTGGGAGTACTATGCTAAGCTTGCACCTCTTCTGGCTCAAAATGCAAACGGATATGGTGGCGTAATTTCTTTTATCTATGCATTAGAGGCCTTGGACAGAGGTGGGGGTGGGGTGGGTGGAGGGGAGATCATCTCAGAAGGGAAAGCCGTGGATAAGAAACCTAAACCTTAGTTGGTCGATCAGACACTCCAGACTAGAACCGGCCACACGACCTATAGATTTCATGCATGCTTCTAATATGCCAACTCGACAATACAGCTGGAATTGACGGTCACTTTGATATGGACTCATACAGGAAATGTCGAAATGTAAATTTAAAACAATTCATAATGAAAATAATCGTTTCCAGGGGTAGCGGAGCTGGTGACGCTGTGGAGCCTGGGGCAAAAGTGGGACGTGATCCTCGGGCCAGTTTCCTGAAAACTTTAAAATTCCTCTTTCAATAATGTAGAGCTTTGTTTTGGTAAGGAGAGTAGCCTTTGTATGAAATTACAATTGGTTGAGAAATTACAACAACAAAAAAGAGCTGGAATTAAAAAATTGCCATATTGTTGAAAAACGTTCGAATACATCAATTTATGGTGCAGATGCACAAATAATAATTTTTTTCTTGACGTTTTCAGGTGACATTGTGGTTTGCCGCCTCAAAGTCACAATGTCCCACTCAAAACCTTCACAAGCTGTGATGTTTCTTCCAACTCCCCCTCCCCCCCCCCCCAACACCATGCACAATAGTTAACCCTCTTTCACCGTCACTGTCAATTTCCACTGGTATCATAAACATGTACATGCTAAATCCGCAAACATATTGTCTTTAGTAGCTCGAAGAACGAAATTAATTTACCAGCTATACATATAAACACGCCACTCTGAAATTGTTTCCACCTACTATGTGAAGACACACAATGAACACTTCTATGGTACTTAAACTTTACCGTACTATGGTAATAGTTCCACGTTAATGGTAACCATAATTTTCTCATACTCTCTCTTCGTCAGGCTTACATTCATGATGTCGAAACGGTTCAGCAAGCCTAAAAATATATTTATATAAATAAAGAGAGAGGGATAGACTAAATAACACCTGAAATAGATCTCCACTACTTCAATTGGTCAATATAGTTTACACTGAAAGAGCACATTATCTTCTGTCAAAGCTATGCCACTCAAACACCGTACACAAGCAGTGTGTTAGACTTTTCGAAATCACGTTCCTGGTTGGTGTGTTGTTATTGATCGCTAACTTCAATTGAAGTCCCATTGAAATAAAATAAAGTTATTTTACTTCAGTGATCAGGGCCACTGATCTGTTAGTGTACAGATCAGTGCACATGGCAAATGGTTGCGCACAGGCTGAAGAGGATCTGTTACACATCTGTTCACCTTTCATTTCCAAGTTTGGCCTCAAAGGTAGTTCCACGACATGCATGAGAGATTTTATGGACGAGAACCGTATTAATCTCGCAAGATTGACACAATTTGGTGGACCATAGGTCTCTTACTTAAAAATCGAATGTTTATCAGAGTTTGAGCAATAACAGAGGATAATAATGCCTATGAAAGGAAAGTTTCCGTTGAGAAGGACGTTGCGGTATCTTGAAAGGGGAAATGTCTACCTAAGAGACACAGTGAAAATTGTAACCATTAACTACAATACGTTAGGAGAAACGCACAAGGGTGCCAGGTATTTATATGTTGTAAAGAATTGCATACAAACGTGTCACTAAGGTCTGTGTAGGCTAGATCCAAAGGAAAGATTGTTAGCTTTGCCATATAGATCTAGTCTATGCAATCATTGTAATCCAAATGAATAAGTACTCTAACTTTATGGCCTAGCCTAGGCCTAAGTAAGATAGACACTAGGCCGCTTAGCCTAGGCCTACTTTGTGAGCTAGGCCAACCAAGTTTGTGAATGATTGCAACTTGAATCCATCTAAGAAAAAATGTAGTGGTTGGCCAAAAATTTGGTCAATTTTTCTTATGTAGGGCCTACAGCTTAACAGTTTCATTTGTAAAACACAAACTTGTGGTATGAGTACTGTACAACAGCATTCAGAGTACTGTAGGCCCCACAAGTTGTTTTGCCCTAAATCTTACAGTGCTCTCCAAATCTCCCGAGTAGCTGTACACACAATGAGGCCGTGTAAAAGCACAGTTATCTTTTCTAGAAAATTCAAGAGTACAAGTATGAAGACATACAAGGTGGGATATTATTTACAGTAGGCTGCCTGTATTCAGCCAATTTTCTGTTCAATAATGATCCCGGTCATGGAGGTTAAATATGACTGGTGTAACACGTTTTAACTGACTGTTACATAAACTCACATGTACGTATGCGTGTATTATTTTTATAAAATTATACTAATATACCTCCTACCGAATTAAGATTATTTATCTTCATACAAACATGCTTTTCTCTTTCGAAAACTTGATATTCCAACATTGTCAAGAGTATCTTTCTTATTTTGTGACAAGAATGTCTATATTTTTCCCAACTCAAAGAGATTTTAACAAATATAGCAATTTACTGTGCACAATTACTGTACAAGACTGTGGAATTGAAATTGCTAAGTTGCAGTCTTACACAATACACTGTAGCTAAGGCTACGTTGAACAGTACTTAATTAGGCTTGACATACATACATGATGATCCCAATGTATTCCTAACGTTGTAGTAAACTTGTATAAACAGCCCATTTGATGCTGGAAGATATATCTTGATAATTTTGCCAAATTTACAAATAATTTACACAACACTGGGAGCATCTATTCATGATTTGGGGATGCACATAAAGTGTCTGTCACAGTGTTTTCAGGTATGTGACATGTATGTGTTAATGAGCAAATTCAACTTGAAATATTAGGTCATTGAAGCGCAAACTAACATAGAAATGAATAATGGATACATTTCGATCACTCCACAAACAGCTTTCAATTAAAGGCATTGAAAACTCTGAAAAGTTAACTTTCCGTTGCTTGCAAGTGAAGTTTTCTGCTTGTCGCTACAAAATGCAGACAGAAATGAAACGTGATACCTTGTTATCTTTAGCTGGACCTGAGATGTCCATCGCTGTATCGTTTGTACACTGTGCTGTGGGTATTGACCGCAGCTGTATGGACTGACTGTACACTAGTGTCTAATTACCGACGGTAGCAAGCTGTGTGTGTATTTTCTGGGATCGATGGTGGTGTCTAACACTTCGGTTGCACCTCATTCGAAACTAGGTCAGATTATCGGCATGAGACATTTCTTTGTGCGCGAGTCTTCACACCCTTTAAGTATGAAGATCGAAGAAAGAATTTGGAAATTCCCTTTCCTGCCACATTCTGCCTCAGATTGAATGTAACTGGGCTTTTATACCTGGCTATGTAGAAATGCAAAGGTACCGTGAAAAGTCACGGTTTGGATCCCATACGTACAGTAGATCTAGCTAAGCTGACGGAGTACAGCAGTCTGAAGCCTATGTCACTGGGTTTTAGTTCAGCTTGATCCTATGATTCTTGAGTCTTTCGAAATTTGTGTATAATATTCATACTAATGCTGAATAGTATTTCTGAGATTGGTTTAATGTTAATTAAGGTAATTGATTTTTCTTTCTTTTTGTCTCCTCTACAGGGATTTTGTTTTTTACAATTTACCACAGTTGCAGTACAAGAACCAGAATGTTCAGATGCAAACATTCAAGAACCTCACACCATCACCTTTTATTCGCTGTTTCTTAAGTAAGAACAAAACATTCAAATTCTTTCCTCTTTCGGAACTTTAATTTGTTCTGTAAATATCTATATTGTTGTCTAGCTATATGTAGTAGTAGATCTCACTTTTGGATGGAACCAAAAATGTGGTGAACGGAGAAATAGTATTGCAGGTTCCATAAATTTGCAAACAAAATGAAACATATAATGTTAATCCATTTTCCACTTTAATGTTTAAAACTATGAAACATTGACCATCACAAATCTAAAAAAGTTGATGTATAAAATAAATTCTTATAACTCTAATTCAAAGGATGATACTCTGATAACAATCCATTCTTCATTTTTTGGGACTTTCTTTGGTAACTTTCCTGAGAGCAGAGTACCTACGAAGGCTAAGGTAGATCTTCTTTTACTGTATGCATTCCGAATAGTGTGTGTGTTTCTGTATGTCCAAGCTTGTAAACACTTTCTCTGAATCTCAGTACAGATGAAAAGTTTAGTAAAATATAATATTTCATAAAATGCAACTAGGACATTAACTGTACATGCCATACCTAAAAGGGATGGGTTAATACTCATTTATTTTGTAGTAAACAGTGGTTAAATGTGTAATAATGGTTGGTAATTGTTATATAGTCTATTCTAACCCCTAACCGTTTGAACTCAATCCCATGCCCTCCCATGATGTAAAGAGTGGAACAATTCAACTTGTGTTTTAGTTCATGTTGTTACATTTAATTACCACCGGTCTAAATGTTATCACTTAGACACATCATTATGCTTCCTATCTGTTATCAAATGATTTATTTTTCATAACAGATGCTTTGCTATCAAACACAAGCTGTTTTCTATCAAGAGACTTCAAAAGTCAAAATAGGAAAAGTTTGTTGTGATCTGCTATAAACACTTATTGATCAAGTAACATTTAAGTAATGATTTCAGAATGCATTATGGCATTAAACTAACTTGTAACTAAGATCAATACATACAGTAGAGAGATTCTAAAATCATAGTCTTCAATCTGCAAACAAGAGTATTGTGTTTGATAGGATTTTCACTGTCAAGGTTCATTTGTTTTTAATGAGTGAATCCTGTCCATCGTTTGCTTGACAAGTTGACAGTAACATGGGTATTGCCCAGGTTTCAGAGAGTGCCAAAAAATGTTCAAGAAACCGCAATGTTGGTTTCCACTGCTTTCAACATGTGCTGAGATGTTGCCTCAATATGTGCCTCAAAGAACAGTTTTGTCTCAGATAAGTGACACCAAAAATATAAAAGGCAATGCTTGAGAAGTTGAGTACAGCACTTTAATATGAGCACTAGAATTGAGAACTGGTGCTAAATGATCATGACTGGTGCTAGATGAATATAATGGGTGATAGATGAATATAACTGGTGCTACAGTAGATGAATATAACTAGTGGGAGATGAATATAACAGGTGGTAGATGAATATAACTGGTGCTAGATGAATATAACTGGTGCTAGATGAATATAACTGGTGTTAGATGAATAAAACTGGTGTTAGATGAATATTACTGGTGATAGATGAATATAACTCGTGCTAGATGAATATAACTCGTGCTAGATGAATATAACTTGTGCTAAATGAATATAACTGGTGTTAGACGAATATAACTGGTGGTAGATTTATATTACTGGTGGTAGATTTATATTACTGGTGATAGATGAACATAACTGGTGTTAGATGAATATAACTGGTGCTACAGTAGATGAATATAACTAGTGGAGATGAATATCACTGTTGATAGATGAATATAACTGGTGATAGATGAATATCACTGCTGATAGATGAATATAACTAAAAATGAGTTTTACGGTTTAATAACCCTATATACACAATAAGTAATCTTTATACATTTTATTTCATTCTGGAATAACTACTTGCTCATTTCTATTCAGGGCAGGTCCAAGCTATTGTATCCCTAGAAGCCAAATTTCAAACTTTACTGAAACAAGCTAAATGTGGTGTCATGTTAAAGCTGAAATATTGAAGTTTCAGATTTTCATATTTTTTTTGAATTTTTTTGCCTATTCAAACAATTAGAGCCAGCTAATTTGCATAAATTCAAATTGCAGTGTGACGTACGGGACATTTGGAATCATATTTCGCTGCCAGCAATATAAACTTATTGAATATAAGTTATGTGGGACATGATACACCCTTCCTTCCAATAATTTTGACATATTATGTTTGGGGGTTCATCAATTAAATATGCTAATTAGCTAGTGTCCAAATACTGATGTCCCGTACGTCACAATTTTCAGCACTTTTTTCAAGTTTTGATATGGAGGAACAATTTTTTTTTTTGTGATATTCTATAAAGTTCTAATTAAGAACATTGCTCAACAATATCCATCCCAAAAAAATTGAAATAATATTCACTGCAAATCTAATTATCAAATTTAAAAATGTGACGTACGGGACAAAATGTGACGTACGGGACATAGTGTGGTGGAAACCCTGTATTTATACATAATAAACATGCATGGGCTCCAATGGGGACCTCTACTGGAAACCTTCCAATGCTTACAAGTTTATTTTGTTGAAAGCTGGTAGTTGCAACTTATAATCCCTGCATGCCTGAAGAGCACATCATGGCACCAAATAAACTATTGACTGAGGACCACTAACAGCCCGGGTGTTATTTGACTATTGGGAAGTCAATTGTGCGTGTGGGGGATACAGAATCATCTACAATGCTATTCAACATTGACATTGAATGAGGACTACTTCAAGAATGTTGAGTTTGCATTTCCAAATTTCATAGGCCTATTTTGAAGTGTGACTATGATTATGTGCAACTATGTTCTTGTTTCCTGAACTTAGATAGTAGACATTGAGATTTTTAGTTACAAGTGTAGAGTTTCGCTCGCCCAATTTTTGCATAGGACAATCACTGAGTTTGTTCAATAACCAGTATTAGGTATATAGAGTTTTCTTTGTTGTACTAGTTTCATAGATGGACATTACGTGGCATTACTGTGGACATTTTGGTATATTTGAATGGGATGGATCATATTTCAACTTCAGGGTCAATAGTGGGAAGTATGATACAGTGTTGTACAGTATACACACCAAAACAGTTTTGCACCAAAACTTTGAATCTTGAATCATTTGTGGTCTAACAAAGCAAGAATTGATGTTCTGACTATTTGGTCTGGTAACCAGTATTAGGTCTATGGAGTTTTCTTTGTTGTACTAGTTTCATAGATGGACATTACGTGGCATTACTGTGGACATTTTGGTATGTTTTGAATGGGATGGATCATATTTCAACTTCAGGGTCATTAGTGGGGAGTATGATACAGTGTTGTACAGTATACACACCAAAACAGTTTTGCACCAAAACTTTGCATCTTGAATCATTTGTGGTCTAACAAAGCAAGAATTGATGTTCTGACTATTTGGTCTGGTAACCAGTATTAGCTCTACAGAGTTTTCTTTGTTGTACTAGTTTCATAGATGGACATTATGTGAACGTTACTGTGGACATTTTGGTATGTTTTGAATGGGATGGATCATATTTCAAATTCAGGGTCAATAGTGAGGAGTATGATACAGTGTTGTACAGTATACATACCAAAACAGTTTTGCACCAAAACTTTGCATCTAGAGTAATTTGTGGTCTAAAAAAGCTAGAATTGATGTTATGAGTACTTGATGTATGTGTAGAGTAGATTAATACTTTATGCATTCCATGTTTTACGTGGAATGATCTCACAAGTACTGTCACTACTCTGTTCCGTATCCCAGAAAGAAGGAAATATGGCATGAAATTACCAATGACATTGTTCTGGCATATCCAAAATAATGTTTTCATGTAGAAACCAGCTTGTTATGGTATATTCACGAATAAAAATATGAGTTTTCATAGTCAATATGTATATGGACAAATTGTCCCGTACGTCACATGTCCCGTACGTCACAGGACAATTTTTATTTGTGTAACCACTGTACTGGAATGGCTTCATATTTTTTTCTAATATGTTACAGCTTAGCCCTTGGAAGGTTAGGCTATTCACTAGTTATAACAGCTTGATCACTGCCCTCCTAATTTCAGAGCGCTTTCAGCTTTGCTCTTTAGTAAAAAAAACACAAAATTCTCTGGTCCCGTACGTCACACTGTACATTAATTAAGATGGAACCTAATTAAAGCAAGTGTTGGAAATCTTCATGAGTTTGTAATAAAGTAGCAGCAATAACAAATATGAAAACATGAAAAAGTTTCTGGAAAATAGATTTTATATAACTTTTAGACAAATTCAAGTCTCTGAAATGTCCCGTACGTCACAGTACAAATAGCTTGGACCTGCCCTTCATTTAAAGTACAGCAGACACCTAGACCAACTAGCCTCATATTCAGTACATTTGTTTTATGTCATAAACTCATTCAAAATCTCTTGATATGTTTGAAAAGCTCTTTTTCTGTCCAAGATATACAGTACACATTTGAAGTCTCTGATAAATCTGGGAAACTCATTAAATATTTGCAAATTATGATGTGGAGTGTTGCACTCATCAACCTTTCTTATTTTAAGGCCTTAATAAGTTAACCCCTAAATACATTTCTTACATATATCATTTGAATAATGAGATGTTCCTCTTTTCTTTTCTTTCTTTAATATTTCCGAAAATTGCCTTAGACCACAAAGCTGTGTTCAGTGTCCTTGAAATGAAGGTTGTAAAAACAAAGGAATAACATAATAGAAAATTAGGCAGTTACTCCCTCTACATCATCAAATGTGCACAGTGGCGTAGGAAGGTACTTTTGAGTGGGAGGGCTGAAGACTGATGGCCGGCCTGGGGGAGTGGTCTAAGGGGAGGGGGTGTCCCCCTCCCCTTTGGAATTTTTTGCATTTCCAGGTATCCTCAGATGCAATTTGGTGCAATATAGCACACTTCAACAGCCACTCCATTTTGTAAACTTAATTTTGTATTTTCACCTGGCCTTAGATGCAATTTGGTGCTCCAAATGAGATTTTTTTCTCATTTGGAAATGAAAAAGGGGTTTTCTGACTTGCGAAGCGGGGGGGCGGAATGATACTTCCGCCCCTCCACATTTCTCACTGGGGGGGCTGGCGCCCCCCCAGCCCCCCGGTTCCTACGCCCTTGAATGTGCATAATTAGCTAATGTTTATTCATAAATCAACCTAGAAAATTACGAAAAGACGTGACAAAAGAACGGTCAATCCTTGATGGATTTTGATGGGAGATGCAGCTATTTTCATGATTTTTAATGTCTATTAGAGTGATTAGGATGATGATGTTCATAGGTTTCTGTAGACCTTAAATGACTATTGCCCTCTATTCTATTGAGTAACTCTTCAACTTACTGTTGGTGGAGAATTTATGTTGATTATTGAACAGTTTATGATATTCTTTCTTTGTCTTTTTGATCTTTCAGATGATGGTGATGAGGTGCTTATAGATATTGACAGTAAATCCAATACATCCATTTTAGAACATGTAAAGAAACTTTTAGGAAAATCAGAGTGAGTCAGATAATTTTTCAATATCTGTTTTTAAAATATGATTTATGATGTGTCCTTTGTTAGTACTTCTATAGCAGTACCTTAGCCAGCTCCTTTAAAATTTGAAAATGAAATGTTTTCTGAAGCATCTTGTTTGCATTTGCAAAGTAAATGGCCTCTGGCCACATAAGTATCAGATTGTTTAAATATATCTATTTATATTTAGAAGCTGTCAAAAAGGAGGGGGGGGGGGGGTCAGCTGCCTCTACCCCCTTCCTATGCATATTGTACAGCTTTATCAAAGGCATGCGCCAAGTATTTAATATGCCAAGTAAGGCAGTAACCTTTTCCATACAGATCTATATGTTAGTTCGACCAAATTTGCATCTTTAACTTTTGGGCATAAATTGTCATTATTCCCAAGAAACTGATAGAGTCAGAAACCACCAAAGAAGACCTGTAAGCTATACCCTAGATGTAGCATGCCCGGTATGCACATAAGGCCGCTGAGTGTGAGCTATACACTTAGATGTAGCATGCCCGGTATGCACATATTGGCCGATAACCGCACTTAGTGTGAGCTTACACTTAGATGTAGCATTTTCCCATATGCACATATGGCTGGTTAGTGTGTAAAATAACTGCCTTCAATCCCAATAGTTTAAGACAAGGTGAAATATATTCTCGTTATCAAATGAACTAACGACACATTGTCAACTCACCAAAGCCCTCCTGGGTGCACCAGATATCTAGGCCACTCGTCTTCAAATTTGTTAAATAACAAGCTTGGTCAAATTTCTTAAACTTTTTGCAGAGAGATTCTGTCTGCAGAAAGGAAAGCTAGGGAGAAGAAGACAAATCCAGCTAATTTCGGAAGAGAGTTTGCCAGGGAGTGTATTTGCCAGGTTCCAGGACAAGTACCGTGTCCATCTGTCGTGCCTCTACCCGAAGAACTAAGAGGAAAGAATATCGATTACAGAACTCTATTGCTTAAATCCGCCCGTGGAAGAGACCCAAATATTCCAGATGAAGAGGAGGAGGAGGATTAGTAAGGGTGATGAAGCTCTGACAAGAGGAAGGAAAAAGAATGGAGAAGTGGCTTTCGACATGCAATATAAACCTGTTAGTTTTCATTGAATGAATGCATGGCATAGTCAACAGTCACGTGGGACAGTCACGTGATGCTTACACAAACAGTTACAAGAATTGTTCTGACCATATTTTGAACAACAAATGAGTAACAACATGGATTTGTTCCTATGGGTTCTAGTTTTGAGTGGATTGTAATACAGTCTCTACTATGTAACCTAATATCATGACATCATGGACATAGATACTGTAATTTCTAATTAATTGTCTGATTGTCTATACACAATACTAGTACTGTATTATCCAGTGGGTCCTTTGAGGCAGTTAACTAGGGGCCCAGTGTTCAAGGGGTTTTTGTGATCCCTTCCCAGCAAAACATACCAACTTTCTAATTTTGAACTGTTCCTGCAAATAGCAAATGGGATGGGGGGGGGGGGCAATGGGTTGGTGGGAGTGGAGCACATGGTGTCTTAGTGCTACAGAGGAGTTCATCTAGCACTGCACATCACTAAGATTCTCAACTTCTTCATCAGTCTGTGGATGTGTACATTCAGAGTTGGCAGAGGAAGGTCCAGTTATGGAGGGATCAAGAGGGTTGAGGCCCCACACTTAACTTTGAAGGGCAGTGGGATATGTGACTTTGATTTGAAGGGGCAAACAACAAGATTGTCATCAGAATGTATCAACAGAATTGACCCTCAGTGTATTTTGTACCACAAATTCCCCCATTTGAATATTTTTTTTTTCTCAACAAAACAGCCATTTTTAATTTACTATTGTGTTTTGATTTTTCATCTAAAACAGCCATTTATTTTGTCACGTTGTATTATTAATTTCTCGACAAGATGACTTAACTAAATACACAAGAGCACTTTCTCACGACAAAAATAGCACAAAATTTAGAACAAAAGGATAACTTCTAATTATGAAAAGGGGGACCTTTTCACAGAAGTGGGTGGCTTAGCCCCTTTCCGCCATCATTGTGTGCCGTTGGAATTAAGAAACAGTTCACCAAATTGAATAGTAAACAAGGTTCATTACTATTTGTAACACTGTATTAAAGTGTTTGTACACTTAATGCTACTGAAAGACTGCCCTCATTTTTGTTAGTTTGTTCAGTGTCAAATCAAGTTCTCAAGTAATCATTTTACATTTGGATCATTGCAGCCTCAGGGAACACATAGTTATACAGCTCCTTTCTCCATATTGTATCCGCGGAATGACCTTCTAAACTTTGGTTGGAAAATTTCTCTTTGCACCCGCAACTCACAAAATTTCACATTTATGACTATTGAAAGTTCATAAGCTAAATCTTCATACTTTTCATATCAATGTTTTTGCCACAGATGATGAACCTGGCTTTACATTCTAGCTTCAAGTTTACTTTTGTGTCAGTTTTTGGGGGACTTTTGGAGGTCAAATCTTTGCCCACATGAGTGATCACATGAATCCCACATCACAAACATAATGTCAATAGGAATATATCTACATTCAGACACATAAGTAAAGGCCCATGGCCAGGCTAGAGCACAGGAGGACTGTGCACCTTCGCCTTCCCACTCATGTGTGTCACCATCATGTCAGTTGCTGGGTGGGCCTACATAAGTATGCAATTTATAGGAAAAGAGCATGATACATGCCAAGTTGGAACCAATGGAAATGTTTCTCCTTCTTTATGTACTCCTTCTTTACGTCAAAGGCTCCCCCTGTGGTCAGTAAAGCTTGTTTTAAATTTTCCATCACTTAAATATATGTCTACTGACACACCACACCCTATTCAATGGTACTTTACTATTCCATGAGGTGGCTGTATGAAACATTAGAGTGAAATATTAAACCTGATGAATGGAGATTATATTCTGAAAACCTGAATTATTTGCAGTTAATTTGTATTTTGTATTTTTATTTTGTAAAGGGAAAGTTGCTAATGTAGGAAAGGGGATGAAACGATGGCAAGTGGGAGTTGATTTGTTGGTGTTTTTTGATTGAAATAACTAGTTTATGTAGTTAACAAGTAAGTGTTGTTAGGAAGTGGTCCAGAAGTAGTTTTGCATGAAACTTTGTAGAAAATTGGTAGAAAAAGAAAAGTAGTTAGGAAATCAGTTTTTTATTCTCTTGGCAGCTTTGTTTGCTTGTTTGTTCTTCTTCCTAAAAAGAACACTCACAAAACTCTTTGCAAACAAAATGTTGAATGTTTTACTGTTTATGTTGTTCCAGATATGCATATTTATATGGATCATAGGAGGAATTTTATGTAATACATATTCATTTCTAAGTTCATTTGAGCTCATATGGAAACCACTTAGTAGTTTAGTGACCTACTACACAGACGGACTAAGAAAAACAAAAAACAGGGGTCTAAGAGAGGGCGCTATTCTTAAATACCTGATCACAGTAGCAGGAACGAAGTACATAGCCTATGTTCTCTAACTGTATTCAAAACTCACGCCTATTTTGAGACAAAGAAGCCAAAAATCATGAGGATCATTGACCCCAAACTCCTTCATCATCGTCCTGATGCCCATCAACTTAATAAATGGAGTTTGACCGTGACAAAAGAATTGTACAACATCTCTGTAGAGATTTAAGGCAGATACTATAGTGGATAGTCAATTGAAGTTACAGGCCAGATGTAATAACTGCTGAAGATATTGTCAAGTCAATGCGGTAGAGAATTTTAAAAAGTCCCTTTCACGAAACGGTCCTCTTCATGAGAGACTCGTGCCTTGTAATTGGGGGGGGGGGGGGCGCTTCAGCGTTCCCAATACGTACTATGGCTAATGGTTATACGGACGTGGAACTTAATCATCATCCTCTGAACATCCAATTGTGGACTCTAAACGAAGTCGAATAAATAAATGGGGGCGTTTAAATATTAAAAAGTCAACCCCTAAAACGAAACAAAAAATAGAAAGACGGAAGAAGCAAGTCAAGTGCCCATTCAATGTAAGGAGTAAATAGTGGCTGACCTTGCCAAGCACGTATTTACGAAAGATAATTATACAAACTATAATAAGCGAATTCCTCGCCTTTGTTAAATACTACGGTTGTACTACTACTACTCTTGATTGATGTGTTTCACATATATGTTGGGTACATAACCCGACCCATGGATGGTTACGGAAATAGTAACTCAAGTTGCGAGGGTCTGTTCTAATCACCGTAATGTTTGGAATTAGATAGTCGATCTCATCACCGTATTGTTTTGAATTGTGGGAGTGGTTGATCCAATTATATCCCTCCTAAGATGCGATGCGTTGTGTTTGGCAATATATTGTGAAAGTTCATCGTAATGTTACCTGCCGTGCACCATTGCGGTTTCAACAAAATGTATATGCCTACCGATCGTGTTGATGCCTCAGTGCTTGGACACTTTGCCATCAGGTGTGGTCGCACTCTTGAGGTGAGTAACATGGCTTGCGAACAAGGGCGGCGGAACCGGGGGGGGGCACAGGGGGCACGTGCCCCCCACTTTTCCTCAGGTTAAAAATGTGCCCTTTTTCTACATAAAAATTGAGGTGTCTCAAGTTAGCAAGAGGCCAGGGAACCAAAATGAACACTCGGGAAGGGCCGTTTCCGGCCATCTGAGGGCATTGTAAAACCAAATATGTTCTTGCACGCTCCGCGCCAACTGATGGTGGCGCTCCGCTCAGATAGTCGTGCACACAAATTTGCAAATCCTGGCTACGCCCCTGACTTTTAATGAATTTATGTGGGTCAAACTCAAAGCTATTTCGAATGGAAACAATTTGTTAAGATATTAACAAGATATAAACTCTAATTCGGAAGTTCCTACATTAGCAACTAGCATGATTTCACCTCATTCTGTCTCAAAAGAAAACTTGTTCCTTGTTTCCCAATTTGCACATTGGATATTGCAGTATTGCAGTGCTAGTATGCATATTTTCCTTGAGGGTGGGGGGGGGGGCGGGCGTTGATGGAGTGATGTGTATACGCAAATAAGATAATACAATAAGAGTTATAAAGGGTACTAAATATCAGGCTGTATCAGTCCAATCGAATTTCTGCAAAGTGCCCTTCGACGTCGGTGCCCCCCCCCCCCCAGATTAAAAGTGCTTCCGCCGCCCTTGCTTGCGAACAATGGGGACTACAACTGCCATGGTGTACAACCGGTTGAGGTGAAACCTGTAGGTATGCATTCCATCTTTGTGACTTTGTATATTATGCATGCTTTTACGTTGTTGTGCTTATATGACATACTCCTATGCAGGTTTCTTCATGACTGTCGTATTAGTTTTTGTGATGTCGAGTATTATTTGCTAACATCACTTATCAAATTTGGCTGCTAATATCACCGAATATTCTTTTTGGCTCCGCCTACCCCTTGTCGATATGTATTAATATTTCTTGATATCAATTTATTTACATGTTTACATGTGGTACCTCACTTTACGGTACGCCATCATGATCACGTGGTTACAGTCTCAATATATAGGTCAGAGGGTATTGGGGTTGAAAGTGGATCAAGACTTTCCCAGGGTCTAACTTGAGAGGCTTTTCTAAAAAAGTACATGGCAGTGCGGATGGTAGTGTACATGTGTGGCGCATAAATGGAAACCCCTTTCGGCATTTTGACTGGTCATCTGTGATCATGCACTCGTGTTCAAATCGTGGTACTACACTGTAGTAAGACTACACCGGAGTAAAATGTTTATCGCCCCCGTTTTATTTTCTGTAATGGAGATGCCAACATAACACCAAGATTCTGAATATGACCTAATGAATGCATGGTTTCAGTGTCAACACTTAGCTGTTTAGGAGGTAAAAAGGGGGGGGGGGCGGGGTGGTCTGCAAAATATATAAGCTAAAGGTGATAGTATGATTCTTTGCAAAAATTCAGATCCACGATCAATCAGGTTGTTTCGATACGTACTTAAACATATATAAAGAATGTAAATAGTTATTAAACCAAACTGTCAATATTAAAGGTTCATTATGTATGGGCTAATTATGGTTATAAGTCTTAATGAGACCAAAAAAAGAAAGAAAGAAGGAAATAAAAGACAATAGGAAAACACAATGAGGAAATTACGAGAAAAATAATCTCAAAACTAATCATTCGGGAGCATTTCCAACTGTTTAGAGAGCGCTTGTCCTGAAAGATAAACATGAAATACACAAAACCGAAATGTTGTGATTTTTAAAACCTTCGAATCAGAAAATAGAAAGGATTATCCATCCTTAAATGTCGATTAATGAGCTGAGGTTTTCGGTTTTTGTGTGAAATTGTTGTATATCATGATCTCACTAACACATACCTGTACCGGATGCCGGGTGACGCCCTTCCATTTAAAGAGAGGTTTGTGATCGAAACCGATTCGACGGGTGCTTGTATGTTCTTCGTTCTCTTATTTCTATTTATATATTTTTTGGTTGATGAAACAAGGATGATACGTTGAAATGGTTCTGGTGGCACAAGGTTATATTTTCTGCAAGATACTTAATTTGGAAATATTGAAGTACCGGTATACAGGCAACCGAATATATAATACAGATATGTAATAAAGTAGATTACCCATAATATTGAGTACGGTGCATACCGTATTGAATCACCCTGCACCAAGGATATAGAGCTGTGAATTCCACCTCACCAAACGCAACAAGTATCGTAATAGTAAGATCGCTGTTAAATTCTAATAAGACACTCGTCATGACGTTTCCAGCATATTAACGTTACTTGGCTCAGCGCTGAATAATTCTACTGGAGAGCGCTGACTGCAGCCGACTCCCCCGCTTTCCTTTCGGGCAGGCTGGGAAAGGAAGACATAAATAGAAGAAAACATATATTATGCATAATGATTGTACTAAAAGTGCTCTCTACTACATTCACGCTGCATATACATAGGTATGCAGACAACACCTTTCATGGTTTCGTACATGCGTAAGCGTACTGAACCCGTATTGAAACGTCTATATGTTAGTACTCGCCGTATTCCATATAACACACTCCGTGGATTTATACTGGGACTCTATGCATGACGTACCGTAATACATCTAGTACATGACTTAATAGGGCAGGGTTAATACTTACTCTTATTCGCAAGTATTGTATTCGTTCTAGTACTCAAACCAAGGATATTAAGTGTATACTTCCAGACATTGAGAAGTGTTAAAGTATACTACTGCAGTGTACCAGTGTACTTGCAGACATTGAGAAGTGTTAAAATATACTAGTGTAGTGTACTAGTGTATTTCCAGACAATGAAAAGTGCTACATTATACTGGTGTACTGTACTAGTGTACTTCCAGACATTTAGGAGTTTTAAATTTTACTACTGTAGTGTACAAGTGTACTTACAGACATTGAGAAGTGTTCAATTATACTGGCGTACTGCACTAGTATACTTCCAGACAATTTTGAATGGTTTCCCATGGTACCGACAGAAATTAGCAATCACACGTGACAATGGAACATTTTAGGCTTTGATAACTCTATGCTACCGTTAGCGAATTTGTAGTAGGGATGGTGTTTGAAATATCCAAAGTAAAGCATAAATAATGTGATATAAAAGTTTACAAATAAGTTGCAGATGTCTTAAAGACTCCAAATCCACCATTCGACTTGAAATAAAATCGATTCAGAATACCAACTGCTTTCGAACGGTAAACTATAGATAATGGGCAGGTTGTATGCCTCCAGTGGCGGAGAAACAGGGGGGTTGGGGGGTTTTAACCCCCCCCCCACTTTTTGAAGAGGGGGGTTGGCCCACACAATCAACCCCCCCCCCTAGTTTTTGCCAGTAATGTTCTGTTATAGCCATGTTATGTGCTCCAAATGGCATAATAAATCAAATTATTAATTTGAAATTGTTAAAGTCATTTCAACCTTTTACCTGGTAGGCTACATCAACAATTAACGACCGAAAACCGAGTTAGAATTGACCCACACAATATTTCTAGCCCCTTTCCCCCACCTTGCGCATTGGAACTTGTAGCTCATAGCGCTAACTTCACCCCACAACAGACATACACAAAATAACGTTTTGTTGCTGTTGAATAGCTTTGCAACTGTATACACTTGCCAACTTCAACGAGGTGAAGGAAGGAAAAGAAAAAGAAGAAAGAGAGAAAAGGAGAAAAGGATGGAGTAGAAAATACGGCAAGAAAACGGGAAGAGAAAGAGGAACAGTGACAAAATTATTCGAATTTGTAAAGCAAACAGCAGATATCACATCATATCAGTGAGCATGAAAATGGCGTTCCACGATAAACAGCCTCCAAACCATGGGCGCAGATCCTGGTGAGGACAGCGGGACGCGTCCCAACCAACTTTTTCAGTAGTGGGGACATGATATACCGTGGCCCCACCAATTTGTCTTGACCAATAGCTGCATTTCAAGTTTCCCTGTATTGAACTTTGGCGCAGTTTGATCCAGCATTTTGCAAATGACATGCAGCAGTTCTCATTTTATTGTATTTTATCCACAGTTGTTAAATATAGGACGAAAATCGCATTTGCGGCAGTCTATATTTGTTTTCTGGGAGAGGACCCCAGACCCATCGTATATACATAAGTCTACTTGGATTATTTGTCCCTGATTTTCTTTCTGCAGACGCCCATGTATTTCTTCAAACTAAATTTCTAAGCCATGAGATCTAAAACTTAAGGAGGTTTAGGAGCATCATTAGGTCTGGGAAGTGTTATTTCCGGCGATCTGGGAGGTATATTTGCCCAAAAAAAAAATCCCACGCCATGCGCGAACCCATGGTCGCGCTCCGCTTAGATAGTGTCATAGAACAGACACGCGTCCCCACCATTATCCAAGACTGATCTGCACCCATGATCAAAACTGTCGATATGTGTAGTGTTCGGTTTCGGAAATATCTGGTATATTTGTATTTCCTTCAACGAAATTTTTTAGTAGCCGTCTGAATTTGCTAACCAACATTCTTCATCATACTTCATCATACTCGTGCAATTTTGACCCGTCTGTTAGGGTTTGAAGGAGGTTTTTCTATATCGGTTGTCCATAGATGATATTTTGTGCAACATTATGGGTCTGTTTTGAAGTGAATTTATTCACGAGAATTGTGAATTTTCAAATTCTGAACGGTGGGGCTGACGGATATTGTGGGCCGCGATGAAGAATCACCTACAAAAGCAATGATCCACAGGATATGTGATGAAGTCGAACGTGATGTGTGACTGGTGACAATCTTCAAAAAGGTTAGATGAGAAAAAAGTATCTGGAAAAAACTTGGTTCTCAGGCAAAAGTGTACATATGGTTGGTCAGTTTCAAGCCCGAGAAGTGCCATTTCCGGTGATCTGGGGGTACCAAAACCAGAAATTTGCTTGTACGCTGCGCGCCAACCAATGGTGGCGCTCCGCTTAGATAGTAATACGCGCCCCCCCCCCCGGGTTAGAAAATCCTGCATACGCCCCTGGTTAAATGCAGCTTTTCAAGGCCTGGGCAGTGCCATTTACTGCAATCTGGGAGGCAATATTTGCCAAAAAATTCTTGTGCACTTCGCGCCAACTTATGGTGGCGCTCCACTTAGATAGTGAGCCAGCAGTTATGACTTTTTATTTCATCAATGGTCTGCAACCCCCCCCCCCCCCCACTTCTGACAAGAAATCTCCGATGATGGTTACGGATCGAATCTCTGCAAATTTATCATTTTAGAGGCGATCCTCAACTTTTTGCAAACAAATGCACTTTTAACCATAGGCGTACGGGACCATTTCAGTTTGGGGGGGGGGGGGGGCAGAAACTTTTGTGCCCGAAAGTTCCCGTGACTCTATCAGAGCCGTATATAGAGACGGCTCTGGAAACTCTGTATATAAGGCTCTGGACACTATCAGAGCCTTATATATAAGGCTCTGGACACTATCTAAGCGGAGCGCCACCATCAGTTGGCGCGTAGCGTACAAGAACTTTTTTGGCCAAAAATGCCTCTCAGATTGCCGGAAATGGCCCTTCTGAGGCCTTGCAAGTTGCATCTAAACAGTCTTTATTTTATAATCTCACGTTTTAGAAATTTACACTTCCCCAAAAATTTTGTAAATTAGAAGAAGAAAAATGGTAACGTCACTTTGAAGGGGAAAAATAGAACAGTATATTTTTTTAAGCTCCTATTTAGTTACCGTATTTGTTATTTTAACACAGTACTCAGCCACCTCCAGAAAAACATACATTGTTCAACGACACGTAGGCGGGATAATGTCGCTGTGTCGGGTGAGACTGCAATTTGTCTCACAAAAAAAAGTATAAAAAATAACAAAGAATACGATAAACCTGTACTTCTAGGCTTGTAGGCACTCCCCCCCCCCCCCCGCCACCATCCATGAACAAGAAAACGTTTCTTATACACTCATGTCGGGGATGTCCAGGTATACAGTTGACTAGTTAGACAAATTTTGATAGTGCAAAAAGCGTGGTAGCCCAGATGAGCTGGATGGTGTTACAAGGAAATATTCGGGCAACATGTTGCTAAATAAAGAAAATCATTAGGCCTATATTCATATTAATGTCACAAAACAAATAACATAAAACGCTCTCCACAGAATTATCGGGCAAATATTTGAAAAAGATTCGGGCAAGCTACTGCATATTTAAATATACATATATATTTTTTTCTCCTCTTAGGCTGCCCGAATTTTTCAGGACTTTTGCCCGAATTTCTTGTCCTCTGGAAATTTGGGGGGGGGGGCAGTCTGCCCCCTGACCCCCGCCTCGTACGCCTATGCTTTTAACTCACAGTAGAGGACTTCCTCTTATTACCCAATACTTACCAATTAACAAACGAGAGATTAGGACATAGGAAGTATACGAAAGATTTTAAAACGACACTCCATCAAAATACGAATATATAAGGAGCTTTTATTCTGTTTTCTTATAGACATATTGCGTATGATATCATTTTGATCTAAATGCAAGTCTTAAAAATTTGATTTAAATAAAGCAATAGAAAACGAAAGTTGATGGTGCTATAAACTCTCAGGCATCAACTGAGTTGATTTGTAATGTAAACAACGTGAGCTCCTGCGGGTAAAAAATCAGTTTAATGAGTTAAAAAGTTGTGTACAATGTCCTAATTTAAGCATAATATTTTATTTGTCTATTTCGCCTTCTCTAATCGATTCTGCAAATCTCAAAGCGTTAACCCCCCCCCCAAAAAAAACTTCCCATGCGGAATGCATCCTCTCGCACAGAAGCAGATACATTAAGCCGAGACAACTTTTCGGTTTTTCTTTATACTGTGTAAATCAGTTATCCACAAAAGATCGAAGGAGTTTTCTCACAGATTAGTTGAAAGAAATTCAGGCTCTGAACACTAACCACGAAACAAACATTCCAAATTTATCACAATTTGAAGGATAAATCAATAACAAATTATGATAGGCAAGTAAGACTTTTGAGGGACCTCACAGAACCACTTACTATATGATCAACTTCCTGAAGATCGGAGTGTTTTTTTTAAAATCTAATATAAAGATAGTTTACATTCGATAAATTACCATCATAACAAACAATAATTAAGAAATTGGGCTAGTCAAGTAACAAAGTCGAACATTGTCTCTTCCATACATATTGTCACTTTGCTTTTTTTCTACCACCGAAATTATTTTTTAGACATATTGCGTATGATATCCTTTTGAACTAGAAGCAAGTGTGAAAAATTGGATGAAATTCCTAAATTTAACCATTTGTCTTATCCACTGTTTCTTATAACATTTTCATTCGTTATCATTGATATCATGGGGTTAGTTAGTGGGACACATTCTGGCGTATGCAAAAGTTACTGATCATTCAAATTGAAAGCAAAACCACTGATATTCACATAGGGCTCAACTCTTTTATCATTTTCAGCACGGTCATACACCGAATGACAAAATTGATACCAGCACGACTCCCATAACTCCAATTGGCTATATCAGTAACCCTGAACAAGATTTATCTCTCAGTATGACAAGTTCCATGCACTTTACTCATTTCGGGGAATGTTTATCAACAATATTGAGACTGAAGAAGATTGTTGGGGGAAATTCAGGAGCACGTACCTTTCTAATGACATCGAATGACGTTCAACAAAATACCTCGAAACCTGTCATTTCACAAATCCCAAAAGTCGAGAATTCACGTCGTTATATTCTGTTGAAATAACAACTCCTCTATTGCAAAGTTTTCTTCTTTCATAGGGTTGATTTGTTCTTATTAATTTTACAGATATTTTTCATTAATCGGTAATACCACTTTTGACTTCAGAGGCTAATGATTATACCGCAAATGCTCAGTGTGTGACTTCTCAAGAAAAGTCACCCAAGAAAGAACCTGGGCACGAAACCATACAACTAAACGACTGATCAGCTCTCATTCCCAGTCCCCTTCCATCGAGACTGTGACTGCGGTGATCATCGTCAGGTATGTATAACCAAGGGGTTTCCATTGCAACTCCCTGGTATAGCGATTCCCTTTGAAAGGTAACATATATATATACTACACATCATCTTAGTAAAACACTGTTACATTGTACAAACGGCGTGCCACAGTAATAGTACGTTAAACTTTCATCTATAATGTACGGGTTATCTTAACAGCATACTTCATTCCATGTAAGCACTCAGCTCTTACGGAAACTCATGATACGAGATTGGCGGTATAATTTTAGGGATACGCATATCTATATAGCCTAGCTAAGCTAAGCTTCATTTCACCGTGGTGTCTTCTTATCATGTCGTCACAACTTTTGTATATCTTCTACATATTGTAGTAAAAACATACCCTGGTTTCGACTTGGTTATAGCTGCAGGCGATACCTGTATCGTGTTACCATTGTCTTGCATTTCCGTAAAGATATCTGATACCATGGAGGTAAAACAGAACTGTTTTACCTCCATGCTGATACCAATAAACCAGGGAGTTATTATTCAATAACAACTCCCTGAATAAACCGAACGCTTTTTTTGCATACAAACCGATCTTATATATTCCAAACAATATACATATATAATCTTGTATATTTCGTTTGTCAGTTATGACAACCTGCTTCAGTATTTTTTCTGCTATTGGATTTCTCGTTGGAAAGTAAAGTATATACAACAAAACATGGCTTTATATACAAATCTGAAAAGTGTCCTCACAGTGCTTTGGAGTATTCACGTAATCGTGGTACTAGGAGAGTCGGAACCAGAAACGGAACCACCTCCAATACGTAAGTACGCAGTTCGCTGTGTGGCTAATGGGGTCTGCGGTGTTTTGTGAGCAGAGTAAACGTATCGTTGCCGGTGTTCTCCCCCTGGTTGGTATGGTGAGGTAGGGGTGGGGGGGATGCTTAACCGAGGGTAAAGTCCACAACCCAAAATGCTTCATTGAGTGATGATATTGTGATCAAGTTTCGTTATGTTCTCTTTCATATTATTTCTAAGATCTTCGAAAATGCGGGCTCGATTTGGTTACGGAGGCGTGGCTGGGAGAAAGACGGGGTGGGGGTTATTACTGGTGTTAGGGTGGATCCATTCATTAAATATTGTAACAAGGAACCGCGAATGAAGTTGAGGTAACCATATGTAGGCTAACAAGGTCGTACCACGTAAAGCCTTGTCACTTCAAACAGTTCCAAGTACGTATTAGGTCTACTTATGTTTTGAATATAGCATGAGGCGTGCCGTCTGTGTGACAATGGAAGTGCAATCATTGGTGTTAATACACCAAGTTGTTAACACTTTGATATTAGTATGTCAGATATATTGTCGTAGGGATAATTTGGTTTTCTTTGTCCTTAAAAAACGATTTGAGGAAATAAACAAGAGGAAGTAACAAGTGTTCATAATGAAATAACTTTGAATTCATATCGTTAACAAAATATTGTCATGATTTAAAAAAAAAATAAGTACTCGTTTAACTAAAATAATCAATTTTATCTCGTTAATCATTTGTATTGTATATGTGGCGAACAATTGTTGTTGTAAACAGGGGATGACATTGATGTTTGTATCACAAAACCGCGCCACGACACCTTTTGTTCATCGCATCACAGGGATATTCGTGTGACTGAAATTCATTGTTTAGCAAACTTGCTGGACATTTGCCTTCAAATGGGCTCAATTTTTACGTCTTGATAACAATTTATATCGTAGAGATTAAATTGTTTTGTAATTAGGGGATTCTTGTTATGAATTTGTATTGCTACATCAGATTTTAATGATGTTATCATATGTCAATTGAACTGAAAATGTCTTTCTTTTCCAATATGTAAGTCATGCATGCACTTATCCACTACGGATTGAAGGAATATTCTCACAGACTAGTGAAAGAATTTCTAAATGAAATTAACAATATCAACGAAACCAACATTCCAAATGTAGGAAAATTGTAGCGCCAATAACAACACAAGTTATGAGAGGCAAATAAATCTTTTGAAGAACGTCTGCAATCATGAAATCACAGACCTTCCTTCTGATATAATCCACTTCTAACTTGTTCTTATATAGTTTGTAACATTGTATGCCACTGTTGTGATATTGCATTCGGTAAACATTATAGAAACCAACTCTCCCGATCAAGCCCATGATATGTTACTACTTTTGTCATAGTTTCGTCACAGTAGTTTAAGGTATACTGGATCATGGAAGCTACCAATCGGTCACAAATCGATACCGGTTACCGTACGTGACATATGCCTAATCTGATAAATTTGTAATACACATGTGAAACAGACGGCGCTTCTCACTGATGTGCATTTGCGAAAGAACATTCTACTGAGATGGAAAATTTGGTACAATTTAGCAAGCGGAAATTGATTTTCCTTCTCTTCCCTAGAAAATAATGTAATTTCACAGACAAATTTGCAATAAAGTTTGCGTGAATTGTAGGGCTGGTATGCGGACACTTGACACGTGATTGCAATACTCTAGAAGAGAGTTATTGGGAAGGGCGGGAGGGGAGGGGAGGGGAGGGGGACGGGGAATGCTCCCTTCCACCCGGCCACTTAGTACACAAGGATGCTTTTAATATTTTATTTGATTGATGCTCTACCTGACATAGCACTTTACCCTTTGTTCCATACGTGATAATGCAACTGCAGGATACAATTAATTCACACTTTTTGACATTTCATTAATTCCCCCCCCCCCCCCTCTTGACTGGAACTGTGTGATGGGTGCAGCTGTTTACTTGAAAATTATGTATTTTTAGGTCAAACCACATCTTCATTGTATTTTGTATAACACCAAGATGTGATAAATTTGGTCTTATTTTGTATATGCATCTGACAATCGCAGGGTGAAAGAAGCATCAGATAAATTTATATGATAGTCTCCTAACTTTCCTTTACAATATATCACTAATCCACAAAGAACAAAAAGCAGAGACCTTTAACAGCTTAGCAACATATTAAATATATCAACGAGAAAATTATAAAACTCTTGGAGTAAATCCACCCTAAAATATCACAGTCCATCTTCTTAAGTCCCCTTCCTGGAGAAAGATAGTGTTTGACTATAGCCAGCCAAAGTAGGCTATATACAATCACCCATTTTGCGAGTTAGGGACAATGTATTAAGGAGGTGTTCTTAATTAACAGTGTAGAATAGTTTTCTCTTCAATGTTAGTATTAAATTTGTCCGCCAACGGAGGTTTTAATTATTCTTTCTTTTCCAGTACCGTACCGTACTTGACTACTGTACTAGTGATTATGAATGCCATTTTGCATGTGATTCTCTGTCATCGGTCACATGTTCTTGTCACCCAGCTTGTGAATTATTCCAAGATTGTTGTTACAAATCTATCGAAAAAAAGTATTTACTTTTTTTTTAAAATATAGTCAACATTTCTACGATTAAATATCGGAATGGAATAAGACATGAATTACGCTTCAAAACAACATAAGCAAGATTTAGAAATTTCTACTCCCGTGAAAACAATCAGTTCCCTGTCATATGTCAAACATCATTATATATACATCGCTATCAGTTTCTGTACCAAAATATATTATGGATATGTCAGAAAACTTACAAGAAGAAGGCAATTCACGGATTTGCATATCTCATCGCCAGCAAACACTGATTTCAATTGAACAAGTTTTATATTAGCTATGCAATCTGGCAATCGGAGGAAATTACTACTTGACATTTGCATTATTGTCAACGTAAGTAGAAGTGAGGTTTTATAGTTATTCTTTCTTTTCCATTCACGTTACAGTAATTTTATGGACTGCAGAGTACTGCGCTAGAGATTATGAATGTAGTTCTTCATGTGGTTCTCTGACATCGGTCAAATGTTCTTGTCACCCAGCTTGTGAATTATTCCAAGATTGTTGTTACAATACTATCGAAAAAAGTAATCGCTGTTCCAATGATACCGACACCGACATATTTTTGTCTGAAGTTCTTCCCGAGATGAGAGATTACTTTCAGTGTGCTACGGATGTCATATCACAGAAGAAATACTGGATGGTGTCTAAATGTCCAGATACATGGACGGGGCCTAACGAATGTGACATCACAGGCGACGACACAGATATCACCGTGGGTAGAATGGAAGATAATTTATCTGGTATTCCAGTTTTATCAAGGAAAGGACTAACCTACAGAAATATTTACTGTGCTGTCTGTCATGGAGAGGATTTATCCGACCTTTCACCTTGGTCATTCGAGGCTCAAGATTGTGAAGACAGTGATATTTTTAAAACAGCTACGAACCTGACCGCTAAACATCAAATCTTTCTACTGAGAGAAAACTGTCAAAGCTTGTCCTTCCTTCCACCTTCAGATCATCCATTTTACGTGTTATCTGTAATACCTTGTTTTGAAATTACCGATGACGTTATCGATACATGTGACGACAACACAACTAGCGAGGATATCAGACACAAATGTTCGACCATAGCAGCTCCCATTTGGATTGGAGGGTACTTCAAAAATACCTTCTGTGTTGAATGTTACTATTCTTCTCATAAATATATCAACTATGAGGTTTTTGAGATCTGTCTGAGATATGATGACAGAGTTTCCTTCAATGTAAATCCGCCCATTTTAGCGGTGCCGTGTCTCTATGACCACGAAACCGGTGAAAGCATATGCCCAACACCCCAACCGCCACCACCGCCCCTCGTACCAATTTCTATAACCTTTAATTTTGGTGGTAATTCTGGTGGTATATCAATCACAAAAAACAATGAAAGGATCCAAGAAATATCTGTGACTTGTAACGTTGGACAGGTTTTTGATCCACTCGAGGCTAAGTGCAAACTATTAACATGTCCTAGTGGTTACGTTCTGAGAAGTTCACTATGCGTACAACTGCCAAATATTACTACAAATTCGTCAGAAGAATGTAATCACTATTCTATACATATGAAAGCTGACAACGTAAACTTTATCAACAATTCTTGTTTGGAGAACATGGAAACAACTTTTAATTGCCTACCAGCGGATTTGGTATTACTTTTACAAGCTAACATGGAACATTACAATACATCGTGCAGAATGACGAGCCAAGAACAGGTTGTTTTAGAAGTTGTCACGACTTCTTTCGAAATAATTGGAAGTCTCTTGGCAAAAGCTGGCAGTACATCTTTGCAAAATTCAGACGTATGCAAAAGTTTGAACATTGTGGAGTTTGTGGCGTACTGTCCATCCAAAGTGGAGGACCCGACCCTATATTGTGATTCGGAATGGTACAGTGAACCTCAGTGGAGAACATCTGGTAATATTACTGCTGGAATTCTTTTCCAAAATTCATCGGAAACTACTGACGTATCTCAAATAAAGATTCGACATTTATTTCAATTTTCATCAACACATGGTAACATCTCATCAGAGGACATTTTAGTACAAAGATGCGTATTTAACTCTAGTGAAGTATCATCATGCCCGATGATTACACTCGATTCAAACGTCTTTCTCCCTTTGGAAAACGAGTCCAGTGTTTTAGTATATGCGGCGGATATATCGATTCAATTTACTCCAGATATGTATACAATACAACAAAATGGTGACATACAGGTGTGTAACTTTTTGGAAGCCTCTGGCACCGTTGTGACTTATAGGTTTTTGCCTCAATATTCCCAAACACAAAGTATCCTGAGCACGGTTGGTATTTCTCTTTCGGTGATTGCACTGCTTTTAACATTGATCAGCTACTCCGTATTTCCTACATTAAGAACCAGACTAGCAAACATTATAATCATGAACCTTTGTGGTTGCCTTGTAGTGGCTCAGTTACTACTTATCTTCGCCGGTATTTCTACACTTCATCGTACCTTATGCTCAGTAATATCTGGTCTTGGACATTTCTTTGGACTTACGTGAATTGGTGATTTATTCAAAGGTGAGAAGTTTTTTCTTCTCTTTTTCCTCTCTTTTTCTTCTTATAATGTGGCTATGACATCCCATAACCTTAGCAGGATACGTTTGTATATGATACAATCACAGTTATTCATTAAAAACGCTGTTATGTGGATATTATTTCAAGAAACCGTGTTCTTATGGCTCATAGTGCCTGTAAATTAGTTTGAACAGTGTGAGAGATGCCGCTTGTTTTTTTAATTTAGTATGCACTGATGTCAATGATAACGACTCACGGTCAATCTATCTAGAATATACACCAAGCTTTCAAAACCTCCCAGTTCAGGAAAAGTCATGAGATTCCTGACTAGATTTGATATCTGCTTCAAGTTTTCTGAAACTTAAGCTTGTTCATACATTGTCAGTTTGACAAATGTATAAACCGATATAGAAACCTGTTCTTGTTATTCCGAACGTAATTTTGAAATTATTCTTAAAGAGATAGTATGGAGTTACAAAAAAATAGATGAACGTAAATTACACTTTATGTCATTGGCATTTCCCTCGGTAATTAATAACCAGCAACTTTATATGCGTCGTTAATGGCTGTGATTCTGAGCAACACTTCCTTCCAATTTTGTTTACATTACGGAGTCACTAAACATATAATTGCTATATAGGAAAAAGTGCGATTCATGAAAGTAGTATCCTTACAGCTACCTGACTGTGAAGAATCGAAATTTCCAATCAAACACACAAGCAAACAACAAACAAACGTATTACCTAAAAGAATTTCGGAATCCCATACGTCTAGGAAAACAGGAATCGATTGCGTGAAGGTTCTTTATGGTTGATAGTTCTATATTAACAATTCAATGATGCCTACTTGAAACTTATAGTCTATTATATCATTAAAATATGCTTTGATTCTATTTTTGATTCTTCAGATCTTCATAATCCTAGGGTTAACCTGGGTCACTGGCTTTGTTGCTGCGTTGTTTGATGAACCTTGGCTATGGTATCTCTTTATCATATTCACGTCATTGCAAGGACTTTTTATTTTTCTTGCCTTCACTCTCAAATCCGAAATTTGGGGGATGTGGAGGAAGCGGCTGGGCATGTCCTCTGACTCGTACATTTCATCTTCACAAGGTGTGTATTATCAACCTGGAAAAGGAAGACAGACATCTGGATTAACGGCCACATCAACAGTGTAGCACCTGACACCTGTACTATACCTGTACTATATTACCTGTACATTGCGTGTGAATCGGTGCTTGTATATATATATATATATATATATATATATATATATATATATATATATATATATATATATATATATATATATATAGGAACATAGGCGTAGGAGCCTCATTTGATTTGGGGGGGGGGGGCTGTAACGACTTGCCCGAAAAATATGACCAAAATTTTTCGCGCGCAGAGTGGGCATTCCACATGTTATTGTGTTTATCATATAGGCATTCATCGGTTATTACATCACATGCCAATAACATTAAATCATTTTCCGTCTGATCACCCTTCCATATTGGTTATAATTATTGGGGAAGTCGTTACAACAATAATGATAATTATAATAATAATATAAGTTTAACCATTGAAAAACACATTGCAAATTCTTCTTCTTTCAGTAGGTGCCAGTGGCGGAGCTAGGTCCGGGGGGGGGGGGGGGAGAGAATGGTCTGTAGGGGCGCTTTCGACACTATCTAAGCGGAGCGCCACCACAGGTTGGGGCGGAGCGTACAGAATTTTTTGAGTAAAGATACTCCCTAGATCGCCGGAAATGACCCTTTCCGGGCCCCGCTAATTTGCAGATAAACGAAGAATAAATAGGTGTCATTGCCATTTGTCAGAAAAGTGCAACAACAAAATGTGACAAATATCAATAGGTATTTGAGAGAGCAATAAAAAAGTCAATAATCGCGAATAAGTAAAAAGTGGTAAAAAGCTGATAAGGGCGCCAGCAGTCCATTTGAGTCCGTCAGGGGGGCATCCGCCCTCTCTGACTGTATGGACGCTCCGCCACTGGTAGGTGCCCGAAAAATTCTCAGCATATTGCCCAAATTCCCCCCCCCCCCAAAAAAATTGAAAAACACACTGCAAATTATTATTCTTTCAGTAGGTGCCCGAAAAAATTCTCAGCATATTGCCCGAATTTTCACCAAAAAAAATTGAAAAACACTTTGCAAATTATTATGCTTTCAGTTGGTGCTCGAAAAATTCTCAGCATATTGCTCGAATTTTCACCCAAAAATTGAAAACACATTGCAAATTATTATTCTTTCAGTAGATGCCCGAAAAATTCTCAGCATATTGCCGAATTTTCACCCCCCAAAAAATGAAAAACACACTGCAAATTATTCTTTTTCCAGTAGGTGCCCGAAAAATTCTTAGCATACTGCCCGAATTTTCACAACAAAGTTTGGTTGGGGGGCTGCAGCCCCCCCCCCCAGCCCCCCCCCCCCCCGCCTCCTACGCCTATGTATAGGAATAACGGAAAAACTGTTAAACAACTACGCTGAGCTATTGCAGAGCTTTGCTCGAAAGCTCTGCAAAAACCAAACATTGGCTGTTTTACTTCCAATCACTTACCTAGTTCAATTATTGTATCTCACTCGAGATCCAGCCTTTCCCTAAATGCAGCATAGCTGTTTAACCGTTTTTCCGTTATTCCTATCTATATCTTTCACAGTTTGTATCTAATTGATCCAACAAAACGGAGAGCACCTTCGAAACTTTGAAAACGCTTCGACGCCTTTCCGAAAAGCGGGTTAGGTATCGGCATCACCTTTCCAACTACAGACTATACCGTAAACACAAAACGGTACCAAAGGACTTAAAATCAAGGTCCGTGCTGGTTTATCACTTTCTGATAGCGACAGCTTTGCCAATTGGAGAGGAATCCTTAAGAATGTTTCGCTTGAATTAATGGCTGTGCAAATAAGTATTTGTCGCAAAACCATTCACGAACTTAGCCAGCAAATTGATTCCAAAACCAGAAAACTGCAAAAAGAACTCCCTCAGAACGAGTTCGAAAGAAAGCTTGACGCCATCTCCAAAATATGCTTGAACCTCTCACATACCCTAGCTTCAAGACAATTTCACAAATTGAAGAGGGATAATGTCACCCAAAGAGAGGTAGTTAAGTCTTCTGGTGAAACCCAACTTGAAACCTCAAAAAGAACCAGGTCTCGCACATTCCGTCGCAAAGAGATACAGACCTGATGCAACACCACCAAAGGTGCAGTTGTTACCATTGAGTGCCAACTCTCGGTAGGAGAAACAAACTTACTCTCCAAAGGTCTAAATTTTTGCCCTAAACCACGGCAAGTTAACGCTCAGAAACTTTCTCTTGACCTAAATATGTTCTATCGACGCTTACGTCTCCGTGAATTTTTTGCCGACGAAAATGGCAATAACACCACGCAACAAACCAACGACTTGCATTCCAATTTTCAGCCAAAAAGCTCGTGAAATCCGCCCAAGGCCCATTGTGCACCTCTTGAATCATTTATTTCGGCAATTGAAGAGGATGTAAAAACACAGACCTCTGCCCCAGACTTTCGTGACAATCTCAACAAAACTAAGAGACAGGCTATCCATGAACTCCGGAAGCGCGATGACATTGTCATCAAGCCAGCCGACAAGGGTTCTGCAATTGTCGCTATGGGCAACAATTCTACAGAGAGGAAGCCAACAGACTACTCGGCAACCCTCAACACTACAAACTCCTGGATTCTGATCCTACTCAAGAAATCACACAGTCTCTAACGGTTCCATTGACCGCAAGTTAGGCCAAAACCTCCTTGAAAATGACCCAAAACCTGGTAGCCTAAAATTTACAAAGAAGGCAATCCCGGGACGCCCATAATATCGGGTAATGGTACAGCGACTGAAAAAAATCCAACTTCGTGGATCTTCTCATCCAACCTCTTGTTTCGGCCCTACCGTTTCTGGACATGGCGTTCACTTCCTGGACACCACTGTGACCCTACAAAAAAAAAAAAAAATTCTGGGAACTAAACCTAAAGACCACGGCACCATTCCGTTTAAACATCAGAAACGATTTGCCGTCCCAGATAAACCCAAACAATTCCTTTGCAATTACGACGGAATCGGATTAAAATAATCCGACGCGGATTAAATAATCCGAATTTCTAAAACTTCTGCTCAATTCAGCAGAAATCAGTAAGTCGCTTTGACAACCATGCCGACAATCTTCTCTATAAAATAGTTTCAATTCCTGCTACTCCTTGTCACTTTCCGTGATCATGCACTGAAGAAGAGCTAGTTTTGCTCGAAAGCTCTGCAAAAACCAAACATCGGCTGATTTACTTCCAATCACTTACCTAATTTAATTATTGTATCTCACTCGAGATCCAGCCTTTCTCTAAATGCAGCATAGTTGTTCAACAGTTTATATATATATATATATATATATATATATATATATATATATATATATATATATATATATATATATACATATACATATACATATATATATATATACATATATATATATATATATATATATATATATATATACATATTGACATATATATACACACATATATATACACACATATATGTACACACACATATATATATATATATATACACATATATATTGGCTAGGTGAGACCTGCTCATCATGATATCAGATGAGATTGTTTGTTACGAAAATGCCATTTTAATGATATCATCTTACAGTCAGCTGATAAGCTTGGGAAATATGATCTAATTGGACATACTGTGTCAGTTCAAAACATCATTATATTGTTTTACCTAACTAAGAGAATAGCTGAAATTAGAAGGGTTAGAGGCCATGTTTTCTGCTCTTTAAATTTGTAAATAAGAAAAGGGAGAAAGTGAAGAAAGAAGAAACAAACTGCCATCAATGTTGCATATTTCCACTTTCAATGGGCAAATATCTAGTTGTGTGTCTTACTCACTACTAGTATAACTATTAAGTTATCGTTGTATTAAAACTAGTAGTAATAAATAGGTATAGGCTATATTTTGGCTAAGATATTGTTTTATGTAAGTTTCAAGTTGTACCAATAATGTGTATACCACAATATTTGATCAGTTGGAATGTCTCTAATGAATTCTAAAAGTTCTGAAAATGAGAAGCCTTGTTTTCTGCTCGTTAAGTTTGTACATGAACCAAGAGAGAAAGTGAAAATAGAAGTAGAATGATAGTATCTGTAGTACCAAATCCAATCATGTATAGAAACTAGTTTTAGACCTCATTGATCATTGTAATTCCAACAATATTTCAGGTACTCTTCTGTTTCTAGATTTTGAAAAGGCTTTTGATTGTTTGGACTGGGAGTTTCTTTATCAAAGTTTAAAATTCTTCAATTTTGGTCCAAATTTTATTAGGTGGGTTAGAACTTATTATGGGAACGTCACATCTTGTGTTATTAACAATGGTCATCTCTCTCAGTATTTCAGTATTTCTCGAGGTATAAGACAGGGTTGTCCACTCAGTCCTTACCTCTTTATCTTATGTTCAGATTTTCTCACATTCATGGTTAAAACAAGCTGTCGTATCAAGGGTATATCTATTAATAACTCTGAAATAAGAATTTCACAATATGCCGATGATACTGTTTTATTTTTAGATGGTTCACGCGCTTCTCTTGTAGAGGTTGTAAACATTCTTAATAATTTCTCTGCCGCTTCGGGTTTAAAAGTTAATTTCAGCAAATCATTCCTTTTTCCATTGGGTGCTATGGTTTCCAGGGTTCCCTGGTATTTTCATGAGTATGGTTTTAATGTTAATCTTGGTCCAGTGAAATATCTTGGTGTCACATTTACTACAAAGAATGAAGATTTCTTTTCATTGAATTATCTTCCCAAATTATCCAGGCTCAAACAGTTACTTGGGATGTGGTCAAAACGTGACTTAACACCAACTGGTAAAATAACTATAATTAAGAGTTTGGCCATTTCGCAACTTGTTTTTTCTTTTTAGTGTTCTACCAAATCCTCCTCTTAGTTTCATTAAAGAGGTTAATAAAATTTTGTATAATTTTATTTGGAGCAATAAACCTTATAAGATTAAACGGAGCACCCTTATTAATAAGAAAGTTAATGGTGGCTTTGATATGACAGATATTGAATCTGTTATTAAAAGTCTAAACTGTAGCCGGGTAAAACGGTATTTAGCCCCTCAGAGAGGAAACTGGAAAATATTTTATGATTTATACCTAAAACAGTTCGGTGGTGCTTTTCTTTTTAAATGTAATTTCAATAAGGAGGCAGTTTCTTGTATTTCGAATATTTTTTGCAGAGAAGTGTGTGAGGCTTGGGCTGAGTTTAATTTTTATTATCCAGACAGTAATTATGGTAATGAAATCATTTTAAACAACAGTCATATATTGGTTAACAATAAAGTAATTTTCCAGTATAATCTTTTAAATCACAGAACAATTTATGTGAAAGATTTCATTAAAAATGATGGCTCGGTAATTCCATATAACACGTTTCAAGCGAAAAAATATATTAGAAATTTTCCTTTTACTTCGTACTTTGGGATTATTCACGCCATTCCTAGTTATTGGAGGGGGTACCATGATTCTGTTTTGCTCCCAATGAGTGAAAATAACTTTAATATGTGCATGCGCACACATAAAATAACCAAAAATGTTTATAATAAGCTAATTTCCGGTCTCTGCACGCCCCCGTCGTCTATTATGAAGCGGCAAGCTATGAATTTTCCAGTGAAAATAGTTTGGAATAAGATTTTTAGGCTGCCTTATACGGCTGTGAATGACCCCAGAGTATCATATTTACAATTGCGTTTTCTACATCGTATTTTAGGCAAAATAGCTTGCTTTAAAAAATGAAAATGGTTAATTCTCCACTTTGTTCATTTTGCAAGAATGCCGATGAAACGCTTATACATTTGTTTTATAATTGTAGTCACGTTGAGCGATTCTGGGAGGCAGTGAATTCAAATTGCATTAAAACTAATTATTCTTTTAATTTGACCAACATTTGTTTTGGTGATTTTGGTTATATAGATAATCCTGTGAACTTTTTAATTTTGCATGCTAAAAAGTACATTTATACTTGTAGGTTGGATAACAAAATCCCACATGTGCACGAAGTTTATTTTAAGTTTCGCTTTCAACTTGACCTCCACTATTTCATTTCTAAACATAACAACAATTTGTGTAACCTTAACGACTTCTATGATTTCTTTATGTAAGCTTCTTATGTAAGTCTTTTTGCTGATTCTTTCGTATTATGTGTTACGGTATTGTAAATAAATACAGTGGAAAAAAAAAAATCATGTATAGAAACAACCTGCCATTAAGGGTGCATATTTCCACTTTCAATGTGCAAATATCTAGTTGTGTGTCTTACTCACTACTAGTATCATCGTTGTATTACAGCTAGCAGTAATAAATAGGCATAGGCTATATCCAATTGCTATGAGAGTAATGTAGAATTCAACTCAGGTAATGGTGATAACACATTTTGTTGCGACTGCGATGACAGTTGTTTTTTCAAGTAGGCCTATAAAGGCTTAACTGATTTGAAACTTCTAATTAAGCTGCTGAAGATGAAACACGACGGGGTCCTCTTTGTGCTTTCCAAGCAAATGACCATGAAGTTTAAATGTTTGTGGTAAATGTATATCCATCCTTTCTGAGGTTATGAAGTGATGAATTTTAATATTTTATGACAGCTTGAAGTATGCAAATGTGAGTCACCGTATATCACTGAAGACATTTGAGAATTGTAAAAACTTAGAAACAGGGTGTCAATCATTATTAAACGACATATTTCATTGAAAACCTATAACCATTGCATTGGGAGGTGGGTAGAGGGAGGTTGTAGGGGAAAGTTGGAAATTTAAGAGAGGCTCTCTATGTCTTCTTGATCTTTGTTTTGCAAGCAAGGTGTATACCTGTGTCCACTTAGATAATCTAATACGTCCATAGAAAATAGCCAGAAAGTACAGAGAAATATAATTTGAGAAGTTCAATACAAGACCTATCTTCCAATTACTTGCATCATCAATTTATACACAGTAATAACGGCATCTTAGTTGTTTTTTTACTAAGAGGTACCTTTTAGTTAAACAATGCAGCAATTTTTCGAAGATCTTTCACGAGCTTCAGCTATTGTATAGACTTAAATTGCCATAAAAATGTTTTACATTAACATGGCTTTGCAGTGTATGTCAGTATTATCATTCAATGAGCAGTTGTCTAAGGTGGCCGTGTGGCTTCATTTGAATATTAACCCTTCCCCAGCAGTCCGGTAACCAGGCCGAGGTCCAGGGGGCATGCTCCTCCATTTTCAGACAAGTGCTCTCCCACCACATCACTTAATTTGTCCTACTATCATGTTAACAAAAACTTCACAACCAACTGCACATGGGTATTGGTTCCCCCCCCCCCTCTCCACCCATAAATTGTTGGTGCCCCTCCAACTCGGGGTGCCTTCTCCCAAGGGGCCTAAATATTTATGTAAAGCCGCCTCCATACATTGCTGTGTAATAAAATTGAGCATGCTGAACAGTAAAGTCGACTGGGCTTTGTCCATATGCATGCGTAAACGACCCAATTTATTTAAAGGGGGGGGGGGGGCGGGGACTTCAGGGCTTACAATTTTGTGCCCGAAATTAGCCCGAATCCTTGTCCGAAATTTCAAAACTCACAACACGAGCCGCATGAAACATGCTGAAGGTTGTTGCGAGTATGATTTCATTGAAATTTTATTTAAAATAGAATAGTTGGCACCAGGGCGGATACTTGCTTTTTGAGAACGATCCGAGCAATTATCGGGAACGATTCGAGCAAATATCGGGATGATTCGGGCAAGTATCGGGAATGATTCAGTCAAGAATTGGAAATGTTGGAATGGAATGTTTATTTCCACCTCGAATACATTTTGGGACACATTTGTGGTCCAAATATGTTTGAGGTCATTTGGTCCCATAAGTGGGATTATAGTCAAACTTGTTACATATATATATACACACACACACATTTATAAATATATATATAAATGAAAATCGTAATGAGTTGGAAAATCAAGAACAGTGAAAAAACTTTCAGCCTACAACGGGATTCGAACCACGGGCCTTCCGCTCTGTACGCGGACACCCTAACCACTAGGCTATGGACGCTGATTGTATGTCCACAGGTTCGAAACCGGTAAGGAAGGTCGTAATTCCACTATAGGCGTTTGTCACCTGTATCGCACAATACTAGTTCTGTTTTTGATGACATATTTTGCCTTACTCTAGAGATCAAACATGATGCTAACCGACTCGAAATCATTTGTGATTCCTAAAGCCGGATCTCGAAAGAGATACTTTGAACAGACTTTATGTTAATGCAATGGAGGTAAACGACAAAGGCAAATGAATATATATAAATGAAAATCGTAATGAGTTGGAAAATCAAGAACAGTGAAAAAACTTTCAGCCTCCACCGGGATTCGAACCACGGGCCTTCCGCTCTGTACGCGGACACCATAACCTCTCTCTCTCTCTCTCTCTCTCTCTCTCTCTATATATATATATATATATATATATATAGCCTTAACATGCCCCAGAATGCACCATTTATCTATTTAATTTTCTCGCGGACGTTTTAATGACCCCGGAATAGCCCTAAACGCAAGATTGCTAATACTGCTAAAAACTAGTAATAAAAACTCTTGAGTTTTGTGTGAGGTTGAATAATGGTGGGGGTTAAGACACTTTACCCCGACAATTCCCCCCCCCTTCCCCCATTTGTGCATGCCACTAGTCTATGTACGTATATAATCTCCCCTTCGGTGTTCTAAAACGAACCCAGTTGGAAGTGAGTGATCATGCTATGAATAATTTATCTGATGAGGGGAGGGGTAGGGGGAGGGGGTTTGGCGAGAGAGGTATCTCAACTATCGTATAATTTCAACTATCGTAGACTGCGTCATGTTTGCAGTTTGAATCCATCCGTAAACTAACATGTAAATCATCAAAACTATCATAGGATACGCCAGGACTTCGCATTACTTACAACGGGGTTAAAATACCCAGGAGCGAGATTCTACACTGTCACAACGATCATAACAGAAAATAATATTATCTATGCAAAACGTTGCAAATGACGTCGAAACATATCATCACAGAAGTTTTGTGACTTAAGTGTTGCAGTAATCACTCAGCCAGTATTACGGAAACTCAAATATGAGACTGGTGGTATCGTTTAAGAGATACGCATGCGTGCGTATATAGTTATATAATATAAAACGATCGTTCAATAATGTGAACAACTTACTCCGGTTTCAATTTGGTTATAGCTACAGGTGATACCTGTATCGTGCTTCAGTTGTCCTACATTTCCGTAAAGATATCTGATAACGACAAGCCGAACTCTATTGTGCATACGAACCGATGTTCTTTAATCCCAACAATATACATGTATAACCTTGTATACTTCGATTGTTAGTTACGACAATCTGCTTCAGTATTTCTTCTGCTATTGGATTTCTCGTTGGAAAGTAAAGGATATACAACAAACTATGGCTTTATATACAAATCTGAAAAGTGTCTTCACAGTGCTTTGGAGTATTCACGCTATCGTGGTACTAGGACAGTCGGAACCAGAAACGGAACTACTACCAGTACGTAAGTACGCAGTTCGCTGTGTGGCTAATGGGGTCTGCGGTGTGTTGTGAGCAGAGTAAACGTAGTTGCTGATGATCTTCCCGTGGCTGGTTTAGTGGGAGGGGGGTAGGGATGCTTAACTGACTGAGGGTGAAGTCCACTTCCGCACTGCTTCCTTAAATGATGATATTGTAATCAAATTTCGTTATGTTAACTTTCATATTATTCTTAGATCTTCCAAAATACGGGCTCGATTTGGTTACGTAGGCGTGGCATGGGGGCAGAGGAGAAGGGGCGGGGGGGGGGGGTGGGGATTATGACTGTGGTAGATCCATTCATTTAATATTGTAACAAGGAACCGCCAAGTTAACCTTATGTAAGGTCGTACCACGTAAATCCTGTCATTTCAAAACAGTTCCAAGTACGTATTAGATCTACTTAGGCCTATGGGTTGATATAGTCTAAAGAGTGCAGTGCGTTTGACAATGGAAATGCAACCATTAGTATTAATAAACAAATATGCTAACACTGTTAACACAATATGTCAGAAATAAAGTCAACATTACTACGATTAAAATATCGGAATGGAATAAGAAATGAATTACGGGGCAAAACAACATAAGAAAGATTTAGAAATTTCTTCTCCTGTGAAAACAATCAGTTTCCTGTCATTTGTCAAACATCAGTATACATCGCCATCAGTTGTTGTACCAAAACAAATTATGGATATGTCAGAAAACTTATAACAAGAAGGCAATTCACGGATTTGCATATCTCATTGCCAGCAAACACTGATTTCAGTTGAACATGTTTAATATTAGCTATGCAATCTGGCAATCGGAGGAAATTACTACTTGACATTTGCATTATTGTCAACGTAAGTATTCTCTTAGAAGTGAGGATTTATAGTTTTTCTTTCTTTTCCATTTACGTTACAGAAATTGTACGGACTGTGTACTGCGCTAGAGATTATGAATGTAGTTCTTCATGTGGTTCTCTGACATCGGTCAAATGTTCTTGTCACCCAGCTTGTGAATTATTCCAAGATTGTTGTTACAATACTATCGAAAAAAGTAATCGCTGTTCCAACGATAACGACACCGAAATATTTTTGTCTGAAGTTCTTCCCGGTATGAGAGATTACTTTCAGTGTGCTACGGATGTTATATCACAGCAAAAATACTGGATGGTGTCTAAATGTCCAGATACATAAACGGGGCTCAACGAATGTGACGTCACAGGCGACGACACAGATATCACCGTGGGTAGATTGGAAGATAATTTATCTGGTATTCCAGTTTTATCAAGGAAAGGACTAACCTACAGAAATTTTTACTGTGCTCTCTGTCATGGAGAGGATTTATCCGACCTTTCACCTTGGTCATTCGAGGCTCAAGATTGTGAAGACAGTGATATTTTTAAAACAGCTTTGAACCTGACCGTTAAAGATCAAATCTCTCTACTGAGAGAACAATGTCAAAGCTTGTCCTTCCTTCCACCTTCAGATCATCCATTTTACGTGTTATCTGTAACACCTTGTTTTGAAATTACCGATGACGTAATCGATACATGTGACGACAACACAACTAGCGAGGATATCAGACACAAATGTTCGACCATAGCAGTTCCATTTCGATTGGAGGGTACTTCAAAAATACCTTCTGTGTTGAATGTTACTATTCTTCTCGTAAATATATCGACTACGAGGTTTTAGAGTTTTGTACAGCATTTAACCGCGTAGAAGAAATTCCGCCCGTTTTCTTGGCGCCGTGTCTCATAAACTTTGAAACCGGTGAAATCATATGTCCAACACCTGAACCTCCCCCACCACCCCTCGTACCAATTTCTATAACCTTTAATTTTGGTGGTAATTCTGGTGGTATATCCATCACAAAAAACAATGAAAGGATCCAAGAAATATCTGTGACTTGTAACGTTGGACAGGTTTTTGATCCACTCGAGGCTAAGTGCAAACTATTAACATGTCCTAGTGGTTACGTCCTGAGAAGTTCACTATGCGTACAACTGCCAAATATTACTACAAATTCGTCAGAAGAATGTAATCACTATTCTATACATATGAAAGCTGACAACGTAAACTTTATCAACAATTCTTGTTTGGAGAACATGGAAATAACTTTTAATTGCCTACCAGCGGATTTGGTATTACTTTTACAAGCAAACATGGAACATTACAATACATCATGCAGAATGACGAGCCAAGTACAGGTTGTTTTAGAAGTTGTCACGACTTCTTTAGAAATAATTGGAAGTCTCTTGGCAAAAGCTGGCAGTACATCTTCGCAAAATTCAGATGCATGCAAAAGTTTGAACATTGTGGAGTTTTTGGCGTACTGTCCATCCAAAGTGGAGGACCCGACCCTATATTGTAATTCGGAATGGTACAGTGAACCCCAGTGGAGTACATCTGGTAATATTACTGCTGGAATTCTTTTCCAAAATTCATCGGAAACTACTGACGTATCTCAAATAAAGATTCGACATTTATTTCAATTTTCATCAACACATGGTAACATCTCATCAGAGGACATTTTAGTACAAAGATGCGTATTTAACTCTAGTGAAGTATCATCATGCCCGATGATTACACTCGATTCAAACGTCTTTCTCCCTTTGGAAAACGAGTCCAGTGTTTTAGTATATGCGGCGAATATATCGATTCAATTTACTCCAGATATGTTTACAATACAACAAAATGGTGACATACAGGTGTGTAACTTTTTGGAAGCCTCTGGCACCGTTGTGACTTATAGGTTTTTGCCTCAATATTCCCAAACACAAAGTATCCTGAGCACGGTTGGTATTTTTCTTTCGGTGATTGCACTGCTTTTAACATTGATCAGCTACTCCGTATTTCCTACATTAAGAACCAGACTAGCAAACATTATAATCATGAACCTTTGTGGTTGCCTTGTAGTGGCTCAGTTACTACTTATCTTCGCGGGTATTTCTACACTTCATCGTACCTTATGCTCAGTAATATCTGGTCTTGGACATTTCTTTTGGCTGACTGCCTTCTCGTCTAGCTCAATATTAGGTTTTCTTATGAATCAGACTTTCAGTCTCAGAAACCAAACATTAAGAGGTGTAAAACCTTCCAGAAAGTCAATATGTCTTTTCATACTACTGTGCTTTGTTTTGCCAAGTATCATCAGTGGGACGTTACTGATTATTTACTCTGTGGATGAAGATGGCATTTACGGAATAGGGTATGGTTCTAACTCAGGATGCTGGATTGGTGGACCAAAGATAAACTTGTATGCCTTTGGTATTCCGGTGGCAGTGAGTGTTGTCATAAATATGATATTCTTCATACACATAACCGTCTCAATTTGTATTCAAAAGAGAAGTAGTCGGAGAATCAGAAAGACCAAGGAGGAAAGCCACTTACGTGAATTGGTGATTTATTCAAAGGTGAGAAGTTTGGCAGATTTCTTTACCCCCTTCTTCTCATAATGTGCCAATGACATCCAATAACTACCTTACCAGGATACGTTTGAATATATATATATATGATACAACCACAATTAAACATTAAAAACGCTGTTATGTGGATATTATTTCGAGAAACCGAGTTCATATGTCTTATGCTCATAGTGCCTGTAAATTAGTTTGAACAGTGTGAGAGATACCGCTGGCTTGTTTTTTTTTTAATTTAGTGTCTACTGATGTCAATGATAACGACTCACGGGCAATCTAACTAGAATTACACCAAACTTTCAAAACCTTACAGTGCAGGAAATTACAAGAGATTCCGTCCAAGTTTGTTTAATTACAGAGCTCATGCACAAGTGACTAAACATGTAATTGCTGAATAGTAACGATGTTATTTTTGAAAGCATTATCCTTACAACTACCTGACTTTAAATAGAAACGAAAACCCCAAACAAACCCACAAACAAACAAACGCATTACCCAAAAGAATTTTGAAATGCCATACATCTAGGAAAACAGGCATCGATTGCATAATTTACTTTTTTGTTTTGAATTGTATATAAACAATTCAATTATGCCAAGTTGGTCACTACTTGAAGCTCATAGGCTATTATTAATTCATTAAATGTGATTTGGTTATATTTTTGCTTCTTCAGATATTCATAATCCTAGGGTTAACCTGGGTCACTGGCTTTGTTGCTGCGTTGTTTGATGAACCTTGGCTATGGTATCTCTTTATCATATTCACGTCATTGCAAGGACTTTTTATTTTTCTTGCCTTCACTGTCAAATCCGAAATTTGGGGGATGTGGAGGAAGCGGCTGGGCATGTCTTCTGACTCGCACATTTCATCTTCACAAGGTGTGTATTATCAACCTGGAAAAGGAAGACAGACATCTGGATTAACGGCCACATCAACAGTGTAGCACCTGTCACCTGTACTATGCCTGTACTATATTACCTGTACATTGCGTGTGAATCGCTGCTTGTGTATATCTGTTTATATATATATATATATATATATATATATATATATATATATATACATAAACACATATATACATAAACATACATAAACATATACATAAACATGTTTATATATATATATATATAAACACACTCATATATATATATATATATATATATATATATATATATATATATATAAACACATATATATATAAACACATATAAACACACACATATATATATAAACACACATATATATATATATATATAAACACACATATATATATATATAAACACATATATATAAACACATATATATATAAACACATATATATAAACACATATATATAAACACATATATATAAACACACATATATAAACACATATATATATATATATATATAAACACATATATATAAACACATATATAAAAACACATATATATTGGCTAGGTGAGACCTGCTCATCATGTTATCAGATAAGATTGTTTGTTACGAAAATGCCATTTTAATGATATCATCTTACAGTCAGCTGACAAGCTTGCGAAATATGATCTTGGACATACTGTGTCAGTTCAAAACATCATTATATTGTTTTACCTAAGAGAATATCTGAAATTAGAAGGGTTAGAAGCCATGTTTTCTGCTCTCTAAATTTGTAAATAAGAAAAGGGAGAAAGTGAAGAAAGAAGATTGATATTATTTGCAGTAACAAATCCAATCATGTATAGAAACAAACTGCTATCAAGGTTGTATATTTCCACTTTCAATGGGCAAATATCTAGTTGTGTGTCTTACTCTCTACTAGTATAACTACTAAGTTATCACTGTATTAAAACTAGCAGTAATAAATAGGTATAGGCTATATTTTGGCTAACATATTGTTTTATGTAAGTTTCAAGTTGTACCAATAATGTGTATACCACAATATTTGATCAGTTGAAATGTCTCCAATGAATTCTAAAAGTACTGAATATGAGAAGCCTTGTTTTCTGCGCGTTAAATTTGTACATGAACCAAGAGAGAAAGTGAAAATAGAAGTAGAATGATAGTATCTGTAGTACCAAATCCAATCATGTATAGAAACAACCTGCCATTAAGGGTGCATATTTCCACTTTCAATGTGCAAATGTCTAGTTTTGTGTCTTACTCACTACTAGTATAACTATTAAGTTACGGTTGTATTAAAGCAGTAACAACTAGGCATAGGCTATATCTAATTGCTATGATAGAAACGTAGAATTCAACTCAGGTAATGGTGATAACACATTTTGTTGCGACTGCGATGACAGTCGTTTTGTCAAGTAGGCCTATATAGGCTTAACTGATTTGAAACTTCTAATTAAGCTGCTGAAGATGAAACACGACGGAGTCCTTTTTGTGCTTTCCAAGCAAATGACGATGAAGATTAAATGTTTGTGGTAAATGTATATGCATCCTTTTTGAGGTTATGAACTGATGAATTATAATATTTTATGACAACTTAAAACTGTGCAAATGTGAGTCACCATGTATCACTGTAGACATTTGAGAAATGTAAAAACTTAGAAACAGGGTGTCAATCATTATTAAACGACATAAATCATTGAAAACCTATAACCATTGCATTGGGAGGTGGGGTAGAGGGAGGGCGTGGGGAGAGTTGGAAATCTATAGAGGCTCTCTATGTCTTCTTCCATCTTGATCTTTGTTTTGCAAGCATGGTTCTACCTGTGTCTACTAGGACAATCTAATACGTCCATAGAAAATAGTCAGAAAACACAGATGCTGATGCCGGTTGCGAGTATGATTTTATTGAAATTTTTATCTCAATACATTACATGTATAGAGATATTGTAACAGTAAGTGGGACTCTCTCTTCTCTTAAAAAAAAATAATTCAGCGTCTTCATACAAAGTTCTTTTTCTCTGGAATTTCCAGAGCAAGCATATATCATATAGGCCGACAAAAGTTACTATTTTTTATTCGAGAATTTTATCTCATTCTATGACTTTTTCACCGATTTATGTCCAAATCGGGCTGAAAAACAGTTTTTGCGAGCCTTTTTTGCACACGCTCCGAAACTTGTGTTATTGCGCAATCGTTAAACACTTCGCAAAAGCGGTGAAATGCATTGTAGGAGCTTAGCCCATCACTATATTTTAGTACACTGCGGCTTGGATATCGTCAGAAAATCCGTTTTAATACATATTCATAAAGCAGCAATCGAATTGCTTCAAGCAAAACTTTGAACAAAAGAAGTTGAATATTCATTAAATATCTGTTTGCGACGATGTCGGACTCACAATGTGGATGAAATTCGGAAATTTCTTCGCCTCGGCTTGAAAAATAAAAACGAAACGCAAGTAAAATCCTTTCATCTTTCGAATTGCACATTTTCCGTTTTCAAGAAAGTACCACTTCCATCGTCCGGTCGATTGTTTAAAACAAGTTGATTTGAGGCTAAATTCGGAGTTTTTTCAGCATTCTGGGTTGAATTAAAGTGACATTTTTAAGGTTGCACTTGTTAACGGGCATCAACGTATCCTATCGTGGTTAATTGCATGTGTACATGTATATGCACGTTACCATAGTGTGTAGCCTAGGGTTGTAGTTTTAAGTATTCTATAGTGCAATGTATTCATATTACGGGACCGTGTGTTTATGAATTATGATGATTGCTTTCAAGACATTGTTTACGAATACAATGTCGTTGCCTTGAATTTTGGAGGACCTAAGCAGCAAGTAGTAGTTGGGTAGTGATAGTACAACTACACAATACTAAGCCTATGCTGGTATTATTAGTTTACTACTGACTAGAACTTAGTGTTTGCACGGGTTATCCGGGTACCCGCCCGACGCGATACTACCCGGTTCCTAATTTATTACCCGAATCCTACGTAGTGTGATTTAAAAAAAAAGAAAAAAGTGGCAAATCGACAGTTAGGCAGATTTCCCATTGACTTAGTGTGGTGTTAGGCTACCATGTGGTCGAAAATAACTGCAATTACGAAGGTACCCGCCCGACGCGATACTACCCGGTTCTTAAATTATTACCCGAATCCTACGCAAATTGTTTTTTTTTTTGGCAAACCGATGGTTAGGCAGATTTCCCGTTGACTTAGTGTGGTGTTAGGCTACCATGTGTCGAAGATAACAGCAATAACGAAAGAATTCCATCGATATCTTATAACTGCGTCACAATTTCAGCGGTATAGGCTAGATTTCCCCCATTGACTTAGTGTGGTGTTAGGCAACCATGTGGTCGAACGTAACAGCAATTATGAAAATATCCATGGATATCTTATAACTGCGTCACAATTTCAGCGAATAAACAGATGGTAAGACCTAGCTAGATTTCTCATTGAATTAGTGTGGTGTAAGGCTACCATGAGGAAGAAATTATTATATATTCATTCGTTTAATTCATGGAAGGAAAGGCTGACAAGGAATTTTACGAGATGTTTACGGATTATAGACGGCATAACTAAAACATAATAATAGCAAGTGGCTGTTTACTAATCGTTTATGCCAAATGCGATCAAATTGCGCGAATCGCGCAATCTCTCGGCTAATGCGAACCCTGGGCCTGCATAATAGATAGTAGTAGTTACAACTGTTTACGAGCTAAATTGAATATTTATATGGTGTGATCAATAGACGTGGAGAGCAAACATAAGCAGCGACGGAAGTGCGATGTTAGTAGTAATGTTAATTATATGAAGTTATTAACAAGTTAATGAAAGAAACAATAGCAAATAGAAATTATTGAGGAAGGTTTTATACCTTATCTTACACCTACGTTTTTGAACATGAAAACATTGTCAGTAGAGAAAATGATTCATTTATAATAGCATCCAATATGTCATTTCATTAAAATCGTGATACTCATTTTTTTCCGGGTATCCGGATACCCGACGGGTAACGGCTCTCGGGTACCCGGTTCCCGATTTTTGGACCCGTGTAAACACTACTAGAACTGTCACTGGTGGTTTTCAGCACTGGCAATACCTTCATGCCCAGTACATATAATATATTAAAAAAGTATATATATTAAAAAAGTACTGCCTTGGTCGGCTCTGGTTAGTACGAAGTATAGTTTTACCCTTGTGTGATTTTATCCGGTGTACCCAGACACATAGGCCCACCTGCTAATTCTGGATAAAGTCACTGTAGGCTACATTACAGGTTGGTCGAGTCAGTGACAAGTTAACATTGGTTCTCTTCTTTCCCCAATGGATAAGTGTGCACTGAATTTTCGTACAGTGCTTGCAACGCATTTTGGCAGTATTCTTTTGTTTGTGAATTCATATTGCAGTTAATTTTTTTTTGGTTATGCATCTGCCTATTTCACTTTGTTTCGAAGTTCTTCACCCTGTAATGCTGTATGTTTCTGTCATTTTCAGAGAGAAAATGCATTTACAAGTTCCACTACAACGTGTTATGTAATATGGGCTTGTTGTTGGGCTCTTTCATTTTCAGGACTCTTTCTGCATCTGCAGGTTGGATTCTCCTATGTGGGCGCTTGGGATATAGTAACTTTTGGACTTCTTAATTTATTTCAGTACTTTTCACGCCCTTTCATTCATTGCCTTGATTCAATAAACTTTGATTAACCTTGAAAAAACACATTCCTGTTATATTCTTTTGCACTAAATCGTACATTCACATTCACCAGTGTGAAGAAAAATTAACAAGAAGTTCCTACATAAGATGTGCATTTCACGTTTCCGAAAATACTTTGCAATTCATCACGAAGATAAGCTGATTGATGTCTAGAAAATACATCATAAACTATATGACCAAATAGTCCAACAGAGACTGACCCAAGATGAAGGATACCACATAAAAAACAAGTTCTTAAATATTCTATGACATTACTAAACCTTGCAACGCCGTTCTTTCGACACACATGCAATGGGCGCTAAAGGCAACCCTCACAGGATGAAGTGTAACCTGCAGAGACTTTTCGTGGCAAAGTAGCGTAAATGCAAGTTCTGTATTTGTTGTACCATGATTGATATTGATATTTGTAGAGACAGAGCAAAGATATGAAACTTTTGCCCGAAGTTTGAGTCCCTGAAATTGGAGTGGGCAGTCTTTCCCCTGTCCCCCGCCTCTTACGTCTATGACTTTGTGGTCTTTGTATCTAGTAAAGGGCCTAACGTAAGATTGTACATTATTGGGGAGATGCTAGGATTTTTGGTTGCTTGCTGGGAGCACAGGAACCTACATGCAGTCAGGTTGGCGTGTGTGGTTGGGTTTGTGTCTCTTTTAATGAAGCGAGCATTGGGAATAGAAACAATGGAAACGTGATTACAACAAATGGAATAAACTTCGTACTCGGTATTGAGATTCACATTAGTGAATAATAGAAAATCATATTGTGAAGGTCAGTTGAGGTCAGCATGCACATAAAAATCTGGAAACCTTACTGTTAAACGTACACACAAACTCCAAAAGTAAAGCATGAATGCACTTGATGGTTGATGGGTAGGTCTTTATTAGTGCAAGAAGCTTTGCTGATCATTGAAAATATTATAAGTAATGTTCAATGCTTAAAAATGTTAGAATTAATTGTTTTTAGTGTTACTGGTGCATGTTCTTATGTCAAATGTGATGTTAAAGGAATCACAAAGCCAATTGACGTTCTGATTGGTTCTTTGTATGTATAATAATCACAGCACTTACTCAGACACATACTCTACATGAGGATAATATTATACTGTGTATAGGCTGACCCGGTAACCACTACACTGCCAGATAACAAATTTACAACTTCCTTATCTTGCTATCACACAATTGACTTTCAATGTCCACACTTCTGAAACTTTGTGTGAGATCTGTCTACGTTTCTACCCTGTTTCCCTTTCTCTTTCGTTCTCTCTCTCCTCTCTCTCCACCCACCTCTCTCTCTCTCTCCCTCTGTCTGTTCTCATTTTGCTTGGGGTGGAGGGCGTCCGCCCCATCGCCCCCTGGCTACCCGCTTGAAGAAGGTCACTATACTCTTAACTGATAACTGGTGTGTTCTGTACTCATACGGTGTCCAATACATAAACGTATCGTTCACACTTTGTCTACAAAAGCCTATGCATTTCTTTATAATCGAGTGATTCATTTTTTTTCAGTAAAATTTGTTATTTTCATATCAAATTTAGAATTTGGAAAAACTTAAAAAAAAAAACATGCTAGAGCGATGGGATTTTGACAATTGGGTTCAGTTTTCTCCCTATCAATTGTTTTTCTTAAGTTTTGGTCTGGACTATTCAACAGTACAATTAATGTTTAATCTATCTTATTGTCTATGATTCAAATAGATTTGTATATGAAGCTCAGTTTCATCGATTTAGGCTTTATTCATTCAGCCACAACAACACTGTCTGTCCACTGAGCGCCATAGTCCATCGGTTTTATTACATTAATCGGCTTAAGTCTGTAAATTCATTGCAAACAATTTTTTGGTCAAGCCAATTGTAACGACTGATCAGTTTGTGTGAGTTCATACGTGCGATATTGAAATTACGTAATATTTGATGCTGCAGCTTCCAAAGAACAACATCACATTAACTTTGAAGGGTATAAAGTGGTATAAATTATAAACATACACATGGTATAAAAAGCATGGTAGCAGGTTACCTCGTTGGGTAGCATGGGTGTTGAAGGGAGGCATGGGTGTTGAAGAGAGGGACATGGTGGGCCCCGTAGCGATGACAGAAAGCAAACTAATAGGATAATTGTTAACATGAGATGCAATTTGGCTTGTATTAATTTGAGAACTGCCATCAATAACGGATTAACTTCAACCGCGAACTAGTTTACCTGAGCCTTCAAATGTAGTGTGTGTACTTCTTCATAATTACAGTGACCGAAATTCATTGATTATCATGAACGAAGAGTTCGAAGATGTATTGTTTAAGTTTGCCTCTGTGTGCAACATTAAAAGGGTTTTGGAAATCTCCTCTCAGACCACCAGAAGGTTAATAATCTTTCAATTTCTTAAACTGATCGTATTGAATATGTAGTATTTAGTTCAAAGACTAAAAGATGTACCGTGGCATGGCGGAAAGTTTTGCCTGTCGTAGTAGAGATCAATTTCCTCACTTCTCGGTAATGAGTTTACCATTTGTTGCTGTTTAAACTGCGCATGCAAGGTTTCGTCACATTTGTTCACACCATATATTAAAACGGGTTATCTAAAAGTTGATACCTTGTAGTTGCCAATCTATGCTCCAATGTGTTTTGGACATGTAAGTCCTAAAATCATAAAAAACCTTTATATTTCATCTCCTACCTCTCCTCTTCTCAAAGTTGTTTCTTTCTTCTCTTCATCACTTGTCTACTAATCCCCTTACATCTATCTCTTTTGTGTTCACCTTGCTCATTAACCTGTCTGTATTCTGTTCGTGTATTTGTCCCCTTTTACTATTACTTGTTATTCAGCCTAAGAAGAAGATGCTGGTAGGACCGAAACGTCAGCCCAACGTACTTTTATACAAGATAAGAAGTCAAAATTTTGAGATTTGGAGACTTTTTTCCCCCTCCTATGTCCTTATTGAGCCACGGTCCGTACACTTCCACTTGTTTCAAAGATTGATTCGTAAAACTTGGCAAAATAAAATTAGATTATTTTCATATTTTCTGCATCGCTTCATACCTTAGAGAAATAGATTTTACAATCCTCCTTTAATGTGTTAATCAGAGCACCGATACGGGTTTCCTATTGGGGGGGGGGGGGCAAGACAGCCCGAGGCCAACGGCTGTCAAAAGTCATTGCTTTGAAAATTATTGCCCACGCCCCACCTAACTCCATCCCGGTGTCGGTGGCTCTGTAAATGTCATTTCAAAATCTAGTACATATATGCTTGGTTTCATTACAATGTCGCTTTGTTCATGGAGTTATTTCGTTCAATGTTATTTTGCTTTGTTTCCATATCCTCGGAACTAGACCAATATATGGAGAAAAAATCTTTTCAACTTATCCTATTTTAAAGGTGTGTTAGTTTTCCCATACAAGAATACCAGATATTACAACCAAGAGATTTTATTACGACCGCCCTCTCCCCAGTTTGGCATAAAGGTTAGACCATGCTTGTCGCATATAAACGCAGTACCTGGGCTGTAAAAAAGCGCAGTATCGACGGATCCTGCATGATAGGGAGTTAATCCATAGACTGACGTCCCATCTGCCTTTCCCTAAATTTAGAAACGCATTTGAATGGCTCTCATCCACTCACGTTGTTGAAACCGGTTGACCGAGAACTGTATGGTCCGAAATGTTGGGAAACTTACCAGCTTTGGGATCACATCACAATTAATCTTTTGTTTCAAATTGCGTCTATTAATCTGTAAATATACCAAAAAATCATCACGACCATTTAATTGCAAATTCGAATAGATGTGGCTTGAGGATCAGAGAGCTATATAATAATAATACAATAATATTCATATGCTTGATATGTACTGCCGCTATTTGTTCTTTTTAATTCGTTGTTTTTGCGTATATAGACCTCTACCATACTAGTTTAAGAATGACAGCAATGGGATCAGTTAATGTTCTACTTGACGTCAAAAACACATACAGGTCATATAACAGTTTTTTGGCTTCAGGTTTTATCACAGAAGTGTATGAGCGGAAGCAAGTTTTTAACTTTTTAACTAAGTTGCGTTCCAAAAAAATTGAGCAGATTCGTCCCTGGGACGCACGTTTCAAAATCCTAGTAAATCACTGGTTCGTGAACCGTGATTGGTTTATGTTCGATATCAGATAACGATATTACGAATATTTTATTCCTGACGGTCTTCTTTTCACCACATGTAAAGTTGAGTTGCAACACTGATAATGGTTATCAGACCAGTTGTAAAAGCTGGCGCCTAACGTTTTGTTTTCGATCATAATCGTAACCTTTGCTTTCATGATGGCATATGCGTGTATGCGTTTGTGACGCCCAGCTTGTGTGTAGAAGAACCACATTTAGTACAAGAAGCCTATTGTTTTTTAGTGGAAATCATTTGCGGTCACCATATGTCAAATTGTGAAAACCTTGTAAACGAGATATCTCAAGAAGGTATGCTTGGACAGATCTAATATTTAATATGTATATGAACCGCATTGAGTACAAGAAGCCCACAGGTTTTGTAGGATTTCAAAGGTCAATTGGGGTCAGCACAGTTCAAATTGTGCAAACCTTGTAAACATGATATCTCAATATTAGAAGCTTGGACAGATCTCACACTTGGTTGAAGGTGTATAACATTGAGTATAAGAAGTCTATTGATTTTGATGGAGGTCAAAGGTCATTTCGCGACAACATGTCAAATTGTGTAAGCCTTGTAAACATGATATTGCAAAAGGAAACCTTGAACAGAACTCATATTTGGTTTGTAAAAGTACCATATCAAATGTAAAGAACCTATTATTGCTTTTGGTGGAGGTCAAAGGTCATTTGAAGTAAAAAAACGCCAAGTATTTACTTCACTCACTTTTTTACTCCCTACACTAACGCACATTCCTAAACATAATATCACAAGGGAATCTTGGACAGATTGCATATTTGGTATGTTATTGTAATACATTGAGTACAAAAAGCCTAATGTTCTGGGCGGAGGTCAATGGTCGCTACGGTTCACCAGGGGTCAAATTGTAAAAACAAAACATGTTTTAAACAATATTTCAACAAGGACAGATGTCATATATAGTATCACATTTAGTATAACAAAAAGCATAGAAAAGAGAGCGGTTCTACATTTATCCTCTGTTAACAGCCCATCACATTATTAGCATCTTCAACATTTAAGGATTTTGTAATCTCGAGGTCTGTGAAACATGGGGTTAGCTCAATACGTTGACTAGAATACAGGTCACCATAAAAGGATGCGAGTATGCGAAGAATGGAAGTAGTATCAGAAATAATTGAACCACCTGAATCATGCAACTTGCGAATAGCATTTCTAGTCTTGTTGTGTCTTTCTAGATTAAGGAAGTACTTATTATTTTTCTCCCCATAGCCTACCCATCTCGCCCTAGAACGTACAATAATACCACGCAGCTTGTTATCAAAACTCTGTTCAAGCTTATTTCTTTCAGAATTGAGCTTATGAAGAACATTTAAGGAAAGAGTAGCAAAATAGTCCTCTTCCAACTTAGAAATATTGTTAGCAACATCTATTTCATGTTTTCTACGAGTCCTAGCATTTGCTTTACTATAATTTGATGCACTGTACAAATTTTATATTTTATATAATCCTATTTTTGAGAAGGGTTCATAAAGGTTTCATTTGTACAAATCAAGTGAAGAGTTTCTTCAATAATCCTAATGCACTCCTCATCATTAAGTAAAGAACAATTGAATTTCCAGTACCCTGGACCTCTCTTCTCGCAGAAAACATTTAAATCAATATTGACAATAGAACGATCAGATTGTAAACTGGGAGAAAACGATGTATTTCTTTACAAGAGGGCCAAGAGAGCGAGAAATAAGGGAAAAAAAATCAAGCTTGCAACTATGGGGCTCTGTTAATAGATAGATACCTCTCCTATTATTATGCAAATATGCGAACACTTTTCGCCTTTTTTTTTGGGCTGCCTGATACCTCTAACGTTATATGAACTAATTTTTAACTCCGCCATTTTGTAACGAAAGAGCTATTAAATAAAAACATTTTTATAAAGATCGTTCAAAAGTAATTATGTTATTATAGCACAATGTACCGATGTTTAAAGTTGAACTCATGACGGCATATAGAAGAAACAAATAAATGGCAAGAAAAGAAGAAGGATAATAACAGTAAGGAAAAAACATCAAGTCAAATGGGTACAGGGCTTCCTCCAAAGCAACCGAATGGAACCCAGAGAACAAATCTCAGCCCAACTTACAGATTCCTAGCCGGGAACCATGGACGAGGAAACAAACAAGCACATACTCATAGAAATGGAGCTGGTGAAATCCCAATATGAACAATAAATAGCAAAGTAGGGGTACAAAAGCAAATAAAAGTTGTACTTACAAAAATTCTCCAGTTCGAAAAGAAAAAAAAACGTAACAAAATGTCCAAATGTCTGAACTGAATGTAATACATTAATATTCAAAACGAATGGTATCCCTGAAGCTTGACGCCATTTGCCTCCAAAAAATCAAAGTTTTGTGCCTTGATCATATAAATCTTTTACTTGTGCCGACCATTTCTTCTTCTCTGCTAAATCGTCTTTTGTCAGGTCGTCGACTATGAAAAATATATGTTCTGTCGAAGCCAATCTCCTCTTCCTCGTGATAAAGCCTTTATCCTTGTATGATAAAGAACGGACGAGGATGTGGGGTGGTCTATTGCCATGGCCCTTACCGTCTCGATGACATCGCTCTATTTGTATGGTGGGAGCATCTCCAAATAGTGAAAAAAAAAACTTTGTTTTTACAAGCTCCTCGCAATTTTCTCCTTCTTCTGTAGTGATACCAACCACTCTAAAATTATTTCTGCGAGACATCCTCTACTGCGTGTTCACAGTTGAGTTGTTAGAGGTGAGGGCGTTCTCTAATTTAGCAACTTTGGTTGATAATTATTTGCATTCCTTTTCTTTGTCCGCCATTTTCTTTTATAGATCGTCAATACCTTTTAAATTGATAATATACATATATATATATATTATATATACATATATGGTTGCCGGACAAATACCCCCCCTGACATATACCCCCCTGACATATACCCCCGGACTCATACCCCCGGGACAAGTACCCCCCGGACAATCACCCCCCGGACAAAAAACCCCGAGGACGAATACCTCCGAGGACAGCTACCCCCCGGACAAATACCCCCCGGACATACACCACCGAGGACAAATACCCCCCAGACAACTACCCCCGGGACAACTACCCCCGGACATACACCCACGAGGACAAATACCCCCGAGGACAATTAACCCCACCCCCAGCAATTACCTCCGGGAAAACTCCACCCGCACAAATACACCCGCACAAATACCTCACCCAGGTTACTACCCGACCTAAACCAGAATACGCCCCAGCCCCCCCCCCCCCCCCTTCACGAGCCGGCTAACCAAGCGGACCTTGAGCTGGCGAACTACGTAGTACGAAAAGCCCATTAGGGCCATGAAAGACAATTTTCTTAATCTGGTATATCAGATTATTATTATTATGATATATCAGATTATTATTCTGATATGAAACGTTATTATAACTAGGGAAAATTAAATTGATTTCTTAGATTATCATCATTCTTTTTGCAAACAGAATGACCAGTGAATAGGTTTTTTCAAATGGTAGTGACGTCGTGGTCTCAAGCCTCTTTCTTTACTTATGTTTCATACAATCGTACATACTATTATGAAACCTTACAGGCAATTCTGTTGGTGTAACGGGCTACACCGTAACCGGGTTTGACTATGATAGCCCAGCGGTCCATGAAACAATGCACGGGGGTATGGATGATGATCATGCACACCAAACTAGAGGGTTGGACCGTGGTTGTGCTTGCCCCGCCCCTCCCTTCTGCTCCTCCCATCCTAAAATGGGGTGCACTTACAGGAAAAAATAGCTTAGAATTAGCAAAACAAGAGGAGCGTGGAGGCCGAGTGGCTAATGCTTTTGTTTGATATATAATCCTGTTATGTTGTGTCCTTGGGCAAGGCACTTTTGTCTCGACTGCCCCTATCCATCCAGGTGTATAAATGGGAACCTGTGAGGTAACTAAGGTGTGTGCGCTGGATTCTCAGCAGCCAGCCTGATGACCAGAGATTCAAAGTGCTATGAGATGGCTGTGCCATATAAAGCGCTATACAAAAATTAACATGACATAACAAATCATCAAGTAAAATTAGTCAGAAGAAAACTTGAAAATGGTAAGCCGCAATAAGCCGGAATTGTTCGGAGATTAATAATACAGAATAGTGTCACTATAACAAATAGTAAATTAATAGTTACTACCAGCAGTGAGCAATTCCCAACCCAACCCCCGGGCCTCGGTCCATTGTCAAACCCTATCCAGGAGTATTGGGGGCTTATATATGAAAAGCTCGAATCTTTTTAAAAGTCGGGAGGAGGTTATAAGGGCTAGGGCACACGACGACCCTAGTGGTGCCAGTTTAACCGTCACCCTGACCCAATTGTAAATATGCTCTCGGAGCTGCCCGAGGGACCAGGGTTTATGTTGAGGCCCGCGGGAAACTAAACTCGAAAAAAGACGGGCGTATCCGTCGCTGTATCCGTCTCCTAAAGTTAACGGCATATGTCCAGGGGTATATTCGTCCGGGGGTATTTATTCGGGGGGTAATTCTCTAGGGGGGTAATTGTCTAGGGGGTATTCGTCCTCGGGGGTAGTTGTCCGGGTGGGTACTTGTCCGGGGGGTTTTTGTCCTCGGGGGTAGTTGTCCGGGGGATTTCTGTCCGGGTGGTAGTTTTCCTGGGGGTAGTTGTCCGGGATGGTATTTGTCCGGGGGGTATCTGTCCGGGTGGTAATCGTCCGGGGGGTATTTGTCCGGTCACGATATATATATATATATTTATATATATATATATATATATATACATATATATATATGTATATATATATATATATATATATTTATATATATATATATATATATATTTATATATATATATATATATATATATATATATATATATATATATATATATATATATATATATATATATATATATATATATATATATATATACAAGCACCTGTATCATCAGCGTATACACAGTTATAACGGCAGCTTGATTGTGAGGTTGAATAATGGTAGGGGTTAGACACCTGGACGAGTGATACAATTGTTCCCCCTTCACTGACTGAAGAACATCCTCGACTGAAACATGAGCCCCTCCCCAACCACGTGTGCCTGCTAGTAGTCTATTTACGTAAAATTCCCCCTTCGGGCGGTGTTTCAAACGAGCTCAGTTTGATAGTAAAGGATCCTTCTATGAGTATTTTATCTGATGGTTGGGGGGGGGGGGGTCGGGGGTGGCGGTGACATGAGAGCTGTCTCAGCTATCATAAAATCTTCTATTAAATATATATCCTAAGCTACTCTCAAATACACAATGAATGCGGAGGTTCTCTACTATTGTAGAATCTCACGCTCTTTGAGGGGGAAATCACAAAGTAACTTGAACACTTTCCGATAAAATGGTTCCTCTGTACATCTCGCATCACCAATTTCAGTTATTTGGATGTTTTTTGAAATATATGGGCACTTATGTAATTACATATTCATTTAACATTGGCAACAAATTGGAATCCAAATGGACTACATTTTATCATTCAGAACACTTTTATATTAATTCATTTATCTTTGAATGAAACTCAAAGTGTATATCAAACCTCTGAAGGTTCTACCACTCAAATAACAGCTTTCAAAGTTGCTCAACGTCGTGACAGGTATGCCATTGCCATTTTGTCATCTCGACAAATAGCTTGAGTTCACATGGTAAGGCATGACAAATCCAGGGACACAATTCTGAATAGAGAGCTTCTACTGAGCGGACTGAATATAGACTGCGTCATGATTTCAGTTTTTATCCATCCACACTTTTACACTGTAACACCGACGACTAGAATAGAAAATATCAAACTGTATGCAATACGCTGCAAATGACGTCACAACAAAGTCATCTCAAAAGTGCTGTGTTCTAAGTTTTGTTTCTATAGAAAACAATAAAGAATTCCTTGTAATCACTCAACTGTTACGGAAACTCATATATGAGATATGCAGTATCGTTTAAGATTTGCACATGCATGCGTATATAGGTATGTAACATATACGATCATTCAATAGTGTGAACAACCTACTCCGGTTTCGACTTGGTTATAGCTACAGGTGATACCTGTATCGTGCTTCAATTGTCCTGCATTTCCGTAAAGATATCTGATAACGACAAACCGAACTCTATTGTGCATCGGAACCGATGTTCTTTATTCCCAACAATATGCATATATAACCTTGTATACTTCGATTATCAGTTATGATAACCTGCTTCAGTATTTTTTCTGCTGTTAGATTTCTCGTTAGAAAGAAAAGGAAATACAACAAACAATGGCTTTGTATACAAATCTGAAAAGTGTCCTCACAGTGCTTTGGAGTATTCACGTTATCGTGGTACTAGGACAGTCGGAACCAGAAACGGAACCACCTCCAGTACGTAAGTACGCAGTTCGCTATGTGGCCTATAGGGTCTACGGTGTGTTGTGAGCAGAGTAAACGTATCGTTGCCGATGTTCTTCCCCTGGTTGTTTGGTGAGGGCAGTAGGGGGGAGTGGCTGGAATGCTTAACTGACTGAGGGTGAAGTCCACCACCAAACTGCTTCCTTAAATGATGATATTGTAATCAAATTTCGTTATGTTCACTTTCATGTTATTTCTATGATCTTCCAAAATACGGGCTCGATTTGGTTACGTAGGCGTGGCAGGGGGCAGAGAGGGGGAGGGGTGGGGATTATGACTGGGTGAGGGTAGATCCATTCATTTAATATTGTAACAAGGAACCGCGAAGTAAACCATATGTAGGCTAACAAGGTCGTTCCACGTAAATCGTGTCACTTCAAAACAGTTCCAACTACGTATTAGATCTACTTAGGCCTATTGGTTGATATAGCCTAAAGAGTGCAGTGTGTTTGACAATGGAAGTGCAACCATTAGAATTAATGAATTACTTTTTTGATTTGGTTACGTAGGCGTGCCAGGTCAGAGGAGGGGGAGGGGTGGGGATTATGACTGGGTGAGGGTAGATCCATTCATTTAATATTGTACCAAGGAACCGCGAAGTAAACCATATGTAGGCTAACAAGGTCGTTCCACGTAAATCGTGTCACTTCAAAACAGTTCCAACTACGTATTAGATCTACTTAGGCCTATTGGTTGATATAGCCTAAAGAGTGCAGTGTGTTTGACAATGGAAGTGCAACCATTAGAATTAATGAATTACTTTTTTGATTTGGTTATAGGCGTGGTAGGTCAGAGGAGGGGGAGGGGTGGGGATTATGACTGGGTTAGGGTAGATCCATTCATTTAATATTGTAAAAAGGAACCGCGAAGTTAACCATATGTTGGCTAACAAGGTCGTTCTACGTAAATCGTGTCATTTCAAAACAGTTCCAACTACGTATTAGATCTACTTAGGCCTAAGGGTTAATATAGCCTAAAGAGTGCAGTGTGTTTGACAATGGAAGTGAACCTATTATAATTAATAAACCAATATGCTAACACTGTTAACACAATATGTCAGAAATATAGTCAACATTTCTACGATTAAATATCGGAATGGAATAAGAAATGAATTACGCTTCAAAACAACCTAAGAAAGAAATTTCTTCTCCTGTGAAAACAATCAGTTTCCTGTCATATGACAAACATCATTATACATCGCCATCAGTTTTTGTACCAAAACAAATTATGGATATGTCAGAAAACTTATAACAAGAAGGCAATTCACGGATTTGCATATCTCATCGACAGCAAACACTGATTTCAATTGAACAAGTTTTATATTAGCTATGCAATCTGGCAATCGGAGGAAATTACTATTTGACATTTGCATTATTGTCAACGTAAGTATTCTCTTAGAAGTGAGGCTTTATAGTTATTCTTTCTTTTCCATTCACGTTACAGAAATTGTACGGACTGGGTACTGCGCTAGAGATTATAAATGTAGTTCTTCATGTGGTTCTCTGACATCGGTCAAATGTTCTTGTCACCCAGCTTGTGAATTATTCCAAGATTGTTGTTACAATACTATCGAAGAAAGTAATCGCTGTTCCAAAGACAAAGACACCGAAATATTTTTGTCTGAAGTTCTTCCCGAGATGAGAGATTACTTTCAGTGTGCTACGGATGTTATATCACAGCAGAAATACTGGATGGTGTCGAAATGTCCAGATACATGGACGGGGCCTAACGAATGTGACGTCACAGGCGACGACCTAGATATCACCGTGGGTAGATTGGAAGATAATTCTGGTATTCCAGTTTTATCAAGGAAAGGACTAACCTACAGAAATATTTACTGTGCTCTCTGTCATGGAGAGGATTTATCCGACCTTTCACCTTGGTCATTCGAGGCTCAAGATTGCGAAGACAGTGATATTTTTGAAACAGCTATGAACCTGACCATTAAAGATCAAATCTTTCTACTGAGAGAACACTGTCAAAGCTTGTCCTTCCTTCCACCTTCAGATCATCCATTTTACGTGTTATCTGTAATACCTTGTTTTAAAATTACCAATGACGTTATCGATACATGTGACGACAACACAACTAGCGAGGATATCAGACACAAATGTTCGACCATAGCAGCTCCCATTTCGATTGGAGGGTACTTCAAAAATACCTTCTGTGTTGAATGTTACTATTCTTCTCATAAATATATCAACTATGAGGTTTTAGAGATCTGTCTAATAAATGATGGAACAGTTTTCTTCAATGTAAATCCGCCCATTTTAGAGGAGTGTTTCACAGACATATGTCCAACACCCCAACCTCCACCACCACCCCTCGTACCAATTTCTATAACATTTAATTTTGGTGGTAATTCTGGTGGTATATCCATCACAAAAAACAACGAAAGGATCCAAGAAATATCTGTGACTTGTAACGTTGGACAGGTTTATGATCCACTCGAGGCTAAGTGCAAACTATTAACATGTCCTAGTGGTTACGTCCTGAGAAGTTCACTATGCGTACAACTGCCAAATATTACTACAAATTCGTCAGAAGAATGTTATCACTATTCTATACATATAAAAGCTGACAACGTGAACTTTATCAACAATTCTTGTTTGGAGAACATGGAAACAACTTTTAATTGCCTACCAGCGGATTTGGTATTACTTTTACAAGCTAACATGGAACATTACAATACATCGTGCATAATGACGAGCCAAGTACAGGTTGTTTTAGAAGTTGTCACGAAATCTTTAGAAATAATTGGAAATCTCTTGGAAAAAGCTGGCAGTACATCTACGCAAAATTCAGATGCATGCAAAAGTTTGAACATTGTGGAGTTTATGGCGTACTGTCCATCGATAGTGGAGGACCCGACCCTACATTGTGATTCGGAATGGTACAGTGAACCCCAGTGGAGTACATCTGGTAATATTACTGCTGGAATTCTTTTCCAAAATTCATCGGAAACTACTGACGTATCTCAAATAAAGATTCGACATTTATTTCAATTTTCATCAACACATGGTAACATCTCATCAGAGGACATTTTAGTACAAAGATGCGTATTTAACTCTAGTGAAGTATCATTGTGCCCGCTAATTTCACTCGATTCAAACGTCTTTCTCCCTTTGGAAAACGAGTCCAGTGTTTTAGTATATGCGGCAAATATATCGATTCAATTCACTCCAGATATGTATTCAATACAACAAAATGGTGACATACAGGTGTGTAACTTTTTGGAAGCCTCTGGCACCGTTGTGACTTATAGGTTTTTGCCTCAATATTCCCAAACACAAAGTATCCTGAGCACGGTTGGTATTTCTCTTTCGGTGATTGCACTGCTTTTAACATTGATCAGCTACTCCGTATTTCCTACATTAAGAACCAGACTAGCAAACATTATAATCATGACCCTTTGTGGTTGCCTTGTAGTGGCTCAGTTACTACTTATCTTCGCGGGTATTTCTACTCTTCATGGTACCTTATGTTCAGTAATATCTGGTCTTGGACATTTCTTTTGGCTGACTGCCTTCTCGTCTAGCTCAATATTAGGTTTTCTTATGAATCAGACTTTCAGTCTCAGAAACCAAACATTAAGAGGTGTAAAACCTTCCAAAAAATCTATATTTCTTTTCATACTACTGTGTTTTGTTTTGCCAAGTATCATCAGTGGGACATTACTGATTCTTTACTCTGTGGATGAAGATGGCATTTACGGAATAGTGTATGGTTCTAACTCAGGATGCTGGATTGGTGGACCAAAGATTAACTTGTATGCCTTTGGTATTCCGGTGGCAGTGAGTGTTGTCATAAATATGATATTCTTCATAACCATAACCGTCTCCATTTGTATTCAAAAGAGAAGTAGTCGGAGAATCAGAAAGACCAAGGAGGAAAGCCACTTACGTGAATTGGTGATTTATTCAAAGGTGAGAAGTTTTTTCTTCTCTTTTTCTTCTTATAATGTGGCTATGACATCCCATAACCTTAGCAGGATACGTTTGTATATGATACAATCACAGTTATTCATTAAAAACGCTGTTATGTGGATATTATTTCGAGAAACCGAGTTCATTTATCTTATGGCTCATAGTGCCTGTAAGTTAGTTTGAACAGTGTGAGAGATGCCGCTGGCTTGTTTTTTAAATTTAGTATTCACTGATGTCAATGATAGGGCAATCTAACTAGAATAACACCAAGCTTTAAAAACCTTCCAGTTCAGGAAAAGTCATGAGATTCCTGACTAGATTTGATATCTGCTTCAATTTTTCTGATACTTAAGCTTGTTCATACATCATCAGTTTGACAAAGGTATAAACCGATATAGAAACCTGTTCTTGTTATTCCGAACGTAATTTTGAAATTATTCTTAAAGAGATAGTATGGAGTTACAAAAAAATAGATGAACGTAAATTACACTTTATGTCATTGGCATTTCCCTCGGTAATTAATAACCAGCAACTTTATATGCGTCGTTAAAGGCTGTGATTCTGAGCAACACTTCCTTCCAATTTTGTTTACATTACGGAGTCACTAAACATATAATTGCTATATATAAAAAAGGGTGATTCATGAAAGTAGTACCCTTATAACTATCTGACTTTATGAAGAATTGAAAATTCCAAACAAAAACACAAGCAAACGCATTACCCAAAAGAATTTCGGAATCCCATACATATTGGAAAACAGGAATCGATTGCGTGAAGGTACTTTTCTGTTTTGTACATTAACAATTCAATGATGCCAATATGGTCACTACTTGAAACTTATAGTCTAGTAATTCATTAAAATATGCCTTGATTCTATTTTTGATTCTTCAGATCTTCATAATCCTGGGGTTAACCTGGGTCATTGGCTTTGCTGCTGCGTTGTTTGACAAACCATGGCTATGGTATCTCTTTATCATATTCACGTCATTGCAAGGACTTTTCATTTTTCTTGCCTTCACTGTCAAATCCGAAATTTGGGGGATGTGGAGGAAGCGGCTGGGCATGTCTTCTGACTCGTACATTTCATCTTCACAAGGTGTGTATTATCAACCTGGAAAAGGAAAAAAGACATCTGGATTAACGGCCACATCAACAGTGTAGCACCTGACACCTGTACTCTGCATTTACATGAGAAGGACAAATACTGGCTGCGTTGCGTTCCTTACACTTCGTTGCGTGTGAAATGTTGTTTGTGTAGATCTGTTTGCTTGTGTATATGTATATTGGCTTTGTTGTACCTGCTCATCATATAGGTCTCGCACCACAATTAATTGTTCCATTGACTGACACACTAAACTCGTCACTTTCAAGATCTGCCTAAGCATAGATAGAAGTTTTCAACTGGTATATTCTACCCACCACATGATAGCTGAAATCTTGGCCTATCATGGCACTTGCAAACTTCTATATCATGACCGTTTAGATTTTGAGCTAGAAGAGGAGCAAGTTTAGCATACTGAACCCCAACCCTTCCATCTGCTTGCTCGGAGTAATATCAACATATAACCAAAGATTTTCTAAAATGGTTTATATAACCTTCGATCCTCCCTATTTTCACACCATCTGTACTTTAAATTATGCTCTTTCATATAAAGGGAGAACAAACGATGAGAGTTACTGATAACATGCTTAAACAAGCTTTGCCTAAGCTACTTTTACCCCTTTTCTCTGACAATGGTTAAGCTTTCGAGCGGATGTATATACACTACTCTAATTGTGGTGCGGTACCTATAATCTGATACAATTGACTATTACGAATATACTATTTTTATGATATCATCTTACTGTCAGCTGATGCTGACCTTGGACAGACTGTTACAGTTGAAAACACCAGTACATGTTCTACATAACTAACAGAATAGTTGAAAATTAGAATAGTTAGAAGCCCTTACTTTATGCACTTTCAATTTTCTCATAAAATGGGAGAAAAGAGTAATGATATTATTTTGTAATACCAAATCCAATCATGTATAGAAAAAACCTGCCATCAAGGGTCCATATTTCCCACTTTCAATAGGCAGGTCGGTAAATGCTACTAAAACCCACTATCCTTCATTTTTCATTCATCGGTCTTTTAAAACTTATAATAATATTAATTTGTTTTCTTGCCTTTTCTGTACAGCCTGCTGCTTTTCCATGTTTTCTTTCTTTTTAGTTTGACTTGCTAACCTTTTATGTTTTTATTGCCTTGCGAGCAGTATAGTTTCCTTTGTTAAGGATCAATAGAGTTCTTCTTCAAGTTTATATTATTCTTACCAGGGAGTTGTTATGGAACATAACAATTCCCTGGTGTATACATATATAGTATGAGTAAGAACAGGGAGTTGCTATGGAATTCTTACTCATACTATATATGTATACACAACAAGTTTATCGGCAGGAAGCATTACTTAGCAAAAGCACTACAACAATACTCTGTCGTAGTTCAAGGTGACTCTATGAATAGCAGGATTCACGGTCAAGGCCAACCACGTACCATACATTTTGTATATTTTTACCCTACGATAAGATCACTTACAAAGAAAAGGTGTCCTTGGGAAACTTTTGTTCCCTATTTGATGACTTACTGCAGTACTATTTCAATCAGAACTGTGTGTGTACGTATATATGCCTGTGTTTGTGTGAGTGCAAATTATCCATCCAGTCCGCAGTATGCAACTTGTTTTCAATAAAAGAAAAACTAGAAAAAACACACAAATATATGCGTTAAGTAGGAACCGTTAGGAAAGAGTTATCATAAAGGATGACTTAATATGCATATGGTTCTATATTATAGATATGTTATATATATATATATATATATATATATATATATATATATATATATATATATATATATATATATATATATATATATATATATATATATATAGCCTACTTATGCTAATTCTAGATTTGCGACTCAATGCAGAACAAGGGTATTAGAATAATCCTCAAAATGTGAGATTTGAGATCTGACATTGTTTAAGCTCATTCTTGTTAATACTTTATTGTACAAAGGCATATAATACCGAAGTGTATTGCGCAATACACTATACACTTGCAGAATATCTTGTTCCGTCGTCATATTCGTCATGACTATGTGGTCTTTTATTCTAACATCACTGCTGACATCTTGGTAGAAGAAAATAAACAACACCCCGTTACGAAATACAACCTGGACTGACGAAATTTCGTTTTTCTTCTTCGGAATATGCTTTTTTAACATATAAGAATTAATTTTGTTATATTAAGTCATCATTTTACCTTAAATGTACAGAGGAGGCTGAACTACATATGGTAGCATCTGAAAAATGCGTACAGCCTCAGTGAATATGCGTACAATTCGTGCAATGATGAGTACATTTTACAAGAATCTTTCGAAGCGTAGGTGAAATACCTACTCATTGAAAGTCTAGGTTTCTCGGTGGTTGAAATATCATAAGATTTTTTTTTCTTCATGTAGGGCTACATTGAATTAAATTATACGAGAGGTTTGCTTGATTTAATTTAACATTTCGACCTATACAGCGCATTTTGGATGTCTATATTTGTTATGTTCTTATGATATGTAATAAAAGTTATTTTTTACAACATTGAAACGACATCGAATAACTGTCCATATCATTTTCAAGTGGCACATACAACTTTCAGAAAAGAATTGACATAATAGTGGAATATGTATATGGATGGAAATAGAGAAATTTGAAATTTCATCAACTCACATTTCAGGACTATTTCGATCAGTCCATAAAGCAAGGGCTATTTCAGTCCATTTTCGCAATTACAAGTGTTTCACATGCAACACAATCACATATTTTAAGAGCATTGGCCCCTTTCTAGTGTACATAATTATCAATTTTCTCCCAAAACTCATTAGCTCATATTGTTTTCCATCCGGTGTATCATTGCAATAGATAATTACTTTCACAGATCTTTTTACTCCATCGTTTGTCTATTAATTATATCATGCTTATTTTTGTTTTCATTCCGTAGTGGTTCTGCTGGTTTCTCATGTAACGAGATGTGAGAAAAAGATTCCCACAGGAGCTAAAACTAAATTAAAGCTATCTGCTCCGCTAATTATGTTAGCACCTCTCAAAAGACAAAAACAACAGGAAACAAGAGAGAATGGGAACAAAATAGTTTTACCAGTTTCCCACGAACTACAGTTTAATAGTTATTTTAATCGACAAAACTAACTTTCTTTGCTGTTTGTGTAAATTGTTATGCAAAACATTCAAATATTTTTGTCAGTTTAGAGATTAGTCATACCACTATAAAGATGGAAAATTAATGGGGCAACACTTGATTACCTGATTAGATATTTATGGACAAACATCTCGCCAATCGGCATGAGGCCCTTATTATAGCTAAAGATCCCTACGCCCCTACGACTCATGCCCCAACCAGGGACGTAGCCAGGGGGGAGCAGGGGGAGCGATTGCTCCCCCCTTTCAGTGTCGATTTTTTTTTAAACTGTCGTTTTTTTAGCATGGTATTTTTTCAGTGCTCTTTTGATCTTGAATGCTCGTCAGCTACGTTAACTCGATTATAATCGTAGTAACAGCCTCACGCCTACTGATTCAACTACTTACTTAGTTTGGCAGATGCAATTAGCTAAATTTAGCATATAGCCTACAGTTGGCCACTGCGTAATAAAATACATATTGCCTACCTAACCGCACTCTATGGAATGTCACGAACCGTATGCACAACAACGTCGACAACGTTCCTTCTCATCCTTTCTATGATTCGTCCTAAGTTGTTGCACGAACAGCATGTTATGAAGCTAAGCTAGCAATCGTACGTGATACGCACTTCCTATAAATAATTATTACACTGCTAAAACACTGCGATAACGATATTTGTTTTAAGGCTACTGCATATCTGGCTATATTACAAAATATGAAAGTTTATATTGTCCATCAGTTAAGTTCGTCAAATGTATTCAAGTCCAGACATTGGACAATAAACAAGAATCATCCTGGAAAAATTGTAAAAGAGCAGTATGTTTGTCTTTCTGATATATTATGTAAAAGAACATGTAAAAGAATTCAAATTGGAAACAAAATCTGCTGATAATATGATATCATATGATCAGGGGCGTAGCCAGTATGTAGCACTGTAGGCCCGGGCATACACTTTTTTGGCCAAGTTATCTTTTTTTTTTAAAACACCCACAATTCAAATCCATAGGCCTGCTGGACGAGTTTAAGAGTCTAGACAGGAAAAACTATTGAAATGAACGTAGCAAGAATATGGCTAAATTAGATGACCTATTCTTAGTCATCTAGACTGTCATTTCTATTATATATATATTCTATTTTAAATACATTAGTATTGAATTACGTACAATTTTAACTCGTGTTTTTTTTGGGGGGTTTAAAAGTGATATTGAATGAGGTGTCTGAAGTTAGCAAGAGGCCAGGGAACCAGAATGAACACTCGGGAAGGGCCGTTTCCGGCCATCTGGGGGGTTTGTAAAACCAAAATTTTTCTTGTACGCACTGATGGTGGCGTTTCGCTCAGATAGTCGTGGCTTCAACTTTGAAAATCCATATCAATCGCAAAAAAGTGCTCCCCCCTTTCAAACTCCTGGCTATGTCGCTGGCCCCAACCCCGAGCCCCTGGATGAATCTCATCATACTGGAAGAAAGCACTTTCCAAGGTGTGGTATTGATAGTCCTTGTAGCTTTATCCTCGTTCAGAACCACACCAAGCATAACAAATCATTTCAATATCTCTCGTTAACTCGTTATGTTGGTATAAGCTCAGTAGTAAACGAACCGGAAGTCTATACAGTTACACGCAAAGTTTATTCAAACAATGGAGTTTTGTGCTGGATGTCCTAGTATAAAAACATGTCTGTTTCTATCGTGAATTAAAGGATGTTTGCACAAGACAGCCCTGGAAGGACGACATTCCCTTCTGAGGTGAAATGATCTGACCATATATCCGCTCAATGTGAAAGCATATTTCCCGCTTCAAAGCTCCGATTCTTCTTTGAAGACTCAATTCAAAACAAAACAAAAGGAAATCTTGCATGAACCTCGAGGTCACCAATGGTTGAATTTTGGCACAAAAGTCATTTTGATAGGTTACAGACCGTTAGAAACACTGCTATTAGTTTAGTAACCTATATAAATATTTCTTGAGAATTTACCACATTAATATCTGAGGCATATGAATTAAAGTGGATAGACTACTTTAGTCTGACACGAACTGACTATTGGGGCAATAGTTTTTCTCAGATACCCAACAACCTATCAATCACTGAATATGGCCCAAACAACTTTCGCAGTACAGTATAAAACTTCAGTAGACACGGGGTAAATCACGAATGGTGCTCAATGTCAGCAACATGGTGGTATACTGTTCAATTTTATATGAAATTGGAAGAACATTGCTTTGCTTGAGTTATTAAAATTTTGTTTGATATGGCTAGATTATCAACATTGGCAACTAGATCAATACTGGGGAACTAATCTCATCATCAATTTAGCCTTAAAGGGGCATTCTAGAGATTAGTATATTTTAATACTGAATAAACCGGACTAACGATGTAGACATATTGATATCACCTTCCGCCATTTTGTTTGTGTTAGACTACATAGATTATACCAAGACTCACATGTTGTCTATAATGCCATCTCTTAGCTTAACTCCACAGCTTATTATAGATGCATGGCAATGAAAGGAAAGTTTCGAGCACACTTCACAAGAGCGGCATCAACCATCGACATTTTCCCCAGACATTCTAATCAGTTGAAACAAGACCGTTAATTATCTCATTGAGGCCGAATCTGACGATGGCCTTTATCTTCATGCAGCCGCTGTATAAATTTTAGAATGATTTTACTTGCCGTATAGCCTTTCATAAGAAGAAACTTGGATTTTAAAATGTAAGAGTAAAGTAATAATACTTATATAGACCTAATTTTTAGTCTTAATATGCCTCAGAATGCCTCTGAATTTTCATACATTTGAGTCGGTTTCAATGATACCACGTCATCACCCATCCTTTATTAAATACTTCATTCGCATCTTGCCCTCTCATAAATGTTCAGGGACAATTTTGAGTCTAAAGATCTTAATTATAGTACAAATAAGCCTCAAAATGTACCATTTGATGCCCAAAGTTTGTATTATTTTGGAAGGACCACAACATCTCCTAAATTGCTTCAATTAACCCAGGGCAGGATCCCTGCATGTATAAACAAAGTCGTTCGTCTGTAGCCTTTCCACAAAAGTTCAGCCCCTTACATAAATCAGTCTGGGGAAATTTAATTTGTCCCCACAACCACCCCCCCCCCCTCCTCAAACATTGAAATCCTGCGCATGCCACTGGTCGGGCTCTAGAGACAATTGACACGAGGCCTCGGCTGTATCTCCTCCCATCCTTCCATTATCGTCAGGACTGGACAAGTTGAATCCCTGTGATGAGATGACATGAATCATGTTATTTGATAGATGTTCATACTTCGGCTTTAAATCATTTTTGTGTAATATAAGAGGGATAAAACAAAGTATTATAAAACTGGTAAAATTTATTAACCTATGTAATGAATTTAACTTGTTCGCAAGTCGGATATCACGGTCAACCCAAGTCAGTGGGTGATGTTGTTTATAGCACCATGCACAATTGGGCCTACTGTGACTTGTTTAAATATACACAATTGATTGTCCTTCCTCTTTCACATGTTTATTGTTGAAGCATAAACTGGAAAATACCGGTACGTGGACAACCAGCGACAGGAAATGATGTCACCACTATACAGGATATGAGACAGGTCTGATGACCGAAAACAAAATAACTTCACAACCGGATAGAAAAGTGTAACGTCATGCGTGCTTCGTCTGCGCAAAAGTTGGTTGAGTGGTGCAGATCAGTAGAATAGACCAACTAGCGTTCAGAAGCGGCGAGCCGCCAATCCAGTTAGTGTACAGATCAGCTTTGAGCTAGCAGAAGGTTTGGGAGTACTATGCTAAGCTTTCACCTCTTCTGGCTCAAAATGCAAACGGATATGGTGGCGTAATTTCTTTTATCTATGCATTAGAGGCCTTGGACAGAGGTGGGGGTGGGGTTGGTGGAGGGGAGATCATCTCAGAAGGGAAAGCCGTGGATAAGAAACCTAAACCTTAGTTGGTCGATCAGACACTCCAGACTAGAACCGGCCACACGACCTATAGATTTCATGCATGCTTCTAATATGCCAACTCGACAATACAGCTGGAATTGACGGTCACTTTGATATGGACTCATAGAGGAAATGTCGAAATGTAAATTTAAAACAATTCATAATGAAAATAATCGTTTCCAGGGGTAGCGGAGCTGGTGACGCTGTGGAGCCTGGGGCAAAAGTGGGCAAAAATGGTAGCGCACAGGCTGAAGAGGATCTGTTACACATCTGTTCACCTTTCATTTCCAAGTTTGGCCTCAAAGGTAGTTCCACGACATGCATGAGAGATTTTATGGACGAGAACCGTATTAATCTCGCAAGATTGACACAATTTGGTGGACCATAGGTCTCTTACTTAAAAATCGAATGTTTATCAGAGTTTGAGCAATAACAGAGGAGAATAATGCCTATGAAAGGAAAGTTTCCGTTGAGAAGGACGTTGCGGTATCTTGAAAGGGGAAATGTCTACCTAAGAGACACAGTGAAAATTGTAACCATTAACTACAATACGTTAGGAGAAACGCACAAGGGTGCCAGGTATTTATATGTTGTAAAGAATTGCATACAAACGTGTCACTAAGGTCTGTGTAGGCTAGATCCAAAGGAAAGATTGTTAGCTTTGCCATATAGATCTAGTCTATGCAATCATTATAATCCAAATGAATAAGTACTCTAACTTTATGGCCTAGCCTAGGCCTAAGTAAGATAGACACTAGGCCGCTTAGCCTAGGCCTACTTTGTGAGCTAGGCCAACCAAGTTTGTGAATGATTGCAACTTGAATCCATCTAAGAAGAAATGTAGTGGTTGGCCAAAAATTTGGTCAATTTTTCTTATGTAGGGCCTACAGCTTAACAGTTTTATTTGTAAAACACAAACTTGTGGTATGAGTACTGTACAACAGCATTCAGAGTACTGTAGGCCCCACAAGTTGTTTTGCCCTAAATCTTACAGTGCTCTCCAAATCTCCCGAGTAGCTGTACACACAATGAGGCCGTGTAAAAGCACAGTTATCTTTTCTAGAAAATTCAAGAGTACAAGTATGAAGACATACAAGGTGGGATATTATTTACAGTAGGCTGCCTGTATTCAGCCAATTTTCTGTTCAATAATGATCCCGGTCATGGAGGTTAAATATGACTGGTGTAACACGTTTTAACTGACTGTTACATAAACTCACATGTACGTATGCGTGTATTATTTTTATAAAATTATACTAATATACCTCCTACCGAATTAAGATTATTTATCTTCATACAAACATGCTTTTCTCTTTCGAAAACTTGATATTCCAACATTGTCAAGAGTATCTTTCTTATTTTGTGACAAGAATGTCTATATTTTTTCCCAACTCAAAGAGATTTTAACAAATATAGCAATTTACTGTGCACAATTACAAGACTGTGGAATTGAAATTGCTAAGTTGCAGTCTTACACAATACACTGTAGCTAAGGCTACGTTGAACAGTACTTAATTAGGCTTGACATACATACATGATGATCCCAATGTATTCCTAACGTTGTAGTAAACTTGTATAAACAGCCCATTTGATGCTGGAAGATATATCTTGATAATTTTGCCAAATTTACAAATAATTTACACAACACTGGGAGCATCTATTCATGATTTGGGGATGCACATAAAGTGTCTGTCACAGTGTTTTCAGGTATGTGACATGTATGTGTTAATGAGCAAATTCAACTTGAAATATTAGGTCATTGAAGCGCAAACTAACATAGAAATGAATAATGGATACATTTCGATCACTCCACAAACAGCTTTCAATTAAAGGCATTGAAAACTCTGAAAAGTTAACTTTCCGTTGCTTGCAAGTGAAGTTTTCTGCTTGTCGCTACAAAATGCAGACAGAAATGAAACGTGATACCTTGTTATCTTTAGCTGGACCTGAGATGTCCATCGCTGTATCGTTTGTACACTGTGCTGTGGGTATTGACCGCAGCTGTATGGACTGACTGTACACTAGTGTCTAATTACCGACGGTAGCAAGCTGTGTGTGTATTTTCTGGGAACGATGGTGGTGTCTAACACTTCGGTTGCACCTCATTCGAAACTGGGTCAGATTATCGGCATGAGACATTTCTTTGTGCGCGAGTCTTCACACCCTTTAAGTATGAAGATCGAAGAAAGAATTTGGAAATTCCCTTTCCTGCCACATTCTGCCTCAGATTGAATGTAACTGGGCTTTTATACCTGGCTATGTAGAAATGCAAAGGTACCGTGAAAAGTCACGGTTTGGATCCCATACATACAGTAGATCTAGCTAAGCTGACGGAGTACAGCAGTCTGAAGCCTATGTCACTGGGTTTTAGTTTAGCTTGATCCTATGATTCTTGAGTCTTTCGAAATTTGTGTATAATATTCATACTAATGCTGAATAGTATTTCTGAGATTGGTTTAATGTTAATTAAGGTAATTGAATTTTCTTTCTTTTTGTCTCCTCTACAGGGATTTTGTTTTTTACAATTTACCACAGTTGCAGTACAAGAACCAGAATGTTCAGATGCAAACATTCAAGAACCTCACACCATCACCTTTTATTCGCTGTTTCTTAAGTAAGAACGAAACATTCAAATTCTTTCCTCTTTCGGAACTTTTATTTGTTCTGTAAATATCTATATTGTTGTCTAGCTATATGTAGTAGTAGATCTCACTTTTGGATGGAACCAAAAATGTGGTGAATGGAGAAATAGTATTGCAGGTTCCATAAATTTGCAAACAAAATGAAACATATAATGTTAATCCATTTTCCACTTTAATGTTTAAAACTATGAAACATTGACCATCACAAATCTAAAAAAGTTGATGTATATATAAAATAAATTCTTATAACTCTAATTCAAAGGATGATACTCTGATAACAATCCATTCTTCATTTTTTGGGACTTTCTTTGGTAACTTGCCTGAGAGCAAAGTACCTACGAAGGCTACGGTGATCTACTTTTACTGTATGCATTCCGAATAGTGTGTGTGTTTTTGTATGTCCAAGCTTGTAAACACTTTCTCTGTATCTCAGTACAGATGAAAAGCTAAGTAAAATATAATATTTCATAAACTACAACTAGGACATTAATTGTACATGCCATACCTAAAAGGGATGGGTTAATACTAATTTATTTTGTAGTAAACAGTGGTTAAATGTGTAATAATGGTTGGTAATTGTTATAAAGTCTATTCTAACCCTAACCCTTTGAACTCCATCCCATGCCCTACCATGATGTTAAGAGTAGAACAATTCAACTTGTGTTTTAGTTCATGTTGTTACATTAAATTACCACCGGTCTAGATGTTATCACTAAGACACATCATTATGCTTCCTATCTGTTATCAAATGATTTATTTTTCATAACAGACGCTTTGCTATCAAACACAAGCTGTTTTCTATCAAGAGACTTCAAAAGTCAAAATAGGAAAAAGTTGTTGTGATCTGCTATAAACATTTATTGATCAAGTATCGTTTAAATAATGATTTCATAATGCATTATGTCATTAAAATAACTTGTAAAATAGATCAATACTTAGAGAGATTATAAAAATCATAGTCTTCATTCTGCAGACAAGAGTATTGTGTTTGATAGGATTTTCACTGTCAAGGTTCATTTGTATCTAATGCGTGAATCCTGTCCATCTTTTGCTTGACAAGTTGACAGTAACATGGGTATTGCCCAGGTTTCAGAAAGTGCCAAAAAATGTTCAAGAAACCGCAATGTTGGTTTCCACTGCTTTCAACATGTGCTGAGATGTTGCCTCAATATGTGCCTCAAAGAACTGTTTTGTCAGATAAGTGACACCAAAAATATGAAAGGCAATGCTTGAGAAGTTGAGTACAGCACCTTAATGTGAGAACTAGAATTGAGAACTGGTGCTAAATGATCATGACTGGTGCTAGATGAATATAATTGGTGATAGATGAACATAACTGGTGCTACAGTAGATAAATATAACTAGTGGGAGATGAATATAACTGGTGATAGATGAATATAATTAGTGCTAGATGAATATAACTGGTGTTAGATGAATATAACTGGTGATAGATGAATATAACTGGTGGTAGATTAATATTACTGGTGATAGATGAACATAACTGGTGCTAGATGAATATAACTGGTGATAGATGAATATAACTAGTGCTATATGAATATAACTGGTGCTACAGTAGATAAATATACTGGTGCTACATGAATATAACTGGTGCTAGATGAATATAACTGGTGTTAGATGAATATAACTGTGCTAGATGAATATAACTGGTGCTGCAGTAGATGAATATAACTGGTGCTATGTCAGTAGAATATAACTGGTGATAGATGAATATAACTGGTGATAGATGAATATAACTGGTGCTAGATGAATATAACTGGTGATAGATGAATATAACTAGTGCTATATGAATATAACTGGTGCTACATGAATATAACTGGTGCTAGATGAATATAACTGGTGTTAGATGAATATCACTGGTGCTAGATGAATATAACTGGTGCTAGATGAATATAACTGGTGCTACATGAATATAACTGGTGCTAGATGAGTATAACTGGTGTTAGATGAATATAACTGGTGCTAGATGAATATAACTGGTGCTGCAGTAGATGAATATAACTGGTGCTATGTCAGTAGAATATAACTGGTGATAGATGAATATAACTGGTGCTAGATGAATATAACTGGTGCTGCAGTAGATGAATATAACTGGTGCTATGTCAGTAGAATATAACTGGTGATAGATGAATATAAATGCTGCTAGATGAATATTATTGGTGCTAGATGAATACAACTGGTGATACTGTAGATGAACATAACTGGTGCTAGAAGAATATAACTGGTGATAGATGAATATAATTAGTGCTATATGAATATAACTGGTGCTACATGAATATAACTGGTGCTAGATGAATATAACTGGTGCTAGATGAATATAACTGGTGCTACATGAATATAACTGGTGCTAGATGAATATAACTGGTGGTAGTTTAATATTACTGGTGATAGATGAATATAACTGGTGCTAGATGAATATAACTGGTGATAGATGAATATAATTGGTACTAGATGAATATAACTGGTGCTAGATGAATATAACTGGTTCTAGATGAATATAACTGGTGCTAGATGAATATAACTGCTGCTAGATGAATATAATTGTTGTTAGATGAATACAACTGGTGATAGATGAACATAACTGGTGCTAGACGAATATAACTGGTGCTAGATGAATATAACTAGTGCTATATGAACATAACTGGTGCTACAGTAGATGAATATAACTGGTGCTATGTCAGTAGAATATAACTGGTGCTAGATGAATATAACTGGTGATATATGAATATAACTGTACTAGTTGAATATAACTGATGGTAGATGAATATAATTGGTGCTAGATGAATATAATTGGTGCTAGATGAATATCACTGGTGATAGATGAATATAACTAAAATGAGTTTTACGGTTTAATAGCCCTATAAACACAATAAGTAATCGTTATACAGTGTTTTTCTTTCTGGAATAACCACTTGCTCATTTCTGTTCATTTAAAGTACAGCAGACACCTAGACCAACTAGCCTCATATTCAGTACATTTGTTGTGTTTCATAAACTCATTCAAAATCTGTTGAAATGTTTGAAAAGCTCCTTTTCTGTCCAAGATATACAGTACACATTTGAAGTCTCTGATAAATCTGGGAATCTTATTAAATATTTGCAAATTATGACGTGGAGTGTTGCCCTCATCAACATTTCTCCTTTTTAGGCCTTAATAAGTTAACCCCTAAATACAATCCCATATATATCATTTGCACAATGAGATGTTCCTCCTTTTTTTTATATAAATATTTCCAAAACTTGCCTTAGACCACAAAGCTGTGTTCAGTGTCCTTGAAATGAAGGTTGTAAAAACAAAGTAATAACATAACAGAAAATTAGGCAGTCAATCCCTCTACATCATCAAATATGCATAATTAGCTAATTTTTATTCATAAATCAAATTAGAAATTAAGAAAAGACTTGACAAAAGAATGGGCAATCTTTCATGTTTTTTTATGTGAGATGCAGCAATTTTCATGATTTCTAATGCCTTTTAGAGTGATTAGGATGATGCTGTCCATAGGTGTCTGTAGACATTAACTGACTATTGCACTCTTTTTTATTGAGTAACTCTTCAACTTACTGTTGGGTGGAGAATTTATGTTGATTCTTGAACAGTTTATGATATTCTTCTTCTTTTTTTTGATCTTTCAGATGATGGTGATGAGGTGCTTATAGATATTGACAGTAAATCCAATACATCCATTTTGGAACATGTAAAGAAACTTTTAGGAAAATCAGAGTGAGTCAGATAATTTTCAAAATTTGTTTTTACAATACGATTTATGATGTGTCCTTTGTTAGTATCTCTATAGTGGTACCTCAATAGCCAGCTCCTTTAAAATTTGAAAATGAAATGTTTTCTGAAGCATCTTGTTTGCATATTTGAAAAATAAATGGCCCCTGGCCACTTAAGTATTAGATTGTTTAAATGTATCTATTTTTATTTAGAAGCTGTCAAAAAGGGGGGGGGGGTCAGCTGCCTCTACCCCTTCCTATGCATATTGTACAGCTTTATCAAAGGCATGCACCAAGTATTTAATATGCCAAGTAAGGCAGTAACCTTTTCCATACAGATCTATGTTAGTTCGACCAAATTTGTATCTTGAATTTGGGCATAAATTGTCATAGTTCCCAAAGAACTGATAGAGCCAGAAACCACCAAAGAAGACCTGTAAGCTATACCCTAGATGTGGCATGCCCGGTATGTACATATGGCCGATAACCGCGCTTAGTGTGAGCTATACACTTAGATGTAGCATTCTCCATATGGCTGGTTAGTGTGTAAAATAACTGCCTCCAATCCCAATAGTTTGAGACAAGGTGAAATATATTCTCGTTATCAAATGAACTAACGGCACATTGTCAACTCATCAAAGCCCTCCAGGTGTACCAGATATCTAGGCCACTCGTCTACAAATTTGATAAATAACAAGCTTGGTCAAATTCTTAAACTTTTTGCAGAGAGATTCTGTCTGCAGAAAGGAAAGCTAGGGAGAAGAAGACAAATCCAGCTAATTTCGGAAGAGAGTTTGCCAGGGAGTGTATTTGCCAGGTTCCAGGACAAGTACCGTGTCCATCTGTCGTGCCTCTACCCGAAGAACTAAGAGGAAAGAATATCGATTACAGAACTCTATTGCTTAAATCCGCCCGTGGAAGAGACCCAAATATTCCAGATGAAGAGGAGGAGGAGGATTAGTAAGGGTGATGAAGCTCTGACAAGAGGAAGGAAAAAGAATGGAGAAGTGGCTTTCGACATGCAATATAAACCTGTTAGTTTTCATTGAATGAATGCATGGCATAGTCAACAGTCACGTGGGACAGTCACGTGATGCTTACACAAACAGTTAAAAGAATTGTTCTGACCATATTTTGAACAACAAATGAGTAACAACATGGATTTGTTCCTATGGGTTCTAGTTTTGAGTGGATTGTGATACAGTTTCTACTATGTATGTAATATCATGACATCATGGACATAGATACTGTACTTTCAAATTGATTGTCTGATTGTCTATGCACAATACTAGTACTGTATTATCCAGTGGGCCCTTTGAGGCAGTTAACTAGGGGCCCATTGTTCAAGGGGTTTTTGTGATCCTTTCCCAGCAAAACATACCAACTTTCCAATTTTGAGTTGTTCCTGCAAATGGGATAAATGGGGGGGGGGGGGCAATGGGTTGGTGGGAGTGGAGCACATGGGGTCTAAGTGCTACAGAGGAGTTCATCTAGCACTGCACATCACTAAAATTCTCAACTTCTACATCAGTCTGTGGATGTGTACATTCAGAGTTGGCAGAGGAGGGTCCAGTTATGGAGGGATCAAGAGGGTGAGGCCCCACACTAAACTTCGAAGGGCAGTGGGACATGTGACTTTGTTTTGAAGGGGCAAACAACAAGATTGTCATCAGAATGCCTCGACAGAATTGGCCCTCAGTGCATTTTGTACCACAAATTCCTCCACTTGTACATTTTTTCTCTCAACAAAACAGCCCTTTTTTAATTACTATTTTGTTTTGATCTTTTATCCAAAACAGCCATTTATTTTGTCACATTGTATTATTAATTTCTCGACAAGAGGACATTACTAAATACACAAGAGCACTTTCTCACGAAAAAGATAGCACAAAAGTTAGAACAACTTAGGATAACATTGCAGCGTCATGGAACACATACAGTAGTTATACAGCTCCTTTCTCCATATTGCATCTGAGGTATGACCCTCTAAACTTTAGTTGGACAATTTCTCTTTGCACCCGCAACTAGTATTGTGACTATTGAAAGTTCATAAGCTAAATCTTCATATTTTCCATATTGATGTTTTGCCACAGATTATGAACATGGCTTTACATTCTAGCTTCACCTTTACTTTTGTGTCAGTTTTTGGGGGACTTTTGGAGGTCAAATCTTTGCCCACATGAGTGGTCACATGAATCCCACATCACAAACATAATGTCAATAGGAATATATCTACATTCAGACACATAAGTAAAGACCCATGGCCAGGCTAGAGCACAGGAGGACTGTGCACCTTCCCCTCCCCACTCATGTGTGTTACCATCATGTCTACAAAAACTTCATATAATACAGGACACAAAATACTGTGCTCCTCCTTAAAATTGTTGGTGCCCCTCCAACTCAGAGTTGCTGAGTGGGCCTACAAAAGTAAGCAGGAGGGCATAAGCAATTTATAGGAAAACAGCATAATGTATGCATGCAAAGTTGGAACCAAGGGAAAAGTTTTCTTACGTACTCCTTCTTTATGTGTCAAAGGCTCACCCTGTGGTCAGTAAAGCTTGTTTTAAATTTTACATCACTTAAAGACATATGATAGGTCTACTAACACACCCAATTAATTTAGTACTTTACTCTACCATGGTGAAGTGGCTGTTTGAAACATTAGAGTGAAATTTTAAACCTGATGAATGGAGATTATATTCTGAAAACCTAACTTATTTGCAGTTTATTTGTATTTTTCATATTTTTGGGGTAAAGGGAAAGTTGCTAATGTAGGAAAGGGGATGAAACGATAGCATGTGGGAGTTGATTTGTTGGTGTATTTTGATTGAAATTACTAGTTTATGTAGTTAACAAGTAGGTGTTGTTAGGAAGTGGTCCAGAAGTAGTTTTGCATTAAAATTTTGAAGAAAATTGGTAGAAAAAGAAAAGCAGTTAGGAAATCATTTTTATATTCTCTCTGCCGCTCTGTTTGCTTGTTTGTTCCCTTCCTAAAAAAAAACACTCACAAAACTCTTTGCAAACAAAATGTTGAATGTTTTACTGTTTATGTTGTTCCAGACATGCATATTTATATGGATCATAGGAGGAATTTTATGTAATACATATTCATTTCTAAGTTCATTTGAGCTCATATGGAAACCACTTAATAGTTTAGTTACCTACTACACAGACGGTCCAAGAAAAACAAAAAAACAGGGGTCTATGAGAGGGCGCTATTCATAAATACCTGATCACAGTACCTACTGCCGAGTTTGTTTAGCAGGAACGAAGTACATAGCCTATGATCTTTAACTGTATTTCAAAACTCACGCCTATTTTCACTGGCGGATCCAGGGCCTTTGTTTGGGAGGGGCCAAAGTGGCGTTAGAGTGATATGGGGCAGGGGTCTAAGGGGAGGGGGTGCCCCCCTCCCCTTTGAAAAATTTCCTATTGCTGAATGCCCTCAGATGCAATTTGGTGCGACAAAAGTGTACAATGGTGATGTTAATTTACTTCTAAAAAAAATGTTTACCAGGTGTAATTTTCTAAAATATTTATAAAACAAAGTGCCTATTTTGAGACAAAGAAGCCAAAAATCATGAGATACTTACCCCAAACTCCATCATCATCGTCCTGATGCCCATCAAATTAATAAATGGAGTTTGACCGTGACAAAAGAATTGTACAACATCTCTGTAGAGATTTAAGGCAGATACTAGTGGATAGTCGCTTGAAGTTACAGGCCAGATGTAATAACTGCTGAAGATATTGTCAAGTCAATGCGGTAGAGAATTTAAAAAAGTCCCTTTCACGAAACGGTCCGCTTCGTGTCTTGTAATAAGAGAGGGGAGGGGCTTCAGCGTTCCCAATACGTACTATGGCTAATGGTTATACGGACGTGGAACTTTATCAGCATCCTCTGAACATCCAATTTTGGACTCTAAACGAAGTCGAATAAATAAATGGGGGCGTTTAAATATTAAAAAGTCAACCCCTAAAAACAAAAACAATAAATAGAAAGACGGAAGAAGCAAATCAAGTGCCCATTCAATGTAAGGAGTAAATAGTGGCTGACCTTGCCAAGCACGTATTTACGAAAGATAATTATACAAACTATAATAAGCGAATTCCTCGCCTTTGTTAAATACTACGGTTGTACTACTACTCTTGATTGATGTGTTTCACATATATGTTGGGTACGTAACCCGACCCATGGATGGTTACGGAAATAGTAACTCAAGTTGCGAGGGTCTGTTCTAATCACCGTAATGTTTGGAATTAGATAGTCGGTCTCATCACCGTATTGTTTTGAATTGTGGGAGTGGTTGATCCAATTATATCCCTCCTAACATGCGATGCGTTGTGTTTGGCAATATATTGTGAAAGTTCATCGTAATGTTACCTGCCGTGCACCACTGCGGTTGATTTGATTTGATTTGATTTGATTCGGCAAGATATCAATCTTCAACTGCATACAAACAAAAAAATTGCACATAAAGATAAACATTTAAAATACAAGAAGGGAATATACTTAAATGCATCAAAAAGAAGATAACATGCCAAGGATAACCCTTTAAGCTAAAAGCTTAATTCCAAAAGGGTCCTTATAACCATTAAAATACAAAAGATAAGAAATAAACTATTAAAAAACTAAAACATGCATACAAACACTGTAAAAAAGAAAGATATTTACAAGCTAGACATTCATATGATTTAAAAGGTAGGCTTTGGCATCTTTTTTAAAATTGTATTTCAGCAGGATGGATTTTATGTTTTCAGGTAGCCTGTTCCAGTTTTTAATTGCATTGTAATAAAAAGACCCAGCACAGTGCGTTTTAATTTTGGGAAGTTGAAAATTAAAACTACTACCTCTTGTGTTATGGCTATGAACACTATTTACTCTAATAAAACTCTCCCTCATATAGACTGGAGAGGTACCATGGAAAACATTAAAAACATGATTAAGACGAAGCTGTTCAGCCCTAGTGTTGATGTTCAAAATACCAAGAGTTTTAAAGTCAGCATGGTTAATGTGGTAATACAAATCTTTACCCAGAATGAATCTGATAACTTTGTTCTGGGCACATTGTAATCTACGAGCGTGGTACTTAGAAATACCTCCATACCAAGATGAGATGGAATAATCAAACAGACAAAAAACAAGGGCTGAGGGTTTCAACAAAATGCATATGCCTACCGATCGTGTTGATGCCTCAGTGCTTGGGCACTTTGCCATCAGGTGTGGTCGCACTCTTGAGGTGAGTAACATGGCTTGCGAACAAGGGCGGCGGAACCGGTAGGCACAGGGGGCACGTGCCCCCCCCCCCCCACTTTTCCTCAGGTTAAAAATGTGCCCTTTTTCTACATAAAAATTGAGGTGTCTCAAGTTAGCAAGAGGCCAGGGAACCAGAATGAACACTCGGGAAGGGCCGTTTCCGGCCATCTGAGGGCATTGTAATACCAAAAATGTTCTTGCACGCTCCGCGCCAACCGATGGTGGCGCTCCGCTCAGATAGTCGTGCACACAACTTTGCAAATCCTGGCTACGCCCCTGACTTTTAATGAATTTATGTGGGTCAAACTCAAAGCTATTTCGAATGGAAACAATTTGTTAAGATATTAAGAAGATATAAACTCCAATTCGGAAGTTCCTACATTATCAACTAGCATGATTTCACCTCATTCTGTCTCAAAAGAAAACTTGTTCCTTGTTTCCCAATTTGCACATTGGATATTGCAGTATTGCAGTGCTAGTATGCATATTTTCCTTGAGGGTGGGGGGGGGGCGGGCGTTGATGGAGTGATGTGTATACGCAAATAAGATAATACAATAAGAGTTATAAAGGGTACTAAATATCAGGCTGTATCAGTCCAATCGAATTTCTGCAAAGTGCCCTTCGACGTCGGTGCCCCCCCCCCCCCCAGATTAAAAGTGCTTCCGCCGCCCTTGCTTGCGAATAATGGGGACTACAACTGCCATGGTGTACAACCGGTTGAGGTGGTCAAATCGCCACGACGATTTGAGAAACCTGTAGGTATGTATTCCATCTTTGTGACTTTATATATTATGCATGCTTTTACGTTGTTGTGCTTATATGACATACTCCTATGCAGGCTTCTTCATGACTGTCGTATTAGTTTTTGTGATGTCGAGTATTATCTGCTAACATCACTTATCAAATTTGGCTGCTGATATCACCGAATATTCTTTTTTGGCTCCGCCTACCCCTTGCCGATATGTATTAATATTTCCTGATATCAATGTATGTACATGTTTACATGTGGTACCTCACTTTACGGTACGCCATCATGATCACGTGGTTACAGTCTCAATATATAGGTCAGAGGGTATTGGGGTTGAAAGTGGATCAAGACTTTCCCAGGGTCTAACTTGAGAGGCTTTTCTAAAAAAAGTAAATGGCAGTGCGGATGGTAGTGTACATGTGTGGCGCATAAATGGATACTCCTTTCGGCATTTTGACTGGTCATCTGTGATCATGCACTCGTGTTGAAATCGTGGTACTAAACTGGAGTAAGACTACACCGGAGTAAAATGTTTATCGCCCCCCGTTTTATTTTCTGTAATGGAGATGCCAAAATAACACCAAAATTCTGAATATGACCTAATGAATGCATGGTTTCAGTGTCAACACTTAGCTGTTTAGGAGGTAAAAAGGGGGGGGGGCGGGGTGGTCTGCAAAATATATAAGCTAAAGGTGATAGTATGATACTTTGCAAAAATTTAGATCCACGATCAATCAGGTTGTTTCGATACGTACTTAAACATATATAAAGAATGTAAATAGTTATTAAACCAAACTGTCAATCTTAAAGGTTCATTATGTATGGGCTAATTATGGTTATAAGTCTTAATGAAACCAAAAAAAGAAAGAAAGAAGGAAATAAAAGACAATAGGAAAACACAATGAGGAAATTACGAGAAAAATAATCTCAAAACTAATCATTCGGGAGCATTTTCAACTGTTTAGAGAGCGCTTGTCCTGAAAGATAAACATGAAATACACAAAACCGAAATGTTGTGATTTTTAAAACCTTTGAATCAGAAAATAGAAAGGATTATCCATCCTTAAATGTCGATTAATGAGCTGAGGATTTCGGTTTTTGTGTGAAATTGTTGTATATCATGATCTCACTAACACATACCTGTACCGGATGCCGGGTGACGCCCTTCCATTTAAAGAGAGGTTTGTGATCGAAACCGATTCGACGGGTGCTTGTATGTTCTTCGTTCTCTTATTTCTATTTATATATTTTTTGGTTGATGAAACAAGGATGATACGTTGAAATGGTTCTGGTGGCACAAGGTTATATTTTCTGAAAGATACTTAATTTGGATATATTGAAGTACCGGTATACAGGCAACCGAATATATAATACAGATATGTAATAAAGTAGATTACCCATAATATTGAGTACGGTGCATACCGTATTGAATCACCCTGCACCAAGGATATAGAGCTGTGAATTCCACCTCACCAAACGCAACAAGTATCGTAATAGTAAGATCGCTGTTAAATTCTAATAAGACACTCGTCATGACGTTTCCAGCATATTAACGTTACTTGGCTCAGCGCTGAATAATTCTACTGGAGAGCGCTGACTGCAGCCGACTCCCCCGCTTTCCTTTCGGGCAGGCTGGGAAAGGAAGACATAAATAGAAGAAAACATATATTATGCATAATGATTGTACTAAAAGTGCTCTCTACTACATTCACGCTGCATATACATAGGTATGCAGACAACACCTTTCATGGTTTCGTACATGCGTAAGCGTACTGAACCCGTATTGAAACGTCTATATGTTAGTACTCGCCGTATTCCATATAACACACTCCGTGGATTTATACTGGGACTCTATGCATGACGTACCGTAATACATCTAGTAAATGACTTAATAGGGCAGGGTTAATACTTACTCTTATTCGCAAGTATTGTATTCGTTCTAGTACTCAAACCAAGGACATTAAGTGTATACTTCCAGACATTGAGAAGTGTTAAAGTATACTACTGCAGTGTACCAGTGTACTTGCAGACATTGAGAAGTGTTAAAATATACTAGTGTAGTGTACTAGTGTATTTCCAGACAATGAGAAGTGTTACATTATACTGGTGTACTGTACTAGTGTACTTCCAGACATTTAGGAGTGTTAAATTTTACTACTGTAGTGTACAAGTGTACTTACAGACATTGAGAAGTGTTCAATTATACTGGCGTACTGTACTAGTATACTTCCAGACAATTTTGAATGGTTTCCCATGGTACCGACAGAAATTAGCAATCACATGTGACAATTAATGGAACATTTTAGGCTTTGATAACTCTATGCTACCGTTAGCGAATTTGTAGTAGGGATGGTGTTTGAAATATCCAAAGCAAAGCATAAATAATGTGATATAAAAGTTTACAAATAAGTTGCAGATGTCTTAAAGACTCCAAATCCACCATTCGACTTGAAATAAAATCGATTCAGAATACCAACTGCTTTCAAACGGTAAACTATAGATAATGGGCAGGTTGTATGCCTCCAGTGGCGGAGAAACAGGGGGGTTTTTTTTTTTTAATCCCCCCACTTTTTGAAGAGGGGGGTTGGCCCACACAATCAACCCCCCTAGTTTTTGCCAGTAATGTTCTGTTATAGCCTATGTTATGTGCTCCAAATGGCATAATAAATCAAATTATTAATTTGAAATTGTTAAAGTCATTTCAACCTTTTACCTGGTAGGCTACATCAACAATTAACGACCGAAAACCGAGTTAGAATTGACCCACACAATATTTCTAGCCCCTTTCCCCCACCTTGCGCATTGGAACTTGTAGCTCATAGCGCTAACTTCACCCCACAACAGACATACACAAAATAACGTTTTGTTGCTGTTGAATAGCTTTGGAACTGTATACACTTGCCAACTTCAACGAGGTGAAGGAAGGAAAAGAAAAAGAAGAAAGAGAGAAAAGGAGAAAAGGATGGAGTAGAAAATACGGCAAGAAAACGGGAAGAGAAAGAGGAACAGTGACAAAATTATTCGAATTTGTAAAGCAAACAGCAGATATCACATCATATCAGTGAGCATGAAAATGGCGTTCCACGATAAACAGCCTCCAAACCATGGGCGCAGATCCTGGTGAGGACAGCGGGACGCGTCCCCATCAACTTTTTCAGTAGTGGGGACATGATATACCGTGGCCCCACCAATTTGTCTTGACCAATAGCTGCATTTCAAGTTCCCCTGTATTGAACTTTGGCGCAGTTTGATCCAGCATTGTGCAAATGACATGCAGCAGTTCTCATTTTATTGTATTATATCCACAGTTGTTAAATATAGGACGGAAATCGCATTTGCGGCAGTCTATATTTGTTTTCTGGGAGAGGACCCCAGACCCATCGTATATACATAAGTCTGCTTGGATTATTTGTCCCTGATTTTCTTTCTGCAGACGCCCATGTATTTCTCCAAACTAAATTTCTAAGCCATGAGATCTAAAACTTAAGGAGGTTTAGGAGCATCGATAGGTCTGGGAAGTGTTATTTCCGGCGATCTGGGAGGTATATTTGCCCAAAAAAATCCCACGCTATACGCGAACCCATGGTCGCGCTCCGCTTAGATAGTATCATAGAACAGACACGCGTCCCCACCATTATCCAAGACTGATCTGCGCCCATGCTCAAAACTGTCGATATGTGTAGTGTTCGGTTTCGGAAATATCTGGTATATTTTTATTTCCTTCAACGAAATTTTTTAGTAGCCGTCTGAATTTTCGAAAATTCCCTAACCAACATTCTTCATCATACTTCATCATACTCGTGCAATTTTGACCCGTCTGTTAGGGTTTGAAGGAGGTTTTTCTATATCGGTTGTCCATAGATGATATTTTGTGCAACATTATGGGTATGTTTTGAAGTGAATTTATTCACGAGAATTGTGAATTTTCAAATTCTGAACAGTGGGGCTGACGGATATTGTGGGCCGCGATGAAAAATCACCTACAAAAGCAATGATCCACAGGATATGTGATGAAGTCGAACGTGATGTGTGACTGGTGACAATCTTCAAAAAGGTTAGATGAGAAAAAAGTATTTGGAAAAAAACTTGGTTCTCAGGCAAAAGTGTACATATGGTTGGTCAGTTTCAAGCCCGAGAAGTGCCATTTCCGGTGATCTGGGGGTACCAAAACCAGAAATTTGCTTGTACGCTGCGCGCCAACCAATGGTGGCGCTCCGCTTAGATAGTAATACGCGCCCCCCGGGTTAGAAAATCCTGCATACGCCCCTGGTTAAATGCAGCTTTTCAAGGCCTGGGCAGTGCCATTTACTGCAATCTGGGAGGCAATATTTGCCAAAAAATTCTTGTGCACTTCGCGCCAACTTATGGTGGCGCTCCACTTAGATAGTGAGCCAGCAGTTATGACTTTTTATTTCATCAATGGTCTGCAACCCCCCCCCCCCCACTTCTGACAAGAAATCTCCGCCACTGTATGCCTCTACACTTCAAACGAAATTACAACAACTATTCACATTTCATGTGGAATAACTGATGATATCTAAATATGATTATATAGCTGATCCATTCGGATATTGATACTTTAATAAATTCCCATTGTTGATGGAAGGCTGCGACGCCATCTATCCCTTATTTGTCTCGATTTGTGTGAAGCCCTTTTCTTATCATAGTCCTACTAACGGGAGGGGGAGGGTGTTCTAAGATTTTACTAAGAGTTGGTCGTGTAAATGTTCGGTGTGATTTCACGATGATTTTAGAAGCTACGCTTATTATTGTAATACTGTTTATGACTGGTAAACTAATTTCAAGTTAGGTAATTGAGAACTTCTTTTATATTTACTGTTTCTTTTTATCCCGCTCAATATGCAGATTAAACCATCATCTTTGTTGTCATAATCATCTTGTCCTGCCAGATTGTCATCCTACAGGGAGACATCTTTACAGTCTAGGAGCTATGTGACGGAATAAATATGTGTCACTGCAAATCTGTGTTTTTTTTGTATTCACGATAGTCTTACTAGACCTAGAAGTATCGATGAGTTCACTACAAGGGCAGATATTGCAACTGTCACAGTATTAGGGGCTACAGGATTATAAGAACAATGTTGGGCCACATGTCAGCAATTATCCCAGTTTGCGCCACTAAAAGTAAAGATATTTCCTTTGACAAAACGTATTCAAACTTTGAAAACTAGGTCAACATCTTTTGTTATTTCATCTCTACACGTTGTGTACTGGGTATCAGTGGCGGAGCGTCCATACAGTCAGGGGGGCGGATGCCCCCTGACGGCCTCAAATGGACTGCTGGCGCCCTTTTCAGCTTTTTACCACTTTGTACTTATTCCCGTTTATTGAGTATTTCCAAGAACTGTACGGGGTTTTCGATCTTTACTATACGCCACGCGCAGAAGCTGAAAGCGCCCCTACAGACCATTCTCACCCCCTGACCAATACCCCTCTCTCCGCCACTGCTGAGTATGTGATGTTTTACTCTATTTGTATGCACAAATTGAAAGTAAAATTGCTGCCCACCTCAGACCTCAAGATGCACTGACCTTAAACTTGGTGGGTTGGTCTTACTTAGACGTCATTTTCAAATAATCATCACGCCCTGAGAAGATTTCTATTGTTAAGGAGTGTTGCTGGGGTGAGGTTACGTGGATTTGAACAATACGTCCCTCAGAAACCCACCATGTAAGTCGTATATGGATGTGTGTTTGTGTGTACATGTCTAGGCATCACGATTGGTGACCTGACACACCCGATACTCATAGCTAGTACAGTAACTACTGTTCATGTTCCACACTGTAACACATGTTACCGTGTTACGAACACAGCGCAGTAGTTACTGATGCACGGTTGTAGTTACTGTACTAGCTATGAGTATCGGATGCCTGGCAAGAAAAGAATCCTTTCTGCAGTCAAACACAAGAGAACAATAGTTATCGGTAGTTTACACAAATAGTTAAAACCAAGGGAAATGTCATGGGTTGTATAGCTTATATAATAGAAAACAACTCTCAAGTTGGATATGTGGGTGCATGTATGTGTGTTAACCAAAATGCATGAGATATAGTACTCAGTGACTTGTGACGTCATAAGATTGAAAGTCAGAGGTCAAAGGTTAAATGTCATAACTCATAACCAACCACGATATTTTTGCCCAAATGTTTATGCGAACAAGAAAAATGGCCGAAACCTTTAAAACCATGTATGATATCAGACTCTTCTACTTTTTTTGTGCATTATAATAATGCTAAACGCCAAAGGTCACGTAATCAAAGGAGGTGAAAAGTCAAACTTCACCAATGTTGTATGAAAATATAACATAAGCATCATGTCTCTTAACTGCACTATAATCAATTTTCATTTCCTCATTTCTGCCTAATTTCTACTTTGAAATTTTCAGTAGCCGCGTTTTCATAGGTTCCAGAGTGGACTTATTTTAAATTACATTTGAGCATTCTCGATAGTTCAGTAGTTGGAACGATCCCTCCGGCCACATATGACTTGGAATATGATGTTGTTACGAGATAATGTGCACAGCACAATCTCTGGATACGAATGGTATATCTTAAAGGTATACATACAGCCACCACATAGTTTATGTCATTTATATTGATTGGCATTACAATGCATAACATTATACCATCTTGCAATGGAGAACTCGCCTGGACTCGGCATCAAGTCCGAGGCCCATTGTTCTCCGAGTCCACTGTCCAATCCAACAAGAGTCTGAATCCACAAACAATTATATAATGGCTTGAGTCCGCGTCTGAACTTGAGTACTACAGCAATGTTACCTTTATATATTGTTTTCCTAAAGTGTAAATAAGAATTGATGCTTTGGCTAACTCCTAGAAAATAAGGTTTGTACTGGACAATTTTCTTGCAATAAGTATCACCAATTACAAACGTCTGTTGTCAGACTAATTAAGATGAAAGTATAATTGTTTGGAACTTCCATACTACTGCTGGAATTGCAATTGTCCTCTTTCATGTAAACTTTGACAATGAACACATCTAAGTTCTTGCAACGTCCACCGAAGTCTCTTTAACTATGATACAACGGAACGCAGCTAAATATGCTATATTTGTTTATTAATTAGTCTCTGTCATGAAATTTTTATGTTATTTTTGAATCGTTAACACGATGTAACCTCTATCGTTCTTTATACTACGTAGCCTAAATGGGACATTTGAAGGGGTATTAAGAGAGCACATTTCTGGATTCAAAGTAGATATTTCGACTAAACGATATATTTCCCAATGTCCGTTCTGTGCCACTATACTGTACTATACTGTTCGTCTTCTCTTTCTTTCTTGTATGTTACCGTGTGAATCATATCATCGACACTTCTTATTCTTATTTAAGCTAAGTTCTGAAATATTCGTTCCGGATACTTTGATTGATAGATAAAACTTTAAACACACGTATCAGAGGAACAAATTTAGGAATGGTGTAATAGGGAATGCTGTTTGAACTATGAAGGCGTGTTGAGCCTCACTCAGGGGCAGAAAGGCTCATGATAAGCTAATGCTAGTGCTTGGGAAGTTTGTGATTGACATCCTCACAACGTATCACTCACTATATCTGTGCTAATATAAATTTAATATTATGATTATTACAACGAAAACAGTTCTGTGCATGCAAATCGACCAATTCGACATGATCACGGTCATTTTTAGGCTACTACTTTCAATCCGCTGAATAGAAATGTACGAAATAGGACAACCATGCAGCCTAGTTTACCGAGCAGCCTTGAGGCTGTTTGAAATGCCTGAATTATGTTATTAAAGTTTGTTTGTATGTTGGCATGTCAGGTAATCCTTACGTATGATAATAGTAACTAAATCTGTCCTTTATAATACAAATGCGGTCGATGATTCTTGTTCTCTTTGCATAGTAAATGGTAAACATTAGTCTTGTTTTTAGTACGCTGAATACACTGCTTTTGATCTCTTATCAACCTTTTACAAAGTTTATGTGTAGTATCTATTCCCTGTCCATTAGACTCGTTATACCTGACGTGACGTAACACGATCATACCTACACGGTTACTGTCTTCATGACAAGGAAACGGGCTTCAGAGTTAATCGTGCATGTTTGGTTTTCCTGTTTAGACTTTGCCTTGGGTGACTTTTCTTACAACTTATACCAACTATATAATCCTGGTCATAGACTGAAAAATATTTATCATAGTACTTTTCCAAATAGCATTTGACAATTTATTCTATGGTCAAGATTGCATATAAAACGTCTGCTTCGATTTTGCTACACGCCAACATTTGCAGTGGTACGATTTGACGATATGCAATCTATATATTAATGCAGACTACAGTAGACAGTGATTTTCAAAATAAATTTTATTTTATTATATTTAATATTTTTATATATGTAATATATTTTATCTATTTAATATATTTGGATTCGGACTTGAGATGTTGAAGTAACAAGACCTCTAGTTGCTGGGCGTAATATACTTCATAAAAAAGACACAGAACGGACCTGCGGTCAAGAAATACGAAGCCTTTAAGCCACATTTTATATAATTTTAAGCTCCTCTTTGCTACTCTTTGCTGCAAAATGCCTGCTGGACGCCCCAAAGGAAGCCTGGGAAAGAAAAAACTCCAAGAGTCGGCTACACAACCTAGCCTAAGCTCCAGCCTAAGCTCCAGCCTAACCACACCTAGGCATGGAGACTCAGGCACAGAGGGGCTCAACGTAAAGAGAGACGTTAACTCGAGCATTGACCGGGTACGCAATACTCTCCTACAAGAAATAACATCATTGCAAGAAAGCTTCAACAAAGCAATTTTAGACCTCAGAGGGGAAAATGCCGCATTAAAGAGACAGTTTAGCTCGCTTGATAATAGAGTAACACACCTAGAAGAAACCCAAACCATCCATGCCACCCTGTTAAACAAGCAGGGACGTTTCTCTAGAAGGAACAACATCAGAATCGTCGGCATAAAAACATCACCTAAAGAAGACTGCATTGATTTAGCTACCAAGGTTTTCGAGGATTTAGGAGTCAAGCCGTTCAAAATTGAACGGGCACTTCGAGAAGGTAAAGCCATACCAGGGAGGGACAGACATCTACTGGTTAAAGTATCATTATACTAGGACAAAATCGGAATTCTCAGATCTGCCAAGCAGGCTCTTGCTAATCGAAATCACTACATTTTAGACGACCTCACACAAGCTGACCTACGTGAAAAGAGAAAATGGGGGCCAAAAGTACCACACCTCTATCGTAATGGAGTGAAACTAAGATTCCTGGGGCCTCTGGAGAGGAAGCGATGGAAAACCGTATACATTTTATTGATGTATCTCCTGGCAGCCCCTAAAATACTTCATCTACCCTGTAATGTCTCCAATCTGTTCTACAATTAATTTACCATTCCTGCTGTCCAGCAACTTTTTTGTCAACATTGGAATGCATCCCCACAAGAAGCCACCGACGGGAGTTTTGTTTACCCAAGTGGATCCCAGTCTCGTTGCTCCCTTTTTAACAGTTATCTTGGATTTCATTTGTGTTTTTTTGTGTTTGTGTATTTGTGGACTTTATTTCCATCTTAATTCTGTTTTTCGTTGTAAGTACAACTACATGCAGAGAATGTATTTCAAATTTCGACTCACATGGCCATAGCTGATTTTAAGATTTGCTCCTGTAATGTCAGGGGCTTAAGGCAGAGTAAAAAACGTAGGCAACAATTTACATATTTTCATCGCCATCATTTTAATATAATTCTGTCCAGGAAACGCACAGTACCCCTGAGGTGGAGCGCTTCTGGACTAATGAGTGGGGAGGGAAAATGATTTTTTCTCATGGTACTGCTTTAAGTAAGGGGGTCGCTATTCTTTTTAACTCCAATCTTTCTGTTGATATTGTTAAAGTGCATTGTGATCAGCATGGTAGACTCATTATTGCTGACTTTTACTACAATCATCGTCTCTTTACCATTATCTGTACCTATGGCCCTAACCAAGATAACCCTGCTTTCTACAATGAAGTTTCTCGTAACTTAAATTCGTTCAATACTAAAACTATAATTTGGGGTGGGATATCAACTTTGTATTTAATCTTGCCATCGATAAACTCGGTGGTGACCCTAGAACAAACTTTAAAGCCCGTGATGAATGCCTAGCTCTCATGGATATTCACAACCTGGTCGATATCTGGAGAGAGAGAAAACCTCTCTTAAAAGATTTCAGCTGCCATTCTAACATTGCCGATATTCATTGCAGATTAGATTTTTTCCTTATATCTCGTAGTCTTGTTGGTAAAATCGTCAGTATTGAATTTCAGCCTCCTCTTAAATATGACCACTCTATGGTGGTTTTATCGATTCAAATTCATGAAGATAATAGAGGTCCGGGTATTGAAGTTTAAGAACTCTCTTTTAGCTGATTCTGCGTATAACGACCTAATCCGAAATCTAGTTGCTACTGTTACTCGCAGCACACGTTCTCTAAACCCCTCCGCAAAGTGGGAGAACCTCAAATATGTCATTCGCTCCAAAACTATGCAATTTGCCAAACAAAAAGCTAAAAGTACACGTAAAAGCGAAACGCAGTATCTCCAACCTGGAAAGAGAGTTATATGAAAACCACTCTGATGCCATTCGTCAAAGTTTAGATAATGCCCGTAATAAATTAAAAGGTTTTTATCATGACAAGCTTCGTGGCATTATTGTTCGGTCGAGAGCTCGTTGGGTTGAGGCTGGTGAAAAAAAACACTAAATATTTTCTGAATTTAGAAAGGCGCAACAAGGCAAATAACAGCATTTTTAGCTTAAATATGAACAGGGGCAATGTCACCACCTACAGTAGAGAAATTCTTCGTGAAATTCGTTTGTTTTACAGTACTTTATACTCTCATTTACAATGTTATCCTTCATATCTTATTAGAGATTTGCCTGACTTTCAGAGGAATCGGACTCCAGCTCTTGCGACGGGCCCATTACTTTAGATGAATGTCATAGAGCCTTAAGCTCAATGGCCAACGGTAAATCTCCTGATAGTGAGGTTCTCTTTACTGAGTATTATAGACATTTTTGGTCATTTCTTGGTCAGCTTGCTGTCGATTCCTTGATTTTTGGTTTTGATCATCATTCATTATCCTGTGAGCAAAATAGAGCGGTCATTACTCTAATTCCTAAACCGGATAAGGACCATAATGTTATAGCTAACTATAGGCCTATTAGTCTCCTTAACACTGACTACAAGATAGGAGCAAAAGCATTAGCTAACCGGTTAAAATGGGTCGTCGACAAAACTGTTGGGGATAACCAGACTGGTTATATCAAAAATAAGTTTATTGGGGAAAACATTCGTTTTGCGCTTGACCTAATCGATCATACTACCACAAATAACATTCCGGGTCTTTTGTTCTTTATTGATTTTGAAAAAGCTTTTGATTGTATTGATTGGGATTTTATTGACCACACTCTTATTTATTTCAACTTCGGGAACAGTTTTCGTCGTTGGATCAAAACACTCTACACTGGTAGTTCTTCCTGTGTTCTAAATAATGGTCATTCGACAGGTTTCTTCCGTATTCAGAGAGGAGTAAGGCAAGGTTGTCTCCTTAGCCCGTACCTCTTTATTCTTTGTGCAGATATTTTAGCTAGAAAAATTATTTGTGACAACACGGTCAAGGGGATTAACATATTTGGGCGGGAGATTAAAGTACTGCAGTATGCCGACGACACCACTTTATTTTTAGACGGTACCCGCAACAGCACTGTTAAGGTGCTGAACACTCTAGAGAATTTTCGACTAGCATCAGGTCTCAAAATTAATCTCAGCAAATCCCAGTTTCTTCTCCTGGGTCCTTTCATTTCAAATAACCCAGCTCATGTCAATGAATTCAATATTTTGATTACTAACTCTCCTATTAGGTATCTCGGTATCAACTTCACTCACAATGGTAACGATCTCTTTCGCTGAAACTATGGGCAGAAAAGGCTATCTAGGCTGAAACACAAGCTTAGAGTTTGGAATGGGCGTGATCTCACACCTATTGGCAGAAACACAATAGTGAAGTCTTTTGCAATCAGCCAACTCGTCTTCCTTTTTCAGGTTCTGCCTAGACCCCCAAAAGACTAATAAAATCCAAAGCACTATTTTTGACTTTATTTGGAACGGGAATCCGGACAAAGTTAAGAGGCTTACTTTGTATAACCCAATTGAAAAGGTAGGTTTAAAAATAATACATATTCACAGTGTTGTGGAAGCTCTTAAAACCTCATGGGTCATGCGTTATTGTAATAATGCCAACACTGGGTATTGGAAGCTCTTTTTTCATTACCCTCTTTCGCCGTTCGGTAAAGAGTTGCTTTTCAAATGTAATTTTCATGTCAAGGATATTTCCTGTATCAAAAATATCTTCATTAAGCAAATTTACATGGCTTGGAGTAAAGTTACCTTTAAGAATCTTTCGGATCACTTTGGTGATCAAATCCTTTGGAATAATCATTTTATTAGAATTGATAATACCATTGTTTATGACAAAAAACTTCACGTTGCCGGTTTACTGTTTGTTAAGGATATATTTTTGCCAGATGGGAAGCCATTGTCCTTCAATGCTTTTCTAACCAAATTTAAGATATTAAGGTATCCTTTTACTTGTTTTCATGGGATCATTTCTGCAATTCCTAGAAGTTGGAAAGATTCTGTCAGTTTAGAAAACGGTGTCGAGGAACAGCAAGATCACCTTGTCTATCTCATGTCTAGCATTTCTAAATTGTCACAAGTAGTCTATCCTCGCCTTATAGACTGTATTTCACTCCCGCCAAAAGCCTGCTCTAAATGGAGCGTTACCTTTGACTTCTCTCAAGACGATTGGTTAGTGATATTTAAGGTGCCTTCCCGTACGCTTTCTGAAGCAAAAATACAATATTTCCAATTCAGATTCTTACACCGCATCTTAGGAACCAATCGGCTTTTAAATTTAATGAAAATAGCGGCTTCTCCACTCTGTACTTTTTGCAATATTGAAGAGGAAACTATTGAACATTTATTCTGGTCCTGTCATGTGACGTCTAATTTCCTTTTAGATTGCGAACAGAAATTTTTTGGTAGACAGTTTATCTGCTCAAAAAAAGATCTTTTCTTCGGTAAACTGGTAACAGGTTACGACCCATTGAATTTTTTATCCTTCACATCAAATACTTTATCTTCAATTGTAAACAAAACAATGTTAAGCCTGACTGCTACAATTTCTTCTATAAAATGAAATTCATTCTTAACGTTGAGAAGCACATTGCCTCGAAGCGAAACTCTACTAGCTCTGCTCGTAGAAAATACATGGCATTAAAGACTTGCTTTTCTCATTCAATCAATGAACTTTGCAACTCTTGACTTAACCTCTGCTTATCATCTATGTTTTTCTGGATATGTATACATATATTTCGGTATAAGTGGAGAAGAAGAAATACTCAATTCAGAATCAATTTTCACATGATGTTAATAATTCATTTGTATCATTCAGATGACATACCTATGTTGTTATCAGAACTTTAAATATAATCGATGTACCACATACATGTTTAATAATCGTGAATAAATGTGAATAAAAAAAAATAGTTTTATAACTTTACTAGTAGGATGATTGAAAAAACCCTCCAAATGGAAGTAACCAAGCACATGCAAGAAAGTTATGAAATATTAGTTTATACTCTGATGAACCAGTTTGATCTGTATAAATGTCTCAAGTGTCACTTGTGGGTTTAATATCATCTCATCAACTGCAGTGAGTTAAAACTGAGATATCACTCCATGGCTCACAAAATTCTTTGAAAGGTTAGTTTTCTTAGCATATAAGATCTTTCTACTTTAAGGTTAAAAGGATCCTGACAACAAAGTTACAGGCAACTTTGTAACCTTTTTCTCAGAATTTTTACATATGGTTGTTAATTGTAACATACCTTACAATTTGGTTGTAATTCCTTTGTATGTTTCAACACACATTTTGATTAATTTCCTCAAAGTTTATTTCTTCTCATATCAGACCTTCAGTTAGCACCGTTGCCTTAAATGTACGTTTTACCATTGTTTTTCTTTATTTTATAGTATCAAATCCTCCGATTATAGAAGTGAGAGAAGCTCATTACTGGCCACAGCAGCAGGGGATGCGAGCAGTGCCGCTAACGCTTTTGTGCATCAGTTGAAGGCTCATACCGAGCATGAGAAATTTACTCCGGAATCATTTGTATCACTGCAACTGGAAAAGGTTCCCTTTTAACTTAAGCTACAAATTTAATTTCCACCTTGATTTTATTTCTCATATTTCTCTCACAAGGATTGAAAAAAATGAATTTCGGGTTTTCTTGTCTGATTAAAACTTAAAAAAAACATTTGTGGAAGTAATCTGGCAACTGTAAGGGTATTAAGTGATCTTTAATACATACAAGTACTGTAAGTACATCTATGTAGACTTAAGCCATCTTGTATCATGTTAAGTGTGACACTTGGTCAGTATTCAGAGTATACAGTGGTGACATTTGCTGCCAATTAGAGGCATAACCCTTCAAAGTTTGGTTCTGCATTTTTGCTTTATATTTAACAACATATCTTTCATTGATAAGAGTGCACATCTGGATCTGATTGTGCATGTATGTGCACATATGTGTGTGTGTGTATGTCCTTTTGTGCTAACGTAGGGGTGTATGCATTTCAAGCAAACATTTTCTACACCATACCTTTTGCCACTCTTGGAGGAAATGCTTTGTTTGAATGATTTGTTAAAGCAAAAAATGATGCAGTTTTTTTTATTTCTAAAAAAATAGGGAAAATATGTTTCTGTACAGACAAGTATAAACAGTTAACCTAGACTGACCACACTTTCATGGTAGATTTACATAGCGTAGCCTACTTTCCATGTTGGAATTCGAGCTAGCTAAAATAGTTGTTTTCAGTACCTTGTGTGGCTAACTATGAGCTCATTGTTCACCTGTTTGGTTAAACTACACATTTTGAATGAAACTAATAACAATTAGAATATAGTTGTCATAGGCAACCGTCTACTATTAAAAAAACGTCATGTTTACCGCTCTACTGCTGTTCTATTTAAACAGAGACCTTCTAGAGATGTGATGTTGAACCATTTCCTGAATAAGAAGACCACGATGGGTACCATCTTGAAAAATCCAGAAGAGGCCGAAAAGCTGAAAAAGTGAGAACAGTTTTATTTTAAGTAGAGTCTTCTTATCTAAGTGATAACCAGCGGTAAAATGAAACTGTTTAAAGAAACATTACATCAAAGGGTTTTCTTGACATATGTTGACACACACACAAAACCTCATTGAATGGTTCGTCATGGCTATAACTGTCTTGTGTGGTTAATAATCTCTTAGCTTGAAATATTGCTAATGCAAACATCCCCTCCCCAATGATGTAATTTCTATGAGAGTGTTTTTGCACTTAAAGTTTGTCACTACTTTCTTCTGCAAGAATTTTTTCTTTTTCTGCCATTTATTCATTATTTCTGGATATATTGACTTTACAGACATAGGTGCCAATGTTTTGTGTACCCAGGTTATTGGGGGTTGGGAGTAGGTTTGGGGAGGGAGAAATGGGTGGTTGAAAAGAGGATTTTGCTCAAAAAATGAAAATCCAGTTGCATCCTCCAATTTCTTTACTAATTTTGGCCACAGATTACAAAAAAAACCCCAGCACATCTATTTTACGGTATGAATCAATAGTATCTACTGTTAAAGTTGGTTCTTCGCTTTTCTTACTGTAAAAATCTCACAATGCAGATTGCAGTATTTTATTTAGAAGTTAAGTGTTTTTTCCCCCTTCATTACTACTTTGTACCTTTAATAGTTTTCTGAACAACGTTCATAACTAATGTTGCGATGGTTTTTACAGGTCTCTTATCGTAGAGTTTTGTCAGAGGTTCCACACTCGTATCTGCCAGTATTCACTCCGAGGTCAAATCATCGCCTACCTGAACTGCTTCTTAGTTCTTCTCAAGGATTTCCCGGCGGTGAGAAAGAACCACTTCGTGATTGGTCAGCCCAACGAAAAGAAAAGTAAAGACGACAGCCCTGCAGGACTTACAGCAAATCCAAGGTCAGAGATATTTACTGGAAATTTAATATTCGAAGAAGATTTTAATCATTACCATCTCGATGAAATATCCTTTAAAGTGGTCGTCAGTCTACTGCTTTGATGAAACTCAAAACACTGATATAACACTGATGTAACACCGTTGTAACACCGTTGTAAACCTGTTGTAAACCTGTTGTAACACTGTTGTAACCCTGTTGTAAACTGTTGTAACACTGATGTAACACTGATGTAACATTGATGTAACACTGTTGTAACAATGTTGTAACATGGATGTAACACTGTTGTAACCCTGATGTAACACTGTTGTAACCCTGATGTAACACTGATCTAACACTGATTTAACACTGTTGTTACCCTGTTGAATGAAGTTTCAGTTAACATTAGCAATGCAGTATTTATCTTTTAAGTTATTTAACACCCTAATATGTCCCGATCCTTGCTAGGAAATATCAATAGTAAATGTGCTTCTCTGTGAAGGATTTATGTGTAGGGAATTTGTTGTTTAGTTCATGCACTTGTCATTAAAAATATCCTACAATGAAGCCTTACTGTGATAATAAGGTACGTTTAAGGCTTAGTCTTATGATTTAGACAAGAAAGGGGATGATTTGACCTTAAGACAAGAAATTATAGAGTTAACTTCCCAACTTGTATTTTACATCTCAAGAATACTACCACCGTCTCTTAATGGGTAATGGCTCAGAGATAACGGTTTAGGTGAGGGGAGCAGGGATGAAGCTCGTCAACGAGAAGTATCTAATAAATATTCATGATGGAAGATTCTAGTTCTGACTCAGTGTGGGGTTTAAATTCTTATTTTCACTTTTGCAGATGCATTGACAGTTCTTTGGTATGTTATAAATCAGGATATGAATCTGCTAGTTTGCCGAATAGGTTAAAAAACTTGCACTGCAAACACAAGTACATTATTTCCTGAGGTGGTTTACATAACTTGGATGAATTGGTCATTAAGTAAAGTCCCCTCCCCAACCCTTCCTCGTCCTCGTCCCTGTCCCTGTCCCCGTCCCCTCCCCCTCCTCCCCTCCCGCTCCCCTTCCGCTCCCCCTAATTCTAAACAGTAAATTTAAGGCTACTGGGTAGCCCCAAGTGACCATTATTATTCTAATATATTAGGATAATTTGTTTTTTCCAGGTTATGAACATCTCATGCCATTTTTGTCATTTTGTTGGATTGGCAATCGGTTTTCAAAATGTGAATTTGTCTGATTGGGTAAATTACATCATGTAAGAGCTTTCCAACTATAAGTTGCTGTCAAAAAGGTACTTTTACTCTGATGGTTGTTTAAGAAAGAAAAAAAGAAGATGTTTTATTTGTCTTTCTTAAACCAACAGAGAGCTCAAAAAGAGACCCAGAAGGCTTTTATCCCAGGATGGTTCAACTTTGTTAAATTTGTGGTTTCTACCTCATCACTCGGAAGTACTGATCATGTTTAAGACTCTCGAAAACGAGGCTTGCATGAAGGCTTTACAGTGCACTCTCAGAATTGTATCATCGCTGCACGACATTTTACAATATCTCTGCGCTCATTCTAAGCTTGGCAGCTCTCCAGGAAGGTGAGACATCTTGTCATTTCAAACAAATGTATTCTAGATATTTATTTCTCAATCAGTTTCTTAAAAGTCCTGTTGATTGGTTAAAAAATATATTTTAGAAAACTAACAAAAAAAATTTGGCCGTACATTTTTTTGGGGTAAATTGTTCCAGGGAAAAGAAAGAGAAGGGAACTAGTTCATTGATCGAATAAAAAGAAATTCTAACTGTTCACCAATTTATGTTTTTTATCCATGAATTTACGAAAACTTTGTGATGCAAAATGTCCCTGGGACGAAAACTTTGTGATGCAAAATGTCCCTGGGCCCAACGTGACTCTTGATGGCCCTGGTCTTTACAAAACAACCATACCTGGCCTAGTAAAGTTGTGTAAAGTGACTAAATGTGGTATATGTCAACTGAGAAACATTTTATCCACAGGACTATGGTACTTTTATAGCTTTAAAACTCAGTGTTTGACTGCTAAAGGCCCGGTCACACTATACCGATTTTTTATCGGAATACTATCCGATTTCCCCGGAGGAATCGAAACAGCCTGTTTTTCGTTCGGGTCTTCTAGCCACAGTGATAAAGGACCTGATTTGCTATCTGTTGAGCCATTCCAATGTGGAATAGCCCTCTCCTAACTTTTGATATTAACTCCGTTTCCTTTTATCGGATAGCTATCCGATTTCTCTTCCGATTTTTATCGTTTTTCGATGTGACGTCACTTCAGAATGTAGTCGGTTCCAGAACCCCTCAGATTTGGAGTAGGTATTCGAATATTCCACTGCATTCATTACATTCACTACCACAAACCTCACTCTTCGGCCTAAAATCGGAAAAATCGGACCGTATTCCGATAAAATATCGCTGTAGTGTGACCAGGCCTTTAGGTTTGCATTTATGAAAATTATGTTTTTTCCATGAATTTACAAAAACTTCAAAAAGGGGGGCTTTGTGATGCAAAATGTCCATGTGGCCCATCATGACTCTTGATTGCCCCAGTCTTAGCAAAACAACCATACTTGGCCTAGCAAAGTTATGTAAAGTGACTAAATGTGGTATATGTCAACTGAGAAACATTTTATCCACAGGACTATGGTGCTTTTATAGCTTGAAAACTCTTGGGTGTGCACTTTTTAATAATACATTTATATGGTTTACTTCAGGGTACACCTACAGCAGAAAGAATACATCACGGCAGATTGGGGAGGTACAGAGGGCATCATAGCTGAACTGAGAGAAACCCAGAAACAGATTAACCATCTGGATAATCCAACAGATCCAGAACAGGTAGGAACCACAAAAGCCCAGTAGGACTTATTTCTTATATCTTTCAAAGCTCAACGTCCCACATACCTGTGACCCCCCCCCCCTCATGTTTCCTGGTTAGGTTTTCATATGTTGTTTCTGAGACCTCCATAGTGTAAACCAAAGTAACATGATGCTTGAGCATCTTACTTGTGTGTAATTTTGCTAAACCAAACAACAAGAAATGTGACAAATAGTAAGGTTCTAATTGACCTTGTTTTTGTGTTAATCTATGGTTTGCTGAGTCAGTTCCATAGAATCGACTTTTTAATAGAAATGTCGCTATGTCTTCTGTGGGTTTGCATTATTTGGTTGGAATTTTGTCGTCAAATCTTCATCTTCATATTCTCATTACTGATTGGCAGTGACTATAAAAATTTATCCAAGTTTGCTGGCTTCATTATACGGTGCAAAAGGTTCCTAGATTTTAATATTGGCTTTGGATCAGAAACGGTTTGCCATTTCTATTACAGTTTGTTGTCATAGTTTCGTTTGTAATAGTTTTTACAGTGTTTAAAATTGCTAATGTAATTATTTGATATTTAGTAATTAATTGTCAAAATAGTTTTGAAGCATTAAATGAATGTTGTACAACACTTTTTCTAAAGTACTAATAATTTAATAAGAAGTAAGGGAATTAATTTTGGTATTTGCTTTCATTTTTCGACGTCAAGATTTCATATTTATTATCGTTGAGAAGAGACGTCTTATTTTTGGAGTTTGATGCTGCCGTCCGTCACTCTCTCAGAAACACTTTACTCTCGACCAAGAACGCAGATGGTTTTAAGAAAGTGACCAATAACATGAACGCGGGCTTACCGGCCTTGAGCAACATACAACAACCATCGATTTATGGTGCATATCTGCGGATACCCGACCCTCTGCAACCCAGGGATTTTAAGGCACAGGAAATTTTCCCGTGGAGAGCATTTCTTGGCAGGTAAATTGATTGGCTCGCTGTAATTTTGTTTTAAAAACTCTCACATAAATGACATGACAATGTCTCATATTGAATAATTCAGTTTTTTATTTGTATGATCTGTGTTGGGTAACAATTAACTCTTGTCGAAATTCCAGACTTAAATTTGGTTTTTGCATCTGCGATAATTTTTCAGGAGGGGGCCGTATCCGATACGATTCTGGCAGTGGACCAGGATTGAGTCTTACATGCAGCTGTGCTTATGTGAACTTAAAGATGTTGACAGTGTTTAGCCAGTCAGAATAAGTTCCATTCAATCAACCATATCTTGAGTTAGGAACAAGCTATTGAGATGGGGTTTTCAACTAACAGTGTGGAATATTTTTCTTTTCCATATAAGCATCAAATTGTCTGCCACTTGAATATCCCATTTAATGTTTCAAGTGCAGAAATGGAAGTGAGAGTGATGAGAAAACTGTAGTAAAATTGTGCGTTTCAGTGATAGAAAAGTGTATGTTAGTTTCATGACAAAACTTTTATGCACTCATAGAATGAAAACTGAGTTAAATAAAAAACAAAAATAAAGGGGACAAAATGTTTGATACATGCACTTGATGCATTGTACTCAATGGAGTTGTGACTTGTTAGTGTGAAGTTGAGGAATTTGTAGGATTAATTTTGACCAGAAACACCTTCAATGTATATTACGTTTGATAGCAAAACTGAAAAACATCTGTCTATGGGGAAAGAACTAAAAATATATTATATATGTAGCTTGACTCCATCCTTGTTATGATTCTTAGACACGCCGCCAACGGTGAAATCCTGGGTGTGGCATTACTGATGGAGGACGTCTTACAGGGTGGACAACAAGAGATTGTGATGTCACCTGACGAAGGCAAGGGTGAGGATCAGCTCATCGAGTCCGAGAGACCGGGCAGCGCTGCTAGACCTAAGAGTTCAGCCAGTGTGAGAAGTAAATCATCACAACAGAGCCATGCAGAGGAAGATGTGGAGGAAGAGAAGAAAGATGTTACTGGTGAGGAACTTTGAAAAATTCTTCCAAAGATAGGGAATCAGTACCACCCCCCCCCCAAAAAAAAAGAAGTAAAAAAGTAAAAACAAAGGCCTATTTCAATGAAAGGACAATCTCCTAGTCGCTGATTCAGTTACATCATGACTCTGGTCATAAAGATGGTTTCCATAGTCTACTGTAGTGATTCTGCTTAAAAGTAAAGATAATACAGATGATCGTAGCTAAAGTTTCGGAATAGTTTACAGAAGTTGTATGACAGGCCTTTGGAAGTCAAACTAGTTTGCCTAACATATGTTCATGATATTAGACTTAGATGCCTAAAGCTTTTGTGATGAATGGTTGTAAAGACATTGTATGATTTTTAATTGATTTTGTTTGGTTTGGGGAGGTTTATGCAAGTAATTTCTTCACAATATAATACATTGGATATTACTCGTTTCAGAGATTTTTTGCGAGAGTCCAAATATTAAAAACGATATGTGTGGTTCACGTCGTTGCAAAAGAAGAATTTTACAATCCTGTTAATGATTTGAAACAGTTTAATTAAACATTTTCAACTTTGAGACAAAGATAGGATGTCATCATTTCTTTTGTATCCAATGAGATTCTGTTTTCAATGTCTCTAGTTGTTTTGCAATTTTATTTTCCTATTTTCTCTCCATATTTAACTATTTTCTATAGAATAAAAATGAGATGTGTCTCTTACTTTTACTGACAAATAATATTCACACTTCTTTCTTTTTTTCAGTTTCTCTAAAGAACAAAGCTCTTTCTCGGACAACTGAGCCGGTGAAAGCTAACATATTACTGAAGGACTTCCTGTTGCTATGGAAACGATTGGAAGTGTTCAAAGAAGAGTGGGGTCAAAGGAAACTTGGAGTGCAAGTGATTGATTCCCCATTCCTCTACCAAAAATTCTGGTATGTTTTAACTTCTTTTGTAATTCTTCTTTTATGAAAATTTTAGTTTTTCTGTCAGTTTATTGTATTTATGTGTATTATGTTGCTAATCTTTTTGTCTGAAAGGGTAAAATTACTTTTTGCATTTTGCATGAGATAACTGCAGGTTTAAGCATTGTGAAGCTTTATGCCTCTTCCCATTCCTTAACTCTGGTACTCTTACCCTTCAGGAAATCACTATTGATCGTTTTTGTTCACATGTCGATATGTGACTGTATGTATGGACCTAAGTTGCAATGTACATCCTTGTCTTGTTTATCTCATATTTATCTGATACCATCTTTCTATTTTATAGCGATACTTACAAGATGGACATCTTGTATCCAGTGGTCAAGAGTATCGCCAGCAAATACGGCCAGGTCAGTAATATTACCATCTTTCCGAAAAGTCCTGACTCCCGTCTCTTTTACATCACTCTTATAACTTAGTACAATACTAAGATGCATTAAGTCATATGGGCAATTGTTGCCTTAGATCAATAGAGCAGGAATGCTCTTCATGTTAGACTTTGGAAGCATGCAAGATAGCTTGGAATTGAAGATTTTCTTTCATCCATCTTACAACTCTTTAAGTTTGAAAAATCCTACGTGGAAGTAGGATTATCATTCTTCTTCAAATTGTTTGTGCCATTATTTCCGTTAATATAATTTTTCTGCAAAATTCTGTCCCACAGGGAGACCTGTACGAGGGAATGACCTTAGACAGTGAACCTATCGTTGCATCGAAGGAGGCCTCTGAAATGGAGATGAGAGCCAAGCAGCTGGTCAAGCTTTTGGATGAGCTTGAACATCACATGATACACGAAGTCCAGAGGAAGATAGCTAGGGAACATGCTCTAGTTATCGCTGAGAGGGCCAGGGAAGAGGGTAACCTCCCCACCGACCTTTGGAAGAGACCGGTGAGTGATGATTATAAACCTCAGAGGCAGGGTACATCCTCCCTGTCTAAGGTTATACACCCTCACAGCTGCCTTGAAGTTGTCAGTTTCTTAAAGTTTTGTTAGAGTTTTACTGGCGTTTGGTACTATTTTGTTTTACAAAACTTAAAGGGTTTTGTTCAAAGCATGAATTTATTCTTAAACTTTGACAATTGAACAGCTTTCGTCAGCTTAATAGTAAGAGCTTCTCAGCATTCTTCAAGTTTTGTAATATTTTAGCAGAAATAACAGGATCAGATGTGACAAGAATTCCCCTTTATGAGCAAAGAAAAAAAATATGGTAATAATGGAAGAACAAATTAATCTTACTGCAATGCTGAAACATTACAATTTTGAGATTACACAACCTATAGGAACACTGGATTTAAGGGTCTTGAAGGAACAAAAAGAATAAAAAAAAATTCTTGTTTTATTTTGAAGTGGGAGTTAAGTGAGTTACCCAACAAACTTATCAAGGGCATGACAGTGTTGGCAATCACACACAAGTGGGACACAAGACCCAGGTTTTGTTATGGCACTCAGTTGGCTAAAACATCCTATTAATTCTTTTGGTTTCTCATCACAGGCCATTAATGAGAGACCTGTCATCCCCAAACCCCACATCGCTGAGGACTTCTCCAGGGTTCTCCTGGGGTACTGCCGAGAAGATGGAGATAAAATGGTCATCCCCAAATCCGACCTGAACGATGCACTTTCAAGTTTGACTAATGTCATCATGATGAGAGAAAAGAACAGCTACGAGAATTATTCAATGTTTTATGAAAACCTGATACGACAACATCATCAGTTACTGTACCAGAAAGAACAGGTGACTGTCACGTGACATGATAATAATTTACATATCTGCATATATTATGAATTAGTTGAGAAAAGAAATCGTAAGAAATTAGCAAGCCTTCTGTTCTAAGTTTATATCATACTTATAATAAATTCACAACCAGTATTGAGGGAAGAGCTAATAGTTTGGAAGTCCAGAACATTGAAACAGCCATTTTTGTTTGTCTAACTGTTAACTAGGATTTGGAATTTATTGCTTTTAAAGTAAGGCTTGCATATTTTAAAGGTTTCCTGGTAATTTTATGGGCTCCTTATATGTCATTTGTAGATTTGTTTGCCTTCTTATTAGTAACAGCAATGTTTAATCTATCATTTGATCCACTTATTCAAAATATGGATCTCAAAATTGTGACCAACTTTACAGATTACAGATTGAGGACAACATATGTAAAAGTATTTACAACTTATCATATCTAGGCTTTTCAAGAAGCTCTCACATGCCCCAAGGAATTGTTTGTTATCTGAGTTTATGGTCTAACATACCAAGTGATTCATCTTTCAAATCAGTTAATGGTGTCATTTGGGACAAATGTTAGTACCAACAACCTATTATATAGAGGTTTTCAAGACACTCTCACATTTCCAAAGTAATTGTTTCTTCTCTACCTTTGATGGTCTAAACATTCCACGTGATTGAAGCTTTTAGTCAGCTGAAGGTACACTTCTCAGTGAGAAGAGTCTAAACCAATTTTTATGGTTTGAAATCTTTCTAACTTAACAGGAAATTAAACACCTGCAGAGGGCTTGTGCAGAAGCTAGCTCTGTGTCTCTGGTTGACGTCCAATGCCAGCTTGCTGACAGAAGCCATGAACTGATTTTAGGTAAGACAAACATTACAAACACTAACAAAGGTAGGATGTGGAAGGGTGGGGCACGAGGGTGGGGAGGGGCGGGCTGAGTGTGGTGTGGAGTAAGACAAGAAAAACTAATTTTGCCCACACACCCTTTAAATTTACTACCCATGTGAAACATTACCAACTCAAATAATATCTCCATCATGCCTCCCCTCCATTAAGTTATCTAATAGTTCATGTATTGATGAATGACATGTTTGTCCCCTACGTCGTTTCAGAAATCACTGCCCTCCGCTCAAAGATTCACGAGATGCGGGAGATGACGCTGACCCAGCAGCAGGAGATACGAGAGCAGGTCAGAGACGAGTACGATCAGCTCGTTCAAAACTTATTCTCGTCAACCTTCAGCCTCAAGAATAAGTTTGATCAATTTGGGTGAGTGAGAATACTGTATGGGATCCAGAACAATGAGTCAGTTTCCAACCATGTTGCTAGGGGTTACCATTACCCCAAAGGTTGCATATTGTTACTTTATCATCTCTAGTACAAATTGAGGTAACTGAAGGCTATGTTGGGGCTGGATTTACCATTCGAGTAGAGGGGGCTCTTTAACATTGGATGGGGAAATAAATTTAAAGGAAAAAGAGTGCAAAAAAAAAGAAAAGAAGAAAAGGACATGAAATGAACAAAGAAAGAGAATTATTGAAAAATATTCTCACCGAAAGATATTGACTGACAACACCTGGCTTGGTTGCCTGTGTCTTGGTTGCCAGTTAGGGCACTTACATAGCGTATTTTACTGTGTAATTGACTGTGTTTTAATTTGTAATATGCATACTACGTTTGGAACAATTTACCTAATTCTTAGCATTTTTTATAAATTTTTCCTAATTTTTTTTGGTTTATATGCGTTTAGGGCTTCAGTTATTATCGTGTAGTACGGGTGTTTTTCATATTGTTGCTTTAGGCTTTTACATTTTATGCCTTATTGGTTCTATATATTTAATATTTAGGTTTTTGATACTATTTGTTTTTAGGTTTTACACTTGTAAAGCGCTTTGAGCAGCCTTGCTGATTATGCGCTATATAAATATTACTTATTATTATTATTTTCCTGCCCTACCCTCATGAAGCTCACGTCCAACCCGACCATATATGCCTAAGCAGTCGGGTCCAAACATATTAGTGCCTTAGTAAATGAGGAGTTTGTTAGAAAGATGAACTAGGTTATAAGAATTTCATACTTCTGTCTTGTAAACCCATGTAAAGGTACTATGTAGTTACCTTAAAATTACTAACTTGGATAAAATGGTCAGCATTGCTTTTAAATCTTTAGCATACTTTGGGCATTTCCATTCATGATATATATTAGCTATGAGAAAACTTTGTATTTCAAAATGTTTTGTATCCAAGAGGATTCATTCTGGAACCAACTGGCCAGATAGTTAACCTTCTAAACCTAGCTAAAAAAATTAGCTTTTTTATTATTTTTTATTAATTAGCTTCATAAAGTTTTGGCCATTTTGAACAACTTTTTGGCGTTTATCATCAAAGTCATGTCATATTTTGTATGTTAGCGAAACATCTACTCAGAAAATTACAAAAGTAAGTGTTTGTCTTTGGTAAAATTTATCAGAAAGGGCCTCTACGATGAATGCTACGGGATCGTGGCTGAGGTGAGAGAAGAATCCGCAGAGGCAATGAGCAAATACAAATCTAGATCTGTGGGATCTGGATGTGAGTTCACTTTCATTCATTCTACTTCTTCTGATAATCATTTTAAAGTGGCTGTTAGTGTTCACCGACGTTCAAGAACTTTGTCGCATATTTCATTCCTAGTTCCTTGCAGTATTCACTAGCATAACGGATATTTGATTTCTTGAGAAACTGTCTTTTTGCTTGTAAGGAAATGTCATTACATAGAGTTGTGTATGTCACTTTAAAAGACTGAATTGCTTAAGTCTAGGCAAACTTTGCATCTTTAGAAAGGCTAATATTATTATTGTTGTCAAGTGAGTGCACAAATCTCTAATTAATTGCTGGCTTTCTTCTTTGGTGAAAAGAAATACTTGCAAGTGTTAATATGTAACATTGTTATTTCTTGATGAGAAAACAAGTTCATTTGTTGAGAATTAGGCAAGGGTAGTATTTTTTTTGGGGGGGGGGGAGGCGGGCTGGGTGAAGCACCAATTTCTTTAAGCAGATTTAAAATTGTTGCAAGTTCTGTGAAGTATAATTTGGACAGATGGTTGATGAGTCTTTGAAACTTTCATTCCTAATCATGCATGTGGGTGGTGTACTTAATGTCATCATTATTTTATTTCACTTGGTAAAAATTTTTGCAACATCCAGATTATTCTTTTGAGAAGATATCTGTTGAAAACTGAAAAACCTGAACCACAGAAAATATCAGAATGATAAGAAAATTGAGAAAAGGTTCTGCGGAGCGTGGAAAATAATGGAGGCCAAAACAAGAGCTATGATGTTTGGTTGAGTCCTTTGGGTCCTTGGTACCCAAGGGTCCTTGGTACTTTGGGTCCTTGGTACTTTACAACAGAACTGGTATGCCTATCTCTCCATGGAGATGCCATCAAAGTTAAACATTCTAAATGGCATAGTTGCACATTGTTACTGATATATTTCCAAGCTAGTTGAAAACTCTCTTCACCATGAATGTTCTTGTTTTCATTTTTTCCCCTCTTATACATCCATTTAGCTGATGAGGTGATGGACATCAATATGAAGAGAGCTCAAAGTCTTTACCAGATGAGGAAGGAGAATGAGGAGATGGGCCAGGTGGTTCTGAAAATGAAAGCACTGACTAATTGGAAGGTCACAAAGATAAAGGAGACATACAACAGGAAGGTAAAAATGATTACTTGTTGAGCGTTTTTAGGTAATCGTAGCGGCTAGAGTGACTGCCCGACAACCTCTAGGTTTCCAGGTTTAATTTACAAACCACCGACAACCTCTAGGTTTCTAGGTTTAATTTAAAAACCACCGACATCCTCTAGGTTTCTAGGTTTAATTTAAAAACCACCGACATCCTTTAGGTTTCTAGATTTAATTTACAAACCACCGACAACCTCTAGGTTTCCAGGTTTAATTTACAAACCACCGACAACCTCTAGGTTTCCAGGTTAATTTACAAACCACCTGCAACCTCTAGGTTTCCAGGTTTAATTCACAAACCACTGGCAACCTCTAGGTTTCCAGGTTTAATTTACAAACCACCGACAACCTCTAGGTTTCCAGGTTTAATTAACAAACCACCGACAACCTCTAGGTTTCCAGGTTTAATTTACAAACCACAACTGTAGAAAGTAGATTCTTGTGACCTAACGAAACATTGCTGTGCAGTGTTGTTGAATGGATTCTATCACAAGTTATTGCCTTTTCTGGTTTTAGGAAATGGGGATTAGGAAACAACTCTGTTCACCACGGCAACACTGCAGCGATGATGAATGAGGTGTCCTAACCTCCCTCAGTATTTAAGAAATTGTTCACATGCTGAGGTACCTGCTCATGTGAAATTACATTACATGCCTTGCTATCCTCTGTACAGTCAACTCTTATAAAAAACGAGAAGGCTTGACATGAAAGGGGTGGGGGGGGGGTGTTGTTCGTCCATGGTCATCACATGGATAGGGTTTCAGAGGAGCATATGTTAGCTTACTATATAACCTGGCTTTTGGAATTACTGAACTTAAACTACAAAGACTATCACATTTGATCAAGGAGCACAGCTGGGCTGTTTCAAGCCTGAGTTTTGTTTTCTTCTGCTGCATTAAATATCATGTTGTTGTTTAGATAATTGCTTGAATATTCAGTGACATGCATCTTCTGCCTTCTGTTTGTTGACTTTATCATACACGATGATGCCGAACAGATGACTTGTATGATGTCTCGGTTGTTAGTGGCATAATTGCTGGATTGTCAGGAGGGAGCTGTAAACATTTATTTTACTGATTTACATGATCATCTACATTGTGAATACTGTCAGATTTAAATAACTCCCTTCCCAGATTCAAATTCTTTAATAAGAATGAAAAGTGATTAGGTAACCTAAATGTCACTCATTGATAAACTAACATACATACATACATCCACGCATACACACAAACAAACACGTAAGTGTAAAGACTGTTGTCTTTGCTGATGGTCAATCTACACCTTATATCAAGTTCAATGGAGTGTCATGTACTTGGAAAGAAATGATTGGACAAGTAAAATGTAACCATTGAGAAGGTTATGTTTTCTTGGGTAATGCTTTGTGGGTGCATTTTATGAATATGAGGTTAATATTTATGTAACCAGGGCCTCGGGTTAGATTAGCTTGTTAGCTAACCGAGTCTTTTAACCCTGTATGAAATGTATAATAAATAATAATAATAAATATGAAATTCAAGAGCTGCAGTTGTTTTGAGACAACTGGAGTAAGACAATCAATTGTTGACAGTTATGAGCATACCAGCAAATGGAGAATAAATTACCTGGTACCACCAGTCAATACGATATGCAACTTGATAGTCAAATTGTAACACAATCCAAAGATGTATAGCAGTGTTTATGAACATGGTATGCAGAACCATATACCATTTCAGTGTCTTTAGTTAAAAAAAATTACTCCACATTATGTGAAGACTTCTACATCAGTCCTTGCCTGCCAGAAAATAAATCACAGAAGAAATGGTTCCCAGAGTGACAAGTTGTATCACAAATACTGGGACAAGAGAAACCCCCAACCCCCCCCCCCCCCCAAAAAAACCCCCGGCTATTCCACAGAACAAAACTTTGCACCTAATCTGAACTTGAATCTTTGCATAAATAATTGACATTTTTGTGTGTTTTTAAAAATCATTTGTAGTTTTAAATATACTCAAAAAAACAGTAGCTGAACATTGACAAAATGTGCACAATTGTGGCAGCTGTAATTTTTTTCGTGAGATTGCATCTGATATTTCTTGTTGACATTCAGGTCAGCCGGCTACAGAATGAGATCGACAAATGCCGGAAAGATTACCTGTTCATCAAGATGACCGCCGAGGAGGAGGTCATCCTTCTCAGGCAACAGGTGGTCGCTCTGAGGGGCGCTCTGTCCGAATCGGAACGAGAGAGGGAGAGCACATCCAACCTTTTGGAGAAGGAGGTACCATCATCTACCCTTTAAAATAATTATGATTGTCCTTTGAGAGGATAAATATTTAAAAGTTCTGTTTTAATGCCATATAAGTTGTTTTACAGTATGTTAAAAAGGCTGATGCTTTAATAATTTTAGCAGCCATTTTGGTACATTTATTTCAATGAAAAGTCTTCCCATTTTGATACATTAATTTCAATGAAAAGTCTTCCTTTTTTCCCTCTTGATTTATCATTGAATGGAGAACAAAAACCCTGCCGTCATCATTGGTCTATGTGACAGAGATAATTGTCACGACCCACTTTCTCGAAGAGCGACAAAAAGTTTTAGTCCGTTTGGGAACTTTTAGAAGGTTTTGATGCTATTTCACACACAAGGCTGAAGGCTTGATCAAGTCTAAATATGACATCATCAAGCCACATGGACTTCAATCTTTAACAATTTTGATTTATTTATTGCAATATTTATTTTCTGAAAGATGGGTTTTGAAAATGTTGAAGTGTGAAATAATTGAAGCTCTTGACTAGATCTAATGATGGCATTCGGTTCCAATGTCAAGAGTTTACCTTGAAAAATTGAAAAAATGAAAAACAGCAAAAAGTCATAGTTTTCAGATCTTAGTGACACTATGACGTTACAGGTTTACAAAATGACAGCCTTCAGACACACCTTTCAACTTTGGATATCTCTCAAACGGAGCAGTATTTTTCGTAGCTTTTGGTAAGCTGTGCATCACAAAGATCTCTGTTGTATGAAGTAAAGACAATGGTTGGGTGTGTGTGTCCTTTGAACTTTATTTACATTCAGCCATTTTTGTATCCAAAATGCTGTCTTAGAGATGCTGTACAATGTGTTGGTTTTATTTGTCTCTCTTTAGTTTCGGATCAAAACAGACAGGAAACACAGAGAGGATCAAGAAGCGTATAACGCTCGGCAGATGGAGCTAGCCAGAGCGGATAATCTTCAAAAAATGGTGAGATATGAAATGACATTATTGACTTAGGTTTTTTGTTTTTGTTTATGGTAGTTTTGATTTTAAAGAAATCCTTCCAAAAACACCACTGCTAACTTGAGGTTGACCATGTTTTAAAGCGAAAATGTCAATGTCAATTCAGGTTCTAACTTCAAAGTTCCTAAATGCGTCTGTTTTTTAGTTGGAAGACATCGACGACAAAGAAGTGAGGATCCAGATTATGTCGGATGATCTCCAGCGTACCACGCACCTGCACCATACCGCCCAAGAGAAGAATCGCAGAGAGTTCACTCACGTGAAACAGAGGCTACACCACGAGAGGAATCTCAAGCTGGACGCCTTCCAGAGAGTCGACGAATTACAGACGCAAGTCTACGACTACGAGGCAGCCATGTCCAGCTTGTCTAGACCGTTCACTTCAATGAGTAAGGGAAGCCTGTCCGCCATTTTTTGTCCCATATGTCTATATATTTGTGGGGTGATCCTTAGCTCAGAGTCGAGTTGAAAGTGCAGTAGGGCCTAACGTCTTGATAGTCCTTGGAATGAGTGGGGTGTTGGGATGGTTGTCTAGAAGCATTCCTCATTCTCCAGCCATGAGGGGTCTACAAAATTTCTGGAAAATGAAATGTATGAGGGAGGGTAGGGGAAACGAGAGGGGCTGTCAGCAGAGGATAGGGGTGAGTAGAGAGGGGAGGGGGACGAGAGTGGGATAGAGAGAAGGGGGGAGGGGAGATGTAACGGTTAAAATGGGGATAAGGGTTGTTCATAGAATGCATGTAGTCAAGTTCACATTTTAACAGTAGATGCAATTTGAGCATTATTTCTTTAATGCAAAATAAATGCAACATACAACAAAATCATAGCCAACAGATAATTTTGATCGCCTTTTTCCCTCACAAACAGGCCTGTTTTCATCAGGAAAGCTTCCTCGTAAGTCTCACACAGCATCTATGATTGGTTACATAGTCTATCCCTCAAATATGGACTTTTCACACTCACCTGTTAACACTCTGATTTTTAATACATTCTTGTTTGCAAGAAATCAACCAAATAATTAAGTGACTTGAATTTGCTTCAAAAAAATATCTACTTCCATGTTAACAATCATTTAACACCTCAAACAGTAGCTGATTTTAACATCAGGTCATATCGAAGGAGAATAATTTTTTTTTTTTTTTTTTCTTGGTTATTTGACACGGAGACTAAGAGAGTTCATGAATTTCGTACATTGGAATAATTGTTAAAAAAAATAATAATTAAAAAACAGGACTTGTCTCAATTTTTATTCTGGTTTAAATTTTTGCAAAAATGATTTTGTGTGAATTGAATCCTGCCTTTCTAGGTCAGAATAGTGTCTCATGTAGATGATGAAAACAAAAGATTTCATATTTGATTCACTTGTTCGACGAGCTCTGTCCTCAGGCTCCTAAAGAGACTTTCAAGAATGTGTTATAAGAATAATTTTAGTTTATGAGGCATTCCATTAAATAAGTGGGGTCCAACTTTGTGACAATTGTGTCTACTAAATGACAAAAACAAAAGATTTCATATTTGATTCACTTGTTCGACCAGCTCTGTCCTCCTAAAGAGACTTTCAAGAATGTGTAATAAGAATAATTTCAGTTTATTGGTCATTCCATTAAATAAGTGGGGTCCAATTTGGTGACAATTGTGTCTAGTAAATGACGAAAATAAAGATTTCATATTTGATACACTTGTTCGACCAGCTCGGTCCTCCTAAAGAGACTTCAAGAATGTGTTATAAGAATAATTTCAGTTTCTGGGTCATTCCATTAAATACATGGGGTCCAACTTTGTGACATTCTTGGGTTACACACAGAACCAACTTGGTTTGCCATTTGTAAAATAACTGTCGCGCAAAATTGTGATAATTGGTTAGCTTGTCTACAGTGACGTTATCTCACATGTGTATTCTTTGCCTTGTTACATTGTAGTCGAAGGTTTCATAAATCCGTATCATATATCCATCTGTTTGCAGTACAGTAGCAAACCTACAAGAGAAAAATGTCACAAGCTAAAGTAGGATACCTAATTTATGGAATGACTTGTTTGTTGGTCCTTACATGATTGGTATACAACCTATCATACCATCATGCACCCTTTCAAATTTGTCAACATTTCCTTGCATTTTAACAGTCGTTAACCTCTACTTCATAGTTTTCTTTAACACCAGTTCATGCTCTTACTGCTGTTTAATACTCCCTCAGCCATGATTCCTAAGCATATCCAGTGTTTATCATGAAATACCTTCTTAGAAACGATTCCTGCTGAAATTTTTCCGTGGAGAAACACTCTTTAATGTGGTTAAGTGAAGGACTGTTGAGGAACACTAAAGTGTACCTATCTGACTAGTTCATGCTAAGTTTTTTGTGATATAGAAAGAGGAATGTAGTTACAAGTATAGTAACAAGTATATAGTCACAAGTATGTAGTAACAAGTATAATGGTAAGTATATAGTAAAAACTATCAAGTATGTAATAAGATTTTAGTAACAAATATTGAGTTGCGACAAACAATTTTATATTTAGATACATGTATAGAGTAGGTGCTTATTTAGTAACAAGTAAATGGTAAGGATATAGTAACAAGTATGTAGTAAGTATTTAGTAATAAGCATATTTTAATAATTTAGTAACAACTATATTGTAAGTATTTAGTAACAAGTATATTGTAAGTATTTAGTAACAAGTATATTGTATTTAGTAACAAGTATATTGTATTTAGTAACAAGTATATTGTAAGTATTTAGTAACAAGTATATTGTAAGTATTTAGTAACAAGTATATTGTAAGTATTTAGTAACAAGTATATTGTAAGTATTTAGTAACAAGTATATTGTAAGTATTTAGTAACAAGTATATTGTATTTAGTAACAAGTATATTGTAGGTATTTAGTAACAAGCACATAGTAACAGTGATCAAGTTTTAACAAGTATATATTAGTTACATAGTGACATATTTAAGAGCATGCTCACTAGTTACCTGGACTAATTGCCATTTAATATCAACTAAGAGTTATGGTATCTGCCTTGTCAACTAAATCAATAAACTAACCCACATTCATCCTAACCTTTATATCTGAACAATACACTGTGTCGATTAATTCAGCTTGTAATATCTAACATATCTCTTTTATCATATTACTTACATGCATGAAACATATTCAAGAGAAAACCTCTTTTGCCACGGTTCTCTTTGCTAACCTTTATGTTACCGATTGGAATGAATGGCGTGTAAGCCATTTACAAGAAAAGTAATGTCTTCTCACAACAGAATAGTGAGAGGTAATTCTTACTGTGTATATCGCTTTCGAATTTGGTTTTTTTGTATATAATGGTGTTTAGCTTTTACTGTATATATGGTGTTTTTTTCATCAGCAAGTTTAAAAAGTCATACCTACTGTACCTAGTTTAAAACAAAGAATGTTGACTTGTCTCCTAAGGGTTTATTTCTACTATTTCCCCTAAAAAATTAGCATTTACATGCAGAATCTTTTATTTAATGAAGAAATGTGTACTCTCTTTACATCCAAACTCCCCTCACCGCCCGCCCCCCCCCCCCCTCATCATACAGCAACTTTTTGTGTATGAATGAAGGATAATGGGGGAATGTTGTTCTTATCATGAAATGGTGAGTTCATTAGAAAAAGTGCCTTGGAGAACTTTATACTAAATAATCAGTGAATTTGGTTGGATGTAAGCGATGAAGCAAAGTTTCATTTCAAAAGAATTTCTATTCACCTCCCAAAACTTCAGGTTGCACTCATAAATCGAGCAACTTCTTCACACTCTTTTCAATCTCAGTAAATGATACTTGTTATTTAACAAATCCTACTCAGTATCAAATGGAAACAAGCTTCCTGAGCATCATGAAGATTCGGCAAAGCTAAAAGACAAATGATTGTATCTTACATCATAGCAGGTGGGTTCTTCTTTTCATTCATCACTGCCTTATTTACAAAGATTTTTTTGTTGTTGATATCCAGCCATGCGGTCTCGTGCCAGCACATCTATGGACAAATCTGCTAAGAGTAGGGCGTCGACTTTCCGAGATACACCGAGCAGCACACCCTGGCCGCCGGGGACCAGTTTCCCTCCAAATTATCTTCAGAGGTCATTGACCCCTGACCCAAGGATGGTGTATCAACCGGGTGAAGACAGGTCAGAGAGAATGACCCTTCGTCCCAAAACAGTAAGTTACAATCCACGAATGTCACCACTTTACAAAGGTCATCAGTATTAAATATGCTACAAAATGTGCTACAAAGTCAAAAAATTGTCAGTCATTTTGAAGTTTCTAGAAGCCTTCTACCGTCACCCTCAGAACTTTTGTCGTATACAATTATCCAATTGAACCCTCAACTTTATGAGTCATCAGAACTTCCAGGGAAGTTATGTGGGTTACATGAATCAATAAATGCCATTTTTTTTTTCGTTTTATTTCTTCAACAATTGATTTGCAAAGTGAATACTTTTATGACAGTCACTTGGGTCCATTCCTCTTACTTTGCTCTCATACCAAATCTTCAGATCAGGATTACTGATAAAGGAAAGGCCAGTTTGCTATAGAGATGAATTATTTTCCTGTTTCTAAATCTATTTTTTTTATGTTTTATTTTATTTTAATAGGTTGGAAGCAGATTAAGGAACAAAATTGCTGAACAAGTTTTGACTAATCTTGAACCTGATAATCACCAAATGATTCTGCAGCTACAAGCGATGGAACAATCTAACAACAAGTACAAATAAATAATTCAATTCTTTGTTTTCTATCCACAATGCATTGTATATGGATTAGACTTTTGTGTGCTATGGCCATCTGAGAGGTCACCAATGTTTGTTAGTTTTCTTTCCTACAATATTTCGGATTCTGCAAGAATGGCATGTATGGTTTGATATGGAGCAAGAGCTTCCTAGTTAATAATTTAAAACTTATTGAATGAAGATAGATGATATGATTGGGGGGGGGAGGGTGGGGGATGGCAGGATTGCAATTAGATGGATTAGGATGGTAACTGTCTTGAGAGATTTTTTGGCCTAATCTTGTTTAGTTTCTTATAGTTTCAGTAATGCAATTAGGTTTTTTTTTCAAACTTTATAGAAAGATTGTATAATTATAGAATATGGTGTAAAGTCACTTTAATAACTTTGTAAATATTATGATGTCCTAGAAATTAAATCTTCATGGACCATTAAAGTCTCTTTCATCAACTTGAAGTATGATGTTGTTAAAAGTAAAATATAATCCAATATCCTTGAGCCTTGATTGTATGAGCAGTTGGTAGTTCTGTTCTTCTGTGAATCTCCAAGTTGGTTAACATTTTTTTGTGCTATTTATAAAATTTTAAATATTTTGATTGCATGTGTTAGTTACAAATATACAGATAATATTTTTTACAAGTCGGAGACTCTTGTCTTTTTGCCATTCCGTCCTGTTCAAGATAGAAACAATTGACTATTATTTAGACATGACATGAAACAAAGGGTTAGGGTATGATCCAATTTTTCAAAATTTTGGTGAAAGTAATAAGCAAGTTATTATTTCTTTTGTATTTTTACAATGTCAATTTTGTATCAGTATCAATGTATCAGTTTCAATGAATTATATTTATGGATTTGTAGAAAATAACCAAAGTTTACACGAATGAATCATTGCAAGAAGGGATAACTCTTCACAGTGATTCCTTGTGAACTATTTATTTCAGTCAACAGTGCTGTAAGATTATGAAAATATATTTACCATCCAGTCAAATATAATTTCACTGCTTTCAGCAGAAGTAGCAGAAATCTAAATACTCAGGTGCCTTCTAATTTTAATAATTCATAATACTTAAAGGCTTCCAAAATCGTTAAATGTGAAGAAATTAAATAATGTAGATTTCTTTCTAACTTTTATAACTGTTCTTTTTGCTTTTTTTTGGTCAAGAAATTGGACTTAGCATATTGAACAATTATTCTTTTTCAGCCAAATCTTTTGTGGGCCATCTCACTCACATGTGAATATTATCAACCATCAATCACTCCAATTCAGAATAGATGCAGAAATGGAAATTTGCTATTATGAATTTTATCAGCAGTCTCATTCAACAGTTTCATTGAATTCAATTATATGTTTAATTTTTTAAGCATCAGAAATTAATAGACCAATTGGAAACGTCTCGTTCATATTTCTTAATGTTTCAACAGAGGCTGTATTCATTGGTCAATACATTAATTTATTAATAACGGGTTCTGCTTCAGTGAAGTATATTTGTATTTCTTTGTGAAGTAGGTAGCTATTAATATATCTGTGATTACTAACAATGTGCAATTTGAAAAAAAAAACCTTGAATTTCCAAAATCATGTCACTTCATTCCCAAGGTCCATTCATGTTGTTGTTATTGTTGACTTGGGTCACTATATTATCTCTCTTTTGGAAGTTTGTGTCTTGAGTCATAACTGTTACAAAACACTGGGTGTCACACCGGTCACCTCTAAATCAACTTGGTGCCTTATCTGTAGTTTTGCATTATATTTAATATCTTGAGATAAACAATTTTTGAAAGTTCAAAATTTTTAATAAAGTTTTGTGGCTCTTCAAATAATTTCTCTTTTGTACCCAAAACTAGTCATCATCTTCCACAAAATGTATACCTCAATCTTTTATTAAAACTTCCAATTTTTTTATATTTTTATTTATTAATTTAGCCATTATTAATATTTTTGTAAGAATATGATTCTTAAAACGTCGGTTTCTGGTGTCATCGTTTCGTCTAGAAATGAAACTTCTCAAGTGACACTCCAAAGCACAAATAATTGTCTATTACTTGGAAAGTCTGTTAAATATCAGGCATTGCTTTCAAGTAGGCTTGAAAACAAAGAATTCCATCAAATGTATTATGGTGGTTTTAATTGTTGAAACTGGTGCACCAACCATTTTATTTATGGACGAATATTTTCAGGGAAGAAAACTGATGCATGAACTTATTGACATATTGCTGGTTACTGTATCTGCTAATGTTTTCCTGTTTTATAAGAGCTTAAAAATGTTTTTCTATAATTTATGAACCAAAATATCCCTCCAAAATTATGATAATTTTATTTTGAATAAATATTGAGACTAAATGACTACAGTGTCATTTTTTCTCACAATAACACAAGGTCAAGTGTCGTTAAATTATTTCTTAAATGTCAGCGGGATTGTCTTCTACATCTGATAAAATTAACTTCCTTACAGTCTAAATTGTTCTGCCCAGTGGTTTTTCACCAATCCACCCCACCCCACAACCCCCTGCAAATAAATAACAATGATACTAAATAACCAGTTCGTAAAGAGCCAGTAGGTCTGATGGGAGGGAGGTGGCTGTCAGATGCAACTGAAAGCAGGTGAACTTGAGGGTATTTGTGGATGCAAAAAGTCAGCAACTTTACAGAAAATACCAGCTATGACTCCCCTGGTTTCAGCAAATTTGACCAGAATCCCTTATAAGAAAATGACACCAAATTAGCCAAGAGAGCAAAGCACACGATTTTATATAACAGCTGACTGAACATGTAACTCTAGTGAATTATAATTGTGAACTTTGTAACCAAACACTGGGGTGCCTCTCAATAACTCGGGAGGTTGACAACTGTTGAGTTGACAACTGATAAAAACTTCTTTATCTTACGTCAGTCTGGCTTTGAGCTCCAGATAAAGTCTTCAGCGTCAAAAGCTGAAATGAGTTTTGTATTTATGAAATGATTAACTAGCTTTGTATAAGGCATTTTGTTGTGGCAAGGAAAGAAGCATCTCTTGATGATATTAAGAGATCAGTGAACGATTAGTCCTATTGTGTCGACAACGTCAACACAAATTTCATCAGAATATTTAGAGCACCATGATGTAAGCAGCCAGAAAGTTGTCAAGTTAATGTTGCAATTTTGGTACAAGTATTTGGCCACTTGAAGGGAGGGGGAGCCAAAAGGGAGGGGAGCCAAAAGGGATAAGGAAGGGGGTGGGTGGGGAGTTAGTAGGGTGATGGGGCGGGGAACAAGTTTGAGGGAAAGGATCGTAAATGAGCTGCTGTTGGTTTTATCACCAGGCTTGATAAGGAACATGAGTTGAGAGATGCTTTCAGGAATATTGTAATTATGAGCTAATGGTTGCCCGTTAGGATAGACCTACATTTCTCCTATGCGTTAATGGCTGTTTGTTACGATAAACCCAACTTTCTCCTATGCACCAATGGCTGAGGGTTAGGATAGATCAACGTCTCTCTTATGCGTTAATGGCTGCCTGTTAGGATAGACCTATGTTTCTCCTTTGAGCTAATGGCTGCCTATTAGGATGGACCTACGTTTCTCCTATGCGTTAACAGCTGCCTGTTAGGATAGACCTACATTTCTCTTATGCATTAATGGCTGTCTGTTAGGATATACCTGTTTCTCCTATTAGCTAATGGCTGTCTGTTAGTATAGACCTACGTTTCTACTATGCGTTAATAGCTGCCTGTTTGGATAGACCTAACTTTCTCCAACTTCCAGCATGCTGCGTTGGTGATCTCCTTACTAGGAGAATTTGTGGAGTATGAAAAGTATAACTTGGTCTTGCCCACTGATCTGTACACTAACAGAGTTAGTGTACAGATCAGTGGTCTTGCCCCGAGGGATTGGGACTTCCTAATCTCAAACCAACAAATGATGAGAAAATATGTTTACACTGAAGATTTATTATCTTCTTTCAAAGGTCAATCAATATTAATAAAACAGAAATCCATCAGGCAGTGGCGGCGCCAAGGGGGGGGGGGGCTTGGGGGGCTTTAGCCCCCCCCCCCCCCACTGAAGTAGTCAGCCCCCCCATTAGCCCCCCCCCCCCCAACTGAAATAGGCAACAACCAAAAAAACCTCATTGAAACAATATAGCCCACCCAAATTTTGTCAGCCATAACGCAGTGCTACAATGGTCAATGGAAATTTAGATGAATTTTTCACATGATAATAGTCAGTGACTCAGTTGTGGTGCAGGAAGCCTTGTTTTGGTGACTGATAAAAACAATTCAGAATCCAGCTTTATCCGCCAGGTGTTGATGAGTTGTTTCTCAGGACTGCAAGCATAAAACATTCTACAATTTTGCATGTAGGCCTTTCCAGGATTGGAAAAAATTTCAAAAGGGGAGGGGGTCACCCCCTCCCCTTATACCCCTCCCCCAGGATGGCGATCACTCAATCTTGTAAGCCACCAAAAAAATGGCTCAGCCCCCCCTTAGCCTCCCCAACTAAAAATTCCTGGCGCCGCCACTGCCATCAGGCCATAACTATAAATGATCAGAGACCTGTTAATTCTGAAAACAGTTAACTGTAGATCTGAGAAGCTCCTAATAAAATATTGATTTGCATGAGTGGGGATATGTTTGACATTATGATCAATCTGTTCATAACACACTCATCAAGTCTACTGATCTTTCAATCACAATTGTACTCAAATGATATAGAACATAAAATGAAAAGATAGGAATATAATCCCCTAGATACACATATATATATATATTTATATATAACCATATATATTGTTTTAATGCCATCAATGCAAGCACCATTGTTTAGAACCACAAAGACTTGTTAGGAACCAAAAGGAAAGAAAGTGAGATGTGTCTTACTGCGCTCTAGATAACACGATTGACGATTGACGATTGATTATTAGTAGTGTTTGGTCATACTGCATAACTTCCTGGGTTGGTAACATAAATAAGACATCCAAGAAAGAGTTAGATGATACTGTTATACGGGCAGGTAGGGCTGTTGGGAAACGCTTGCCAATGGTTGATGGTAGTCGGGTTGATGATAAGCTTCATTCAGTTGTCAAGGATATCGATCACCCTCTCCACGCTCCATTAAATAATTGTATTATCCCTCGTAGTGGGGGATGAGACCTCCGAAGGCTCATACTAATCGTTACCCCTCATCTTTCATGGGACAAGCTGTTAAAATTTTTAATGCATCTTTTAATCGCTAATCTCTTGCCTTTGTCTTTCCTTCTTTCATTGGGTTCTTATCATATTTACCGTTTGTGATTTGTTTATACTTTTTATTCCTTGCCATTCTGTGAGCTTCGGCCCATCTGTTCCTGTTCCTTGTTATTAGCATTTCTTATGCTTTTATTGTCCTACTGTTTGTTCTCTTATTGTTGTATAGTATCGTTTTCATATCTTACTGTTTTATCTGCAAGCATGTAATTTCCCTATCGGATGCAATAAAGTTTATCTTATCTTATCTTACCCCGAAAGGTCTCCCTTATTTCTATTATGAAAATGGATATATTATTCTTTATCTTAATGTTTTATCTTCCTTTTGACCAGGTGCCCTGGGGTATTAGCCATCTAATAACCCCCCCCCCCTCCCTTTTTGTCAAGCCTGAATGAGACACCATACTTTCTATTTCTCATTATATATTGATAGTTATAACCAGATGACAAATAGTGGTTATGAAGATCATACTTCCTTGATGTGTATCACAATTATATTTGAGTAGCAAATGCTAACGCAAACTATGAACAATATAGTCTGTGCTCATCTGCTTCAGCAACACCAGACAGTAGAATGATAACCCAATGACAACCACTGCACTGGCACCAAGAAACAGCATGAAGATTAATTAATAGAGGTTAAGAGATAAGAATATTAAACTGTTTACTTAAAACCTTCAGATTTATCTGCTTACAGCAATAATCCTTGACATCTATAGACATTAACGTGTACAGCTTGTTGCAGATGACAAAATGACCTTATGTGGTTAGGTTTATATATCTTTAAAAAATGCCCACTCATGGCAAAATAACAACACAACCATGGTACATAAAATGTTCATTTCATCTTCTATACTGCATCCTATGACGACTACCAAATATTCATGGTTCCTGAATTTCGTCTCTGTCACTACACAGGCCAATTGAAAAATTGGACGGATTTTGTTTTCTTAACAATGAAAAACTTCAAAACTGAATAATTGATTATACACCATGTCATTAAATATAGTTATTTTATTGAACTTTACAAACATTCACCTACAAATTATTTCAATAGTACTTTTTTATAAGAATTAAAACATTCTTCTCATTCGAATATTTCCAATTTATAAATATATATATTTGTTATATAATTTACTGGCAGAAAAATGGCATGATTTAATACTGAAAAGTTGCATTATATTAACATAAATATCATTCTCATTTGGTCTCTTTGGCATCTGGCAATAGTTGTAAAATATTTTTAACTGAAAGACTAATTGATTAATAATACAGATAATACTTTTGCTGATAATAAAGAGAAAATTTATAGTTCTAATCTACCAACGTTGTTAAATGGAACCCCACAAAACAATTTAATTTATTTTGATAAGATTTTTAAATGTATATATTGATAATCATGTTACAAAGTCAATGCAAATATTTGTCACACAAATCAATGTTATCTCTGTTTATGCATTTTTTTTAACGGTTCGACTTATAATATAGATTTGACTGCGTGCATCTTATGGGCTTCGATTTGCCAGATATGTATGTTACTGGTATGCTATCAAGAATTAATTCAAATAATCTGTGGTGCGGAAGAAAAAAGAGAGAAGAAAAAGGAGAAATTATGGGCACATCTGGTGTTTCACATTCCACCATAAATTTCTTCATAGTAAGTTTAGAGTTATTGCGAAAGCTTTATCAATTACAATTTTTATATTTGCACAAACTAATATTGCATAATTTGCAGTACTCTTCTTGCTATTTGTTCAAAAGTTACAAGGAAGAGATATATTGCTATGTTATCATCATTATACAGAAAGGTAACAGAAAGTCACATGTTTAGTTAACGTTAACACCTGACACCAAAAGTATATCTACCTTTAACATCTTATACCACCATATACACCTGCATTTGCCACAATGCACCATTTATATTTCTCTTTAACACCTTGCACTAAAACACAACTACGTTTATATGACATCTTGCACATTTGACACATAGCACCATGTATTTTTTGCATAAAGTACCATGTATGGTTTTTATCTTAAACACCTTGCACCACAAAACACCTACGGTAACAGTTAGCATGGCACCAAGTACAACTATCTTTAGCACCATAGGTAGATTAGTTGCTTTGCACAAAATGTAATACAAATGCTAAGTAAACAGTTTGGACTGATTGGTAAAATGAAAAAGAAAACACAACTTAAAGTGAAAGACGTTATCTCTCTTAAAGACATGGAAAGAAGTGAATTGGAAAAGAAAAAAAATGCCCAAATGAAAAGCCTTAGGCTACTTTGACAGCAAACATTATGGAGGAAGTTTCAAGTAACTTTTCTTTCAAATTCAGAACTTTAAGAATAGTTCTAAAGTATGTATCACTTTTAGTAACATATTTGTACCTTATAACTCTATAGCTAACACATTGTACCATGTACCATACCACTAGTGCTAACACATTGTACCATGTACTGTACTACTAATGCTAACACATTGTACCTTGTACAACTAACATATTTTACCTTGTAACCCTATAGCTAACACATTGTACCTTGTAACCTCTATAGCTGACAAATTGTACCTTGTAACTCTATAGCTAACACACTGTGATATGTACCGTACCACTATTGCTAACACGTACCATGTACTGCTAGTGCTAACACATTGCGACATGTACTGTACCACTAGTGCTAACACATTGTACAATGTACTGTACCACTAGTGCTAACATATTGTACCTTGTAACTCTATAGCTAACACAATGTACCTTGTAACTATATAGCTAACACATTGTACCTTGTAACTCTATAGCTAACACATTGTACCTTGTAACTCTATAGCTAACACATTGTACCATGTACTGTGCTACTAATGCTAACACATTGTACCATGTACTGCACCACTAGTGCTAACATATTGTACATTGTAACTCTATAGCTAACACACTGTGACATGTACCGTACCACTAGGGCTAACACATTGTACCATGTAGTGTACTACTATTGCTAACACGTGCAATGTACCACTAGTGCTAATACATTGTGACATGTACCATACCACTAGTGCTTACACATTGTGACATGTATTGTACCACTAGTGCTAACATATTGTACCCTATTCCCCTATGGTTAACACATTGTACAATATATCTATATGTTTAACATAAAGTACCCTGCATCATTACGGTTAACACATTGCACCATTCATGTTAAGTCACTTTGAACATTGGTAACATTAATGTTTATACTATTTCCAACACAAAAATCACACCTATCATTAATGCCTTGCAAAATACATAATACATTTTCAACGATTTAAAGCAGCCTGCACCATCGAGAACCTCAAATTTAAATGCTCACATACAGTGCTCAATTTACTATTTAAAACTTTGTAACTAACCTTTAACACTTGAAAAGTTTATCCAAGAAATCTTACAATTTTACCAACATTTCCAGAATAAATTTAATGAATATTAGAGGAACTTTAAATCACTACTCTGCCACTAAAAATGAGGATATACCTGACAAGAACGAAACAAATTTCATTTCATTTTACTTTCCATCATGATTCACTATTTATGATTTTTGTTTGTTCTAAGTAGAGAAGTTTACAAGTTGAATTTATTTTCCAGCTTCTGGGCTGAACCTGATCTTACCAAATTAAGTTCAGAAGAAGTGTAGCACCAATGATAAACAACCCTAAGTCCTCACGAGATCGCAGATCAACCGCGTCGTTCATTTCTTACAACAACTTGACGGCTTATCTGGTAAGAGTTGGTTGCGTTCAAACAAGTGTCCCTAGAATTTGGAACCAGATGCTTCCGTTCACATTAAATAATACCACATAGCTTGTCACTGGGCCAATGGTATCAAATGGCGTTAGCATGACAACAATAAGATAAGATAAGATAAGTAAGATAAGTAGAACTTTATTACTCCAAAGAAGGAAATTAAGATCTTGCACATAAAATGTAAAAGACAGTACAAAAATATAGCTATGTTACAAATATGAAAAACAGGGAAAGAACGGAACGATAAAACATTAAACAATCGAACAATAAAACACACATAGGCAGGACCTAACGGCTCAAGTTATCATTGTAAAGCCTTATTGCACGTGGAATAAACGAATTGCGATGACGGTTTGTTCTCATGGGTGGGAGACGCAGTCTGCCAGTGCCCCTAGTTATGATATTATCGTGCAGATAACAGTGAAGCGGGTGATCATGGTCATTCCAAACAATGTCTAGTTTGTTTTGGAGCAAGCACACATAAATTTCCTCAACTGTTGATTGGGGGTCTCCAATGACTCTACCCGCTTTACGAATAATGCTGTCAATACGGTCTCTGTCAGTCCCCGTGGCGTTCCCGCCCCAACCGACGAGACAATACCGCCATACGCCACAGATAGTAGCGTTGTAAAAAATATCCATTATAGAAGTACGGACGTTAAAACTGGCCATTTTATTTAAACAATACAACCTGCTATTCAGCTTCTTGATTAGAGCATCCACCTGATCGCCCCAAGTTAAAGAATCGTTCAAGTGAACGCCAAGGTACTTGTAAGAGGACACCCTTTCAACTTCCATACTCTTGATAATGACAGGTGGTGGTGGGACAGTACTACGGCGAAAATCAATAACCATCTCCTTCGTTTTGGAGATATTCAATTGAAGAAAGTTGGTGTCACAGTAGTCCACGAATGACTGCAGCTGGCGGAGATATGCCTCATCATCATCACCATGGATGAGACCAGCCATGGCTGTATCATCAGCGAACTTGATGAGGGGGCACATCTCCTCCTGAGACCTACAGTCAGCCGTGTACAAAGTAAAGAGAAAAGGTGCAAGGACAGTTCCCTGGGGAGCTCCAGTGTTGGACAAAATTACACCTGACCGGCATGTAGGACCGAGACTAACAAACTGGGTTCTTTCTGTCATATAATTCATTATCCAGTTAATGAACCCATGAGGGATGTCCATTCTGATCAGTTTCTTTGTGAGAATGTGTGGCTGGATGGTATTAAAGGCGGAAGAGAAATCGAAAAACGTCACACGTGCAGAGGTGCCTTGTTGCTCTAAGTGAGAATATAACCACTGAAGTAGAACGAGGATTGCATCCTCGCAGCTACGACTGGCTTTGTAGGCAAATTGTAAGGGGTCTGAAAAAGGGGTGACCAAAGGCTTAAAGTGGTTCAAAAATAAACGCTCACAGACTTTCATGGGCACAGCCGTTAGGGCAATTGGGCGGAGGTCATTCATACACGATATGACCGGCCGCTTAGACACAGGAACTATCCTAGATTGCTTCCAGAGATGAGGCACCTGTCCCGTTTCAAAAGATAAATTGTAAATTTTAGTAAAAATATGAGCCAACTCTAGGGCACAATGTTTTAAAACTCTGGGTGAAACATTATCTGGTCCGGCAGCCTTTGATGGATGTAACTTTAAAAAATGCCTGCGAACCTCATTCTCTGACACTACTATGTTACAATTAGAATCTGTTAATGAAGTTTTCAAACCATGGAGTTCATCCGAAAAATCATGATCATCAAAACGGTTGTAAAATGTGTTCAAATGATTGGCATAGTCTGTGGTGATTGCAGGTAAGTGGCAAGATTTAGATTTATTGCTATAGCCACTCATAAGTCGGATACCGTCCCAAACACGTTTCATATTATTGTCTTTGAATAAGCCCTCGATCTTGTCACGGTAAGCGGATTTTTCTTCGGCGATCACCTTTTTGAGCTCCTTCTGTACCTCTTTCAATGCATTTGTGTCACCTTTTTTGAAGAGTCCTTTCTTCTTGTTGATAATTACCTTCACCCTCTTCGTAATCCACGGTTTATTATTCGGGAAGATCTTAACCTGCTTCGATGGGATGGTATTCTCGACGCAGAATGAAATGTAATCACTTATTGTCTGGGTTAGCTCGTGCACGTCAGCGCTGGCCTCCACGAATATATCCCAGTCGGTAGAGTCCAACTCTGCCCGGAGATGGTCAATAGAGGCATTATTCCACTGCTTTACTGCTATTGTTCGGGGTTTCTCCCTTTGTATCTTGGGTCTATAGCGAGGCACCAGATTGACAAGGTTGTGATCGGCTTTTCCGAGTTTGGGTAATTGAATGGACAGGTAAGCATCTTTGACATTCGTGTACAATAGGTCCAGGATAGCTGCATCTCGGGTCGGGCATTTAATCTGTTGGTAGTAGTTCACGCTACTCCTTTTAAGATTACAGTGATTGAAGTCGCCATTGATAATAGTTAAAGCATCTGGGGCCATGGTCTCAAATTGATCAATAATGTCAACAAGTTCTGATGCTGCCGATTTGGCCACGTTACGATTTGGCACATAAACAGTATGAACAATCGCATGCGAAAACTCTCTAGGCAAGTAATAAGGGCGTAGACTAACAGTTAGAACTTCGATATTCGGTGAACACGAATGGCGCTTGATGAGTGCATTGTTCTGGTGGCACCATTTCTCATTTACGTAAATACATACACCACCCCCTTTTCCTTTGCCAGATTGGGCAGTCCGATCCCCCCGTAATAGTTTAAATCCATCGATTGAGACATATGAGTCGTTATGATGATCTGTAAGCCAGGTTTCGGTGAAGGACAGTATGCTAGCGTTACGGAATTCGTGGAAATATTTACAGTTAGCAGAAATCTCGTCAATTTTGTTGGTCAGTGATTGTACATTACCCATTACGATGGCTGGTAAATAGGGCTTGTGCTTCAGTCTCTGCATTCTCTTTCGCACGCCTCCTGCTTTGCCGCGTTTCCGTTTGCGAACTTCCTTGGGGATCGATATGTCCGCACTGAGTAAACGTTGTAGGTCGCCGTGTATAGGCTTACTACGCAGTGCATAGAGTTCGGCTGTAGTGTATCGGATACTGACAGGTGGCAAACAATTCTCCATTTCCCCGAAACAAGGATATAATATCGAGAGAAGCATGAGTAACATGATCGTCCATGTGGTAGAATCCATCCTGTATGTGTGAGTATAAGTAACTTTACGATATAGACAGTGAAAAAGACGGTAAACAGACGAGAACAAGTGCAAGCGTGTCGCCACTAGAGCAGCGCCGTCAATGTCCAAATATTACAACAATACTACAGAACGAGAGCATGACTAGTAGGACGATAGAATTACATTGATTGTGAAAGCCCTGATTCCCTCCACACAGCTCCAACGGTTGCTTCGGCACACACCCCTCGTTGACCTCCTGTATGAATACTGATACTGTATATGGGTGATTCTGGGCATACGTGCATGGACCACAGCTCGAAAGATCGGGGCAGTTCTCCGTCGGGTTGCACCAACCGTAGATGGCCACAAAGTAGTGACCCGGAAAGAAATCGGGGTCTGAGTATCTCAAACTGATGCTCCTCCTCTCGACGGATGCCAACTTCCAAGAATGGTCCGATATACTCGGCTGTTCGATGGACCGCGAAACGATCAGTTCGGGCCAAGCGTAGTCGGTCGGGCAGGCTTTCGGGTCCACGCAGTTCGTCAGGAGGACCTCGATGTTGGAACAGCTGCTGGGCACGCAGAATCGATAGTAGTCGTATCCGTTCACCGAGAGGGTCCCCGGCAGAGTGCCGTTTAACGAGATCTCTGAATGTGGATGGACCGATGTCACAGTTGTCACGTAGACGGAAAACCGAGCATCTGTCAAAAATCGAGAGAACACAAAGCGTTACGAGGGAAGAGTACTTTTCACGATAGTCTTCGTTATAACTCGGATAAACCTGTCGGGCTGACCTACAGTTGGCAAGAAGATACTGCAGAGGGTTATAGTAAGGATCTTATACATGAGGGCATGTGAGGGCCTTGTGGTCAAGTGGTTATGGCAGTTGACTTGTGATCTAAGGATTACAGGTTCGAGTCCTGGCCAGATCATTGCGTTGTGTCCTTGGGCAAGGCACTTTATCTCCATTGCCTCTCTTCACCCAGGTGTATAAATGGGGACTTGCGAGGTGACTTGTAAATATAGTTGCGTGTGACGATTTGTGGCTGCACCCTATGGGAAGTCCCCCGGGGAACACGTAGTTATGGTGCACAGTGGTGCCCCAGGAGAGATTGATTGAATTGTGCACACTTTGGTGTGTAGGTGTGTCAAGTTACCAATGACCAGGGTTGTAAAGTCGTGTGAGAGGGCCTTGGCCCTGAACAAGACTGTAAACCTAAATAATAAAAATAAATAAATAGTGATGTGCGTGATGATCCTGTGAGTTAATTGTCTGATGCTACTCGACTTGCATTGTGTGATGTACTACAAAATATCATGACAGTGGGTGCATGTCAATATATCGATACAAGGGGTTTATCATGTCTATGATTTGTAGAAGAAACCAGCCGAGAACCCAGCAGACTTTGTTAAGTATTTGTCACTATCTGAGCGTTTCTGAATCAGCTTATCCCATGACCATGGAAGCCACTGTACTGTACATATCATTTATCTGATTCAACGTACAAATTTAAAATGTGATCAGATTTCTACCATGGCAAACTTTGGAATATTTTTCATCTAGAGTTCTCAAGATTTCTTGAGTCCATGGGAAGGAGGGGTGAGGGTTTTAGAAGAAGGGTCGGGGTATTAGCCATAATTTCCATGTCCCCCACCAGATGAACAACTAAAGTAATAAATAAATCTCCTAAAAATACATGTAAGTAAATGAAGTATTGTAAAATTTCTCAATTTTTCTCAATTTCCCAAATTCTCAAAAGGAAGTGACATTTTACATGTATGTTAAATTGCTGTACTTTTATTTACCAGTGTATCCCGTATCAACGTCATCTCCACAATAGGCATGTACTCCAATATAGAAGGTCCCAGTAGTAAACTCTGGGTCCCAGCTTGAGATGACCAAATCTTCACTGCCCCAATCATAAGAGGACCAAGCCAAACTGCTGTAGGTAGGGTACAGGTTCGGGCTCTTGCTCACATATAAGTTAGGTTCACCCTCAATGACGTCAACCTGTCGAATTATCAAAGAGTATATACATAGGTCTGTAGGTGTCTTCAAGGTGTATATCACTATTGTGCAAACATAAACAATAACAACATCATCATAATAATAATCATAACAATGATGAAAATAATGATAATAATAATAAAAATAATTTAAAAAAAATCATAAAAATAACAATACTAATAATAAATAAATAAAATAATACTCCAAAACTCATCTTGGTTTGAGTATTCACAAATATCGATGCTTACCTTTCTCCAATCCACATAGCCAGCCAGCCAACCAACCGACCTAAAAACTCCCCGGTTACACTAAACCTTCTAAGATTGCAGAGCTACGCAACATACATACTTTTAATACCTAAATATATTTTTAACTGTGTACCTTTGTTTCATACATTACACACATACCGTGTTTGTGTTTGCATTCATACAATCTGTTCCAAGATAAGCAGGATAATCAAAGACACTAATAAGAATACAGTGTACATGCAGTAGAGTGGTAATCTAATCTCTTTTATCACATTCAGTCTCTGCCATGTTGGAGATTAACCTTCATATCCTTGAACACACATGCAGTGACAAATAAATGACCAAGTATCATCTACATTAATATTTCATCATCAGTCAAAGTGCAAATGTATACAGACATCATGACTTTGGAGTTCACTGTGGAAAGTTTCACAGTTGGCAGTAGGACCGATCCATTTCAAGTTTGCTCAAAGGTATTCTTAATTTCTTACTTACACATAACGTCATGAACACAAAGAAAAATATGAAAAGTGTGAAAAGGAGAATTTGTTGAAATAATAAATTCTCACAACAAGTGATATCGGCAAAATATTCTAAGCTTGTAGATCATGCAATAAAATTTCTCGGTGTGTTAGAAGGTTTAATCTCAGAACACAACTCATAAATGAAGGCCAGATTTTCACATCTAAATGCAATTTGTACTGGCATATAACACAAATGATCTACGGGCTAGAGAATTTAGATCAACTTGTAATCATAAACCGTTCTGGTTTACGTCTTGCACTGTGAACCACCATACTACTGTCAACTGGGATCCTGAACTGATGCAAAGCAATTAAGGAAAAAACTGTAAACAAGTAGTTTCATCCGGTCAGTAAAGGTCAGTTTGGACCAAGGAGTTACTGACACGCCTGACGGAACAATTATGCAACAGGGCTGTGTTCATGTGACACAGTGGTATCTCTAGTTGCAAGTGACCGAAGGATCCCTTATCCTCTCATTCAAGGACTTCTGGATCTTGAAAGCTTGGAAAGCATTCATGACATGAAAGTACATGTATGCATACTACTTTGTGACTGATAGGTTTAAGAGATATATGATAGTGGGAAGATAAAAGACAAGCCCCTACAAAGAGAAGAGGAAGGGAGAGGTTGTCGGGTGCGGTGCAGAAGGGGAATGCCCCAAGAAAACTTTTTAGTATTCCAATTATCAGACTGCAAAAATGTTTTGTACAGGGATGTTATGGTTTGTACGTACTAACTTACCAATCCCCACCCTCATCCCATCTTGAATTAATTGCTTCTCATGACTTTTGGTAACTTTAACTGACAGAGTAACTGCCGAACAAAAGTTACATAAAACCCGAGACAAGTTATTAAGCATTTTGTACACATTTTGAAACAAATATCATATCCCTTGTGGCCTTCTCCTCCCAATTTCTCATGTTGTCTAAAAACTGAGCAAACTTCTGGTAACATCAGAGCATTTTGCATTTCACTTATCCCTCACCCTCATCCCATCTTCAATTAATTGCTTCTCATGACTTTTGGTAACTTTAACTGACAGAGTAACTGCTGAACAAAAGTTACATAAAACCCAAGACAAGTTATTAAGCATTTTGTACACATTTTGAAACAAATATCATATCCCTTGTGACCTTCTCCTCCCAATTTCTCATGTTGTCTAAAAACTGAGCAAATTTCTGGTAACATCAGAGCATTTTGCATTTCACTTATTCTAATCTCTTTAATACTTGATAAAAAGATTAGATTATAAAACTCACCTGGATACGTAGGTCTTGACATGGCTCTGAGACATCTATCTTATAATATGCATACTCATTACACTTAGCAATCTGATTCACCAGTCTTTGGCCGAAGGTCAGCTCGTTGTGCTGCTGTGCTTCTGTTAATCTGACGCACGACGGTACCAGAGCAGCCACCAGCACAAACGATAAAATAGGTGCCAGACGTTTAGTCTCCATCTTGAAAACCCTATAAAAAAAGAAAGAAATGCAAACCCAATATTTGAAAGATCAAAGGAAAACAACTCAATTTGAAATATAGAGATCTATAATGTTAAAGAATAAAGTCTGTTTGAATACAAGTTCATGTTCATCATGATGCAAAAGTGAACCGGATTCTATGCAAAAGTTTCAAGTTTCTTGAGCTCTAGTATACATACATGTATACCTCCAGAGTTATGTGCAATGATGACTTCTTGCTTGCACTCATAAGATTCAGGACTAGAATTTCACAAATTTTGGCCAAAGACAGTTTGTGAGAAGGATAATATTTACTGGATTATAAGCAGTAGCATACTTTTGGTATGGAAATCCTGCCTATTTTGTTACATATCATGTCTTTTATGATTACTTTTAGAGTGATATGCAAGTGCATTTTTCTGGCAAAGGGTGAAATCCAGCATCCAGCATTTAGTCAGTAAATATAGCACGATCTTTAAAGCCAGCTGGGATTGCTTTTGAATGCAAACTATTGACTATTCACCATTGTATTTATATTATGTGGAATTAAATCAAACTCATTATTGACCATAGGACCAACTTGGTCCAATTTCCAGTCATATGCCACAATCAAAACCAGCATTTCCTCAGAGGTGCTCCCAACTTGTATACGGCATAAAACTTAACCCACAAATTTATGGATCTCATATACTGTAACTAACACAAGTCTGAGCTCTACTTTCAAACTGGAATTTCAGCTTCAGAATAATGATAATCATGATAAAACTAATTTTAACCATAAATTGTAGATTCCAAATTGGCAGAGTCTGACGGTTATGGATGACTTGCGTTATCTGATACCTGTTAAGGTGATCAGAAATTTCATGAAATGATGAATTTGGCAGTTTCTTTAATAAAGGATTTAATAATGGTGTCCGAGGGACCGTGCAGTGTAATATGGTATCAGCAATCAACGTTTTTTTTTCACCTGCAGTTTACAAGGTTCACTGTACAGCACTATAATTTGAGTACTAGTATCGGAATATGGATAGTAGCCTACTTTCAATTTAAGGGCTCTTTTCTGGGCAGAAAACAGTGAAAATACTACAACATTATAAACATATATTTGAACAACGTTGTTCAAAGTTTGTGACTGATAGTAATGTTTCGTTCTAAAATATTATTTGAAGTACAATTTAAATGTTGAAAACTGCAGACTGCCGTGGGGATTGGAATGCTTTGCCATCAGACATTGTGCATGCACCGGCCTAGCTGTTTCAAAACTTTAAAAAACAAGCTTACTAACTCTTGTTTTGTTAACTAATAAGTTATACTCTTACTCATACTTGGTTGGCGTTTATGTCCTTTACTTTAGTATATGATTTTTGCCGATTTAACACATCTCCAGATTCAGATGTGGTGCGGAATTCTCCTCATGCACTGCCAGAAGCCCTCCCAATTAAGCGAAAACCCAAAATGTCAGTATATTTTATCTCCTCTTCCACAACTGTGATCAATTTTGTGTAGCATTCTTGATCAGGCTCTGAAGTATACCTCATGTAAAATATATTGGTTCACATGGATATATGCTACTTGCTAGTATGTTTTTCCACATGTTGTAGCCTAGTCTATAGTAATTTAAGCATTTTGCGATGTGATTCTGGATAAAATATTCTCTGCAAAGCAAGATGTTTTCATTGTCTTCGGACGTAATGAGATAGCAATATAATGGTAGTGTAGTTTAATGAATTCTGGAATCTCGAATCGCCAAATACCCCCTCCTTTACCTCATGTACATGTGCAACGTTAGGGGTCTCTGTCTGAACAAACAATAGCTTGCAAGGCAGCCTAGACCCTGGGTAACAAAAGCACCATCAATGCGTCACATTGACAGTTCTTCTAGGGCAATAATTTGGGTACGTAGGGTCTAGCCTTGGGAATTGGAACACTACGTTGGAGGACTTGTTTAGCCAGGCTAAAAAGGAGATCCCATCCGTGGGCTACGACCTAGCCTACGCCTAACTTAGAGTCAGACCTGGGAGTGGGACCTAAGCTAGATTACAGTAGGCTGATTAGGTCGACTGCTTTCAAGTCGAGATCTCTTGAAGCAATCATCAATAGCATATACATGATACAAATAGGATATTACCTTGGTAATGTCTAATGCGTCGGTGAAGACTAAACCAGTCATAAAGAAGCAATTATTGAGCACCGATTGTGGCTATCACCGCCTCATTAAACACGAAGCGCAATATTATCAATCAGTTTCACGAGAAATCACTGATTGCTTAGATGAATTGACGCCAGCGAACAGTACAGTAACCTGGTTAATTATTACAAACGATTATTCTCGATTATCTAATAATAACATAGCACTACGGAGTACACGAACGACCATGCAGTTTCTGCTTCTGCTTCTGTAGGTTCTCGGGTATCACAACGAGGATGTTGGTGTGCAGCGCAGCAGAGCTAATAATAATGCGTGGGCAATCTTGTCTTAACCCCTCAAGACTAGGGCTCTCTTTAACGGCCAAGGATAATGTATTCCAGTCTTTTATGGTCCTAGGATTAATAGCTATACTGAAAAGCACGATGATTGTGTAGAATTTTAGTATAGCGACCACGCCTCTCTGGTTTCAAGAAGGGATTAGTCTCGTTTGGGACTGCAATTAGGCCATAAATAATTTGGTAAAAGAGCATAAGTCTGGCTCTTCCTTCTTTCTGTGAGGGGCAGGGGCGTCAATCCGATTTGAAACGTGGGGGGGGGGGGGGGACGGAATCGATTCGAGTATTCCGGCCGTAAGTAGTCAGGTGGCTTAGCAACTTTAACGTTACCGGCCGGACAAAAGTACCAAATTTGGCATGGAGTTTCTTTTCGACCTATCTATCGATTTTATCCGTGGAACCCACTTTATGGGTTCCGATTTTTCAAGATGGCGACCAAAATCCAAGATGGCCGCCAGGAAAAAAGGAAATGTCATATATCTGGCTGTAAAAATCGAAGATGAACAAATGAGGGGTCAATTCAGATGTTTCCGGGGTCACTGAAACAGATGATGACCATGGCATGTTGCTTGACTAACCCACTTCCAAGATGGCGGCCAAAATCCAAGATGGCCCCCAGAAAAAAGGAAATGTCATGTATCTGGCTGTAAAAATCGGAGATGAACAAATGAGGGGTCAATTAAGGTGTTTCAAGTGGGGGCGGCAACAATTCATACAGTTGATAAGGTTCGTAATTTGGGTATTATTTTTGATAAAAGTCTTTCACTTGACTTACATGTTGCAAATGTGTGTAGAAAAGCAAATTTTAGTATTCATAAGCTTTGGCATATTCGTAGTTACTTGGATGATACCTCATGTAAATCACTTGTTCATGCATTTGTTACGTCACACATAGATTACTGCAATTCATTATACTGTAACTTACCTTCACATCTCATAGATAAACTTCAGAAAATCCAAAATGCTGCTGCCAGACTTGTAACGGGTACTTCCAAATATGATCATATAAAACCCGTCCTACATAACTTGCATTGGCTTCCAGTTAGAGAAAGAATATCTTATAAGATTTTATTACTCACTTTTAAATGTATTTACAATATTGCACCGCAGTACCTTTGTGATTTAATTTCTCTTTACACTCCCTCTAGACCGTTGCGTTCCTCGTCCGCTCTGCTTTTAACTGTTCCTAACATAAGAACTGCAAAATTTGGACCGAGATCTTTCAGCTATGCTTCGCCTGTTTTATGGAATTCACTCCCTGAGGTTTTAAGAAAAATTGAAAGTTTTACCCTTTTTAAATCCAAACTTAAGACGCATTTGAATATATATATGTTATAGTATTTGCGCTTTATAAGGAACCATAATAATAATAATAATAATAATTTCCGAGCTCACTGAAACAGATGATGGTCATGGTATGTTGCTTGGGCCACCTACTTCCAAGATGGCGGCCAGAATCCAAGATGGCCCCCTGGAAAAAAGGAAATTTCATATATATTCATTCCCAAGACCCCCTGTTCCCTTTTTTGATCGGGACCATCAAACCTTCCGTCCTCCAACGTGTAAATGAAACCGGGCTAGCACCCTGACTATATGTTATGGCTGGTATTCTAATTGTGTCACTTTGGTTCAGGAAGACACTTAGGACTTATTGGGGAACTTTGAGGTGTGATCGACCGTGGATAGACACTGTCGCAAACCCGTTATTATATGGGAGTTACGAGTGTCATGTAAGACTGATTACATTGAGTCAACTATATAATAGGGTAACTTGAGGTAAAACCGACCAGATGTGAATACCGACTCATTGAGAGATTTTGTACGATTGTGCACCCTTCATAAACACAACGTCAATTGTGCGAACAACACACGCTAAGCAGGTCACTAGGCATCTGAGGTATTTAAGTCGTTCTTTTCGAACCTGTACCCCAGGGCTACTGTTAGCGAGGATCTCCAGGAAGACTCGTAGTCTGGTATAGAAAAGGCCCCCCCCCCCCACTCATAGTAAAACTATAGCTTGGGTTCGAATCTCTCCGTTGGTGAGCTCTGGACAGCGGTAGCAGCGATGAAGAAGGGAAAGTCCCCGGTCCCGATGGCCTCCCTGCTGAGTTCTATATGACCTTCTGGGAGGTTCTCGGTGGGGACTTTAGAGACGTGTTCGCTACCGCTTTCCAGTTGAATTACATGAGCCAAACACAGAGGGCTGGAAATATTGTTCTCCTCCCAAAGTCAGGAGACCCTTTGGACCCTAATAGGTGTACAATAACGCTGTTAAATCTTGACTACAAAATCCTGGCCAAAGCATTAGGAAATCGCTTAGCGGATGTGATGCCGGATATTGTAGGTCCTCTCCAGACTTGCGCTGTGCGAGTCCTTCGGATTCGTTGGGTCTCGTTACTATATAAGGACGTCACGAGCATGGTCACTGTTAACGGATTTACTTCTGGTCCCATCCCGGTTCGAAGGGGAGTCCGTCAGGGTTGTCCCCTCTCCCCGTTGTTGTATGTTCTCTTCAGCGAAACGCTCAGTACCTCGCTGAACAGATGCTTGGGGTTTCGACCTTTCAATGTACCGGGTGAGGCTAGAGTTAAATGCGTGCAACATGCCGATGACGTCACTTGTATTGTGTCGGACCTCGTCTCCTTCAAGCCTTTATCGAAGGTTTTGGCCACCTTCCAAGAGGCTACTGGTGCCAGACTTAACAAGTCCAAGACCAAAGGGCTACATTCAGGAGGTTGGCGTGGCCAATCCCTCCCGTTCGATGCTACTTGGTCAGATGTCATGATCAGGGTAATTGACATCTGGCTAGGTTATGGTGCCCCGGAGGCCACCACTTGGACCGAGAAGTCTGATCAGGTGGAGGCAAGGCTCGACACATTCAATCGGAGGTCACTCTCCCTCCCTGGGAAGGTTACAGTTGTCAATCGTTTTATTGTTCCTGTCCTTTGATATCCTGCTACGGTGATCGCTGCATCAGATTATGCCTTGGTGCGATTGGAGAGGATCATTTTTTATTTCATTTGGGGAAAGTGCAAACCAAACCTTGTCAAAAAGGACCGTTCTGTAAAAGACCCCCTTGAGCGGGTGGGCATGGTTTGGTCTACCTACCATCTTAACTGCGCTTTCTCCGATTGAAAGGTTTTTTCGTTGCGTTTGAGAATAACTCGTTTGCCTTTTTTGTTAGGTTCTGGGGTGGTTTTCTTTTTCGCCACTACTGGCCCGGATCCTTTTCCAATAACCAGCCAAGGGCGACACGCCCTTCGGGGGTGTATACTCAGATTGGTGACTCACTTTGCCATCAAAGAGGAGGGTGGGCCAGATGTTCTGCTGAACGTGGCCCCCTCGGCTTGCCAAACCGCCATCTCTCCAGATGTGTGGTGTTCTGTGTGTTGTAAGTCACTAGAAAGCCGTCTCCGGGACTTGGCGAGGAGGATTGCACATGGGGTCCTCATCACTAACCATTTTCGCCTAGTCAGGTGGCGATTAGGTTATGGGATTTGTCCCTGTGTGGGCTGTAAAGCCATCAGGACTATGCAACACCTTTTGTTTGAGTGTCCCTTTGTCTGGTTGGTGTGGGAATGATGGTTTCACGCCTTCATTATTGGTGTTATTGGTTGTTATTGTTGTTGTTTTGGTTATTAGTGTTATTGGTTGACCTTAGATGACTAGTGACCTAACTTAGCGTGTGTTGTTCGCAGAATTGTCGTTGTGTTTATGAGGGGGGGGGGGTGGGATGTACCTCAGATGACTAGTGACCTAACTTAGCGTGTGTTGTTCGCACAATTGACGTTGTGTTTATGAAGGGTGCACAATCGTACAAAATCTCTCAATGAGTCGGTATTCATCTGGTCGGTTTTCCCTCAAGTTACCCTATTATATATTTGACTCAATGTAATCAGTCTTACATGACACTCGTTACTCCCATATAATAACGGGCTTTGCGACAGTGTCTATCCACGGTCGATCACACCTCAAAGTTCCCCAATAAGTCCTAAGTGTCTTCCTGAGCCAAAGTGACACAATTAGAATACCAGCCATAACATATAGTCAGGGTGCTAGCCCGGTTTCATTTACGCGTTGGAGGACGGAAGGTTTGATGGTCCCGATCAGAAACGGGCACAGGGGGTCTGGGGATTGAATATATATGAAATTTCCTTTTTTTTTCCAGGGGCCATCTTGGATTTTGGCCGCCATCTTGGAAGTGGGTTAGTCAAGCAACATGCCATGGTCATCATCTGTTTCAGTGACCCCGGAAACACCTGAATTGACCCCTCATTTGTTCATCTCCGATTTTTACAGCCAGATATATGGCATTTCCTTTTTTTCTGGCGGCCATCTTGGATTTTGACCGCCATCTTGAAAAATCTGAACTGATAAAGTGGGTTCCACGGATAAAATCGATAGATAGGTCGAAAAGAAACTCCATGCCAAATTTGGTACTTTTGTCCGGCCGGTAACGTTAAGCCTGAAAATTGTTGCTAAGCCACCTGACTAAAGTACTATCTAAGCGGAGCGCCATCATCGGTTGGCGCGCAGCGTACCAAGAAAATTTCAGATTTCAATATCTGCCAGATCGTTGGAGATGGCACTTGCCAGGCTGGATAGCAGCCATCTGGTTGCGTGATTTCGGGAGAAAATTACAAATTCGTCACTCATGAAATCTGCAATAAAGTTCATGCGACCTTCACTTTTGGTGGATTATTTCTTTTAGTGATTCCAATTGACAAGAACAATTAGAACCCAGTGCAAGTTTACAAATGATGCGGCGAACTGGAACTCCAGCCCCATTTTGCCCTATGTTTCAGGATAAAATACCCCTCATTTGTTCGAACCCATGACAACTAACAATCTGTGAATAAATATACTTCGAAATGGGCACATTATATTGCACCAAGTCGGTAAAGGAATTACCCCAGGGCCTCAGAAATAGGCCTATAGCAGGGGTGGGCAACCTTTTTGAATGAATGGGCCAGATTTTAGGAGTGAAAGATTGAAAGGGCCGCACCTAACCAACGACCTGCTGTTGATTTCAAACCTTTGCTTCCGAGGACGTTCAAGCAATAGATGTGCGTACTACTCTGTATTCACAAAAACATAATGTCAATACAGTCCAGTCGATAATAAATGGTGATAATAGACCTGACAGCATCATTAGTGCAGATAAATTCTAAGCAGCTAGTTCGTTTTATGTGATGATGTAAAATAGATTGATTTTTCTTAAGACATCTCACGGGCCGCAAAAAATCACTGGCATGTGGCCAGCGGGCCGTAGTTTGCCCACCCCTGGCCTATAGGAACGATGTCCCAAAATGTCCCCGGACATATAGGCGAAGGAAGCTATCCGCCGCGACTGCATGTGAGTTTCTCGACTTGCCGTCCTGGGAGTCATACCACAAATGGTGCATTTCCTCATACGCCATTATTAATAATAATTTAAATAACTAACTAATTAGGCACAGACCAGATCCGAGTTCGTATATTGAGCTTAGCGAAAATTTGGCCAAAAGTCGTCATATACGCCAGCATGTTAAACCACCAATGACTTTTAATGCCACCCGTGACACACTTCCAATGGGACTGTGTCAGTTTAAATGTTTTGCTAGGTCTACGAGAATACATTTCTATGAAATTTGAAACAAGAATGGCAAGACAAACCACTTTAATTATGTTTTCAGGACCTCACACACGCGCATGTATCGTCAGACTTAGAAAAGGTCCCATGTGAGTGGTGACTAAAGTGATGAAGGCATCAAAATAAATCAGCGGTTGTTCGTTGGAGTCCTCACGCAAGTTACCTCGGTTGCTAGGTGGATCTGCATCTGGTAATCGGGTGAATTCTGGTCGGAGCGTAGTATGTAACCACCGTGTACCCAGGGACGTAGCTAAGGCCTTATGATTGGGGGGGGGGTAGTGGCTGAAAATCCAACTAGATGGGTTTTGAAGGAAGAAAATTCCGACAGCTGATTTGTACCCCCCCCCCCCACACCTCGCGCTACTCGTCAACGATACGGTCAGTGTCAGTCAGACACCCAATCTTTCGCGACTGTACTTTTGTTCCGAACTTTTTTTCGATACATTTGTACCAACTGGCACTCATTTCACAAACTTATTAGCCCCCCCCCCACCCCAACCAAATATTTTTTTGAAAATTCGGGCAATATGCTGATAACATTTCGGGCCCCTACTGAAGGAAGATAATTTGCAATGTGTTTTCAGTGGTTAAAGTCATATTATTATTACCATTGATATTGTAACGATTTCCCCAATAATTCTAACCAATATGGAAATAAGACGGAAAATGATTGTATGTTATTTGCATGCGATGTAAAAACCGATGCATGTCTACATGATATGCACATTAACATGTGGAACGCGCGCTAAGCGCGCGAAAAATGTTGGTTATATTTTTTGAGCAAGTCGTTACAACCCCCCCCCCCCCCCAATCAAACTGGGCTTCTAAACCTATGACGGTAGTTCTATTAGGCATTTTTTGGGAGTATTCAAAATCATACGAAGTTTTGTACGGTGGAGTATAAGAATCGCGAGATACAATTTCTCAAAGTGGCAAGTAAAACGTGGTAAATATAACGGATTAAAGGTCAATTTTGACCACAATTTTTAGGTCATGCACAATCACAGGAATAAATGCATAGGCCTAGATAAGCTAGAGTGCGACTGTCGGAAATTCCGACTACAATTTTCCAACTATCGTCAGTTTTACCTAGTTTGGGGTGAGACACCCCACCCCCTCCCCCTCTAGCGACGTCCCTGCGTGTACCCAGTGTTCTCACTGTGGAGTAAACTCCGGTATCACTCAACAAGGTTACATGGGATGCGCTGCCATGGAATATGCTCCCTATTTCATTTCCCCAATATTAGGGAACGGGCACCGTCTTTGAAACACCATCTACAACTAAACAACAACTATGTACAAGCTTTGGCTCTAGCTATGAAGTGCTGTCTCTTATGATAATGACTGAGCGCACTAGTTTTCTACTGGACTCGCCCGCAGATGCGGCGTCTGTTATCCGATGAACCAACGAACTTCTCTGCTAACTCCTCAGACTTCAACTGGGCTAGACGTTCGCGGTGAATATGGCACACCATCACATGGTTCAGCTTCTGTCATGGCTTCTGAGTCATGGTGCTCCGTAGCAATGTCTTTAAACGCCTCAAAGCACTAAAAGATCTCTCGGATGCCGTCGAACTGGTGGAGGAGACGAGGAGCAACCGCAAGAGAGCTTAGACTTCACCAAGCATAGCCCGTACCGCTGGATTCATCGACTTGAATATTTGTCTATACATTTCAACCGACGACGACTGGAACTGGCCTCGAAAGAAAGGCAGACTAAGCTTAAGATTGTCGGAGATCTCAGGGTACCAACTCACGAGATCTGGGTGGAATTATCCATTCAGCAAAATTGAGTGATATTCGATGATATGAATCCTGAGATGTGTAAGCCCTTACCAAATAGAGCCACGACACTACTCTTTTCCAAATGTGTGTGTGGGGGGGGACATTTGATATTGTTTTCCCCACCCATCGAAATGTGGTAGGGACGTGTCCCCCCTGGATTGACGCCCATGGTGAGGGGTTCCACTTCAAAGTCTTCAAGATCTCAGTGACGCTGGATTTTCTACGGAAATCTCGAGTTACAAAGCGTGCTGCATTCCTTAGAATTTTTTCTATTTTATCTTGGTCTGAGACCTTATATGGGTCCCAAATTTGAGCTGAATATTCAAGAGTAGAACGACACATAGACATATAAGCCAATTCACGTAATTCTGGTGGGCAGGAGCGCAAATTCCTATTTAGGAAGCCAAGGTACGTTCTGCTGGTCCTAGAGCAAATCTTATCAATATGAGTAGAAAAAGATAAATTGTCACTAAACAGGATACAAAGATAAGTTTGCGCAGTGACGCACTCCAATATTTGATTGTATATGGGGAAAGAACACAGATCTTGCCCTGCTACGCTTTGTAGATATCATGAAGCATTTAGAGGGATTGAATTTCATGTCCCAAAGCGTAGCCCAGGATTCAAGGGCCTTCAGATCTTTCTGGAGGATGAGATGGTCGTCAAATGAGTGAAAAGGCCTATACAGCAAAGCATCATCCGCAAATAAACGAAGTTGCGATTTAATGTGATAAGTAATGTCGTTTATATAGCATAAGAACAGAACTGGACCAAGACAGGTGGCTCGTGGAACACCTGAGAGAACAGGAGCGGATGTTGATGATATACCATCGATAATCACACTTTGAGTCCTATGTGACAAGAAACTATTGATCCAACAGGAGAGATCTCCCCGAATTCAATAATGGCCGATCTTGGCCAGCAATTTACGATGAGAAACTACATCAAATGCCTTAGAGAAGTCAAGAATATTTATATCAACCTGGGTATTCTTATCATAATAGTGATCTAAATCTGAAATAGTCATGAGAAGCTGAGTAGTACACAAACGACTTCTTCTAAAACCATGTTGTAGGTCTGTTAAAATGGCATGATTGTACAAATGATCCATAATGTGTTTTACCACTATTTGTTCTAACAACTTCGAACAGACACACGTTAGAGAGACTGGACGGTAATTGGATGCAAGATGTTTATCATCCTTCTTAAATAGGAGCGATTTTAGCATTAGTCCAATCGGATGGTACAGCACCATCAGACAATGACTGGTTAAACAATGAAGCAAGAATTGGAGCAAGTTCGATAGCTAGCTATGAGTCAATAGACGGTTAGGAATATTGTCTGGCCCGGAAGCCTTAGACTCAACACTATTTGATAACCATGGAGCTGCTACTCTAACGTTAGAGTAGCAGCTCCCTGATATAACCATCCATTTCATATGAAAATGAGACGCAAATAGTCAGTGTATTTAATTATCATGATTTCGGATGAACACAGAAACATCAAGTTTGACTCAATATCAGGTAATGCCCATGTCAGAGTTAAACTACTATCGTATATCTAAACAAAGCAGACAACGGTAAGTTATGTTAAGATGATGGTTACGGGTCGAATCTCTGCAAATTTATCATTTTCGAGGCCCCTGAACTTCTTGCAAACAAATGCACTTTTAACTCACAGTAGGCGGACTTTCTCTTAATACCAAATATTAACCAATTAACAAGCGTGAGATTAGGACATATGAAGTATACGAAAGATTTTAAAACGACACTCCATCAAAATACGAATACATAAGGAGCTTTTATTCTGTTTTCTTATAGACATATTGTGTATGATATCATTTTGATCTAAATGCAAGTCTTAAAAATTGGATGAAACTAAAGCAATAGAAAACGAAATATTATGGTGCTTATAAACTCTCAGGCATCAACTGAGTTGATTTGTAATTTAAGCAAAGTAAGCTCTTTGGGGTAAAAATCAGTTTAATGGGTTTTAAAAGTTGTGTACAGTGTCCTAATTTTAGCATTGTCTATTTCGCCTTCTCTAGTCGATTCTGCAAATCTCAAAGCGCTTAGCTCCCCCAATGAAAAACTTCCCATGCGGACTGCATCCTCTCGCACAGAAGCAGATACATTAAGCCGAGACAACTTTTCGGTTTTTCTTTATACTGTGTAAATCAGTTATCCACAAAAGACCGAAGGAGTTTTCTCACAGATTAGTTGAAAGAAATTCAGGCTCTGAAATGAAGTCATGAACACTAACCACGAAACAAACATTCCAAATTTATCATAATTTGAAGGAAAAATCAATAAAAAATTATGATAGGCAAGTAAGACTTTTGAGGGACCTCACAGAACCACTTACTATACAATCAACTTCCTGAAGATCGGAATGTTTTTTTTTATATCTAATATAAAGATAGTTTACATTTGATAAATTACCATCATAACAAACAATAATTTAGAAATTGGGCTAGTCAAGTAACAAAGTCGAACATTGTCTCTTCCATACATATTGTCACCTTGCTTTTTTTCTACCACCGAAATCGTCTAATGGAATTGATGCATGCATCAGTGTCCAAGGAATGGGCAACTTCCAAATGTACTGCTCTGGAGGAAAAGCAGGTGAAAATCACACCATAACGTTTCACTTCAGACCGCCCCCTACACACCATCAAGGGACCAAAATAGTCCATGCCACAGTGAGTGAAAGGTGATAATTCTGCTTCAATTATGTTGCTTGGTAAATCTGCCATCAGTTGCTCGCAAGGTTTAGCTTGGTATACTTTCGACAACTGACACAATTTGTGGCCACTGCCTTTGCTAACTGGCTTCCTCCATAAATCCAAAATTTCTCCCTTAACTTAGCCAGAATGCTACTTCTGCCCAAGTGGCCGACTGCAGAATGCGCATCTCGCACAATCAGAACCGTGACTTGCGACGCTTTCGGTAGAACCATTGGGTGCTTTGTTCCATAGGGCAAGTCAGCTTTAATAAGTCTACCCCAATGCGGATGACTCCCTTGGCAGTTAGCATAGGAGAATACTTAAACAGAGGACTTCCTCTAGCCACAACATTCCCATTCGACAGAGCTTCTATCTCCTCTGAGTACACCTTTCTTTGAACATCCTTTACAATGATTGCTTCACTTTCATCTAACAGTTTAGGAGTCAATCGTTGAATACCTTCAAATTCTCCTGTTGATCTACCAATCAATTTCAAGAACTTCTTCGTTGCCAAGCAAACCCAAGCCATTACTCTCCTTAAAGTCAACCAATTGGATATCCTCGTCACTAAGACATCTGTAACGGTAGGCTCTTCGCACCTCAGAGATGCGCAGCTCACCTTCACTTCTGGATCACCTTCTTCCATGCTCCTAGCAATTATCTGTTTTGGCCACTCTGATTCTTTCTTCCTTAAGAAGTGTGGTCCACCAAACCAAATACTGTTGTTAAATATGCTTGTCGTCTTAACACATCTAGACGGTAGGTCGGCTGGGTTCATCTTGGTAGCCACATGGTGCCACCGGGATGGAGTGGACACTTCTCTGATGACCTGAATGCGATTTGCCACAATGGTATGATACCTTGCTTTATCATTAGAGATATATCTCAGTACGGCTGTACTTTCTGTCCAGTATAGAACCCTGTCGATCTTTAAGTCTATTTCCCTCTGCACAATAGCAGCCATTCTCACAGCCAAAGTAGCAGCAGTGAGCTCTAGCCTGGGAATGGTTATTTTCTTCAGAGGGGCTACCCTTGCCTTTGCAAACACGAAAGAACATTGTAGGTCACCAACACAATTAGTCTGCTTTAGATATATTACACATTCATAACCTATCACCTATCTCACTGGCTTCAGCAAAAAACGTGTAGGTACCTGGCCTTAGATGCAATTTGGTGCTCCAAATAAGATTTTTGTCTCATTTCGAAATGAAAAAGGGGTTTTCAGACTCGCGAGGCGGGGGGGGGGGCGGAATGATACTTCTGCCCCTCCACATTTTTCACTGTGGGGGGGGCTGGCGCCCCTAGCCCCCGGTTCCTACGCCCTTGAATAAGCACACAAATCCTGACGAGTTATCAAGACTGCCATATAGCCCAGATGACTGCGATTGTTCCGACGGTGCTACTGTTTTAGCCGATCTTCCGTGTTTGTGTTGCTAAAATGTTTGAAGAAACTTCAATCTTGGTCAGAGTTCACAAAAAATCGATAACGTCGAGCCGCTTGCTTTTCAAATAAACAAGTTGACGAAGTTAACCAAAAATGCAAAATGCATTGAGGTATCGATGAATTCATTGCACCACACTTCTGCTTGTTAAACAGAAATGGCTGCTGTTACAATGTAAATGAACCGAAGCACTTATGATGTCTAAATACACTATGGCATGATAAACACAGGTCAGTCTACTGTACCTGGCAATACACATCTCCACCAAAAACAAAATGGGTCTTGTACTCAATGTGATGCATGTAAAAACCAAATATGAGAAGTTTCCACGATTTCCATCGTTAGGTATTATGTAAAGGGTTTTCAGAGTTTGACCTCTCGTGACCTCAATGAGATTTAACCTCACAAACAACAAGATACCTTTACTCTATATGGCAAATCCATATACTATGTATGAAAGTATCCATAATTTCTAACATGAGAGATCATGTTTTAACGGTTTTCATGCCTCTACGAATATTCTTAAAAGTACTCGATATGTGTCGACCGTGTCTACAAATCTACTTGCCAAAACGCAACTTTCACTCGCCACTACGATTGCTGTTCAAGTCTATATACTACAGATCTACAACATTAATACTTCAATGAACAAAAGGTTAGGCACTTAGGCAGATACATGGTGCTACGTAAGTGCACATTGGAAAATTATTTTTCTGTGCAGTATGAAATTTAAACTTGCTCCCACAAAAAGCATAAATGATGAACAAAGTAAAACATGTCGCAGAATCATAAATAAGCAGCTACGCCTACTGTAGTGTCTCAAACAATTAAAAATAAAACATCTGCAAAAAACCTACGAAGATACCATGCATCAGTTCTGTTACATTATAGGGTTGCATATTACGAGACGTATACTATACAGTAGCTATAGGTGTGCGCGAGTCCTAAGCCTGTACAGTACCTCACTGCTACCTTGAACCGCTACTCGATTAGCGCGACTTCGTACATTTTCACAATTATTTATCATGTCTAATTACTCCATTACACCGCCTAAATCAAAGCGATCGTTTACGCGATGAACAGCTAAAATTGGAATAGCATCTGGAGGAGTGTTAGCGCAGTGATTACTGCTGGTGCCTTTCAATCATAAGGTCCCGAGTTTGAGTCACTCCAAGATTAATGTATGTCGTACACTTACATAGTTGTTGACAATTGACAATTCATAATCATGGACGTTAAATATGAATCTAAGAGACTGACTTCGGTCAACATGCCGTTTTGATAAGCCAATGATGGCTTCATCGCAAGTTCCTGCTTTCAGGAGGATCTAAAATACATACATATTAACTTGTGTTGAGTGAAAATCTTTGCAAAAAACCTCGCAGCAATAACAGTAAACTTGCCTAAAAACTCTTTAAATTGTTGTATATTCTGCAAATTATGACTGAAGGCAAGTAGGAATGCCTTGCGTTTAAAAGGTTTTCACAATTTGACCCTAGTGACCCCAAATGAATTTTTACCTCCACCAAAACAATAAGCTGCTTCTACTCAACGTGGTAGTCCTACATACAAAGTATGAGATTGGTCCAAGCTCCCCTTCTCGAGATATCGTGCTTACAAGCACGTCGTCACACACACACACGCGCGCGCATCCAGTATGGCATAAAGGAGGATATGCGAAAACGATGATTCCGTAAATGTGATGCATAATTTGGTGCTCGGAAACGACCTCAAAATATCGTGCTAGTTGCAGGCGATGTTTTCACCAGGTGGACATATCCTATACCTGACTTCAACTGTGATAGCTCATACATTGGTATACGAGTTCTGTTCGCGATTTGGTTGCCCTTGACCAAACATCCACAATAATGAGGGGAGAGTGCAAATTGTTAAGAAATTAAGAAGACCAGATCTTTCACTAGGCTTTATCACCCTGACTCAAATGGGATGATTGAGAGATTTAATCAGACTCTTGTGAATATGTTTTCCTCCTACGTGGACGAAAAGCAACAAGAATGGGACCAGATATATTTGCCACTTTTGACTGCATGATACAGAGCTTGTGAACAAAACGCAACCGGCCAAAATGCTGTTAGGCTTGGATGGGAAACTCATACACTTTAACTTTGTTAATAGTGACCGAAGCAAATAATCAACCTGGCGTTTCTAGCTGTAGAGATTATGCCTGTGAATTGAAAGAAAAATCTGTCATTATGTATGACCTTATTATGGAAAACTTTGGGAAAACTGGAAATCGCCAGAAGAGAAACTATGATGTAAAGGTAGCATATAACAATTAAAAAGTTATTGACTTAGTTTTTTTCCCCGAGAAGAACAAAAACTAGAGAATTGTCACCAAAACTAAAACGAAGAAAGTGGATTGTACCATGTGTTCTAACACGAAATTAACACGGTTGGGCGACAGACCGCCCAACCGTGCTATGAAGAAATAGGCTCACACGACCTTTTGCGTCCAGTTGTCTGAAGATTGCCCCACAGGCGTGAATCTCGAGTAACAACGTTGTTGTATATTATCATATACGTACCGTACTATATTATGTGCTTGCTCTAATTCTATATACTGAGTACTTTTGCAGCAGGAAGTGGCAACTGAATCTTTGACGTGACAAGATCACTTGTTCGGCGGCCTTGATGTTGACAGATGTTGACAGAATTATATGTAGTATATATAGATACAATTATATATTCAAATATAATAATACATTCATGTACAATTTGTCGCTTACAAACGTTTTGATTAAACACACAACTTATTACATGAAAATCGTACAGTACTTCAGTTGTACAAACATCATCCATCATTAATTTAATGTTATGTAGACATCATACAATTATCCATCGACAATGAATCCCCTTATTAGACTGTAAATACGTATGTCAACGGTTAATTTAAAGTAGAATTTGAGACCAAAAGGCAATATTTAAATAACTCATGTACTGCTGTGCTGCTCCTTCCGCAAGAATTGGTTTTGTAGATGCTACTGTAAGCGATATGTGACATGCGAAAGGTCAACCAAATTATACCTTTAACTACTCAAAATTTCGACAATTTGACTATTTTCCCCGACATTCGACTACTTGCTGTCTCACGTTTCGAATACTTTACCTCAAAATGTCGACTGCTTACTCTAAATTTCGAGCTTTCGATACTCTGAAAGAGGGAAACATTCTTTTCAAAGGTGTAATTTGAAACATTTGTTTTTGGCTTGAAAGGAAGTGATCATTGTATTAGTTACTTGCCGCTTCAAAATAACAGGATCCCTATATTATATGAAAGTTGTTACAAATAAAAATGAAATGTTCTAACGGTTAAGGTTAATGATTTCAAATGTCATAGCAACTCCTAACAACACACTGTGATCACAGTCTGTCGTGTCTGCGAGAACTTATTGAGTAGGTATCGAAATATATTGAACCATGTTATTTGTATTGCTATGAAACGTCATTATACTCTGACAAGTTTGTTAACTATAAGAATGACATTAGGCATACTTGATCAACTAGGTATTTTGCATACAAAAAAATACGAAGACCAGTTTACATGATGCAGTGTAATTTGATGGCAAACTAATTAACGATCCGAATAAAATTGCTCATGCATTTAATGGTTTTTCGTCAAAACTGGGCCAACGCTGGCTTCAAACATTCACAGCAGTACAACTGCAGATAAGTATATGGATAATTATAATCCTTAAACTTTGTTTTATGTCACCGACGGATGAACATGCAATATATAACGTTGCTCTCTCCTGCTTAAAACCAAATAAATCTGCTGGTTTTGACAATATAAAGCCTTCTACATTAAGAAAAGTAATTTATTACAACGTAAAGCCTTGGCTTCACATTATAAATTTATTCCTACTTACTGATATTGTCTCCGATCGCATTTAAAATAGCCAAATTTGTTCCAGTTTATAAAAAAGGTGATCCTGAAGTTTGTGACAACTACCGACGAGTCTCTGTCTTATCTGGGATTTCGAAGGTATCGAGAGAATAGTTTATAACCGTATTAATATTTTATTGATAAACAAAATATTTTGTTTAAAGGTCAAAACGGCCCCGTCCAGGACACTCAACTGAACTTGTCTTAACAAACGGTTTGGATAGATTGTCTGACGCTTTGGACAAGAAAATGATCTCAGTATGCGTTTTCTTAGATTTTTCTATAGCGTTTGACACCATTGATTACCAAATTTTATTCATGAAACTATATGTCATTATCAAAGGTACGGCACTTAATTGGATTGTAAGTCATCTTTCTAATAGAATGCAATTTACATCATTCAATAATGTCGAATCAAATCCATTGAAAATTGTATGGGTTTTCCCACAAGGTTCTATTTTAGGACTTCTGCTTTTACTATGTATGATCATGATATTTACATTGTTTCAGAGAATGCTCCATCATTTTTTTTTGAGGACGAAAATAATATTTTCTTTACTGGCCGCAATCCTACTACTATGAATGATACCAGTTGCTATGAACTTTCCCAAGTTTACGCATGGTGTTCTGCTAATTAATCTCTCTTAATGTGAGCAAGACAAATTACATTGATGCTCATAATAAAGTTCAGAGAAAAGTGTCATTTGGCATTAAAACGCATGGACGTAAAGTGTTTAAATAGGGTAAATTGTAGCCTACATGTTTTGAGGAGCTATCATTGACTCTATAGTCTGACCTGCAATAATCATATGAAGTCTATTTTAACAAATATTGCTAGAGGTGTTGGAATTCTTTCTAATCTGAAGCGTTCACTACCTAAGAATATTCTTCGTTCATTGTACCTTACTCTTATTTATCCTCACTTGACTTATTGCGTGACTGCTTGGTACAGCGTATTACAATATTTAAGAAAAATGGACTCCCCAGAAATGAGCAAGTCGCCATGTATCGTCTGCTTACTACAATGATCACACTAGCAAGCTATTCGCTTCAGTTAATAATATCAAACTTCTTAGTTTTATCAATGTTCGTATAGCCAATTTTGCTTTATCGTTCTATAAATAACGTTAATCCTCCCGTCTTCAGAATTGTTTTACAACAAAAAATTACACATGCACAATACGAGACAGGCCAACAACATGAGCATGCGACGTCCTGGGACTGTAATTACAAACATAACTTACGTTATCGTGGTATTACTTGCTGGAATTCTTTGCCTAATTATACTCTGAAAATTTGGTTTCACCACACCCATTTAAGAATGTCAGATCATTCTACTCAAGTAACTATAAGGACTGTTCCTTACATTGTCCTATGATCCTAGATATCTGCCTCATTTCAGTTGATTTATTTCTTTTTCTCAACATGTTATGATCATTCTTTCTTTCTTCTTCCTTGGGAGTGTAGTAGGAGGAGGGGGGTTTGGTTTTTGTTTTGCCATTTGATATATTTGCTTTGCATGGGAGTGGCAATTCTCGTTAAGAGATTCTTTTAACAGGAAAATGGATGTAATGGGGAGGGGGGGGGGGGGGTGGTGCAATTTGGCCGGTAGAACGGTATTATATTACAAAACGAAACCGAAATAGCATTTTGAAATTGAAAGATATGAGATTAAAAACCAAAGAGTAATCATTGATGACCTATTTGAGAGCGAATAATTGACGTTCACAAACCGTGATTAAAGTGATGCATCTGTTGTAATTAATAAGACAAATTTAGAAATGTAAATATATTTGACTCAAACTGGTGGTAGTCTCTGATATTCTTATCTAAACCGAGTGGTTATTCTTTTCCATTATGTAGCAAATAAACCGATCCACGTGGTGTTTATAAAGGGGTTTGATAACCTTTTCAAATTTTCAAGCATTGTTCTCCACCTCTCATATCATTGATTGTGTACTTAGCTGTGATAAAGTATCTAGCTTATACAAACTTAACTGACCTAATTAACGATGCATCGCACAAAGTACTTTAACCTAATCAACTCTATCAAATATTCTTAATTTAAATTTATTTTATATATATTAAATGTATTAATTATTCAATAAATAAAAATTTAATAAATGAAAATAAATACAAAAAAAAAATTCCGTCTCATTTATTCAAGATTATTAAACATGTATATGGTATATCGATTATATTTAGAGTTCTGATAACAACATAGGTATGTCATCTGAATGATACAAAGGAATTATTAACATCATGTGAAAATTGATTCTGAATTGAGTATTTCTTCTTCTCCACTTATACCGAAATATATGTATACATATCCAGAAAAACATAGATGATAAAGCAGAGGTTAAGTCGAGAGTCGCAAAGTTCATTGATTGAATGGGAAAAGCAAGACCTTAATGCCATGTATTTTCTACGAGCAGAGCTAGTAGAGTTTCGCTTCGAGGCAATGTGCTTCTCAACGTTAAGAATGAATTTCATTTTATAGAAGAAATTGTAGCAGTCAGGCTTAACATTGTTTTGTTTACAATTGAAGATAAAGTATTTGATGTGAAGGATAAAAATTTCAATGGGTCGTAACCTGTTACCAGTTTACCGAATAAGAGTTTTTTTTTTGAGCAGATAAACTGTCTACCAAAAAATGTCAGAATAAACGTTCAATAGTTTCCTCTTCAATATTGCTAAATGTACAGAGTGGAGAAGCCGCTATTCTCATTAAATTTCAAAGCCGATCGGTTCCTAAGATGCGGTGTAAGAATCTGAACTGGAAATATTGTATTTTTGCCCCAGAAACTGTACGGGAAGGCACCTTAAATATCACTAACCAATCGTCTTGAGAGAAGTCAAAGGTAACGCTCCATGAGAGCAGGCTTTTGGCGGGAGTGAAATACAGTCTATAAGGCGAGGAAAGACTACTTGTGACATTTTAAGACATAAGATTGACAAGGTGATCTTGCTGTTCCTCGACACCATATTCTAAACTGACAGAATCTTTCCAACTTTTAGGAATTGCAGAAATGATCCCATGAAAACAAGTAAAAGGATACCTTAATATCTTAAATTTGATTAGAAAAGCATTGAAGGACAATATCTTTAACAAACAGTTAACCGGCAACGTGAAGTTTTTTGTCATAAACAATGGTATTATCAATTCTAATAAAATGATTATTCCAAAGGATTTGATCACCAAAGTGATCCGAAGGATTCTTAAAGGTAACTTTACTCCAAGCCATGCAAATTTGCTTAATGAAGACATTTTTGATACAGGAAATATCCTCGACATGAAAATTACATTTGAAAAGCAACTCTTTACCGAACGGCGAAAGAGAGGAATGAAAAGAGAGCTTCCAATACCCAGTGTTGGTATTATTACAATAACGCTTGACCCATGAGGTTTTATGGGCTTCCACAAAGCTGTGAGCATGTATTATTTTTAAAGGTGGGCTCGCTCGTAAATTCCTCGTAAATTCTGTCCTTCACACCAACCGATTCAAAAATAATATCAATACTACCCTCTACCGGTTCGTCGCTGTTGTCTCGTAATTTTTTAGCAATCCCGTATTTACGGCTAGTAAGCAATAAACGGGTTTGGCTACCTCAGGAAGCGGTGGCGTTGACGAAATTCCTGCATAATTTCTTGTCTATGGCAGTGTCAGTATAGTATGCGGTAAATTATTACACCGCGTTTTCGTGTGTGTTGTGTGATACAAAACTCTGTAGTTTGTTAATACGTTCAGAACTGTTCAAGACTAGTGGGCTGTACAGTACAGGTTATGGTCGAATTTTGCATCAGGCGTAGGCTTTAGTTTGACCAGGGAGCTGCTACTCTAGTAGCTCCCTGGTCTATTTTTATGCCTACATGGTGAGCAGTCGAAGTCCGACCGGTTTGGGTGCCCTGGTTTCGTAGTTGATTCACTGATTAGGAAAGCTCTGCATGTTTTATGCTGTATCGAATATTAGAAGTTTAGCCTATAGAAGTACAGTAACCTAATGCTATTTTACTGTAAATAAAACAGTGTATTTCAAACTTTTACAGATGCACCAGTCTTGTACTAACCTGAGTAAAGTATTTGAAATATTGTAACCGAAGTCGCGAGTCGCCATTTTGTTACAACTCAAGAAACTAATAGTGAATATAAATCCGATACACACTGACGCGTGTCACAAAAATAAAAACGCAAATACAAATGAAAAATTTTTCTGAAGTGATTACAACATTGGGTATCAAACGTATGGTCAAGTCTGTCATTTGTGAACAATTGGTATTTCATTAAATTTCAATTGGTTTATACATAGTAAGTCTCTTAACTTTGTCAGGATTCCCGTTCCAAATAAAGTAAAAAATAATGCTTTGGATTTTTGTAATAAAGTCTTTTGTGTGTCTAGGCAGAACCTGAAAAATGAAGACGATTTGGCTGATTGCAAAAGACTTCACTATTGTGTTTCTGCCAATAGGTGTGAGATCATGGCCATTCAAAACTCTAAGCTAGAGTTTCAGCCTAGATAGCCTTTTCGTCTCATAGTTTAAGCGAAAGAGATCGTTACCATTGTGAGTTAAGTTGATACCGAGATACCTAATAGGAGAGTAAGTAATCAAAATATTGAATTCACTGACATGAGCTGGGTTATTTGAAATGAAAGGACCCAGGGGAAGAAACTGGGACTTGCTGAGATTAATTTTGAGACCTAATGCTAGTCGAATTTTTCTAAGGTATTCAGCACCTTAACAGTGCTGTTGTGGGTACCGTCTAAAAATAAAGTGGTGTCTTCGGCATATGTCACATTAGAATAGTGTAATTTAGTTAATTTGAATTTTTATGACAGAAGAAGTCAATCTGTCAGCTGGTTATTTTAGAAAGTTTGTCAAGTAACCAAGTACTTTTAGTCAACCCTGGTTGTTGTTGATGGAAAGTAGTGTCCAGGGATGTAGAACGATTTACATCAACCCTAATCCCTCTATTCACTACAAAAGTACAGGGTAGCATAATTGAGTATATACAAAAGAAACATCACCAGGTCAGGGCATAGTTAAGATAATACAAAGGTACAGGGTAGCATACTCTTAAGATAGCTAGTGCACACAAAAGAAACACTACCAGGGCAGGACATAGTCAAGATGACAATGTGTTGTATCGCCAGGTGATGCTAATTGTTACACTAATAATTATGCGAGACATCACATCCAGCCAGTGAAGTGAGGGTTGGATAAGATTTTTATTCACTCTCCAAAATACCATCATCGGATTGAGTCCTGCTATGTCTCTTAGCTGAAAAAGACGGAGCTAAAGTATTGTGATTTTTCATATCATGGGGCACAGGATCCTATAGAATACCTGTATTGAAGCCTGGGCTGGCATACTATAATTATTGTCTGGCATTTAACTGTGAAAGCTTATGAAGCGAACCGCAGATGGCGGGGGAAATTACCGGGTTTAGGGTCCTTCGCTTCGAACTCATAAGTTATCAATGAGGAGGCAAGAGTGTTCTTGAAACAACGGCTGACATTTTATTACAAACTCTACACAATATGAAAATGAAAATATACAAATGAACAAATGGCTTAATAAACTTAAATGGCTTAAAGGACTCTTAACTCTCTTATTAAAACTATCCTAACTCGGGGAAAAACCTAAGCTCAAACTATGAATTACCAATAACAGAACTCTATCTGTACCATAAATACTCAAGCTACGAAATACCAATCTCGCAATAACTGTACGAAGTGTAAAATAAACAATGTAAGATGAACATAATGAAATAAACTGCATAAATAATAATAACCGTTTGCCAACAGGCGAGGAATTTTACACCTTCGTAATGGCCAGCCTAGGGCAACACATGCCAGCTGCAACACATTATAGGCCTTTTCACCTAAACTGTTCCTAGACAGCAGGAATTTCCACCTCCTGAACCCACAAACTCTCAAGAGACTTGGCACTCTATAGCTATCCATAAAGGCTAAGATTAAAAGGACAAGCTCTGAGACAACTCTATAAGTAACAACAGTAACAATAATGTTCAAAATACAAAATACGAATACGTACACTCTTTACACCGCGAGCAGTACAATACTGAAATACAGGTACAATAAATAATCTTACTCAACTGAACTGTCAATACAGTACAATACACGTAACTGTGAATAACTCTCTGTAACTTAAACCCAACCTGACCGGTACTGTCACTCTACAGTACAGTATAAAAGTACGCAATACTACTAGCACCCATGTGCTTAACAATACACAACCACCGATCTACACAGTGTACACAACACACGCTATAAACCGATAGGACCAAGGTCCAAATACACAACCTAACATATACTCTGTACGGTGAAGTACAACCTAACCAAACACTTAAAATTTCAATTCAATTAAATAAACAAAAGGGTACGTACGGCAGTATAAAAACAATAATATGTATTACTTAATCCCTTAATATACTGAAGTCAGCTCGCTCGCGAATAACAAGAACTCTCCACGCTCGCGGACATCGAGACTCCATCGCCGCTAGCCAGCTCGCTATACAGTATGTTGGTATGATCCGCCATCTTGGAAACCAATGGCTTCGAGCCAGAAGCCGAACCATCCAAAAACCTGAGGCATCCTACCTCTAAGAAGGGTGACATCTCCTTCCTGACTTCAGGTGATAAAGATATAGGTAAATCTGGGCTAATGACGACCCAAGATTAATGAAATATGATGAAATAATAAGGGGTTTACGAGGCGAGCCTCGGAGATCTGCAGGGACGATGCTGCCATTGAAACGACGTATACAGAACTGAACTACAAAACACGTGGAAACAACTAGGCCGTGGCTATTCTTACAACTAGTCGTAACAATTATTGAAAGACGTTAAATTTATAAAACTTGTTCTGTATCATTAGTTGGTTGGAGTATTTTTTTTACATTGCATAATATTTTTGGATAGCCGCTAGGCGAATGTGTCGCATTGCCACTTACTTTTTGTGGGTGATAACCACTTTTGACTTCAGAGGCTAAAAAGTCACCCAGGAAAGAGCCTGGGCACGAAAACCATACAACCAAACGACTGATCAGCTCTCAACCCCAGTCCCCTTCCATCGAGACTGTGACGGCGGTGATCATCGTCAGGTATGTATATCCAGGGAGTTTCCATTACAACTCCCTGGTAAAGCGATTCCCTTTGAAAGGTAACATATATATATACTACACATGATCTTAGTAAAACACTGTTACATTGTACAAACGGCGTGCCACAGAAATAGTACGTTAAAACTTTCATCTTTAATATACGGTAAGCACTCAGCTCTTACGGAAACTCATGATACGAGATTGACGGTATCATTAGGGATACGCACATAGGCGTAGGAGCCTGATTTGATTTGGGGGGCTGTAACGACTTGCCGAAAAATATTGCGTTCAACATCTTAATGTGCTATCGTATAGGCATTCATCGGTTATTACATCACATGCCGATAACCGATGAATGCCTATATGACATGCACAAGAAGATTTTAAACGCGCGCGAAGCGCGAACAATTTTGGTTATATCTTCCCTGTTATTTACCTTCCATATTGGTTATAATTATTGGGGAAGCCGTTACAGTAATAGCGATAATAATAATATCAGTTTAACCGTTGAAAAACACATTGCAAACTTTTCTTCTTTCAGTAGGTGCCCGAAAAATTCTCAGCATATTGCCCGAATTTTTACCAAAAATTTTGGTTGGGGGGGGGGGGCAGCAGCCCTCCAGCCCCTACGCCTATGGATACGCATATCTAAGCTAAGCTTCATTTCACCGTGGTGTCTTCTTATCATGTCGTCACAACTTGTGTATATCTTCTACACATTGTGGTAAAAACATACCCTGGTTTCGACTTGGTTATAGCTGCAGGCGATACCTGTCTCGTGTTTCCATTGTCTTGCATTTCCGTAAAGGTATCTCATACCATGGAGGTAAAACAGAACTGTTTACCTCCATGCTGATACCAATAAACCAGGGAGTTGTTATTCAATAACAACTCCCTGAATAAACCGAACGCTATTTTGCATACGAACCGATCTTATATATTCCAAACAATATACACATATAATCTCGTATATTTCGTTTGTCAGTTATGACAACCTTCTTCAGTATTTTTTCTGCTATTGGATTTCTCGTTGGAAAGTAAAGTATATACAACAAAACATGGCTTTATTTACAAATCTGAAAAGTTTCCTTACAGTGCTTTGGAGTATTCAAGTAATCGTGGTACTAGGAGAGTCGGAACCAGAAACGGAACCACCTTGGAGACGTAAGTACGCAGTTCGCTCTGTGGCTAATGGGGTCTGCGGTGTTTTGTGACCAGAATAAACGTATCGTTGCCGGTGTTCTCTCCCTGGCTGGTATGGTGAGGTAGGGGTGGGGGGAGGGATGCTTAACCGAGGGTAAAGTCCACAACCCAAAATGCTTCATTGAGTGATGATATTGTAATCAAGTTTCGTTATATTCTCTTTCATATTATTTCTAAGATCTTCGAAAATGCGGGCTCGATTGGTTACGGAGGCGTGGCTGGGAGAAAGACGGGGTGGGGGTTATTACTTGTATTAGGGTGGATCCATTCATTAAATATTGTAACAAGGAACCGCGAATGAAGTTGAGGTAACCATATGTAGGCTAACAAGGTCGTACCACGTAAAGCCTTGTCACTTCAAACAGTTCCAAGTACGTATTAGGTCTACTTATGTTTTGAATATAGCATGAGGCGTGCCGTCTGTGTGACAATGGAAGTGCAATCATTGGTGTTAATACACCAAGTTGTTAACACTTTGATATAAGTATGTCAGATATATTGTCGTAGGGATAATTTGGTTTTCTTTGTCCTTAAAAAAACGATTTGAGGAAATAAACAAGAGGAAGTAACAAGTGTTCATAATGAAATAACTTTGAATTCATATCGTTAACAAAATATTGTCATGATTTAAAAAAAAAATAAGTACTCGTTTAACTAAAATAATCAATTTTATCTCGTTAATCATTTGTATTGTATATGTGGCGAACAATTGTTGTTGTAAACAGGGGATGACATTGATGTTTGTATCACAAAACCGCGCCACGACACCTTTTGTTCATCGCATCACAGGGATATTCGTGTGACTGAAATTCATTGTTTAGCAAACTTGCGGGACATTTGCCTTCAAATCGGCTCAATTTTTACGTCTTGATAACAATTTATATCGTAGAGATTAAATTGTTTTGTAATTAGGGGATTTTTGTTATGAATTTGTATTGCTACAGCAGATTTTAATGATGTTATCATATGTCAATTGAACTGAAAATGTCTTTCTTTTCCAATATGTAAGTCATGCATGCACTTATCCGCTACGGATTGAAGGAGCATTCTCACAGACTAGTGAAAGAATTTCTAAATGAAATTAACAATATTAACGAAACCAACATTCCAAATGTAGGAAAATGTTAGCGCCAATATCAACACAAATTATGAGAGGCAAATAAATCTTTTGAAGAACGTCTGCAATGATGAAATCACAGACCTTCCTTCTGATGTGATCCACTTCGAACTTGTTCTTATATAGTTTGTAACATTGTATGCCACTGTTGTGATAGTGCATTCGGTAAACATTATAGAAACCAACTCTCCCGATCAAGCCCATGATATGTTACTACTTTTGTCATAGTTTCGTCACAGTAGTTTAAGGTATACTGGATCATTGAAGCTACCAATCGGTCACAAATCGATACCGGTTACCGTTCGTGACATATGCCTAATCTGATAAATTTGTAATACGCATGTGAAACAGACGGCGCTTCTCACTGATGTGCATTTGCGAAAGAACATTCTACTGAGATGGAAAATTTGGTACAATTTAGCAAGCGGAAATTGATTTTCCTTCTCTTCCCTAGAAAATAATGTAATTTCACAGACAAATTTCAGTGCAATAAAGTTTGCGTGAATTGTAGAGCTGGTATGCGGACACTTGACACGTGATTGCAATACTCTAGAAGAGAGTTATTGGGAAGGGCGGGAGGGGAGGGGAGGGGGACGGGGAATGCTCCCTTCCACCCGGCCACTTAGTACACAAGGATGCTTTTAATATTTTATTTGACTGATGCACTACCTGACATAGCACTTTACCCTTTGTTCCATACGTGATAATGCAACTGCAGGATACAATTAATTCACACTTTTTGACATTTCATTAATTCCCCCCCCCCCCCCCCCCTCTTGACTGGAACTGTGTGATGGTTGCAGCTGTTTACTTGAAAATTATGTATTTTTAGGTCAAACCACATCTTCATTGTATTTTGTATAACACCAAGATGTGATAAATTTGTTCTTATTTTGTATATGCATCTGACAATCGCAGGGTGAAAGAAGCATCAGATAAATTTATATGATAGTCTCCTAACTTTCCTTTACAATATATCACTAATCCACAAAGAACAAAAAGCAGAGACCTTTAACAGCTTAGCAACATATTAAATATATCAACGAGAAAATTATAAAACTCTTGGAGTAAATCCACCCTAAAATATCACAGTCCATCTTCTTAAGTCCCCTTCCTGGAGAAAGATAGTGTATGACTATAGCCAGCCAAAGTAGGCTATATACAATCACCCATTTTGCGAGTTAGGGACAATGTATTAAGGAGGTGTTCTTAATTAACAGTGTAGAATAGTTTTCTCTTCAATGTTAGTATTAAATTTGTCTGCCAACGGAGGTTTTAATTATTCTTTCTTTTCCAGTAATATTTAACATACTTGACTACTGTACTAGTGATTATGAATGCCATTTTGCATGTGATTCTCTGTCATCGGTCACATGTTCTTGTCACCCAGCTTGTGAATTATTCCAAGATTGTTGTTACAATACAATTGAAAAAAGTATTTACTTTTTTTTTTTAAATATAGTCAACATTTCTACGATTAAATATCGGAATGGAATAAGAAATGAATTACGCTGCAAAACAACATAAGAAAGATTTAGAAATTTCTTCTCCTGTGAAAACAATCAGTTTCCTGTCATATGTCAAACATCAGTATACATCGCCATCAGTTGTTGTACCAAAACAAATTATGGATATGTCAAAAAACTATAACAAGAAGGCAATTCACTGATTTGCATATCCCATTGCCAGCAAACACTGATTTCAGTTGAACATGTTTAATATTAGCTATGCAATCTGGCAATCGGAGGAAATTACTACTTGACATTTGCATTATTGTCAACGTTAGTATTCTCTTACAAGTGAGGCTTTATAGTTATTCTTTCTTTTCCATTCACGTTACAGAAACTGTACGGACTGAGTTCTGCCCTTTCGATTATGAATGTAGTTCTTCATGTGGTTCTCTGACATCGGTCAAATGTTCTTGTCACCCAGCTTGTGAAATATTCCAAGATTGTTGTTACAATACTATCGAAAAAAGTAATCGCTCTTCCAAAGACAACGACACAGAAATATTTTTGTCTGAAGTTCTTCCCGAGATGAGAGATTACTTTCAGTGTGCTAAGGATGTCATATCACAGCAGAAATACTGGATGGTGTCGAAATGTCCAGATACATGGACGGGGCTTAACGAATGTGACGTCACAGGCGACGACACAGATATCACCGTGGGTAGATTGGAAGATAATTTATCTGGTATTCCAGTTTTATCAAGGAAAGGACTAACCTACAGAAATATTTACTGTGCTCTCTGTCATGGAGAGGATTTATCCGACCTTTCACCTTGGTCATTCGAGGCTAAAGGTTGTGAAGACAGTGATATTTTTGAAACAGCTACGAACCTGACTGTTAAAGATCAAATCTTTCTACTGAGAGAACACTGTCAAAGCTTGTCCTTCCTTCCACCTTCAGATCATCCATTTTACGTGTTATTTTTCATACCTTGTTTTGAAATTACCGATGACGTAATCGATACATGTGACGACAACACAACTAGCGAGGATATCAGACACAAATGTTCGACCATAGCAGCTCCCATTTCGATTGGAGGGTACTTCAAAAATACCTTCTGTGTTGAATGTTACTATTCTTCTCATCAATATATCAACTATGAGGTTTTAGAGATCTGTCCAAGATATGATGACGTTTTCTTCAAAGTAAATCCGACCATTTCAGTGCAGTGTTTCAGAGACATTGAAACCGGTGAAACCATATGCCCAACACCCCAACCTCCACCCCTCGTACCAATTTCTATAACCTTTAATTTTGGTGGTAATTCTGGTGGTATATCAATTATAAAAAGCAATGAAAGGATCCAAGAAATATCTGTGACTTGTAACGTTGGACAGGTTTTTGATCCACTCGAGACTAAGTGCAAACTATTAACATGTCCTAGTGGTTACGTCCTGAAAAGTTCATTATGCGTACAACTGCCAAATATTACTACAAATTCGTCAGAAGAATGTAATCACTATTCTATACATATGAAAGCTGACAACGTGAACTTTATCAACAATTCTTGTTTGGAGAACATGGAAACAACTTTTAATTGCCTACCAGCGGATTTGGTATTACTTTTACAAGCAAACATGGAACATTACAATACATCGTGCAGAATGACGAGCCAAGTACAGGTTGTTTTAGAAGTTGTCACGACTTCTTTAGAAATAATTGGAAGTCTCTTGGAAAAAGCTGGCAGTACATCTTCGCAAAATTCACATGCATGCAAAAGTTTAAACATTGTGGAGTTTTTGGCGTACTGTCCATCCAAAGTGGAGAACCCGACCCTATATTGTGATTCGGAGTGGTACAGTGAACCCCAGTGGAGTACATTTGGTAATATTACTGCTGGAATTCTTTTCCAAAATTCATCGGAAACTACTGACGTATCTCAAATAAAGATTCGACATTTATTTCAATTTTCATCAACACATGGCAACATCTCATCAGAGGACATTTTAGTACAAAGATGCGTATTTAACTTTAGTGAAGTATCATCATGCCCGATGATTACACTCGATTCAAACGTCTTTCTCCCTTTGGAAAACGAGTCCAATGTTTTAGTATATGTGGCGAATATATCGATTCAATTTACTCCAGATATGTATACAATACAACAGAATGGTGACATACAGGTGTGTAACTTTTTGGAAGCCTCTGGCACCGTTGTGACTTATAGGTTTTTGCCTCAATATTCCCAAACACAAAGTATCCTGAGCACGGTTGGTATTTCTCTTTCGGTGATTGCACTGCTTTTAACATTGATCAGCTACTCCGTATTTCCTACATTAAGAACCAGACTAGCAAACATTATAATCATGACCCTTTGTGGTTGCCTTGTAGTGGCTCAGATACTACTTATCTTCGCCGGTATTTCTACTCTTCATCGTACCTTATGTTCAGTAATATCTGGTCTTGGCCATTTCTTTTGGCTGACTGCCTTCTCGTCTAGCTCAATATTAGGTTTTCTTATGAATCAGACTTTCAGTCTCAGAAACCAAACATTAAGAGGTGTAAAACCTTCCAGAAAATCAGTATGTCTTTTCATACTACTGTGCTTTGTTTTGCCAAGTATCATCAGTGGGACATTACTGATTATTTACTCTGTGGATGAAGATGGCATTTACGGAATAGGGTATGGTTCTAACTCAGGATGCTGGATTGGTGGACCAAAGATTAACTTGTATGCCTTTGGTATTCCGGTGGCAGTGAGTGTTGTCATAAATATGATATTCTTCATACACATAACCGTCTCCATTTGTATTCAAAAGAGAAGTAGTCGGAGAATCAGAAAGACCAAGGAGGAAAGCCACTTACGTGAATTGATGATTTATTCAAAGGTGAGAAGTTTGGCAGATTTCTTTACCCCCTTCTTCTCATAATGTGGCAATGACATCCCATAAATACCTTAGCAGGATACGTATGAATATATATATATATGATACAACCACAATTAAACATTAAAAAACGCTGTTATGTGGACATTATTTCGAGAAACCGAGTGCATATGTCTTATGCCCATAGTGCCTGTAAATTAGTTTGAACAGTGTGAGAGATACCGCTGGCTTGTTTTTTTTTTAAATTTAGTGTCTACTGATGTCAATGATGACGACTCGCTGGCAATCTAACTAGAATTACACCAAACTTTCAAAACCTTACAGTTCAGGAAATTACAAGAGATTCCTTCCAAGTTTGTTTAAATTACGGAGCTCATTCACAAGTCACCAAACATATCATTGCTGAATTCTAAAGATGTGATTCATGAAAGCATTATCCTTACAACTACCTGACTTTAAATAGAAACAAAAACCCCAAACAAAGACACAAACAAACAAACGCATTACCCAAAAGAATTTTGAAATGCCATACATCTAGGAAAACAGGCATCGATTGCATAATTTACTTTTTTGTTTTGAACTGTATATAAACAATTCAATTATGCCAAGTTGGTCACTACTTGAAGCTCATAGTCTATTATTTATTCATTAAATGTGATTTGGTTATATTTTTTCTTCTTCAGATATTCATAATCCTAGGGTTAACCTGGGTCACTGGCTTTGTTGCTGCGTTGTTTGATGAACCTTGGCTATGGTATGTCTTTATCATATTCACGTCATTGCAAGGACTTTTCATTTTTCTTGCCTTCACTGTCAAATCCGAAATTTGGGGGATGTGGAGTAAGCGGCTGGGCATGTCTTCTGACTCGTAAATTTCATCTTCACAAGGTGTGTATTATCAACCTGGAAAAGGACTTGCATTCCAATTTTAAGCCAAAAACCTCGTGGAATCCGCCCAAGGCCCATTATGCGCAGCTTGAATCATTTATTTCGGCAATTGAAGAGGATGTAAAAACCCAGGCCTCTGCCCCAGACTTCCGCGACAATCTCAACAAAACTGAGAGACAGGTTATCCATGAACTCCGGAAGCGTCATGACACTGTCATCAAGCCAGCCGACAAAGGTCCTGCAATTGTCGCTATGGGCAAACAATTCTACAGAGAGGAAGCCAACAGTCTACTCGGCAACCCTCAACACTACAAACTCCTGGATTCTGATCCTACTCAAGAAATCACACAAATCGTGAAAAGAGTCATCCAAAATATAGCCTCTAACGGTTCCATTGACCGCAAGTTAGGCCAAAACCTCCTTGAAAACGATCCATAACCTGGTCGCTTTTATTTTTTGCCTAAAATTCACAAATAAGGCAATCTCGGGAGGCCCATAATATGGGGTAATGGTATAGCGACTGAAAAAAATTACAAATTCGTGGATCTTCTCATCCAACCTCTTGTTTCGGCTCTACCGTCCTATGTGCAGGACACTACGGATTTCATCCGGAAAACTGGGGAAATAAAACATCTTCCCCTATTTACTCTGTTAGTTACCTTGGATGTGTCTTCGTTATACATAAATATCCCCAACGAAGAGGGCATTTCGGCCTGCACAAAAGCATTCAAACCGAAACGTGGCAAAACCCCAACGAAGAAATAATGGCCGAATTGATGCAACTTATCTTGACCGGCAATAATCTGGTATTTGGCAGCAAACACTACCTCCAAATTCATGGCACCGCAATGGGTACCAAAATGGCACCGTCTTTTGCCAACATCTTTATGGGAAACCTCGAGAAAGAATTTCTATCTCGACAAAACTTGAAACTACACATGCACGTGGTTACGTTTCATTGACGATACCTTTATGATATGGACCCATGGTGAGGCAAATCTAAAACTCTTCATTGATGACATAAACTCGTTTCATCACACTATCAAATTTACTGCTGATTTTTCTGAACATGGCGTTCACTTCCTGGACACCACTGTGACCCTACAAAATAGTTCACTCAAAACAGACTTGTTCAATAAACCCACGAACAAGCACAACTACCTCTTACCAAGCAGTTGCCATCCACGTCACTGTACCAGAAATATTCCGTACAGTCAAGCGTTGCGCATTCGACGCATTTGCTCCTCTGAAGTCGATTTTGATTTACGCACTAAAGAACTGCCACACCTCCTCCTAAACAGACAGTATTTTCGGGGTACTATTGAAAATGCCATCAAAAAGGCTAAAAGCAAACCCCGTACCGAAACATTGACGTACAAAACTAGTCAAACCAGTTCCAAAAGGGTACCATTGGTTACTGAATTCCACCCTGGTCTCCCACCACTGGCTAATATCATTCAGAAGAATTTTCACTTACTTCAAGGCACCGAACGCCTGAAATCAGTTTTCCAAGAATTACCTGTCATCGCTTTTAAAAGACCCAGCAACCTACGGGATATCTTAGTTCCCCATTAGGGGAAAGCAAAATAGAAACTACAGGATCATCGGCCCTGTATACAAAATTGCAAAACGTGCGTACTTGTCGATTCGACCGGGGCCTTTCAGAGCAACCAAACCAAAACGCACGTTCCAAATTCAGCACAAAATTAACTGCCTATCCAAAAATGTCATTTACCTCATCTACCGCAATATTTGTAACTCACAATACATTGGAGAGTCAAAAAACACTCTTAGAATGAGAATGACACAACGTAGATCGGCGATCAAATAAAAAAAGATCAACCAACCTGTTGCAAATCACTTCAATCTCCAAAATCATTCAATTGAGAATTCGCTTGTTATTGTCATTGAACAGAACGATTCTTGGACAGATAAATCTAGAAAAGGAAAATTTCTGGGAACTGAACCTAAAGACCACGGCACCATTCGGTTTAAACATCAGAAACGATTTGCTGTCCCAGATAAACCAAAACAAATCCTTTGCAATAACGACGGAATCGGATTAAAATAATCCGACAAGGATTAAAATAATCCGAATTTATAAAACTTCTGTAAAAATTCAGCAGAAGTCAGTAAGTCGCTTTTACTTTACAACCATGTCCACAATCTTCTCTATAAAATAGTTTCAATTCCTGCTACTCCTTGTCACTTTCGGTGACCATGCACTGACGAAGAGCTAGTTCTGCTCGAAAGCTCTGCAAAAACCAAACATTGGCTGTTTCCCCCTCAATCACTTACCTAATTTAATTGTATCTCACTCGAGATCCAGCCTCTCTCTAAATGCAGCATAATTGTTTAACAGTTTTTTTCTGTTATTCCTATATATATATATATATAAACACATATATATATATAAACACATATATATTGGCTAGGTGAGACCTGCTCATCATGTTATCAGATAAGATTGTTTGTTACGAAAATGCCATTTTAATGATATCATCTTACAGTCAGCTGACAAGCTTGCGAAATGTGATCTTGGACATATACTGTGTCAGTTCAAAACATCATTATATTGTTTTACCTAACTAAGAGAATAGCTGAAGTTAGAAGGGTTAGACGCCATGTTTTCTGCTATTTTAAATTTGTAAATAGGAAAAGGGAGAAAGTGAAGAAAGAAGATTGATATTATTTGCAGTAACAAATCCAATCATGTATAGAAACAAACTGCCATCAAGGTTGTATATATCCACTTTCAATGGGCAAATATCCAGTTTTGTGTCTTACTCACTACTAGTATAACTATTAAGTTAACGTTGTATTAAAACTAGCAGTAATAAATAGGCATAGGCTATATTTTGGCTAAGATATTGTTTTATGTAAGTTTCAAGTTGTACCAATAATGTATACCACAATATTTGATCAGTTGGAATGGATGAATTCAAATGAATTCTAAAAGTTCTGAAAATGAGAAGCCTTGTTTTCTGCTCGTTAAATTTGTACATGAACCAAGAGAGAAAGTGAAAATAAAAGCAGAATGATAGTATCTGTAGTACCAAATCCAATCATGTATAGAAACAACCTGCCATTAAGGGTGCATATTTCCACTTTCAATGTGCAAATATCTAGTTTTGTGTCTTACTCACTACTAGTATCATCGTTGTATTAAAGCTAGCAGTAATAAATAGGCATAGGCTATATCCAATTGCTATGAGAGTAATGTAGAATTCAACTCAGGTAATGGTGATAACACATTTTGTTGCGACTGCGATGACAGTCGTTTTTAAGTAGGCCTATATAGGCTTAACTGATTTGAAACTTCTAATTAAGCTGCTGAAGATGAAACACGACGGAGTCCTTTTTGTGCTTTCCAAGCAAATGACGATGAAGATTAAATGTTTGTGGTAAATGTATATGCATCCTTTTTGAGGTTATGAACTGATGAATTATAATATTTTATGACAACTTAAAACTGTGCAAATGTGAGTCACCATGTATCACTGTAGACATTTGAGAAATGTAAAAACTTAGAAACAGGGTGTCAATCATTATTAAACGACATACTTCATTGAAAACCTATAACCAATGCATTGGGAGGTGGGGTAGAGGGAGGGTGTAGGGGAAAGTTGGAAATTCAAGAGAGGCTCTCTATGTCTTCTTCCATCTTGATCTTTGTTTTGCAAGCAAGGTGTATACCTGTGTCCACTTAGATAATCTAATACGTCCATAGAAAATACAGAAAGTACAGAGAAATGTATTTTGAGAAGTTCAATCCAAGACCTATCTTCCAATTACTTGCATCATCAATTTATACACAGTAATAACGGCATCTTAGTTGTTTTGTTACTGAGAGGTACCTTTTAGTTAAACAATGTAGCAATTTTTCGAAGATCTTTCACGAGCTCCAGCTTTTGCAGACTTAAATTTCCATTAAATATTTTAATAAAATGTTTTACATTAACATGGCTTTGCAGTGTATGTTAGTATTATCATTCAATGAGCAGTTGTCTAAGGTGGCCGTGTGGCTTCATTTGAATATTAACTCCTCCCCAGCAGTCCGGTAACCAGGCCGAGGTCCAGGGGGCATGCTCCTCCATTTTCAGACAAGTGCTCTCCCACCACATCACTTAATTTGTCCTACTATCATGTGAACAAAAACTTCACAACTAACTGCACATGGGTATTGGTTCCCCCCCCCCCCTCTCCACCCATAAATTGTTGGTGCCCCTCCAACTCGGGGTGCCTTCTCCCAAGGGGCCTAAATATTTATGTAAAGCCGCCTCCATACATTGCTGTGTAATAAAATTGAGCATGCTGAACAGTAAAGTCGACTGGGCTTTGTCCATATGCATACGTAAACGACCCAATTTATTTAAAGGGGGGGGGCGGGGACTTCAGGGCTTACAATTTTGTGCCCGAAATTAGCCCGAATCCTTGTCCGAAATTTCAAAACTCACAACACGAGCCGCATGAAACATGCTGAAGGTTGTTGCGAGTATGATTTCATTGAAATTTTATTTAAAATAGAATAGTTGGCACCAGGGCGGATACTTGCTTTTTGAGAACGTTTCGAGCAATTATCGGGAACGATTCGAGCAAATATCGGGATGATTCGGGCAAGTATCGGGAATGATTCAGTCAAGAATTGGAAATGTTGGAATGGAATGTTTATTTCCACCTCGAATACATTTTGGGACACATTTGTGGTCCAAATATGTTTGAGGTCATTTGGTCCCATAAGTGGGATTATAGTCAAACTTGTTACATATATATACACACACACATATATATATAAATATATATATAAATGAAAATCGTAATGAGTTGGAAAATCAAGAACAGTGAAAAAACTTTCAGCCTACAACGGGATTCGAACCACGGGCCTTCCGCTCTGTACGCGGACACCCTAACCACTAGGCTATGGACGCTGATTGTATGTCCACAGGTTCGAAACCGGTAAGGAAGGTCGTAATTCCACTGTAGGCGTTTGTCACCTGTATCGCACAATACTAGTTCTGTTTTTGATGACATATTTTGCCTTACTCTAGAGATCAAACATGATGCTAACCAACTCGAAATCATTTGTGATTCCTAATGCCGGATCTCGAAAGAGATACTTTGAACAGACTTTATGTTAATGCAATGGAGGTAAACGACAAAGGCAAATGAATATATATAAATGAAAATCGTAATGAGTTGGAAAATCAAGAACAGTGAAAAAACTTTCAGCCTCCACCGGGATTCGAACCACGGGCCTTCCGTTCTGTACGCGGACACCCTATATATATATATATATATATATATATTTTTTTTTTTTTAAATTATCTATTTAATTTTCTCGCGGACGTTTTAATGACCCCGGAATAACCCTAAACGCAAGATTGCTAATACTGCTAAAAACTAGTAATGAAAACTCTTGAGTTTTGTGTGAGGTTGAATAATGGTGGGGGTTAAGACACTTTACCCCGACAATTCCCCGACTGAACTATGTCCCCTTCCCCCATTTGTGCATGCCACTAGTCTATGTACGTATATAATCTCCCCTTCGGTGTTTTAAAACGAACCCAGTTGGAAGTGAGTGATCATGCTATGAATAATTTATCTGATGAGGGGAGGGGTAGGGGGAGGGGGTTTGGCGAGAGAGGTATCTCAACTATCGTATAATTTCAACTATCGTAGACTGCGTCATGTTTGCAGTTTGAATTCATCCGTAAACTAACATGTAAATCCAAGGGCGGCGGAACCGGGGGGGGCACAGGGGGCACGTGCCCCCCACTTTTCCTCAGGTTAAAAATGTGCCCTTTTTCTACATAAATATTTCTAAATAAAAAGAGTTTACAAAGCGAAACCCACGTCGAATGAATTATTTCGGGAAGTTTTAAATGTTTACTACCACAGGCGTAAGAGCCCAATTTGATTTGGGGGAGGGGGGCTGTAACGACTGGCCCGAAAAATATTACCAAATTTTTCGCGAGCTACGCTCGCGTTCAACATGTTAATGTGCATATCATATAGGCATACGTTGGTTATTACATCGCATGCCAATAACATACAATCATTTGCCGTGTTATAACCCTTCCAAATTGGTTATAATTATTGGGAAAGTCGTTACAATCATAATGATCATAATAATATCAGTTTAACCAATGAAAAACACATAGAAAATTATTTTTCTTTCAGTATTTTGACATATTTCATTTGCTTTCATGCATGTATCGATCGCGTGTGCAGGGACTTGGACTTTATAATGATTTCACCTCATTTTGTCTTTTTCCTTGTTTCCCAATTTGCACATTAGATATTGCAGTGCTAGTATGCATTGTTTCCTTGAAGGGGGGGGGGGGGTGGCGTCGATGGAGTGATGTGTATACGCAAATAAGATAATACAATAAGAGTTATAAAGAGTACTAAATATCAGGCTGCATCAGTCCAATCGAATTTCTGCAAAGTGCCCTTCGACGTTGGTGCCCCCCAGATTAAAAGTGCTGCCGCCGCCCTTGTGTATATCATCAAAACTATCATAGGATACGCCAGGACTTCGCATTACTTACAACGGGGTTAAAATACCCAGGAGCGAGATTCTACACTGTCACACCGACGATCATAACAGAAAATAATATTATCTATGCAAAACGTTGCAAATGACGTCGAAACATATCATCACAGAAGTTTTGTGACTTAAGTGTTGCAGTAATCACTCAGCCAGTATTACGGAAACTCAAATATGAGACTGATGGTATCGTTTAAGAGATACGCATGCGTTCGTATATAGTTATATAATATAAAACGATCGTTCAATAATGTGAACAACCTACTCCGGTTTCAATTTGGTTATAGCTACAGGTGATACCAGTATCGTGCTTCAGTTGTCCTGCATTTCCGTAAAGATATCTGATAACGACAAGCCGAACTCTATTGTGCATACGAACCGATGTTCTTTAATCCCAACAATATACATGTATAACCTTGTATACTTCGATTGTTAGTTACGACAATCTGCTTCAGTATTTCTTCTGCTATTGGATTTCTCGTTGGAAAGTAAAGGATATACAACAAACTATGGCTTTATATACAAATCTGAAAAGTGTCTTCACAGTGCTTTGGAGTATTCACGCTATCGTGGTACTAGGACAGTCGGAACCAGAAACGGAACTACTACCAGTACGTAAGTACGCAGTTCGCTGTGTGGCTAATGGGGTCTGCGGTGTGTTGTGAGCAGAGAAAACGTAGTTGTCGATGATCTTCCCCTGGTTGGTTTAGTGGGGGGGGGGGCAGGGATGCTTAACTGACTGAGGGTGAAGTCCACTTCCGCACTGCTTCCTTAAATGATGATATTGTAATCAAATTTCGTTATGTTAACTTTCATATTATTCTTAGATCTTCCAAAATACGGGCTCGATTTGGTTACGTAGGCGTGGCATGGGGGCAGAGGAGAAGGGGCGGGGGGCGGGTGTGGGTTATGACTGTGGTAGATCCATTCATTTAATATTGTAACAAGGAACCGCGAAGTTAACCATATGTAAGGTCGTACCACGTAAATCCTGTCATTTCAAAACAGTTCCAAGTACGTATTAGATCTACTTAGGCCTATGGGTTGATATAGTCTAAAGAGTGCAGTGCGTTTGACAATGGAAATGCAACCATTAGTATTAATAAACAAATATGCTAACACTGTTAACACAATATGTCAGAAATAAAGTCAACATTACTACGATCAAAATATCGGAATGGAATAAGAAATGAATTACGGGGCAAAACAACATAAGAAAGATTTAGAAATTTCTTCTCCCGTGAAAACAATCAGTTTCCTGTCATATGTCAAACATCAGTATACATCGCCATCAGTTGTTGTACCAAAACAAATTATGGATATGTCAGAAAACTTATAACAAGAAGGCAATTCACGGATTTGCATATCTCATTGCCAGCAAACACTGATTTCAATTGAACATGTTTAATATTAGCTATGCATTCTGGCAATCGGAGGAAATTACTACTTGACATTTGCATTATTGTCAACGTAAGTATTCTGTTAGAAGTGAGGTTTTATAGTTATTCTTTCTTTTCCATTCACGTTACAGTAACTGTACGGACTGGGTACTGCGCTAGAGATTATGAATGTAGTTCTTCATGTGGTCCTCTGACATCGGTCAAATGTTCTTGTCACCCAGCTTGTGAATTATTCCAAGATTGTTGTTACAATACTATCGAAAAAGTAATCGCTGTTCCAAAGATAACGACACCGAACTATTTTTGTCTGAAGTTCTTCCCGGTATGAGAGATTACTTTCAGTGTGCTACGGATGTTATATCACAGCAAAAATACTGGATGGTGTCTAAATGTCCAGATACATGGACGGGGCTCAACGAATGTGACGTCACAGGCGACGACACAGATATCACCGTGGGTAGATTGGAAGATAATTTATCTGGTATTCCAGTTTTATCAAGGAACGGACTAACCTACAGAAATTTTTACTGTGCTCTCTGTCATGGAGAGGATTTATCCGACCTTTCACCTTGGTCATTCGAGGCTAAAGGTTGTGAAGACAGTGATATTTTTGAAACAGCTACGAACCTGACTGTTAAAGATCAAATCTTTCTACTGGAAGGTCACTGTCAAAGCTTGTCCTTCCTTCCACCTTCAGATCATCCATTTTACGTGTTATCTTTAATACCTTGTTTTGAAATTACCGATGACGTAATCGATACATGTGACGACAACACAACTAGCGAGGATATCAGACACAAATGTTCGACCATAGCAGCTCCCATTCCGATTGGAGGGTACTTCAAAAATACCTTCTGTGTTGAATGTTACTATTCTTCTCATAAATATATCAACTATGAGGTTTTAGCGTTCTGTCCAAGACATGATGAAAGAGTTTTCTTCGATGTAAATCCGCCCATTTTAGTGGCGTGTTTCAGAGACATTGAAACCGGTGAAACCATATGCCCAACACCCCAACCTCCACCACCACCCCTCGTACCAATTTCTATAACCTTTAATTTTGGTGGTAATTCTGGTGGTATATCAATTATAAAAAACAATGAAAGGATCCAAGAAATATCTGTGACTTGTAACGTTGGACAGGTTTTTGATCCACTCGAGGCTAAGTGCAAACTATTAACATGTCCTAGTGGTTACGTTCTGAGAAGTTCACTATGCGTACAACTGCCAAATATTACTACAAATTCGTCAGAAGAATGTAATCACTATTCTATACATATGAAAGCTGACAACGTAAACTTTATCAACAATTCTCGTTTGGAGAACATGGAAATAACTTTTAATTGCCTACCAGCGGATTTGGTATTACTTTTACAAGCAAACATGGAACATTACAATACATCGTGCAGAATGACGAGCCAAGTACAGGTTGTTTTAGAAGTTGTCACGACTTCTTTAGAAATAATTGGAAGTCTCTTGGCAAAAGCTGGCAGTACATCTTCGCAAAATTCACATGCATGCACAAGTTTGAACATTGTGGAGTTTTTGGCGTACTGTCCATCCAAAGTGGAGGACCCGACCCTATATTGTGATTCGGAATGGTACAGTGAACCCCAGTGGAGTACATCTGGTAATATTACTGCTGGAATTCTTTTCCAAAATTCATCGGAAACTACTGACGTATCTCAAATAAAGATTCGACATTTATTTCAATTTTCATCAACACATGGTAACATCTCATCAGAGGACATTTTAGTACAAAGATGCGTATTTAACTCTAGTGAAGTATCATCATGCCCGATGATTACACTCGACTCAAACTTTTTTCTCCCTTTGGAAAACGAGTCCAGTGTTTTAGTATATGCGGCGAATAAATCGATTCAATTCACTCCAGATATCTATACTATATTACACAATGGTGACATACAGGTGTGTAACTTTTTGGAAGCTTCTGGCACCGCTGTGAGGTTTTTGCCTCAATATTCCCAAACACAAAGTATCCTGAGCACGGTTGGTATTTCTATTTCGGTGATTGCACTGCTTTTAACATTGATCAGCTACTCCGTATTTCCTACATTAAGAACCAGACTAGCAAACATTATAATCATGAACCTTTGTGGTTGCCTTGTAGTGGCTCAGTTACTACTTATCTTCGCGGGTATTTCTACACTTCATCGTACCTTATGTTCAGTAATATCTGGTCTTGGACATTTCTTTTGGCTGACTGCCTTCTCGGCTAGCTCAATATTAGGTTTTCTTATGAATCAGACTTTCAGTCTCAGAAACCAAACATTAAGAGGTGTAAAACCTTCCAGAAAGTCAATATGTCTTTTCATACTACTGTGCTTTGTTTTGCCAAGTATCATCAGTGGGACGTTACTGATTATTTACTCTGTGGATGAAGATGGCATTTACGGAATAGTGTATGGTTCTAACTCAGGATGCTGGATTGGTGGACCAAAGATTAACTTGTATGCCTTTGGTATTCCGGTGGCAGTGAGTGTTGTCATAAATATGATATTCTTCATACATATAACCGTCTCCATTTGTATTCAAAAGAGAAGTAGTCGGAGAATCAGAAAGACCAAGGAGGAAAGCCACTTACGTGAATTGGTGATTTATTCAAAGGTGAGAAGTTTGGCAGATTTCTTTACCCCCTTCTTCTCATAATGTGGCAATGACATCCCATAACTACCTTATCAGGATACGTTTGTATATGATACAACCACAATTAAACATGTGGATATTATTTCGAGAAACCGAGTTCATATGTCTTATGCTCATAGTGCCTGTAAATTAGTTTGAACAGTGTGAGAGATACCACTGCCGCTTGTTTTTTTTTTTAATTTAGTGTCTACTGATGTCAATGATAACGACTCACGGGCAATCAAACTAGAATTACACCAAACTTTCACAACCTTACAGTTCAGGAAATTACAAGAGGTTCCTTCCAAGTTTGTTTAAATTACGGAGCTCATGCACAAGTCACTAAACATATAATTGCTGAAAAGTAAAGATGTGATTCATGAAAGCATAATCCTTACAGCTACCTGATTTTAAATAGAAACGAAAACCCAAAACAAAGACACAAACAAACAAACGCATTACCCAAAAGAATTCTGAAATGCCATACATCTAGGAAAACAGGCATCGATTGCATAAGTTACTTTTTTTGTTTTTAATTGTATATTAAAAATTCAATTATGCCAAGTTGGTCACTACTTGAAGCTCATAGTCTATTATTAATTCATTAAATGTGATTTGGTTATATTTTTTCTTCTTCAGATATTCATAATCCTGGGGTTAACCTGGGTCACTGGCTTTGCTGCTGCGTTGTTTGATGAACCTTGGCTATGGTATCTCTTTATCATATTCACGTCATTGCAAGGACTTTTTATTTTTCTTGCCTTCACTGTCAAATCCGAAATTTGGGGAATGTGGAGGAAGCGGCTGGGCATGTCTTCTGACTCGCACATTTCATCTTCACAAGGTGTGCATTATCAACCTGGAAAAGGAAGACAGACATCTGGATTAACGGCCACATCAACAGTGTAGCACCTGTCACCTGTACTATGCCTGTACTATATTACCTGTACATTGCGTGTGAATCGGTGCTTGTGTATATATATATATATATCTATATATATATATATGAAAATCGTAATGAGTGAAAATCGTATATATATATATATATATATATATATATATATATATATATATATATATATATATATATATATATATATATAGATAGATATATAGATATATAGATATATATATATATATATAGATATATATAGATATATATATATATATATATATATATATATATATATATATATATATATATATATATATAGGAACATAGGCGTAGGAGCCTCATTTGATTTGGGGGGGGGGGGCTGTAACGACTTGCCCGAAAAATATAACCAAAATTTTTCGCGCGCAGAGTGGGCATTCCACATGTTAATGTGCATATCATATAGGCATTCATCGGTTATTACATCACATGCCAATAACATAAAATCATTTTCCGTCTTATCACCCTTCCATATTGGTTATAATTATTGGGGAAGTCGTTACAACAATAATGATAATTATAATAATAATATAAGTTTAACCATTGAAAATTCTTCTTCTTTCACTAGGTGCCAGTGGCGGAGCTAGGGGTAGTGGTCAGGGGGGGGGAGAATGGTCTGTAGGGGCGCTTTCGACACTATCTAAGCGGAGCGCCACCACAGGTTGGCGCGGAGCGTACAGAAATTTTTTGAGTAAAGATACTCCCTAGATCGCCGGAAATGACCCTTTCCGGGCCGCGAATTTTTTTTTCCCAAACAGGTTTGCAATTGTGTGTAAATAGTCGCTCATGATTGGTCGGAAAAGTTACGTCATAACAATGGAAACCTTCACTTCGAGGTTATCAAAATGTCTGCATCCATTCGTTGCAACGAAGATATACCCGTTCAAAATTACCCGCAGCTTTTCGTAAATATATGTAGATGTGTTTGGAATTGGTTAAGACATATTGAGCACACTAGTATAGTATGATCTACTTTGATCGAAGATTTCTGTGAAGGCATTAATCGATAACATCGCACAGTGAAAGTTTCGTAAAGGGTTACATAACACATGCGCTGTAGGCCTATATGTATTAAAACTGTGTATAGTAAAGGCTTCATAATTGACGCACCCCCGTAATTGACGCACCTTTAATTATTACTAGCAACGATACAGCAGGCCACTTAAACGTTTTGCAGTCAAGCAGAATTACATATTTCATGAGTTTGAATCCATTTCAGCTATTTACTGACCAAATTGTGGTACTTTGTAAGCTTTTAACACCCTCCCACTAGTTTTGCATGCTTTTTGGGCATTTGGAAATCTTACACCCTAAAAATAACCAACATTACCTCAATATGATAACACTACTCTCTGGGACCTGACCTGTCTGAGCTAAGAGGCTCAGAGCATAGCAAACAGCATCTAAAGTCAATGGATGTATACTGAGGCCTACACTACAGTTAGCTTATCGACGAGTGTGTCAATTTAGGGGTATGAAAGAACTTGACACGGCAAACATTTTGTGGTCAAATTCTGCTCAATTGTATGGTGCATAAGCACAGAATCTTAAATATTTTGAGATCATAACATTTCTGAGGAACTACACATATGAAAAACACATACAGTTGAGTGATTTGGATTTTTCCTTGATAGTCATCGTTGATCAAATCTTTAAGTGCGTCAATTATGAGCCCACCATGCTACACAGTGCAGTGACGGAAATATATCATACTGTACACTATACTGTTTTGCGTATATTCATTCAAGACTACTCGCGTCGTGAAGCTGATTTTGGTGTAGGCCTACCCATTCCACGAAACGAATTCTGATTTCAATAGAACGGCTGACGAATCTTGGATGACGTAAACACGAACCCGATAGAATGTAGCGTATGTATCATAAGTAAGGTCAACATGTTATCCAAGCATTAAAAGTAAAGTTAGGGCGTTTGCAGGGAAACCGCGTAACACGACTTTATTAAGTGTCAGTGTGTAACTCAGTGTATGCCTTCGAACTTCCAAGCGATGGTCATTATTGATGCTGACGTCACGAGCAATCTGATTGGCTGAAAACTCCGTAATTGCAAACCTGTTTGGGAAAAAAAAATTCGCTTCCGGGCCTTGCTAATTTGCAGATAAACGAAGACTAAATAGGTGTCATTGCCATTTGTCAGAAAAGTGCACCAACAAAATGTGACAAATATCAATAGGTATTTGAGAGCGCAATAAAAAAGTCAATAATCGCGAATAAGTAAAAAGTGGTAAAAAGCTGATAAGGGCGCCAGCAGTCCATTTGAGTCCGTCAGGGGGGCATCCGCCCTCTCTGACTGTATGGATGCTCCGCCACTGGTAGGTGCCCGAAAAATTCTCAGCATATTGCCCAAATTCCCCCCCCCCCCAAAAAAAAAAAAAAAATTGAAAAACACACTGCAAATTATTATTCTTTCAGTAGGTGCCCGAAAAAATTCTCAGCATATTGCCCGAATTTTCACCAAAAAAATTGAAAAACACTTTGCAAATTATTATTCTTTCAGTTGGTGCTCGAAAAATTCTCAGCATATTGCTCGAATTTTCACCCAAAAATTGAAAACACATTGCAAATTATTATTCTTTCAGTAGATGCCCGAAAAATTCTCAGCATATTGCCGAATTTTCACCCCCCAAAAAATGAAAAACACACTGCAAATTATTCTTTTTCCAGTAGGTGCCCGAAAAATTCTTAGCATACTGCCCGAATTTTCACAACAAAGTTTGGTTGGGGGGCTGCAGCCCCCCAGCCCCCCCGCCTCCTACGCCTATGTATAGGAATAACGGAAAAACTGTTAAACAACTACGCTGAGCTATTGCAGAGCTTTGCTCGAAAGCTCTGCAAAAACCAAACATTGGCTGTTTTACTTCCAATCATTTACCTAGTTTAATTATTGTATCTCACTCGAGATCCAGCCTTTCCCTAAATGCAGCATAGCTGTTCAACCGTTTTCCCGTTATTTCTATCTATATCTTTCACTGTTTGTATCTAATTGATCCAACAAAACGGAGAGCACCTTTGAAACTTTGAAAACGCTTCGACGCCTTTCCGAAAAGCGGGTTAGGTATCGGCATCACCTTTCCAACTACAGACTATACCGTAAACACAAAACGGTACCAAAAGGACTTAAAATCAAGGTCCGTGCTGGTTTACCACTTTCTGATAGCGACAGCTTTGCCAATTGGAGAGGAATCCTTAAGAATGCTTCGCTTGAATTAATGGCTGTGCAAATAAGTATTTGTCGCAAAACCATTCACGAACTTAGCCAGCAAATTGATTCCAAAACCAGAAAACTGCAAAAAGAACTCCCTCAGAACGAGTTCGAAAGAAAGCTTGACGCCATCTCCAACATATGCTTGAACCTCTCACATACCCTAGCTTCAAGACAATTTCACAAATTGAAGAGGGATAATGTCACCCAAAGAGAGGTAGTTAAGTCTTCTGGTTAAACCCAACTTGAAACCTCAAAAAGAACCAGGTCTCGCACATTCCGTCGCAAAGAGATACAGACCTGATGCAACACCACCAAAAGTGCAGTTGTTACCATTGAGTGCCAACTCTCGGTAGGAGAAACAAACTTACTCTCCAAAGGTCTAAATTTTTTCCCTAAACCACGGCAAGTTAACGCTCAGAAACTTTCTCTTGACCTAAATATATTCTATCGACGCTTACGTCTCCGTGAATTTTTTGCCGACGAAAATGGCAATAACACCACGCAACAAACCAACGACTTGCATTCCAATTTTCAGCCAAAAAGCTCGTGAAATCCGCCCAAGGCCCATTGTGCACCTCTTGAATCATTTATTTCGGCAATTGAAGAGGATGTAAAAACACAGACCTCTGCCCCAGACTTTCGTGACAATCTCAACAAAACTGAGAGACAGGCTATCCATGAACTCCGGAAGCGCGATGACATTGTCATCAAGCCAGCCGACAAGGGTTCTGCAATTGTCGCTATGGGCAAACAATTCTACAGAGAGGAAGCCAACTGACTACTCGGCAACCCTCAACACTACATACTCCTGGATTCTGATCCTACTCAAGAAATCACAGTCTCTAACGGTTCCATTGACCGCAAGTTATGCCAAAACCTCCTTGAAAACGACCCAAAACCTGGTAGCCTAAAATTCACAAAGAAGGCAATCCCGGGACGCCCATAATATCGGGTAATGGTACAGCGACTGAAAAAAATCCAAATTCGTGGATCTTCTCATCCAACCTCTTGTTTCGGCCCTACCGTTTCTGGACATGGCGTTCACTTCCTGGACACCACTGTGACCCTACACAAAAAAAAAATCTGGGAACTTAACCTAAAGACCACGGCACCATTCCGTTTAAACATCAGAAACGATTTGCCGTCCCAGATAAACCAAAACAATTCCTTTGCAATTACGACGGAATCGGATTAAAATAATCCGAATTTCTAAAACTTCTGCTCAATTCAGCAGAAATCAGTAAGTCGCTTTGACAACCATGCCGACAATCTTCTCTATAAAATAGTTTCAATTCCTGCTACTCCTTGTCACTTTCCATGATCATGCACTGAAGAAGAGCTAGTTTTGCTCGAAAGCTCTGCAAAAACCAAACATCGGCTGTTTTACTTCCAATCACTTACCTAATTTAATTATTGTATCTCACTCGAGATCCAGCCTTTCTCTAAATGCAGCATAGTTGTTCAACAGTTTATATATATATATATATATATATATATATATATATATATATATATATATATATATATTATTAGAGAAAACCAGAGAAATAAGATATGACTCATAATTGACAAATAAGGAGTAAGTTTTAGAAAATATATTGGAATTTTCGGTCCCCCTGGGACCTTCGTCAGCAATACTTGGCAGTCGAATGAGAAGTACAAAATGTGACACAATGAAAGTATGACGCTAGATAAGTGTAAGTTGCAATGATGGAATTAAAACCAAATAAACCATGACTATACAGGAAGCGAATTAAGGAGCAAAGAACGGATTACATATGCTTGTAGAACTGGTAGTTGTTAAGGGGTCCCAAGTCTTTGTTGAGGCCGGTGATGTGAGACTTAATACGAAAGATCCAATCGATTTCTTTACGTTTACGTTCAGTAGTTGATTTGAAGTTCGAGGCAATTAAAATACATTTTAGGTTTTTTAGAGAATGACCATGAAGATTGAAATGTTCGGACACTGGGAATCCTGCAAAATTATCACGAATAGATTTTTTGTGATTATTAAAACGTAAGCGGAATCGGGAGCCTGTTTCACCTACATAATTGCCCTCTTTGCAAAGTACACAATAGAAAATGTAAATAACATTAATAGAATCACAAGAGAGGGAAGGGGGTCTAAGACTAAAGTCAACATTGGGAATCTTGACCACGGTGCCTGGGGTAATATTTGGCATATGGGGCATATTTGGCATCTAGGTTTACCGCAAGGAAAATTGCCTGCGGAGGTGGAAACTGAGCGGGGGAGTCTGGAGGAAGTGAGAAGAAATTTAAGGTTGGGGGGTTGACGAAATGCTAGCATGGGGGGTACCTTAAACGATTCTCCTACAGACTGATCGTCTTGAAATACAGCAAATTCCTGTTTGATGGAGCGAATGAAAGATTTGATGAGGGGGTTGTAACTGGTAACGAACGGAATGCGTGTGTTGGGACTTTTAGACTTGTATTTTAATAAGTCCTCACGGCTCAACTTGTCGGCCCTTGGAAATACCCTGTCTAATTAAGTGAAGGGGGTATCCGACGTTCAAGAAATAACCAGTTAATATGGATACCTGGTGTTTAAAATCACATGGGTTGGAGCAAATGCGTTTAAGTCTAAGGCATTGGCTGTAAACAATAGAACTCTTGAGATTATGTGGGTGAAAACTATTAAAGTGTAAATACATATGAATATCAGTGGGCTTATAATAGACCGAAGTGGTTAAGGAATTGCCATCCAACTTGACCAGAACATCTAGGAATGAAATTTGATGTTTGGAAACTTCGACAGAAAATTTAATGCTGTCATGAAAAGAATTAACATGATCAAAGAAAGACTTAAGAGATTCTTCACCATGTGGCCAGACAAAAAATATATCGTCAATATATCTATAATAATGTGATGGCTTAAGAGGAGAAGTGGATAGCATTTCCTGTTCTAATTCGTGCATAAATATGTTGGCGTAACAAGGTGCCATCTTAGTGCCCATAGCGGTACCATTGATTTGTAGATAATATTTCCCGTTAAAAGAGAAATAATTATTACTTAATATGAAACGTAAAATGGGACCAAGATCATCACCTAAAGTGATTTTCCTTGCGGTAAACCTAGATGCCAAATATGCCCCCATATTACCCCAGGCACCGTGGTCAAGATTCCCAATGTTGACTTTAGTCTTAGACCCCCTTCCCTCTCTTGTGATTCTATTAATGTTATTTACATTTTCTATTGTGTACTTTGCAAAGAGGGCAATTATGTAGGTGAAACAGGCTCCCGATTCCGCTTACGTTTTAATAATCACAAAAAATCTATTCGTGATAATTTTGCAGGATTCCCAGTGTCCGAACATTTCAATCTTCATGGTCATTCTCTAAAAAACCTAAAATGTATTTTAATTGCCTCGAACTTCAAATCAACTACTGAACGTAAACGTAAAGAAATCGATTGGATCTTTCGTAATAAGTCTCACATCACCGGCCTCAACAAAGACTTGGGACCCCTTAACAACTACCAGTTCTACAAGCATATGTAATCCGTTCTTTGCTCCTTAATCCGCTTCCTGTAAAGTCATGGTTTATTTGGTTTTAATTCCATCATTGCAACTTACACTTATCTAGCGACATACTTTCATTGTGTCACATTTTGTACTTCTCATTCGACTGCCAAGTATTGCTGACGAAGGTCCCAGGGGGACCGAAAATTCCAATATATTTTCTAAAACTTACTCCTTATTTGTCAATTATGAGTCATATCTTATTTCTCTGGTTTTCTCTAATAATATTTTCTTTTGGAGTAAACGTGGATTTTCGTTATATTATATATATATATATATATATATATATATATATATATATAAATGAAAATCGTAATGAGTTGGAAAATCAAGAACAGTGAAAAAACTTTCAGCCTCCACCGGGATTCGAACCACGGGCCTCCCGCTCTGTACGCGGACACCCTAACCACTAGGCTATGGACGCTGATTGTATGTCCAGAGGTTCGAAACCGGTAAGGAAGGTCGTAATTCCACTGTAGGCGTTTGTCACCTGTATCGAACAATACTAGTTCTGTTTTTGGTGACATATTTTGCCTTACTCTAGAGATCAAATTCATGATGCTAACCAACTCGAAAATCATTTGTGATTCCTAAAGCCGGATCTCGAAAGAGATACTTTGAACAGACTTTATGTAAATGCAATGGAGGTAAACGACAAAGGCAAATGAATATATATAAATGAAAATCGTAATGAGTTGGAAAATCAAGAACAGTGAAAAAACTTTCAGCCTCCACCGGGATTCGAACCACGGGCCTCCCGCTCTGTACGCGGACACCCTAACCACTAGGCTATGGACGCTGATTGTATGTCCAGAGGTTCGAAACCGGTAAGGAAGGTCGTAATTCCACTGTAGGCGTTTGTCACCTGTATCGAACAATACTAGTTCTGTTTTTGGTGACATATTTTGCCTTACTCTAGAGATCAAATTCATGATGCTAACCAACTCGAAAATCATTTGTGATTCCTAAAGCCGGATCTCGAAAGAGATACTTTGAACAGACTTTATGTAAATGCAATGGAGGTAAACGACAAAGGCAAATGAATATATATAAATGAAAATCGTAATGAGTTGGAAAATCAAGAACAGTGAAAAAACTTTCAGCCTCCACCGGGATTCGAACCACGGGCCTCCCGCTCTGTACGCGGACACCCTAACCACTAGGCTATGGACGCTGATTGTATGTCCAGAGGTTCGAAACCGGTAAGGAAGGTCGTAATTCCACTGTAGGCGTTTGTCACCTGTATCTATATATATATATATATATATATATATATATATATATATAAATATACACATATATATACACACATATATATACACACATATATATATAAACACATATATGTACACACATATATATATACACATATATATTGGCTAGGTGAGACCTGCTCATCATGATATCAGATGAGATTGTTTGTTACGAAAATGCCATTTTAATGATATCATCTTACAGTCAGCTGATAAGCTTGCGAAATATGATCTAATTGGACATACTGTGTCAGTTCAAAACATCATTATATTGTTTTACCTAACTAAGAGAATAGCTGAAATTAGAAGGGTTAGAGGCCATGTTTTCTGCTCTTTAAATTTGTAAATAAGAAAAGGGAGAAAGTGAAGAAAGAAGATTGATATTATTTCCAGTAACAAATCCAATCATGTATAGAAACAAACTGCCATCAAGGTTGCATATTTCCACTTTCAATGGGCAAATATCTAGTTGTGTGTCTTACTCACTACTAGTATAACTATTAAGTTATCGTTGTATTAAAACTAGCAGTAATAAATAGGTATAGGCTATATTTTGGCTAAGATATTGTTTTATGTAAGTTTCAAGTTGTACCAATAATGTGTATACCACAATATTTGATCAGTTGGAATGTCTCCAATGAATTCTAAAAGTTCTGAAAATGAGAAGCCTTGTTTTCTGCGCGTTAAATTTGTACATGAACCAAGAGAGAAAGTGAAAATAGAAGTAGAATGATAGTATCTGTAGTACCAAATCCAATCATGTATAGAAACAACCTGCCATTAAGGGTGCATATTAAAGCTAGCAGTAATAAATAGGCATAGGCTATATCCAATTGCTATGAGAGTAATGTAGAATTCAACTCAGGTAATGGTGATAACACATTTTGTTGCGACTGCGATGACAGATGTTTTTTCAAGTAGGCCTATATAGGCTTAACTGATTTGAAACTTCTAATTAAGCTGCTGAAGGTGAAACACGACGGAGTCCTTTTTGTGCTTTCCAAGCAAATGACGATGAAGATTAAATGTTTGTGGTAAATGTATATACATCCTTTCTGAGGTTATGAAGTGATGAATTTTAATATTTTATGACAACTTAAAGTATGCAAATGTGAGTCACCGTATATCAATGAAGACATTTGAGAATTGTAAAAACTTAGAAACAGGGTGTCAATCATTATTAAACGACATACTTCATTGAAAACCTATAACCATTGCATTGGGAGGTGGGGTAGAGGGAGGGTGTAGGGGAAAGTTGGAAATTTAAGAGAGGCTCTCTATGTCTTCTTCCATCTTTGTTTTGCAAGCAAGGTGTATACCTGTGTCCACTTAGATAATCTAATACGTCCATAGAAAATAGTCAGAAAGTACAGAGAAATATATTTTGAGAAGTTCAATCCAAGACCTATCTTCCAATTACTTGCATCATCAATTTATACACAGTAATAACGGCATCTTAGTTGTTTTTTTCTAAGAGGTACCTTCAATGCAGCAATTTTTCGAAGATCTTTCACGAGCTCCAGCTATTGTATAGACTTAAATTGCCATAAAAATGTTCAATAAAATGTTTTACATTAACATGGCTTTGCAGTGTATGTCAGTATTATCATTCAATGAGCAGTTATCTAAGGTGGCCGTATGGCTTCATTTGAATATTAACCCCTCCCCAGCAGTCCGGTAACCAGGCCGAGGTCCAGGGGGCATGCTCCTCCATTTTCAGACAAGTGCTCTCCCACCACACCACTTAATTTGTCCTACTATCATGTGAACAAAAACTTCACAAGTAACAGCACATGGGTATTGGTGCCCCCCCCCCTCAACCCATAAATTGTTGGTGCCCCTCCAACTCGGGGTACCTTCTCCCAAGGGGCCCAAATATTTATGTAAAGCCGCCTCCATGCATTGCTGTGTAATAAAATTGAGCATGCTGAACAGTAAAGTCGACTGGGCTTTGTCCATATGCATACGTGAAAGACCCAATTTATTTAAGGGGGGGGGGGGTTCAGGGCTTAACGTTTTGTGCCCGAATTTTGCCCGAATCCTTGTCCGAAATGTCAAAACTCACAAGACGAGCCGCATGAAACATGCTGATGCTGGTTGCGAGTATGATTTCATTGAAATTTTATTGAAAATAGAATAGAATAGCACCAGGGCGGATACTTCCTTTTTGAGAACGATTCGAGTAATTATCAGGAACGATTCGAGCAAATATCGGGAATGATTCGGGCAAGTATCGGGAACGATTCAGACAAGAATTGGAAACGATCTGAGCAAGGATCGGGAAAGTTCGGGCAAGAATCGAAGAAACTTCGGGCAATCGGCCGTGCATTAAAACCTTCGCGATATATATATTTTTTAATCTTTAAATTGAGTTTCATATTTTGTCCGGAGGATGCCCGAATATTGCAACAACTTTTGCCCGAATTTTGAGTCCCTGAAATTGGAGGGGGCAGTCTTTCCACTGTCCCCCGCCTCGTACGTCTATGACTTTGTGCCCTTTGTATCTAGTAAAGGGCCTAACGTATGATTGTACATTATTGGGAAAATGATAGGATTTTTGGTTCCTTGCTGGGAGCAATGGAACCTATGCAGCCATGTTGGCGTGTACGTGTGGGTTGCGGGTATGGGTGTGTGTGTGAGTCTGTGACGCTTGTTTGGATCCGCAATAACACAACAATGCACAACAATGCATGATGGATGTTGGTCATACTTGCTATGTAGATGTATTAAGGTGTGCCCGATCGTTTTTGGTGCTGATCTTGTGAATATTAATGAGTTTAAGGGGTCAGATATAGAAAAGCTTTACATTGCAATAACTCCGCAACCTTCAGTACGATTGTAGCCAAACTTAGTATACAGCTGTTGGTTAGTAGCTGGAACACAGAGGTTTCAATTGGATGTGACCATCTGGGCTGGCAAAACAATCCGGGACCCTTTTTGCGTAGGATGGGCCCAATATTTATTTCCACCTCGAATACATTTTGGGACACATTCTTTGGGCCTGAATTTGTGGTCCAAATATGTTTGAGGTCATTTGGTCCCATAAGTGGGATTATAGTCAAACTTGTTACATATATATATATATATATATATATATATATATATATATATATATATATATATATATATAGTCTTAACATGCCCCAGAATGCACCATTTGAAATTATCTATTTAATTTTCTCGCGGACAGTTTTAATGACCCGGAACAGCCCTAAACGCAAGATTGCTAATACTGCTAAAATCTGCTGATAAAAACTCTTGAATTTTTGTGTGAGGTTGAATAATGGTGGGGGTTAAGACACTTTACCCCGACAATTCCCCGACTGAACCATGTCCCCTTCCCCCACTTGTGCATGCCACTAGTCTATGTACGTATATAATCTCCCCTTCGGTGTTTTAAACGAACCCAGTTTGAAGTGAAGGATCATGCTATGAGTAATTTATCTGATGAGGGGGAGGGGGGTTGGCGAGAGAGGTATCTCAACTGTCGTATAATTTCAACTATCGTAGACTGCGTCATGTTTGCAGTTTGAATCCATCCGTAAACTTACATATTAGGAATGTAAACCATCAAAACTATCATAGGATACGCCAGGACTGCGCATTACTTACAACGGGGTTAAAGCAGCATTTTGCGTCCTCGACTATGGTATTTCTCAACCTCACTGACTCCACTATGCCATAACGACATACATAACTAGCTTATCTATTTATATTTTACTTCAAATGGTGGCATAAAAGTCGAAAAAATTGCAACTTTCAACTGTGTTGTTCTCCAAGATATTTTCCGTTGGGAACCCAATAAACCTCGCCCATAATATGAATATTTAAACACTACGAACGTCATTGACAGATACGTAATATAACACCACGCTTGATTTGTGTACAGTCTATATGGCAGTTGTACCAGGGAGTTGTACCAACGCAAAGTCTTGAATCTATTTTTAGCAACGGCTCATAACTAAACCTGCATCTCTGATTGGTTGAATTCAAACTAGTGGGTTTGGGAACGGAATGCGATTTAATTTTGTATGTGGAATACTCGCTAATTAACGTTTTTGGCAGGGAAAAACTTGGCTAATATCTTAATTTGCTGTTTTGTGATTTGATGTATGTAAAAAACTCGATGGACATGTCAAAAAAGTAGAAAACGGCGACCAAACGCAAAATGCTCATGAATAAACATACTATTCACTGATTGGTGGAATTCAAACTAGTGGATTTGGAGATATGAAAACTTTGTCGAGGACAATTTTACTCGTTATCGATATAAATCGTTAATTACTCGCTAATTAACGCTCTTGGCAGGATGAAACTTGGATGGTATCTTAGTTTGCTGTTTTATGATTGATACATGTAAAAAAATCGATGCACAGTTTAAAAAGGTGGAAAAAAGCGACCCAACGCAAAATGCTGCTTTAAAATACCCAGGAGCGAGATTCTACATTGTCACACCGACGATCATAACAGAAAATAATATTATCTATGCAATACGTTGCAAATGACGTCGAAACATATCATTACAAAAGTTTTGTGACCTAAGTGTTTCAGTAATCACTCAGCCAGTATTACGGAAACTCATATATGAGACTGGTGGTATCGTTTAAGATATACGCATGCGTGCGTATATAGTTATGTAATAAAAACACGATCGTTCAATAGTGTGAACAACCTACTCCGGTTTCAACTTGGTTATAGCTACAGGTGATACCAGTATCGTGCTTCAGTTGTCCTGCATTTCCGTAAAGATATCTGATAACAACAAACCGAACTCTATTGTGCATCCGAACCGATGTTCTTTATTCCCAACAATATACATATATAACCTTGTATACTTCGATTGTTAGTTACGACAATCTGCTTCAGTATTTTTTCTGCTATTGGATTTCTCGTTGGAAAGAAAAGGATATACAACAAACTATGGCTTTATATACAAATCTGAAAAGTGTCTTCACAGTGCTTTGGAGTATTAACGTTATCGTGGTACTAGGACAGTCGGAACCAGAAACGGAACCACCTCCAGTACGTAAGTACGTAGTTCGCTATGTGGCTAATGGGGTCTGCGGTGTTTTGTGAGCAGAGTAAACGTAGTTGACGATGTTCTTCCCCTGGTTGGTTTAGTGGGGGGGGGGGCAGGGATGCTTAAATGACTGAGGGTGAAGTCCACTTCCGAACTGCTTCCTTAAATGATAATATTGTAATTAAATTTCGTTATGTTCACTCTCATATTATTCTTAGATCTTCCAACATACGGGCTCGATTTGGTTACGAAGGCGTGGCATGGGGGAAGAGGAGAAGGGGGGGGGGTGGGTGGGGATTATGACTGTGGTAGATCCATTCATTTAATATTGTAACAAGGAACCGCGAAGTTAACCATATGTAAGGTCGTACCACGTAAATCCTGTCATTTCAAAACAGTTCCAAGTACGTATTAGATCTACTTAGGCCTATGGGTTGATATAGTCTAAAGAGTGCAGTGCGTTTGACAATGGAAATGCAACTATTAGTATTAATAAACAAATATGCTAACACTGTTAACACAATATGTCAGAAATAAAGTCAACATTACTACGAATAAAATATCGGAATGGAATAAGAAATGAATTACGGGGTAAAACAACATAAGAAAGATTTAGAAATTTCTTCTCCTGTGAAAACAATCAGTTTCCTGTCATATGTCAAACATCAGTATACATCGCCATCAGTTGTTGTACCAAAACAAATTATGGATATGTCAGAAAACTTAAAACAAGAAGGTAATTCACGGATTTGCATATCTCATTGCCAGCAAACACTGATTTCAGTTGAACATGTTTAATATTAGCTATGCAATCTGGCAATCGGAGGAAATTACTACTTGACATTTGCATTATTGTCAACGTAAGTATTCTCTTAGAAGTGAGGATTTATAGTTATTCTTTCTTTTCCATTCACGTTACAGAAACTGTACGGGCTGGGTACTGCACTAGAGATTATGAATGTAGTTCTTCATGTGGTTCTCTGACATCGGTCACATGTTCTTGTCACCCAGCTTGTGAATTATTCCAAGATTGTTGTTACAATACTATCGAAAAAAGTAATCGCTGTTCCAAAGATACCGACACCGAAATATTTTTGTCTGAAGTTCTTCCCGATATGAGAGATTACTTTCAGTGTGCTACGGATGTTATATCACAGCAAAAATACTGGATGGTGTCTAAATGTCCAGATACATGGACGGGGCTTAACGAATGTGACGTCACAGGCGACGACACAGATATCACCGTGGGTAGATTGGAAGATAATTTATCTAGTATTCCAGTTTTATCAAGGAAAGGACTAACCTACAGAAATTTTTACTGTGCTCTCTGTCATGGAGAGGATTTATCCGACATTTCACTTTGGTCATTCGAGGCTCAAGATTGTGAAGACAGTGATATTTTTGAAATAGCTACGAACCTGACCGCTAAAGATCAAATCTTTCTACTGAGAGAAAACTGTCAAAGCTTGTCCTTCCTTCCACCTTCAGATCATCCATTTTACGTGTTATCTTTAATACCTTGTTTTGAAATTACCGATGACGTAATCGATACATGTGACGACAACACAACTAGCGAGGATATCAGACACAAATGTTCGACCATAGCAGCTCCCATTTCGATTGGAGGGTACTTCAAAAATACCTTCTGTGTTGAATGTTACTATTCTTCTCATAAATATATCAACTATGAGGTTTTAGAGATCTGTCTAAGATATGATGAAAGAGTTTCCTTCAATGTAAATCCGCCCATTTTCGCGGTGGCGTGTTTCATAGACATTGAAACCGATGAAATCATATGCCCAACACCCCAACCTCCACCACCACCCCTCGTACCAATTTCTATAACCTTTAATTTTGGTGGTAATTCTGGTGGTATATCAATCACAAAAAACAATGAAAGGATCCAAGAAATGTCTGTGACTTGTAACGTTGGACAGGTTTTTGATCCACTCGAGGCTAAGTGCAAACTATTAACATGTCCTAGTGGTTACGTCCTGAGAAGTTCACTATGCGTACAACTGCCAAATATTACTACAAATTCGTCAGAAGAATGTAATCACTATTCTATACATATGAAAGCTGACAACGTAAACTTTATCAACAATTCTTGTTTGGAGAACATGGAAATAACTTTTAATTGCCTACCAGCGGATTTGGTATTACTTTTACAAGCAAACATGGAACATTACAATACATCGTGCAGAATGACGAGCCAAGTACAGGTTGTTTTAGAAGTTGTCACGACTTCTTTAGAAATAATTGGAAGTCTCTTGGAAAAAGCTGGCAGTACATCTTCGCAAAATTCAGATGCATGCAAGAGTTTGAACATTGTGGAGTTTTTGGCGTACTGTCCATCCAAAGTGGAGGACCCGACCCTATATTGTGATTCGGAGTGGTACAGTGAACCCCAGTGGAGAACATCTGGTAATATTACTGCTGGAATTCTTTTCCAAAATTCATCGGAAACTACTGACGTATCTCAAATAAAGATTCGACATTTATTTCAATTTTCATCAACACATGGTAACATCTCATCAGAGGACATTTTAGTACAAAGATGCGTATTTAACTCTAGTGAAGTATCATCATGCCCGATGATTACACTCGATTCAAACGTCTTTCTCCCTTTGGAAAACGAGTCCAGTGTTTTAGTATATGCGGCGAATATATCGATTCAATTTATTCCAGATATGTATACAATACTACAAACTGGTGACATACAGGTGTGTAACTTTTTGGAAGCCTCTGGCACCGTTGTGACTTATAGGTTTTTGCCTCAATATTCCCAAACACAAAGTATCCTGAGCACGGTTGGTATTTCTCTTTCGGTGATTGCACTGCTTTTAACATTGATCAGCTACTCCGTATTTCCTACATTAAGAACCAGACTAGCAAACATTATAATCATGAACCTTTGTGGTTGCCTAGTAGTGGCTCAGTTACTACTTATCTTCGCCGGTATTTCTACACTTCATCGTACCTTATGCTCAGTAATATCTGGTCTTGGACATTTCTTTTGGCTGACTGCCTTCTCGTCTAGCTCAATATTAGGTTTTCTTATGAATCAGACTTTCAGTCTCAGAAACCAAACATTAAGAGGTGTAAAACCTTCCAAAAAATCTATATGTCTTTTCATACTACTGTGTTTTGTTATGCCAAGTATCATCAGTGGGACATTACTGATTCTTTACTCTGTGGATGAAGATGGCATTTACGGAATATTGTACGGTTCTAACTCAGGATGCTGGATTGGTGGACCAAAGATTAACTTGTATGCCTTTGGTATTCCGGTGGCAGTGAGTGTTGTCATAAATAAGATATTCTTCATACACATAACCGTCTCCATTTGTATTCAAAAGAGAAGTAGTCAGAGAATCAGAAAGACCAAGGAGGAAAGCCACTTACGTGAATTGGTGATTTACTCAAAGGTGAGAAGTTTTTTCTTCTCTTTTTCCTCTCTTTTTCTTCTTATAATGTGGCTATGACATCCCATAACCTTAGCAGGATACGTTTGTATATGATACAATCACAGTTATTCATTAAAAACGCTGTTATGTGGATATTATTTCAAGAAACCGTGTTCTTATGGCTCATAGTGCCTGTAAATTAGTTTGAACAGTGTGAGAGATGCCGCTTGTTTTTTTAATTTAGTATGCACTGATGTCAATGATAACGACTCACGGTCAATCTAACTAGAATATACACCAAGCTTTCAAAACCTCCCAGTTCAGGAAAAGTCATGAGATTCCTGACTAGATTTGATATCTGCTTCAAGTTTTCTGAAACTTAAGCTTGTTCATACATTGTCAGTTTGACAAATGTATAAACCGATATAGAAACCTGTTCTTGTTATTCCGAACGTAATTTTGAAATTATTGTTAAAGAGATAGTATGGAGTTACAAAAAAATAGATGAACGTAAATTACACTTTATGTCATTGGCATTTCCGTCGGTAATTAATAACCAGCAACTTTATATACGTCGTTAAAGGCTGTGATTCTGAGCAACACTTCCTTCCAATTTTGTTTACATTACGGAGTCACTAAACATATAATTGCTATATAGGAAAAAGTGCGATTCATGAAAGTAGTATCCTTACAACTACCTGACTGTGAAGAATCGAAATTTCCAATCAAACACACAAGCAAACAACAAACAAACGTATTACCCAAAAGAATTTCGGAATCCCATACGTCTAGGAAAACAGGAATCGATTGCGTGAAGGTTCTTTATGGTTGATAGTTCTATATTAACAATTCAATGATGCCTACTTGAAACTTATAGTCTATTATATCATTAAAATATGCTTTGATTCTATTTTTGCTTCTTCAGATATTCATAATCCTAGGGTTAACCTGGGTCACTGGCTTTGTTGCTGCGTTGTTTGATGAACCTTGGCTATGGTATCTCTTTATCATATTCACGTCATTGCAAGGACTTTTTATTTTTCTTGCCTTCACTGTCAAATCCGAAATTTGGGGGATGTGGAGGAAGCGGCTGGGCATGTCTTCTGACTCGTACATTTCATCTTCACAAGGTGTGTATTATCAACCTGGAAAAGGAAGAAAGACATCTGGATTAACGGCCACATCAACAGTGTAGCACCTGACACATGTACTCTGCATTTACATGAGAAGGACAATTACTGGCTGCGTTGCATTCCTTACACTTCGTTGCGTGTGAAATGTTGTTTGTGTTTATCTGTTTGGCTTGTGTATTTGTATATTGGCTTTGTTGTACCTGCTCATCATATAGGTCTCGCACCACAATTAATTGTTCCTTTGACTTACACACTAAACTCGTCACTTTCAAGATCTGCCTAAGCATAGACAGAAGTTTTCAACTGGTATATTCTACCCACCGCATGAAAGCTGAAATCTTGGCCTATCATGGCACTTGCAAACTTCAATATCATGACCATTTAGATTTTGAGCTAGAAGAGGAGCAAGTTTAGCATGCTAAACCCCCACCCTTCCATCTGCTCGCTCGGAGTATAATATCAAGATTTAACCAAAGATTTCTAAAATGGTTTATATCACCTTCCATCCTCCCTATTTTCACACCATCTGTACTTTAAATTATGCTCTTTCATAAGAAGGGAGAACAAACGATGACAGTAACTGATAACATGCTTAAACAAGCTTTACCTAAGGTACCTTTAACCCTTTACGTTGACAATGGTTAAGCTTTCGAGCGGATGTATATACACTACTCTAATTGTGGTGCGGTACCTATAATCTGATACAATTGACTATTACGAATATACTATTTTTATGATATCATCTTACTGACAGCTAATGGTGACCTTGGACAGACTGTTACAGTTGAAAACACCAGTACATGTTCTACATAACTAACAGAATAGTTGAAAATTAGAATAGTTAGAAGCCCTTACTTTCTGCTCTTTCAATTTTCTCATAAAATGGGAGAAAAGAGAAAAGAGTAATAATATTATTTTGTAATACCAAATCCAATAATGTATAGAAAAAAAACCTGCCATCAAGGGTGCATATTTCCCACTTTCAATAGGCAGGTCGGTAATTGCTACTAAAAACCACTATCCTTCATTTTTCATTCCTCGGGCTATTAAAACTTATAATAATATTAATTTGTTTTCTTGCCGCTGCTTTTCCATGTTTTCTTTCTTTTTAGTTTGACTTCCTAACCTTTTATGTTTTTATTGCCTTGCGAGCAGTATAGTTTCCTTAGTTAAGGATCAATAGAGTTCTTCTTCAAGTTTATATTATTCTTACCAGGGAGTTGTTATGGAACATAACAACTCTCCCTGGTGTATACATATATAGTATGAGTAAGAACAGGGAGTTGCTATGGAATTCTTACTCATACTATATATGTATACACAACAAGTTTATCGGCAGGAAGCATTACTTAGCAAAAGGACAACAACAATACTCTGTCGTAGTTCAAGGTGACTCTATGAATAGCAAGATTCACGGTCAAGGCCAACCACGTACCGTACATTTTGTATATTTTTACCCTACGATAAGATCACTTACAAAGAAAAGGTGTCCTTGGGAAACTTTTGTTCCCTATTTGATGACTTACGGCAACACTGTTTCAATGAGAACAGTGTGTGTGTGCAAATTGAGTGTTTTCAATAAAAAAACAAAAACAAAACACGAATATATGCGCTAAGTAGGAACCGTTAGGAAAGAGTTATCATTAAAGATGACTTAATATGCATATGGTTCTATATTATAGATATGTTCTATATATATATATATATGTATATATATATATATATATATATATATATATATATATATATGTATATATGCATATATATATATATATATATATATATATATATATATATATATATATATATATATATATATATATATATATATATATATATATATATATATATATATATATATATAAACATATATTAAACAACTATGCTGCATTTAGAGAAAGGCTGGATCTCGAGTGAGATACAATAATTGAATTAGGTAAGTGATTGGAAGTAAAACAGCCAATGTTTGGTTTTTGCAGAGCTTTCGAGCAAAACTAGCTCTTCTTCAGTGCATGATCACCGGAAGTGACAAGGAGTAGCAGGAATTGAAACTGTTTTATAGAGAAGATGTCGGCGTGGTTGTAAAGGCAAAGCGACTTACTGATTTCTGCTGAATTGAGCAGAAGTTTTGGAAATTCGGATTATTTTAATCCTTGTCGGATTGTTTTAATCCGATTCCGTCGTAATTGTAAAGGAATTGTTTTGGTTTATCTGGGACGGCAAATCGTTTCTGATGTTTAAACCGAATGGTGTCGTGGTCTTTAGGTTTAGTTCCCAGAAATTTTCTTTCGCTTTCCTAGATTTATCTGTCCAAGAATCGTTCTTGTCAATGGCAATAACACGCAAATTCTCAATTGAATGATTTTGGAGATTGAAGGGATTTGCAACAGGTTGGTAGATTTTTTTTGTTTTGATCGCCGATCTATGTTGTGTCATTCTCATTCTAAGAGTGTTTTTTGACTCTCCAATGTATTGTAAGTTACAAATATTGCAGTAGATGAGGTAAATGACATTTTTGGATAGGCAGTTAATTTTGTGCCGAATTTGGAACGTGCGTTTGGTTTGGTTACTCTGAAAGACCCCGGTCGAATCGACAAGTAAGCACGTTTTGCAATTTTGTGTACAGGGCGATGATCCTGTAGTTTCTGTTTTGCTTTCCCCTAATGGGGTGTCATCCCGAAAGGATGCCCGAACTAAGATATCCCGTAGGTTGCTGGGTCTTTTAAAAGCGATGACAGGTAATTCTGGGAAAACTGATTTCAGGCGTTCGGTGCCTTGAAGTAGGTGAAAATTCTTCTGAATGATATTAGCCAGTGGTGGGAGACCAGGGTGGAATTCAGTGACCAATGGTACCCTTTTGGAACTGGTTTGACGAGTTTTGTACGTCAATGTTTCGGTACGGGGTTTGCTTTTAGCATATATATTTATATATATATATATATATATATATATATATATATATATATATATATATATATATATATATATATATATATATATATATATATATATATATATATATATATATATATATATATATATATAGCCTACTCCTGCTAATTCTAGATTTGCGACACAATGCAGAACAAGGGTATTAGAATTATCCTCAGAATGTGAGATTTGAGATCTGACATTGTTTAAGCTCATTCTTGCTAATACTTTATTGTACATAGGCATATAATACCGACAAGGGCGGCGGGACCGGGGGAGCACAGGGGGCAAGTGCCCCCCACTTTTCCTCAGGTTAAAAATGTGCCCTTTTTCTACATAAAAATTTCTAAATAAATAAAGAGTTTACAAAGCGAAACCCACGTCGAATGAAATATTTCGGGAAGTTTTAAATGTTTACTACCACAGGCGTAGGAGCCCAATCTGAATGGGGGGGGGGCTGTAACGACTTACCCGAAAAATATTACCAACATTTTTCGCGCGCTACGCGCGCGTTCAACATGTTAATGTGCATATCCATATAGGCATGCGTTGGTTATTACATCGCATGCCAATAACATACAATCATTTGCCGTGTTATAACCCTTCCAAATTGGTTATAATTATTGGGAAAGTCGTTACGATAATAATGATCATAATAATATCAGTTTTACCATTGAAAAACACATAGAAAATTATTTTTCTTTCAGTATTTTGACATATTTCATTTGCTTTCATGCATGTACCGATCGCGTGTGCAGGGACTTGGACTTTATAATGATTTTCCAATTTCCCAATTTGCACATTAGATATTGCAGTGCTAGTATGCATTGTTTACTTGAGGGGGGGGGGTGACGTTGATGGAGTGATGTGTATACGCAAATAAGATAATACAATAAGAGTTATAAAGGGTACTAAATATCAGGCTGCATCAGTCCAATCGAATTTCTGCAAAGTGCCCTTCGACGTTGGTGCCCCCCAGATTAAAAGTGCTTCCGCCGCCCTTGAATACCGAAGTGAGTTGCGCAATACAATAGTGAACTACATTTGCAGAATATCTTGTTCCGTCGTCATATTCGTCATGACTATGTGGTCTTTTATTCCAACATCACTGCTGACATCTTGGTAGAAGAAAATAAACAACACCCCGTTACCAAATACAACATGGACTGACGAAATTTCGTTTTTCTTCTTCGGAATATGCTTTCTTAACATATAAAAATTAATTTTGTTACATTAAGTCATCATTTTACCTTAAATGTACAGAGGAGGCTGAACTACATATGGTAGCATCTGAAAAATGCGTACAGCCTCAGTGAATCTGCATACAATTCGTGCAATGATGAGTACATTTTACAGGAATCTGTCGAAGCGTAGGTGAAATACCTACTCATTGAAAGTCTAGGTTTCTCGGTGTCTGAAATATCATATGATTTTTCTTTCTTCATGTATAGGGCTACATTTAACTAAACTCTACCAGAGGTTTGCTTGATTATATTTAACATTTCGACCTATACAGCGCATTTTGGATGTGTATATTTGTTATGTTGAATGTTCTTATGATATGTAATTAAAGTAATTTGTTACAACATTGAAACGACATCGAATGACTGTCCATATCATTTTCAAATGGCCTATACAACTTTCAGGAAAGAATTGACATAATAGTGGAATATGTATATGGATGGAAATAGAGAAATTGGAAAATTCATCAACTCACATTTCAGGACTATTTCGATCAGTCCATAAAACAAGGGCTATTTCAGTCCATTTTCGCAATTACAAGTGCTTCACATGCTACACCATCACATATTTTAAGAGCATTGGCCCCTTTCTAGTGTACATAAGTATCAATTTTCTCCCAAAACTCATTAGCTCATATTGTTTTCCATCCGGTGAATCATTGCAATAGATAATTACTTTCACAGATCTTTTTTTTTCCATCGTTTGTCTATTAATTATATAATGCTTATTTTTGTTTTGATTCCGTAGTGGTTCTGCTGGTTTCTCATGTAACGAGATGTAAGAAAAGATTCCCACATGCAGGAGCTAAAACTAAATAAAGCTATCTGCTCCGCTAATTATTTTAGCACCTCTTAAAAGACAAAAACAACAGGAAACAAGAGAGAAAGGGAACAAAATAGTTTTACTGGTTTCCCACGAACAACAGTTTAATAGTTATGTTAATCGACAAAACTAACTTTCTTTGTTGTTTGTGTAAATTGTTATACAAAATTCAAATATTTTTGTCAGTTTAGAAATTATTCATACCGCTCTAAAGATGGAAATTTAATGGGGAAACACTTGATTACCTGATAAAATATTTATGGACACACATCTCGCCAATCGGCATGAGACCCTTATTACAGCTAAAGAACCCCATATACGCCCTACGACTCATGCCCAACCCCGAGCCCCTGGGTGAACCTCATCATCATACTGGAAGAAAGCACTTTCCAAGGTGTGGTATTGATAGTTCTTGTAGTTTTATCCTCGTTCAGAACCACACCAAGCATAACAAATCATTTCAATATCTCTCGTTAACTCGTTATGTTGTAGGCTCAGTATAGTAAACGAACCGGAAGTCTATACAGTTACACGCAAAGTTAGTTCCAACAATTGAGTCTTTTGCTGGATGTCCTAGTACAAAAACATGTCTGCTTCTATCGTGAATTAAAGGATGTTTGCACAAGACAGCCCTGGAAGGACGACATTCCCTTCTGAGGTGAAATGACATGACCATATATCCGCTCAATGTGAAATCATATTTCCGGCTTCAAAGCCCCGATTCTTCTTTGAAGACTCAATTCAAAACAAAACAAAAGGAAATCTTGCATGAACCTTGAGGTCACCAATGGTTGAATTTTGGCACAAAAGTCATTTTGATAGTTTATAGACCGTTAGAAACACTGCTATTAGTTTAGTAACCTATATAAACATTTCTTGAGAATTTACCACATTAATATCTGAGGCTCATGAATTAAAGTGGATAGACTACTTTAGTCAGACACGAACTGACTATTGGGGCACTAGTTTTTCTCAGATACCCAACAACCTAACAATCACTAAATATGGTCCAAACAACTTTCGCAGTACAGTATGAAACTTCAGTATAGTCACTGGGTAAATCACGAATGGTGCTCAATGTCAGCAACATGGTGCTATACTGTTCAATTTTATATGAAATTGGAAGAAACATTGCTTTGGTTGAGTCATTAGAATTTTGTTTGATACGGCTAGATTATCAACATTGGCAACTAGATCTACACTGGGGAACCAATCCCATCAGCAATTAAGCCTTAAAGGAGCATTCCAGAGATTATGGATATTTTAATACTGAATAAACCGGACTTACGATGTAGACATATTGATATCACTAAAATGTCCTTCCGCCATTTTGTTTGTGTTAGACTACATAGAATATACCAAGACTAACATGCTGTCTAATGCCATCTCTTAGCTTAACTCCACAGCTTATTATAGATGCATGGCAATGAAAGGAAGGTTTCGAGCACACTCTAGCTCTTCACAAGAGGATCAACCATCGACATTTTCCCCAGACATTCTAATCAGTTGAAACAAGACCGTTAATTATCTCATTGAGGTCGAATCTGACGATGGCCTTTATATTCATGCAGCCGCTGTATAATTTTTAGAATGATTTTACTTGCCGTGTAGCCTAACATAAGAAACACGTGGATTTTAAAATTTAAGAGTTAAGTTATTTCTTATATAGACTTAATTTTTAGTCTTAATATGCCTCAGAATTTTTAATACAATTTAGTCGGTTTCAATTACACAACGTCATCACCTAGCCTTTATTAAATACTTCATTCGCATCTGGCCCTCTCATAAATGTTAACGGACAAGTTTGAGTCTAAAGATCTTAATTATAGTATAAATATGCCCCAGAATGCGCCATTTGATGTCCAAAGTTTGTTTTCTTTTGGAAGGACCACAACATATCTTACATTGCTTCAATTAACCCAGGGCAGGATCCCTGCATATATAAACAAAGGCGTTCGCCCGCAGCCTTTCCACAAAAGTTCAGTCCCTTAAATAAATCAGTCTGGGGAAATTTAATTTGTCCCCACACCGCCCTCCTCAAACATTAAAATCATGCGCTCTGGAGACAATTGACACGAGGCCTTGGCTGTATCTCCTTCCACCCTTCCATTATCGTCAGGACTGGACAATTTGAAATACCTGTGATGAGATGACATGTCATCAACCATGTTTCAAAATAAATAATACAGGCTAAAATTTGATAGATGTTCATATTTCTGCTTTTAAATCATTTTTTATATAATATAAGAGGGAAAAAGCAAAATAGTATAAAACTGGTAACGTTTATTAACCTATGTGTAATTAAGTTACTTGTTCGCAAGTCGGACATTACGGTCATCCAGTCAGTGGGCGATGTTGTTTATAGCACCATGCACAATTGGGCCTATACTGTGACTTTAATTTAATAAATATAGGCCTACAAAATTGATTGTCCTTCTTCTTTCACATGTTTCTTGTTGAAGCATATACTGGATTATACCGGTACGTGGACAACCAGCGAAAGGAAATGATGTCACCACTAGACAGGATATGAGACAGGTCTGATGACCGAAAACAAAATAACTTAACAACCGGATAGAAAAATGTAACGTCATGCGTACTTCGTCTGCGCATAAGTTATCTATAGAACAGCTTTGAGCTAGCAGAAGGTTTGGGAGTACTATGCTAACCTTTCACCTCTTCTGGCTCAAAATGTAAACGGATATGGTGGGGTAATTTCTTTTATCTATGCATCAGAGGCCTTGGACAAAGTTGGGGTGGGTGGAGGGGAGACCTCAGATCTCAGAAGGGAAAGCCGGGGATAAGAAACCTTACCCTTAGTTGGCCGATCAGACACTCCAGGCTAGAACCGGCCTCACGACCTATATATTTCATGCATGCTTCTAATATGCCAACTCGACAATACAGCTGGAATTGACCGTCGCTTTGATATGGACTCGTATAGGAGATGTCGAATTGTCAATTTAAAACTGAATGAAAATAGTCGTTTCCAGGGGTAGCGGAGCTGGTCACGCTGTGGAGCCTGGGACAACGCGGTGGGACGTGCTCCTCGGGCCAGTTTCCTGAAAAGTTTAAAATTCCTCTTTCAATAATGTAGAGCTTTGTTTTGGTAAAGAAGAGTAGCCTTTGTATGAAATTACAATTGGTTGAGAAATTACAACAACATAAAAAGAGCTGGAATTAAAAAATTGCCATATTGTTGAAAAACGTTCGAACACATCAATTTATGGTGCAGATGCACAAATAATATATTTTTTTTTCTTGACGTTTTCAGGTGACATTGTGGTTTGCCGCCTCAAAGTCACAATGTCCCATTCAAAACCTTCACAAGCTGTGATGTTTCTTCCAACCCCCCCCCCCCCTCAACACCATGCACAATAGTTAACCCTCTTTCACCGTCACTGTCAATTTCCACTGGTATCATAAACATGTACATGCTAAATCCGCAAACATATTGTTTTTAGTAGCTCGAAGAACGAAATTAATTCTACCAGCTATACATATAAACACGCCACTCTGAAATTGTTTCCACCTACTATGTGAAGACACACAATGAACACTTCTATGGTACTTAAACTTTACCGTACTATGGTAATAGTTCCACGTTAAAGGTAACCATAATTTTCTCATACTCTCTCTTCGTCAGGCTTACATTCATGATGTCGAAACGGTTCAGCAAGCCTAAAAATATATTTATATAAATAAAGAGAGAGGGATAGACTAAATAACACCTGAAATAGATCTCCACTACTTCAATTGGTCAATATAGTTTACACTGAAAGAGCACATTATCTTCTGTCAAAGCTATGCCACTCAAACACCGTACACAAGCAGTGTGTTAGACTTTTCGAAATCACGTTCCTGGTTGGTGTGTTGTTATTGATCGCTAACTTCAATTGAAGTCCCATTGAAATAAAATAAAGTTATTTTACTTCAGTGATCAGGGCACATGGCAAATGGTTGCGCACAGGCTGAAGAGGATCTGTTACACATCTGTTCACCTTTCATTTCCAAGTTTGGCCTCAAAGGTAGTTCCACGACATGCATGAGAGATTTTATGGACGAGAACCGTATTAATCTCGCAAGATTGACACAATTTGGTGGACCATAGGTCTCTTACTTAAAAATCGAATGTTTATCAGAGTTTGAGCAATAACAGAGGATAATAATGCCTATGAAAGGAAAGTTTCCGTTGAGAAGGACGTTGCGGTATCTTGAAAGGGGAAATGTCTACCTAAGAGACACAGTGAAAATTGTAACCATTAACTACAATACGTTAGGAGAAACGCACAAGGGTGCCAGGTATTTATATGTTGTAAAGAATTGCATACAAACGTGTCACTTGGGTCTGTGTAGGCTAGATCCAAAGGAAAGATTGTTAGCTTTGCCATATAGATCTAGTCTATGCAATCATTGTAATCCAAATGAATAAGTACTTTGACTTTATGGCCTAGCCTAGGCCTAAGTAAGATGGACACTAGGCCGCTTAGCCTAGGCCTACTTTGTGAGCTAGGCCAACCAAGTTTGTGAATGATTGCAACTTGAATCCATCTAAGAAGAAATGTAGTGGTTGGCCAAAAATTTGGTCAATTTTTCTTATGTAGGGCCTACAGCTTAACAGTTTTATTTGTAAAACACAAACTTGTGGTATGAGTACTGTACAACAGCATTCAGAGTACTGCAGGCCCCACAAGTTGTTTTGCCCTAAATCTTACAGTGCTCTCCAAATCTCCCGAGTAGCTGTACACACAATGAGGCCGTGTAAAAGCACAGTTATCTTTTCTAGAAAATTCAAGAGTACAAGTATGAAGACATACAAGGTGGGATATTATTTACAGTAGGCTGCCTGTATTCAGCCAATTTTCTGTTCAATAATGATCCCGGTCATGTAGGTTAAATATGACTGGTGTAACACGTTTTAACTGACTGTTACATAAACTCACTTGTACGTATGCATGTATTATTTTTATAAAATTATACTAATATACCTCCTACCGAATTAAGATTATTTATCTTCATACAAACATGCTTTTCTCTTTCGAAAACTTGATATTCCAACATTGTCAAGAGTATCTTTCTTATTTTGTGACAAGAATGTCTATATTTTTTCCCAACTCAAAGAGATTTTAACAAATATAGCAATTTACTGTGCACAATTACAAGACAGTGGAATTGAAATTGCTAAGTTGCAGTCTTACACAATACACTGTAGCTAAGGCTACGTTGAACAGTACTTAATTAGGCTTGACATACATAAAGTACATGATGATCCCAATGTATTCCTAACGTTGTAGTAAACTTGTATAAACAGCCCATTTGATGCTGGAAGATATATCTTGATAATTTTGCCAAATTTACAAATAACTTACACAACACTGGGAGCATCTATTCATGATTTGGGGATGCACATAAAGTGTCTGTCACAGTGTTTTAAGGTATGTGACATGTATGTGTTAATGAGCAAATTCAACTTGAAATATTAGGTCATTGAAGCGCAAACTAACATAGAAATGAATAATGGATACATTTCGATCACTCCACAAACAGCTTTCAATTAAAGGCATTGAAGACTCTGAAAAGTTAACTTTCCGTTGCTTGCAAGTGAAGTTTTCTGCTTGTCGCTACAAAATGCAGACAGAAATGAAACGTGATACCTTGTTATCTTTAGCTGGACCTGAGATGTCCATCGCTGTATCGTTTGTACACTGTGCTGTGGGTATTGACCGCAGCTGTATGGACTGACTGTACACTAGTGTCTAATTACCGACGGTAGCAAGCTGTGTGTGTATTTTCTGGGATCGATGGTGGTGTCTAACACTTCGGTTGCACCTCATTCGAAACTAAGTCAGATTATCGGCATGAGACATTTCTTTGTGCGCGAGTCTTCACACCCTTTAAGTATGAAGATCGAAGAAAGAATTTGGAAATTCCCTTTCCTGCCACATTCTGCCTCAGATTGAATGTAACTGGGCTTTTATACCTGGCTATGTAGAAATGCAAAGGTACCGTGAAAAGTCACGGTTTGGATCCCATACGTACAGTAGATCTAGCTAAGCTGACGGAGTACAGCAGTCTGAAGCCTATGTCACTAGGTTTTAGTTCAGCTTGATCCTATGATTCTTGAGTCTTTCGAAATTTGTGTATAATATTCATACTAATGCTGAATAGTATTTCTGAGATTGGTTTAATGTTAATTAAGGTAATTGATTTTTCTTTCTTTTTGTCTCCTCTACAGGGATTTTGTTTTTTACAATTTACCACAGTTGCAGTACAAGAACCAGAATGTTCAGATGCAAACATTCAAGAACCTCACACCATCACCTTTTATTCGCTGTTTCTTAAGTAAGAACGAAACATTCAAATTCTTTCCTCTTTCGGAACTTTAATTTGTTCTGTAAATATCTATATTGTTGTCTAGCTATATGTAGTAGTAGATCTCACTTTTGGATGGAACCAAAAATGTGGTGAATGGAGAAATAGTATTGCAGGTTCCATAAATTTGCAAACAAAATGAAACATATAATGTTAATCCATTTTCCACTTTAATGTTTAAAACTATGAAACATTGACCATCACAAATCTAAAAAAGTTGATGTATAAAATAAATTCTTATAACTCTAATTCAAAGGATGATACTCTGATAACAATCCATTCTTCATTTTTTGGGACTTTCTTTGGTAACTTGCCTGAGAGCAAAGTACCTACGAAGGCTAAGGTGATCTACTTTTACTGTATGCATTCCGAATAGTGTGTGTGTTTTTGTATGTCCAAGCTTGTAAACACTTTCTCTGTATCTCAGTACAGATGAAAAATTAAGTAAAATATAATATTTCATAAAATACAACTAGGACATTTATTGTACATGCCATACCTAAAAGGGATGGGTTAATACTAATTTATTTTGTAGTAAACAGTGGTTAAATGTGTAATAATGGTTGGTAATTGTTATAAAGTCTATTCTAACCCTAACCCTTTGAACTCCATCCCATGCCCTACCATGATGTTAAGAGTAGAACAATTCAACTTGTGTTTTAGTTCATGTTGTTACATTAAATTACCACCGGTCTAGATGTTATCACTAAGACACATCATTATGCTTCCTATCTGTTATCAAATGATTTATTTTTCATAACAGACGCTTTGCTATCAAACACAAGCTGTTTTCTATCAAGAGACTTCAAAAGTCAAAATAGGAAAAAGTTGTTGTGATCTGCTATAAACATTTATTGATCAAGTATCGTTTAAATAATGATTTCATAATGCATTATGTCATTAAACTAACTTGTAAAATAGATCAATACTTAGAGAGATTATAAAAAATATAGTCTTCATTCTGCAGACAAGAGTATCGTGTTTGATTAGATTTTCAATGTCAAGGTTCATTTTTATCTAATGCGTGAATCCTGTCCATCTTTTGCTTGACAAGTTGACAGTAACATGGGTATTGCCCAGGTTTCAGAAAGTGCCAAAAAATGTTCAAGAAACCGAAATGTTGGTTTCCACTGCTTTCAACATGTGCTGAGATGTTGCCTCAATATGTGCCTCAAAGAACTGTTTTGTCTCAGATAAGTGACACCAAAAATATAAAAGGCAATGCTTGAGAAGTTGAGTACAGCACCTTAATGTGAGAACTAGAATTGAGAACTGGTGCTAAATGATCATGACTGGTGCTAGATGAATATAATTGGTGATAGATGAACATAACTGGTGCTACAGTAGATAAATATAACTAGTGGGAGATGAATATAACTGGTGATAGATGAATATAACTGGTGCTAGATTAATATTACTGGTGATAGATGAACATAACTGGTGCTAGATGAATATAACTGGTGATAGGTGAATATAACTAGTGCTATATGAATACTGGTGCTACAGTAGATGAATATAACTGGTGCTACATGAATATAACTGGTGCTAGATGAATATAACTGGTGTTAGATGAATATAACTGGTGCTAGATGAATATAACTGGTGCTGCAGTAGATGAATATAACTGGTGCTATGTCAGTAGAATATAACTGGTGATAGATGAATATAACTGGTGATAGATGAATATAACTGGTGCTAGATGAATATAACTGGTGATAGATGAATATAACTAGTGCTATATGAATATAACTGGTGCTACATGAATATAACTGGTGATAGATGAATATATAACTGGTGTTACATGAATATCACTGGTGCTAGATGAATATAACTGGTGCTAGATGAATATAACTGGTGCTACATGAATATAACTGGTGCTAGATGAATATAACTGGTGTTAGATGAATATAACTGGTGCTAGATGAATATAACTGGTGCTGCAGTAGATGAATATAACTGGTGCTATGTCAGTAGAATATAACTGGTGATAGATGAATATAACTGGTGCTAGATGAATATAACTGGTGCTGCAGTAGATGAATATAACTGGTGCTATGTCAGTAGAATATAACTGGTGATAGATGAATATAAATGCTGCTAGATGAATATTATTGGTGCTAGATGAATACAACTGGTGATAGATGAACATAACTGGTGCTAGAAGAATATAACTGGTGATAGATGAATATAACTACTGCTATATGAATATAACTGGTGCTACATGAATATAACTGGTGCTAGACGAATATAACTGGTGTTAGATGAATATCACTGGTGCTAGATGAATATAACTGGTGCTAGATGAATATAACTGGTGCTACATGAATATAACTGGTGCTAGATGAATATAACTGGTGGTAGTTTAATATTACTGGTGATAGATGAATATAACTGGTGCTAGATAAATATAACTGGTGATAGATGAATATAATTGGTACTAGATGAATATAACTGGTGCTAGATGAATATAACTGGTTCTAGATGAATATAACTGGTGCTAGATGAATATAACTACTGCTAGATGAATATAATTGTTGTTAGATGAATACAACTGGTGATAGATGAACATAACTGGTGCTAGACGAATATAACTGGTGCTAGATGAATATAACTAGTGCTATATGAATATAACTGGTGCTACAGTAGATGAATATAACTGGTGCTATGTCAGTAGAATATAACTGGTGCTAGATAAATATAAATGCTGCTAGATGAATACTATTGGTGCTAGATGAATATAATTGGTGCTAGATGAATATAACTGGTGCTAGATGAATATAACTAAAATGAGTTTTACGGTTTAATAGCCCTATAAACACAATAAGTAATCGTTATACAGTGTTTTTCTTTCTGGAATAACCACTTGCTCATTTCTGTTCATTTAAAGTACAGCGGACACCTAGACCAACTAGCCTCATATTCAGTACATTTGTTGTGTTTCATAAACTCATTCAAAATCTGTTGAAATGTTTGAAAAGCTCCTTTTCTGTCCAAGATATACAGTACACATTTGAAGTCTCTGATAAATCTGGGAATCTTATTAAATATTTGCAAATTATGACGTGGAGTGTTGCCCTCATCAAAATTCCTTATTTTAGGCCTGAATAAGTTATCCCCTAAATACAATCCCATATATATCATTTGCACAATGAGATGTTCCTCCTTTTTTTATATAAATATTTCCAAAACTTGCCTTAGACCACAAAGCTGTGTTCAGTGTCCTTGAAATGAAGGTTGTAAAAACAAAGTAATAACATAACAGAAAATTAGGCAGTCAATCCCTCTACATCATCAAATATGCATAATTAGCTAATTTTTATTCATAAATCAAATTAGAAATTAAGAAAAGACTTGACAAAAGAATGGGCAATCTTTCATGTTTTTTTATGTGAGATGCAGCAATTTTCATGATTTCTAATGCCTTTAGAGTGATTAGGATGATGCTGTCCATAGATGTCTGTAGACATTAACTGACTATTGCACTCTTTTTTATTGAGTAACTCTTCAACTTACTGTTGGGTGGAGAATTTATGTTGATTCTTGAACAGTTTATGATATTTTCTTCTTTTTGATCTTTCAGATGATGGTGATGAGGTGCTTATAGATATTGACAGTAAATCCAATACATCCATTTTAGAACATGTAAAGAAACTTTTAGGAAAATCAGAGTGAGTCAGATAACTTTTCAAAATTTGTTTTTACAATACGATTTATGATGTGTCCTTTGTTAGTATTTCTATAGTGGTACCTCAATAGCCAGCTCCTTTAAAATTTGAAAATGAAATGTTTTCTGAAGCATCTTGTTTGCATTTTGCAAAATAAATTGCCTCTGGCCACATAAGTATTAGATTGTTTAAATGTATCAATTTATATTGAGAAGCTGTCAAAAAGGGGGCGGGGGGGGGGGGGTCAGCTTCCGCTACCCCCTTCCTATGCATATTGTACAGCTTTATCAAAGGCATGCGCCAAGTATTTAATATGCCAAGTAAGGCAGTAACCTTTTCCATACAGATCTATATGTTAGTTCGACCAAATTTGTATCTTTAACTTTTGGGCATAAAATGTCATTGTTCCCAAAGAACTGATAGAGCCAGAAACCACCAAGAAGACCTGTAACCTATACTCTAGCTATAGCATGCCTGGTATGCACATATGGCCGATAACCGCGCTTAGTGTGAGCTATACACTTAGATGTGGCATTTCCCCATATGCACATATGGCTGGTTAGTGTGTAAAACAACTGCCTTCAATCCCAATAGTTTGAGACAAAGTGAAATATATTCTTGTTATCAAATGAACTAACGACACATTGTCAACTAATCAAAGCCCTCCTGGTGTACCAGATATCTAGGCCACTTGTCTACAAATTTGATAAATAAACCTTGGTCAAATTTCTTAAACTTTTTGCAGAGAGATTCTGTCTGCAGAAAGGAAAGCTAGGGAGAAGAAGACAAATCCAGCTAATTTCGGAAGAGAGTTTGCCAGGGAGTGTATTTGCCAGGTTCCAGGACAAGTACCGTGTCCATCTGTTGTGCCTCTACCAGAAGAACTAAGAGGAAAGAATATCGATTACAGAACTCTATTGCTTAAACCCGCCCGTGGAAGAGACCCTAATATTCCAGATGAAGAGGAGGAGGAGGATTAGAAAGGGTGATGAAGCTCTGACAAGAGGAAGGAAAAAGAATGGAGAAGTGGCTTTCGACGCGCAATGTAAACCTGTTAGTTTTCATTGAATGAATGCATGGCATAGTCAACAGTCAGGCCATGTGATGCTTACACAAACAGTTAAAAGAATTGTCCTGACCATATTTTGAACAACAAATGAGTAACAACGTGGATTTGTTTCTATGGGTTCTAGTTTTGAGTGGATTGTGATACAGTCTCTACTATGTATGTAATATCATGACATCATGGACATAGATACTGTAATTTCTAATTGATTGTCTATTAACAATACTAGTACTGTATTATCCAGTGGGTCCTTTGAGGCAATTAACTAGGGGCCCAGTGGTCAAGGGGCTTTTGAGATCCCTCCCCAGCAAAACATACCAACTTTCTAATTTTGAACTGTTCCTGCAAATGTCAAATGGGATGGGGTGGGGGGGCGGGGGGCAATTGGTTGGTGGGAGTGGAGCACATGGTGTCTTAGTGCTACAGGGGAGTTCATCTAGCACTGCACATCACTAAGATTCTCAACTTCTACATCAGTCTGTGGATGTGAACATTCAAAGTTGGCAGAGGAGGGTCCAGTTATGGAGGGATCAAGAGGGTTGAGGCCCACACTAAACTTTGAAGGGCAGTGGGAGATGTGACTTTGATTCGAAGGGGCAAACAACAAGATTGTCATCAGAATGCCTCGACAGAATTGACCCTCAGTGCATTTTGTACCACAAATTCCCCCATTTGAATATTTTTTTTTTCTCAACAAAACAGCCATTTTTAATTTACTATTGTGTTTTGATTTTTCATCTAAAACAGCCATTTATTTTGTCACGTTGTATTATTAATTTCTCGACAAGATGACTTTACTAAATACACGAGCACTTTCTCACGACAAAAATAGCACAAAATTTAGAACAAAAGGATAACTTCTAATTATGAAAAGGGGGACCTTTTCACAGAAGTGGGTGGCTTAGCCCCTTTTCCGCCATCATTGTGTGTCGTTGGAATTAAGAAACAATTCACCCAATTGAACAGTAAACAAGGTTCATTACTATTTGTAACACTGTATTAAAGTGTTTGTACACTTAATGCTACTGAAAGACTGCCCTCATTTTTGTTAGTTTGTTCAGTGTCAAATCAAGTTCTCAAGTAATCATTTTACATTTGGATCATTGCAGCTTCAGGGAACACATAGTTATACAGCTCCTTTCTCCATATTGTATCCGCAGAATGACCCTCTAAACTTTGGTTGGAAAATTTCTCTTTGCACCCGCAACTCACAAAATTTCACATTTATGACTATTGAAAGTTCATAAGCTAAATCTTCATACTTTTCATATCAATGTTTTTGCCACAGATGATGAACCTGGCTTTACATTCTAGCTTCAAGTTTACTTTTGTGTCAGTTTTTGGGGGACTTTTGGAGGTCAAATCTTTGCCCACATGAGTGATCACATGAATCCCACATCACAAACATAATGTCAATAGGAATATATCTACATTCAGACACATAAGTAAAGGCCCATGGCCAGGCTAGAGCACAGGAGGACTGTGCACCTTCGCCTTCCCACTCATGTGTGTCACCATCATGTCAGTTGCTGGGTGGGCCTACATAAGTATGCAATTTATAGGAAAAGAGCATGATACATGCCAAGTTGGAACCAATGGAAATGTTTCTCTTATGTACTCCTTCTTTATGTCAAAGGCTCACCCTGTGGTCAGTAAAGCTTGTTTTAAATTTTCCATCACTTAAATACATGTCTACTGACACACCCTATTCATTTGGTACTTTACTATTCCATGAAGTGGCTGTATGAAACATTAGAGTGAAATAGTAAACCTGATGAATGGAGATTATATTCTGAAAACCTGACTTATTTGCAGTTAATTTGTATTTTGTATTTTTATTTTGTAAAGGGAAAGTTGCTAATGTAGGAAAGGGGATGAAACGATGGCAAGTGGGAGTTGATTTGTTGGTGTTTTTTGATTGAAATTACTAGTTTATGTAGTTAACAAGTAAGTGTTGTTAGGAAGTGGTCCAGAAGTAGTTTTGCATGAAACTTTGTAGAAAATTGGTAGAAAAAGAAAAGTAGTTAGGAAATTGTTTTTTTATTCTCTTGGCAGCTTTGTTTGCTTGTTTGTTCTTCTTCCTAAAAAGAACACTCACAAAACTCTTTGCAAACAAAATGTTGAATGTTTTACTGTTTATGTTGTTCCAGATATGCATATTTATATGGATCATAGGAGGAATTTTATGTAATACATATTCATTTCTAAGTTCATTTGAGCTCATATGGAAACCACTTAGTAGTTTAGTGACCTACTACACAGACGGTCTAAGAAAAACAAAAAACAGGGGTCTAAGAGAGGGCGCTATTCTTAAATACCTGATCACAGTAGCTACTGCCGAGTTTGTTTAGCAGGAACGAAGTACATAGCCTATGTTCTCTAACTGTATTCAAAACTTACGCCTATTTTGAGACAAAGAAGCCAAAAATCATGAAGACCATTGACCCCAAACTCCATCATCATCGTCCTGATGCCCATCAAATTAATAAATGGAGCTTGACCGTGACAAAAGAATTGTACATATATAATAATATATATGTAATAGAGATTTAAGGCAGATACTAGTGGATAGTCACTTGAAGTTACAGGCCAGATGTAATAACTGCTGAATATATTGTCAAGTCAATGCGGTAGAGAATTTAAAAAAAGTCCCTGTCACGAAACGGTCCGCTTCATGAGAGACTCGTGTCTTGTAATTAGGGGGGGGGGGGGCTTCAGCGTTCCCAATACGTATGGCTAATGGTTATACGGACGTGGAACTTTATCATCATCCTCTGAACATCCAATTTTGGACTCTAAACGAAGTCGAATAAATAAATGGGGGCGTTTAAATATTAAAAAGTCAACCCAAAAAAAAAAAAAAAAATAGAAAGACGGAAGAAGCAAGTCAAGTGCCCATTCAATGCCAGGAGTACATAGTGGCTGACCTCGCCAAGCTCGTTTTTACGAAAGATATTAAACTATGATAAGCGTATTCCTGGCCTTTGTTTAAAGATGAACGATAGTGATTTTTCAGCATCGACGAAAATATACGATTTTATTCAAGAGTATTCTAGTTGGTTTCCATATTACACATGTGAAAATTCAAGTCAATCCGATGTTGGGAAAGGCTTAAAAAAAATTCCTAAGCTCGATGATTTTTTAAACAAAAATTGGGCTTTTCGCGAACAGCGATATGATGATCACGTGATCTACAGTGACATGTGACGTCATTATGATGATAACAAAGTGAGCTCGGCGTAGTGTACTTCAGCAGTGTGCACTTAGTGTGTAAGTTTAGTTGCAACCTACTCTATATTGGACTCGACAAACAACGTAAACCACTAGCAAAATCCAAGAAATTTCGTTGTAGGGGGATGCAACAGAACGAATGTGGACTCTACAATCAGTTTTTTCAATTTTCCAAGCGGAAAAAGTAGTGAGAGATATCGGAAACTCTGGATACGATTTGTGAGGAGAACCAGGAAAGACTTCATCGCACCAGGAGTTTCTCATGGCAAGAATGTGAAAGTTTGTTCTGCCCACTTCACAGAAGATGATTCTCGGGCCCAATTGAAATTTGCATGTGGCAAGGTCACTAAAGTAATAAAAGTTTGAAAGATTGATGCTTTTATGCCGCATTATTTATATATATCCCGATAAATGCAACAGTAAGTGTTGGAACTGGAAGACATGTCAGACGTGAACAACCTAATGACTATGTGAGGAGAGAATCCACGTGCAAATTTCAATTGGGGCATGGACGTCGCTTAGGCAGAGTTTTTTGGGGCAGAGATGTGTTCATACCATGGGCGTCAGCAGGTTTCAGAAAGTGAGGGGGACACTATACTATCTAAGCGGAGCGCCACCATTAGTTGGCGCGTAGCGTACCAGAAAATTTTGGGTACATAAGACCCCCTAGATCGCAGGAGACGGCCTTCCTGAGTCGTTTTTAGTTACATCAGAACCAGATCTGTGAGGAGAAATTTTGTCTCACAAAACTAAATTCCGACAGAAAGTACTGGTAGAAAGATGCCGTTCTGACACCAAGGGAGACGAATTACACAGCGTCCATCTCAAACGAAATATTGAAAAAGTGGCGCCGTCACCTCCGGGATGAGTGGAGTGGTATATATAATACATGCATGTAGGTGCGAGATGTCAGTTGTTATGTGCCCAGGTACTTTAAGAATAATAATCAGAAAAAGGCACCGCGCGCAGAGCGTGTGTAGCGCCTAGCCGGCACTCAACAATAAAGATCTACCATATCCGGCGAATACATGTAGCCTTAATTACTTAACCCCAACACCCCTATTCGTCCGTCCAGTCCAAGGGACTGGAGGTAGTGATATGAACATAGTAACTCATCACCATCTACCTGTATGGCTTACCTAATCCCTTGGAACCCATACAAACAACATGTGTGCAAGATTCAATACACTTTCGAATGGTCTCCCCCCCCCCCCCCCCGAACGAATTAAATGGGCAGATTTAGGATATTGGGAGAATGGGAGATAAATGACGGTGCAAGTGATAGATAGCAGGGGCCCAGGCAGTCCAGATTTCTTGACCTTAAATAGAAAATCGCGCATATGCATGTGATTTTTTTTAATAACTACTCTGAAAAGTGGGTGGGACAAATGATATGATATCCCCTCCACTTTTGAAAGTGGGGGGGACATGTCCCCCCCCCGTCCCCCACCTGTTGACGCCCATGGTTCATACCCTCCAAACCACTTTAAATGTAATATGAATAGGAAATGTGTGTATGCTCGAGCGAAACAAAACATCGTGTAAGTATTACTTACGGTAGCGCACACTGTCACTTATGTTTGCACAGTGTGAAAGTACCGTTTGCGGACCTACGTGATGTTGGGCTAGAATACGATTCCTCCTGAAGCCCAAACCACGAGGCATGCATGTGAATAAACGCAATAGGCATTGCATGTAGTGAGAAAATTGTTCGAGCTAGACTAACAACTCGATTGAGTTCAAATGCGGTTGTATTTCAAGCTCAATGAAACCTTCCTGTTTGATTTAATGACGCACGGAACAAGGAACGCTTATGTTTTACAGTAGGCCTAGTGCATACAAGCGAATCTACTTTGTTTAGAACTTTGGATTTTCTTTCGGATGTTATACTAATCTACGTTTGAGACTATCATCATTATTGTTATTGTGCCAGTTTGACTGGTAAGTGAGCACATTCATACATCACTCTGTATAAAACCCGCCAAAAACGTGATCTTGGGAGATTTACGTTACTTTGGGTCAGCTTGCGAGTTACCTCTTCGGATATTGGGGAATCGTTGCGAAATCGCCGCAAATTTCGTAAAAAAAAACTTGTAAACACGTGGTGAAGAAATCAAGAAACACTATGATATTCATTATCTATTTATGTCTTGAACATTACGCCGGAAAATAACAGTTATGCTGACACGAAATGCACGCACAGCTCCGTACTGAACAGTTCACAACAGAAAAGATCATCACAGTGACGTCCTTCACTGACCTGAGGGCTGTTCAAGGTCGTTGCAGTCAGAGCCGTCTCTATATACGGCTCTGGTTGCAGTGTTTGCAAATTCCTAAATTACGGAGGCGAAAAACGATGTTTTAATTCCCTTTTTAATAACTTTCCGGTGTGCTATTTGGAAAATTAAAAAAATTTGTTGCTTGGTAACATATAAACTACCTTATATAGAAAATAAGAGATTTTTTTCTGTCACTATCGTTCTACTTTAATACGGACTACGGGTGTACTTTTGACGTGTTCCACAAATCTGTTGGGCACGTACCCAGAGCCCTGGATGGTAACTTAACTTACGAGGGTCCATTCTCTTCACCGTAATGTTTTGCATTGTGGAAGTGGTTGATCCAATTATATCTCCCATAACATGCGATGCGTTGTGTTTGGCAAATCATCGTGGAAGTTCTTCGAAAGGCTACCTGTCGTGTACCATTGCGGTTTCATCCAGTGGCGTAGGAAGGTACTTTTGAGTGGGGGGGCTGAAGACTGATGGCCGGCCTGGGGGAGGGGTTTAAGGGGAGGGGGTGTCCCCCTCCCCTTTGGAATTTTTTGCATTTCCAGGTGGCCTCAGATGCAATTTGGTGCAATATAGCACACTTCAACACCCACTCCATTTTGTAAACTTAATTTTGTATTTTCACCTGACCTTAGATGCAATTTGGTGCTCCAAATGAGATTTTTTTCTCATTTGGAAATGAAAAAGGGGTTTTCTGACTTGCGAAGCGGGGGGGCGGAATGATACTTCCGCCCCTCCACATTTTTCACTGGGGGGGCTGGCGCCCCCCCCCCCCCCCAGCCCCCCGGTTCCTACGCCCTTGGTTTCATCAAAATATGCATACCGATCGTGTTGATACCTCAGTGCTTAGAACTTTGCCATCAGGTGTGGTCGCACTCTTGAGGTGAGTAACATGCCTAACCAGGCGCGTATCCAGGGGGGGGGGGTGTTGGGGCGCGCGCCCCCGGGTAAGAAAAAGAGGAGAGAAAAAAGAGAAGAAAAAAGGGGAAAACAGATTGGGAGAAAGAGAAGGAAGGAGAGAAAGGAAGGGAAAAGAAAAGAAGAAAGAGAGAAAAGGGAGAAAAGGAGCGAGTAGAAGATAAACGCCAAGACACCGGGAAGAGAGAGGAACACTTTTTATGGAAGGGCCATAGACGGATCAAACTTGTTACGAATGATGGGTGTGGCTGTGGGGCGCTGAAAACAGCTCCCACGTAGGAAGTCATCTCCCTCCCCCCCCCCTCCACCACCACACACACACATACAAAATCAACGTTTAGAGCTCAAATGGTGCATTCTGTGGCATATTTATACTGTAAATAACGCAAAAATTAGTTCTAAATGAAAAGGTTGTGCTAATAAATACTTTCGAATTTTCGTTTTTGGATTGACTGACGATGGAGGTGGGGCTTTGGCCATAGGCGTGCGGGACCATTTCAGTTTGGGGGGAGGGCAGAAATTGTTTGCCCGAAAGTTCCCGTGACACTATCTAAGCGGAGCGCCACCATCGGTTGGCGCTTAGCGTACAAGAACTTTTTTGGCCAAAAAATGCCTCTCAGATTGCCGGAAACGGCACTTCTGAGGCCTTGCAAGTTGCATCTAAACATTCTTTATTTTATAATCTCACGTTTTAGAAATTTAAACTTCCCCAAAAATTTGGTAAATTAGAAGAAGGAAAAATGGTAACATCACTTTGAAGGGGAAAAAATAGGACAGTATATTTTTTAAGCTCCTATTTAGTTACCGTATTTATTATTTTAACACAGTAGTCAGCTACCTCCAGAAAAACATACATTGTTCAACGACACGTAGGCGGTATAATGTCGCTGTGTCGGGTGAGACTGCAATTTGTCTCACAAAAAAGTATAAAATATAACAAAGAATATGATAAACCTGTACTTCTAGGCTTGTAGGCACTCCCCCCCCCCCCACCACCCATGAAAAAGAAAATGTTTCTTATATACACTCATGTCGGGGATGTCCAGGTAAACAGTTGACTAGTTATAATAAAAATTGATCGTGCAAAAAGCGTGGTAGCCCAGATGAGCTGCGCTTACTGTGGTGTTACACGCAAATATTCGGGCATCATGATGCTAAATAAAGACAACCATGGAATTTTAGGGCAAAAATTTGAAAAAGATTCGGTCAAGCTACTGCATATATATATATATATTTATATTTTTTTCTCCTCTTAGGCTGCCCGAATTTTTCAGGACTTTTGCCCGAATTTCTTGTCCTCTGGAAATTGGGGGGGCAGTCTGCCCCCCCTGCCCCCCCCCGCCTAGTACGCCTATAGCGTTGGCCCCGCCTACCTTTTGCTGATATGTATTAATATTTCTTAATATCAATTTATGTACATGTTTACATGTGGTACCTCACTTTACGGTACGCCATCGTGATCACGTGGTTACAGTCTCAATATATAGGTCAGAGGGTATTGGGGTTGAAAGTGGATCAAGTCTTTCCCAGGGTCTAACTTGAGAGGCTTTTCTAAAGAAGTACATGGCAGTGCGGATGGTAGTGTACATAAGTGGCGCATAAATGGATATCCCTTTCGGCATTTTGACTGGTCATCTGTGATCATGCAACCGTGTTGAATTCGTGGTACTACACTGTAGTAAGACTACACTGGAGTAAGCTGTTTATCCCCCCCCCCCCCCCTTTTTTAACATGCAAATTTGTGGCATAAATTATAGGAGACACAAATCCATCCATCATTATTGGTCTTTGTGATCGAGATAACTGTTATGAACACATTGCATAAACAGTTCAGACAAATTGTAATTCCATTGTTGGGATATGTTACAGACTAAATGTTCTTTAACGCAAGACTATATTGAGCTTCAATGTGACATCAATTAACACACACATGTGATTCAATTCTTTATATATTTTCTTTATTTATTACAATGTTTATTTTCTGTAATGGCGATGCCAAAAATATACCAAAGTTCTGAATATGACCTAATGAATGCACTGACATATAAGCTCAAGGTGGTAGTTGGATTCTTTGCAAAAATTAAGATCCACGATCAATCATGTTATTTCGATACGTACTTGAACGTATATAAAGAATGTACATAGTTATTAAACCAAACTGCCAATCTTGAAGTTTCATTATGTATGGGCTACCAGGGGCGTCAATCCGATTTGAAACGTGGGGGGGACGTAATCGATTCAAATATTTCGGCCGTAAGTACTATCTAAGCGGAGCGCCACCATCAGTTGGCGCGCAGCGTACCAAGAAAATTTCAGATTTCAATACCTGCCAGATCGCTGGAGATGGCACTTGCCAGGCTGGATAGCAGCCATCTAGTTGCGTGATTTAGGGTGAAAATAGCAAATTCGTCACTCAGGAAATCTGCAATAAAGTTCATGCGACCTTCATTTTTGGTGGATTATTTCTTTTATTAATGATTCCAATTGACATGAACATTAGAACCCAGTGCAAGTTGACAAATAATGCGGCGAACTGGAACCCCAACCCCATTTTGCCATATGTTTTAGGATAGAATACCTCTCAATTGTTCGAACCCATGACAACTAACAATCTGTGAATAAATTTACTTCGAAATGGGCACATTATATTGCACCAAGTCGGTCAAGGAATGACCCCAGGGCCTCAGATATAGGCCTATAGCAGGGGTGGGCTACCTTTTTGAATGAATGGGCCAGATTTTAGAAGCGACAAATTGACAGGGCCGCACCTAACCAACGACCTGTGTGTACTAATCTGTATTCACAGAAACATAATGTCAATGCAGTCCAATTGATAATTAATGGTGATAATAGACCTACCTGACAGCATCATAAGTGCAGATAAATTCTAGGCAGCTAGTTCGTTTTTGTGATGATGTAAATATCACTGGCGGGCAGTATGTGGCCCGCGGGCCGTAGTCGCCCACCCCACGAGAATTCATTTCTATGAAATTTGAAACAAGGATGGCAAGAAAACCACTTTAATTATGTTTTCAGGACCTCACACATGCGCATGTATCGTAAGACTTAAATTGGGTCCCATGTGAGTGGTGGCTAAAGTGATGAAGGCATCCAAATTAATCAGTGGTTGTTCGTTGGAGTACTCACGCAAGTTACCTCGGTTGCTAGGTGGATCTGCATTTGGTAATCGGTAGAATTCTGGTCGGAGCATACTATGTAACCACCGTGTACCCAGGAACGTAGCTAAGGCCTGATGATTGAGAGGGGGGGGGGGGGGGGAGAGCGTGTAGTGGCTGAAAATCCAACTGGATGGGTTTTGGAGCCAGAAAATTCCGACTGCTGATTTGTACACCCGCCCCCACCCTCGCGCTACTCGTCTACGATACGGTCAGTGTCAGACACCCAATCGTAACTGCACTTTTGTTCTGAACTTTTTTTCGATACATTTGTACCCACTGGCACTAATTTCACAAGTTTATTAGCCCCCCCCCCCCCCCCCCAACCAAATATTTTTGTGAAATTTCGGGCAAAATGCTGATAATTTTTCAGGCACCTACTGAAAGAAAGATAATTTGCAATGTGTTTTTCAGTAGCAAAATTTATATTATTATTACCATTAATATTTTAACGACTTCCAAATAACTCTAACCAATATGGAAGGGTAATAAGACGGAAATGATCGTATGCTATTTGCATGCGATTTAAAAATCGATGCATGACTATATGATATGCACATTAACATGTGGAACGCGCGCGTAGCGCGCGAAAAATTTTGGTTATATTTTTTGGGCAAGTCGTTACAACCCCCCCCCCCCCCCCCCCCCAATCAAATTGGGCTCCTACGCCTATGACGGTAGTTCTGTTAGGCATTTTTTGATTGGAGTATTCAAAATCATACGAAGTTTTGCACGGTGGAGTATAAGGATCGCGAGATACAATTGCTCAAAGTGGCAAGGAAAACGTGGTAAATATGACAGATTCAAGGTCAATTTTGACCGAAATTTTTCAATTTTTAGGTCACAATCACAGGAATAAATGAATAGGCCTAGATAAACTAGAGTGCGACAGTCGGAAATTCCGACTGTCGCACTCCAAATTTTCAAACTAACGTCAGTTTTACTAAGTTTGGGGTGAGACACCCCCACACCCCACAACCCCCTCTAGCGACGTCCCTGCGTGTACCCAGTGTTCTCACTGTGAAGTAAACTCCGTTTCACTCAACAACAAGGTAACATGGAATGCGCTGCCACGGAATATGCTCCCTATTTCATTTCCCCAATATTAGGGAACGGGCACCGTCTTTGAAACACCATCTACAACTAAACAACAACTATGTACAAGCTTTGGCTCTAGCTATGAAGTGCTGTCTCTTATGACAATGACGGAGCGCACTATTTTTCTACTGGAATCGCCCGAAGATGCGGCGTCTGTAATCCGAGGAACCAACGAACTTCTCTGCTAACTCCTCAGGCTTCAACTGGGCTAGACGTCCGCGGTGAATATGGCACACCATCACATGGTTCAGCCTATGCTGAGTCATGGTGCTCCGTAGCCTTGTCTTCAAACGCCTCAAAGCACTAAAAGATCACTCGGCTCCCGTCGAACTGGCGGAGGAGACGAGGAGCAACCACAAGAGAGCTTCGACTTCACCAGACATAGCCCGTACCGCTGGATTCATCGACTTGAATATTTGTCTATTCCCTTCAACCGACAACAACTGGAACTGGCCTCGAAAGAAAGGCAGACTAAGCTTAAGATTGTCGGAGAGCTCAGGGTACCAACTCACGAGATATGGGTGGAATCCTCCATTCAGCAACATTGAGTGATATTCGATGATATGAATCCTGAGATGTGTAAGCCCGAACCTAATAGAGCCACATCATTACTCTTTTTCCAAATGTGTGTGTGGAGGGGGGGGGGGGGGGGGACATTTGATATTGTTTCCACCACCCATCGAAATGTTGGGGGGACGTGTCCCCCCGTCCCCCCCCCCCCTGGATTGACGCCCATGTGGGCTACTGATGGTTATAAATCTAAAAGAAACCAAGAAAAGAAAAGAATGAAATAAAGACATTAGGAAAGTATAATGAGGACATTACGAGAAAAATAATCTCAAAACTAATCCATCAGAACCTTTACACGTAACAACGGGCAATTCGATAGCATTTTCAACTGGTTAGAGGGCGCTTGTCCGGAAAGAAAAACATGAAATACACAAAACTGAAATGTTGTGATTTATAAAACCTATGAATCAGCTTGAAAATGGAAAGGATTATCCAGTCGATCGATTAGCGAGGTTTTTTTGGTTTGTGTGAAATTGTTGTATGTCATGATCTCACTAACATATCCCTGTACCGTATGACTGGGGACGCCCTTCCATTTTATGAGAGACTTGTAGTCGAGACCAATTCGACGGGTGCTTGTATGTTCTTCGTTCTCTTACTTCTATTTATATATTTTTGGGTTGATGAAACAAGGATGATAAGTTGAAATGGTTTTGGTGACACAAGGTTATATTTTCTAAAAGATGCTTAATTTGGTTCAAGTTATTTACATAATTAGCTTTATTGAAAAGTGAGAAACAATTTGCCTCATTTCAAATCACACGTTAAAATATTGAAATCCGGTATACAGTCAACGACATATATAATAAAAATATGTAATAAAGTAGATTACCCATAATACTGAGTACGGTGCATACTGTATCGAATCACCCCTGCACCAAGGATACATAGCTGTGAATTCCACCTTTCCATGGCTTAGACAATTTGACCAATCTATTTAGCAAAACGATAAAGCTATTACAGGCATTCCTTACCAAACGCAACAAGTATCATAATAGTAAGATCGCTGTTAAATTCTTATAAGACACTCGTCATGAGGTTTCCAGCATATTAACGTTACTTGGCTCAGCGCTGAATAATTCTACTGGACAGCGCTGACTGCAGCCTGGGAAAGGAAGACATAAAAAGAAGAAAACATATATCAGGCATAATGATTGTACTCAAACTACATTCACGCTGTATACAGGTATACAGACAATACCTTTCATGGTTTCGTACATGCGTAGTCACACTTGAACTCGTATTCAAACGTATATGTTAGTACTCGTAGTCTCTATAACACACCCCGTGGATTTATACTGGGACTCTATGCACTTCGGAAATCTAGTACATGACGTAAAAGGACAGGGTTAATACTTACTCTTATTCGCACTTAGAGTATTGAGAGTATTGAGAGACTTCGAGAAGAGTTAAATTTTATTAGTGTAGTGTACTTCCAGACATTAAGAAGAGTTAAGTTATACTACTGTAGTTTACCAGTGTACTCCCATACATTGAGAAGTGTTAAATTATACTACTGTATTGTAACAGTGTCCTTCAAGACATTGAGAAGTGTTAAATTATACTAGTGTAGTGTGCTAGCGTATTTCCAAACATTGATAAGTGTTAAATTATACTGGTGTACTGTATTAGTGTACTTCCAGACATTGATAAGTGTTAAAGTATACTACTGTAGTTTACCAGTGTCCTTCCAGACATTGAGAAGTGTTAAATCATACTAGTGTACTGTACTAGTATACTTCCAGACAACTTTGAGTGGTTTCCCATGGTACTGATAGAAATTAGCAATCACACTTGACAATGGAACATTTTAGGCTTTAATAACTAAAGGCTACAGTAGGCGACTTGGTAGTAGGGATGGTGTTTGAAATATCCAAAGCAGTAAATAATGTGATATTAAAGTGAACCGATAATTTGCAGATGTCTATAAGACTACAAATCCACCATTTGACTTGAAATGAATCGATTCAGAATACCAACTCCTTTCAAACGGGAAACTATTGATAATGGGCAGGTTGTATGACGCTTCACTTGAAACGAAATTACCATAACTTCACCATAACTATACGTTACCATTACCATAACTATACACATTTCATGTGGAATAACTAATTATATCTAATTAATCTAAATATGATTGTGTAACTGATCCATTTAGATATTGATACTTTAATTAATTCTCATTGTTGATTGAAGGCTGCGACGCCATCTGTCCATTATTTGTCTCGATTTGAGATTCGTTGATTTTAATCATTTGTCTGAACTACCGATGACTATTGTTCTGTATTGTTTGTCAACTAGTGACATTGTTTCAATCCACGTAACCTAACCTCAGCAACACTCATTAACAATAGAAATTCTGAGGGCGTGGTGATTATTTTTAAAACGAAGTCTAAGGACTTGGAAAACCGTTGTTCAAGTCTCAGTCAGAATACAAACACACCAACACACATTATCTTCTGCCCCCCACATCAAAACTTGTTTCTCACATTTTATTCTGTTACTCGCTAGTACCTAAGTCAGACAGACCTACCAAGTTTCAAGTCAGTGCATCTTGAGGCAGGGGCGTATCCAGGATTTTCTTACCCGGGGGGCGCGAATTACTATCTAAGCGGAGCGCCACCATCGGTTGGCGCGCAGCGTACAAGAAAATTTCTGGTTTTGATACCCCCCAGATCACCGGAAATGACACTTCTTGGGCTTGAAAATGACCAACCAGATGTACACTTTTGCCTGAGAACCAAGTATTTCCCAATAGTTTTTTCCCTATCCATAACCTTTTTGAAGATTGTCACCAGTCACACATCATGTTCGACCTCATCGCATCTCCTGTGGATCATTGCTTTTTGTAGGTGATTCTACGTCCCGGCCCACAATACCCGACAGCCCAACTTTTGAAGGTTTTAAGCCCATTTTTCGTTCAGAATTTCAAAATTCACATTTCTCGTGATTAATCTCACTTCAAACATACCCATAATGTTGCAAAAAATTTCATCTACTGACAACCAATATAGAAAAACCTCCTTCAACCCTTAACAGACCGGTCAAAATTGCACGAGAAGAGGGAAGTATGATGAAGAATGTTGGTCAGGAAATTTTCGAAAAATTCAGACACAGTTAATTTATTGGTGTACAAATATTGAAACCTCCTACAACGGCTATTATAAAACTTCGTTGAAGGAAATGAAAAAAATACCAGATGTTTCCGAAACCGAGCACTACACACATAGGTCAAGGAGGTGGGGGTGGGGTGGGGGCGGGGGCGGGGGCGGGGGCTAACGAAATATTTCTTTCTGAAAATTCGGGCAATATGCTGAGAATTTTTGGGGCACCTATACTGAAAGAAAAATACATTGCAATGATGTAGCTAAATGAAATGAATAGTTTAAAAATCATCTCCTTGGTAATTGAAATAAAGTTCTAAGCTTAGCCGACTAATTCACCATCAAGGGCGGCGGAAGCACATTTAATCTGGGGGGGGGGGTGGTATGGCACCGACATCAAAGGGCACTTTGCAGAATTTCAATTTGACTGATATTTAGTACCCTTTATAACTTTTATTGTATTATCTTATTTGCGTTTACACATCACTCCATTAACGCCCCTCCCCCCTCAAGGAAAATATGCATACTAGCACTGCAATATCCAATGAGCAAATTGGGAAACAAGGAAGTTTTCTTTTGAGACAAAATGATGTGAAATCATGCTAGTTGCTAATGTAGGAATCTTCCGAATTAGAGCTTATTTCTTGCTAATATCTCAACAATTTTTCCATTCGAAATATCTTTGAGTTTGACCCACAGAAATTCATTAAAAGTCAGGGGCGTAGCCAGGATTTGCAAAGTTGTATGCACGACTATCTGAGCGGAGCGCCACCATCGGTTGGCGCGGAGCGTACAAGAAAATTTTTGGTTTTACAAACCCCTCAGATAGCCGGAAACAGCCCTTACCGAGTGTTCATTCTGGTTCCCTGGCTCTCTTGCTAACTTGAGACACCTCAATTTTTATGTAGAAAAAGGGCACATTTTGAACCTAAGGAAAAGTGGGCGGGGGCACGTGCCCACTGTGACATAATTGTTTTGACATAATTGGACCTCCATGCTTTTTCTCCATCTTCATAGGACAATTCGTTGTTTATACGAGCATCCCGCGGTATACTGCGCAACTTTCAGTGACCGTACGGTACATGATGGCATGCGATGTAATAACCGATGCTTGCTTATATGGTATTGACATTAACATGTTGAACGCACGCGGAGCGCGCGAAAATGTTGGTTATATTTTCGGGCAAGTCGTTACAGCTCCCCAAATCAAATTGAGCGCCTCCGCCTTTGACTACACACATAGACAGTTTTTGAGGCTGTTCATCCTGAGACGCCATTTTCATGCTCACTGATATGATGTGATATCTGCTGTTTGCTCTACAAATTCGAACAGGCGCGTAGCGAATAATTTGCCAAGGGAGGGCGAAGCCTGTAGGCGAACTATCTAAGCGTAGCGCCGCGAAGCGTACAAGAAAATTTTGGCCGAAAATGCCTCCCAGATCGCCGGAAATGACATTTCCCATGCCTTGTAAGTTGCATCTAAGCATTTTCTATTTCGAATTTACTATAGCGATATCATAAAAAAAAAAAATATGCTGGGGGGGGGGGGCGGCGGTCGCCCTATTCCCGAAATGCGTCATGTTCCCCGACGACTCGGTCGAGTTCGAGACCAGCCACAGTTGGTTTCATAGCACAATTGTTTAAGGCGTCCATACACACACACGCGTTATGATAGACCATATATAGTATATATATATATACAGATACATTAGTAAGAGAGGAAAAATGGAAACGTCAAAAATGGAGTTGTCGGTGTAAGGGGTAGGGTGAGGCGCACGCCCCTTCCGAAATCCTCGATCCGTCACTGGCTCCCCGACCATGTGTATATGATAGGGTTCAGCGCTGTAATGATGTCACTGTTCCTCTTTCTCTTCCCGGTGTCTTGGCTTTTATCTTTACTCCTTCCTTTTCTCCTTTTTCTCTCCTTCTTTTTCTTTTCCCTTTCTTTCTCTCCTCCTCCTCTTTTTTCCCTCTTTTTTTCCTTTTTTCCCTCTTTTTTTCCTTTTTTCTTCTCTTTTTTTTCCTCTCCTCTTTTTCATACCCGGGGGGCGCGCGCCCCCAACGCCCCCCTGGATACGCGCCTGTGTAAGGTGTGCAGCAATTAAAGTACCAATTTTTGCATAAACAATTATAAATAGAGTACAACATCATACCCAGTACACAACGTGTAGAGATGAAATAGAAAAAGATGTTGACCTAGTTTTCAGAGCTCGGAATTATAAGTTTTGCCAAAGGAAATATCTTTACTTTAGTGGAGCAAACTGGGATAATTGCTCAAATGTGGCTCAACGAATGCCTTCTGTTGTCCTAATAATCCTGTAGCCCCTAATGCTGAGACAGTTACAATATGTGTCCTTGTAGTGAACTCATCGATGCTTCTAGGTCTAGTTAGACTATCGTGAATACAAAAAAAAACACAGATTTGTAGTGACACATATTTATTCCGTCACATAGCTCCTAGACTGTAAAGATGTCTCCCTAAAGGATGACAATCTGACAGGACAAGATGATTATGACAACAAAGATGATGGTTCATTATTTGAGTGAGGGGGGAGGGGGGGGGCAGTAAACATAAAGGAAGCTCTCAATTGCCTAACTTGAAATCAGTTTACCAGTCCTCAACGGTTTAACAATAATAAGCCATTTACACGACCAAATCTTAGCAAAATCTCCCGATAATTAATGACCTTCGCCCGTAGTACCAAGACCTTGACAAAATCCGGCTACACGCCACTTCGTTGATAACATGTGATCGGGTTGTGTATTAGTGACGTTCAGAGGTCGTGCACTGACCTACATGGAGTGTGACCACTCCCGATTTTGCAATTTCCCAAGATCAGGCCCCGAAAAATCCCAACAAATCCCAAGGACACTGAACTGTATGGATATCTAGCAATATGTAGCGATATCTAGGTATGAAAATCCCAAGATCTTCCCTAAACTGAAGGCAGATAGAGAATCGAAGCCTTCAGTGTATAATGTTCTTGAAAATGTGCGTCTTTCGAAATGAAAAGAATGTGGGGCATTGCACAATCAAACAGATACAAGTTATTTATTTCAGTCTCATTTCAATTATTCGAATTTGTAAACAAACAGCAGATATCATACCATATCAGTAAGCATCAAAATGGCATTCCAGTATGAACAGCCCCCAAACTGTCTATGTGTGTAGTGTTCGGTTTCCGAAATATTTGGTAGTTTTTTCTTTTCCTTCAACGAATTCTTATAGTAGCCGTAATAAGAGGTTATAATATTTGTACACCAATAAATTAATTGTGTTTGCATTTTCGAAAATTCCCTGACCAACATTCTTCATCATACTTACCTCAACTCGTGCAATTTGACCGGTTTGTAAGGGGTGGAAGGAGGTTTTTCTATATTGATTGTCCATAGATGAGTTATGTGCAGCATTATGGGAATCTAATGAAGTGAATTTATTATTCAAATTCTGAACAAATAATGGGCTTAAAACCTTGAAAATGGGGCTGACGGGTATTGTGGGCCGCGACGTAGAGTCACCTACAAAAGCAATGATCCACGAGAGATGCGATGAGGTCGAACATGATGTGTGACTGGTGACAATCTACAAAAATGGTTATGGATGGAAAAAAAACTATTGGGAAATACCTGGTTCTCAGACAAAAGTGTACATCTGGTTGGTCATTTTCAAGCCCGAGAAGTGCCATTTCCGGTGATCTGGGGGTTATCAAAACCAGAATTTTTCTTGTACGTTGCGTGCCAACCGATGGTGGCGCTCCGCTTAGATAGTAATTCGCGCCCCCGGGTTAGAAAACCTTGGATACGCGCCTGTTAATAGTTACTAATACTTTTCTTTATAATGTAAATGCGGTTGATGATCCTAATTGTTCTCTTTACGCAAATGCTAAATTTGACATACCCACTATGCAATCCTGGTCATGGACTGAAAAATATTTATCATACTACTTTTGCAAATAGCATTTGGGAATTCAGTCTACGGTCAAAATTGCATATATGAAACGTCTGCTTCGATTCTGCAACATACCAACATTTCCATGGTACGATTTGACGATATGCAATTTATCTATAATTACAGACTACAGTAGACAATGATTGATTGATGAATTATTTCAATATAAATTTAACTTTTTCATCTAAATGTGAAAATGAGCCTACGTACGTTTTAATGTGCATACACACAAGAAATATGACAAATATTTTATTAGAATGAAGTGCTTTGTGCGATGCAGCGCAAGGCATTGGTTTTATATTAACTAGATACTTCATCACAGCTAGGTATACACTGATATGAGAGGTAAAAAATATGATCAGAAAGGTTATTAAACCCCTATATAAACACTACGTGGATCGTTACTTGGCAGAACCCTAGTATGTTTGAACACCGTCATTATTCATCATTCATTCGCGACAGAATGTGATAAATAACCTTTCGATTTAGATGAGAATATCAGAGACTCTCACAGGTTAAAGTCTTTATTAATATTTCTACAAGTTTATTTTCAATTGCATCACGTACAATCAATAATGCTTAAGAAAGTCTATAAGCTACACTCAAACAAACATCGATAATTAATCTCTTTTTTTTTTTAATCTCATATAAAATTACGTCATTGGCTCGCAAAATCTTGTACGATAATACCGTTGTACCAGCCAATGGTCCCATTTTTTTCCAGTATTTCCATTTTCCTGTTACGAGAAACCCCACAGCAAAACATTCTGTGAACATTTAATTATTTCGACCTAAACTATTCACTGCATTGCAAAAAAAGTAAAAATAAAACTAAAGCAAAAACGATAATATTCCCCCAGGTGGTGAAGATCCGGGATATGATTATAATTCAGAATGCAAGCGATCGGCAGTGACGTAAAAAAATTACATTACTTTTGCTAAGTCTTTATGGTTTTGCTCCCTTCTTTTACAAATTCAAACCTCCACCCTCACTAAACATTCATCCTTGTCCTTTCTCATGTATTAGAAGTTTGGGGTTGTGATAGGTTTCTCGCAGACACGACATAAGAGTTGCTAACAACTGAAATCCTTAATCTTTACCGTTAAAAGTTATTTATTTCAGTCTCATTTCACTTATTCGAATTTGTAATTAAGCAACCAGCAGAAATCATATCATATCAGTGAGCATGGAAATGGCGTTCCCAGGATGAACAGCCTGCAAACTGTCTATGTGTGTAGTGATAGGCGTAGGAGCCCAATTTAATTTGGGGGCTGTAACGACTTGCCCGAAAAATGTAACCAACATTTTTCGCGTGCGTTCAACATGTTAATGTAAATATATATAGGCAAGCATCGGTTACTACATAGCATGCCATCGTGTACCGTACGGTCCGTGAAAGTTGCGCAGTATACCTCGGGATGATAATGTTACCAACGAAATGTCTTGTATAGATGGAGAAAAAGCATGGAGGTCCAATTATGTCAGAACTCTCTTTCACATTAGTAATGGCGAATTTAGTCGGGCAAGCTTAGAACTTTAGCTACATCATCGCAATTTATTTTTCTTTCAGTAGGTGCCAGAAACATTCTCAACACATTGCCCGAATTTTCACAACAATATTTGTTTTGGGCTGCAGCCCCCCCCCCCGCCCCCAGCCCCCCCCCCCCGCCACGCCTACTACGCATTTGTGTATAGTGTTCGGTTTCGGAAATATCTGGTATTTTTTCATGTCCTTCAACGAAGTTTTATAGTAGCCGTTATAACAGGTTTTAATATTTGAACACCAATAATTAACTGTGTCTGAATTTTCGGAATTCCCTGACTAACATTCTTCATCATACTTCCCTCTACTCGATGAGGTCGAACATGATGTTTGACTGGTGACAATCTTCCACCAGAATGCAAAATGCATTGAGGTTACGATGACTTCAATGTACTAGACTTCTGCTTGTTAGTATAACCAGAACTAGCTGTTACAATAACACTATGGCATGATAACAAAGGTCAGTCTACTGTATGTGGTTATACACACCTCCATCAAGAACTAGAGGGGTCTTGTAGTCAATGTTATGAATCCACACACCAAGTGTTAGAGGTATCCACGATTTCCATCGTTACATATCATGGCACTGGAGGACAAAGGTCACCCAAGTGCAGGTCGACTATTGGATAACAATAGCGTAACTCCCAACCTTGATGGACATTTGGTTATCAAGTTATTGTAAAAAAAAACTAGTTTTTGTCCCCTAATTGACCTTTGTTGACCTTAGATCACATGACTGTTTTTTTGGAAACGATCCTTTACCCCTTTCACAACTAGTCCACAAATATCAACCATGTCGGACCCTGTCAATGGTAGTTTCACAAGTTATTGCCAAAAAAAAAAAATCACATTTTGTCCCATAAATGACCTTTGGTGACCTTGGATCACATCACGGTTATTTTGGAACACGTGCCCCTACTTCATTCACAACTTGTCCCAATATATCAGCCATGTCAGACTTCGTGACTAGAAGTTGGCAGTTTTTTGCACATAAGCAACCTTGAATGACCTTGGATGACCTAATAGTTTTTATCATAAATGTTCCTCTTGATGATGTACACTCTGTCCTAAACAATTTTTTGCTAAAATGTACACACATAATGTTATTGCTAGAAATTTAAGGTATCAAAACCAACCTTTTGCCCCTCATAACTTGGGAACTGGGTGTCCGATTGAAGCGGGAGTTGGTTTCCTCTATATAGCACAAAGAGCTCTATAATATATCAAAATATTGACCATTTTTTTTTGGTTTTGCCCCGTACCTCCTAAAATGAGCACATTTTTCAAGATTTGACATTTGACTTTTTGTCCTCGCGGTCAGATGTAGTTTGACACGCTGATTCCAAAAAGCAACATGACAAGTCTGTACGACCATCCTAACTGTACTTATTAAAAAAATGACCTCTGATATCTTCGCACACGAAGGTCGCACAGGGGTAAACCCATGGACAATTTTGATCGGAAAGTACCTTTGAGATCCGATTATGGCCACGAAAATTCAAATAACCAAAAAACTAATAAAGGTCACCGGAGGTCAACCCGAGGTCAAAGGTCACCTTGATGCGGATCCACTACTGGATTACAATGGTGTAACTCCCAACCTTGACGGACAATATGTTCTCAAGTTATTGCAAAAGTACTAGTTTTTGACCCCTGATTGACCTTTTTTGACCTTGGATCACATGACTGTTATGTTTGGAAACGATCCCTTACCCCATTCACAACTACTCCCAATATATCAACCATGTCGGACCCTGTCAATGGGAATTATTGCTTGTTTTAATATTTTGGTTTTTTGGCCTCTAACTGACCTTTGGTGACCTTCACAGGCAACAAAACAATAGGGTTCATCTACTCAATGTGGTACTCATATAAGCAAAATATTTGATTGGTCCAAGCCTCGGCCTACTTGAGATAACGTGTTTACAAGCGAGGCGTCACCCATATACACACACGCACACACACACACACACGCACACACGCACACACTCTCCGCCTGCATGAAGGCATAGGTTACGATTATCATCGAAACCAAAAAGGTTATGGATGAAAAAAATTGGGAAATACTTGGTTCTCAGACAAAAGTGTACATGTGGTTGGTCATTTTCAAGCCCGAGAAGTGCCATTTCCAGTGATCTGGGGGGGGGGGGGATCAAACCAGAATATTTGGGGTACGCTGCGCGCCAACCGATGGTGGCGCTTCGCTTAGATAGTAATTCGCCCCCCCCCCCCCCGGCTTACAAAGTCCTGGATACGCGCCTGCATACCATACGAGAATAAATTATCCACTTGTTGACAAAGCTAACAAGATAGCCGCCAGTATGTGGCCTTAGGCTACATGTTAACAAAACATCAAAACACATATACTACTTAAGTGATCACGAGATATGAGCCCGGAGATAAAAATCGTATGATATTTTGCGGGCCAATCACCTACCTCAGATTGCTGCGACCTAACCTTCCATATAGGCTAAATCATTTTTCATTGGCTTACTTGAAGTATTAAGCGAGCAGTCCAAGTCTGACGTCTCAACTTTTTATACCCAACTGGGTTTGTGAGTCGAAAAAAGGGCAGTATATAAAGGATCCCAAGTTGCCTCGTCCACTTAGTTGTGTACACAATTTGAACAAGACCAGCTAAATCTGTAAGTTGCTCTTATGATTATTTCATTTAATTAAACGTTTTCTATCTTTATTACTTTTATTTCTTACATATTCGCAATTTATTGCGTTTATAATAAATAATGATACTTTTAATATCATTTTGTGACCTCCCCCCACCCCCCCCCCCCCATTTTGAATAATACTCATTTTCTTCGCCTGTTATAACGAACTAAGAAGGAAATTTAATACCCGGAACTAGTTTCAATTTACATGTTTGAAGCAAGAAAAACTCATATCCATTTGTAAAATGTGTTATAAAACAAGATATGGTTGTATACTATGGAAACGTAAAGTTATCGTCAAAATGTTAAGATCTCTTTTCTGAAATTGAGCCGTAATGAATTTTTTTGTTGCAAAAATAATGAATTGACGAGACTTTTAAATGATCAATTTAACACCATGCTACAAATTGTTGAGATGATGAATTTCTGTGGGTATTTCACCATTTCCTTGTAAAATGTTGAATTGGTGAAATATATTAAGTGATCAATCTATCAGTTTCTTACAAATTGTTATAAATTGATGACATTCGATGGCTAATCATTTCACCATTTTGCAGCAAAATGTTGAATTTCTCACTTATTGGATTCAAGGTGTTTGGCCTTTGTGGCAAATTGTTAACATGTTAGCTGAACATTTATTTCTTTTATTGAAAATTGCTAATATATTGACAGAAGGATGTATAGCGATACATAGTAAATAGGTAAAAAGGCTCTTTGTTACATGCTTAGGAAACTAATGTTTGACATATGACGTAGTTACCTATTTCGAATGTGAAGAATCAATTGGGCCGCATCGTAAGTTCTAACACGCTCTAGTTGTTAAGTTATTTCTGACTGCATTTTTGACGAATGTCCACCTAAGGTCCACTCTCGTTTTCATTGACGAATACTCTACCTTAGTCATTATTACCTGCACTCAGCAAACAACTTGTCTAATTTGTCCATGCGTTTTTGCATAACGACGAATATTACCCTTTGGAACAAGCCTACAACTTCAATCAAAATTTGCAAGCCGCGCCCAACCGCTGACAGATCATGCGCCAATCAAATCTCTCTGTTTTGTTTACGACCGTTAAGCTAGGCTTTCTTTCACTTTCGTGGTTAGCCTATGTAGGGTCAATTCTCCTGAATAGTATCTTTCTTTCGGTATTACCGATGTAGCTTGCGGTAGTAATAAATAGGTGTTTTCAGACGTTTCCTCCGTGAAATACGATACGAGTATATATAGGTTACATCAGTGGCGTAGCCAAGATTTTTTCAGTGGGGGCGCTGGGGGGGCTTGAACATTTCCTGGGGGGTTGACCATTTTCTTGTTACTATCTAAGCGGAGCGCCACAATGGGTTGGCGGGCAGCGTACCGATTTTTTTTTTTTAAAAGGCCTCCTAGATCGTTGGAAATGACACTTCCCAGGCCTTCTGAGCTGCTCTAAAGTTTTCTCAACATCCTTTTTCATGAGATCCCATGTTTTGATATGGTCATCAAATAGTTTAGTGAAATAGAAAAAAAAAACAATCTGGTAAGTTACTTTGAAATATCATGACATATCTTTTGTGAGTTTGACATCGGCATTGACATTTTTCGACAAATCTGCAAATTGCGCGTGGAAAATAAAGAAAGATTGACTGGGCTTTCAGCCAAGTAACATACTGAAATGACCGAACTATATGTCAAACTGACATCAAAGATTGCGTCTGAAATATTATCAGGGTGATAGACTGATTGGCCGGCAGTGGCGGAACTAGAGGTATTGGTCAGGGGGCGAGAATGGTCTGTAGGGGCGCTCTCGACACTATCTAAGCGGAGCGCCACCACAGGTTGAGTAAAGATATTCTCTACGATCCCCGGAAATGACCCTTGCCGGAAGTTGCCGGGCCTTGCTAATTTGCAGATAAACGGAGAATAAATATGTGTCATCGCCAATTGTGACAAGTCGGAAGTTTATATGGGTGTTGAAAGTACATGCGCTTCATCACAATCCCTGTGGTATCTTTGTGAGTGCTCATGTTTTCGAAAAAAATAGATCGAAAACCCCGTACAGTTTTTGGAAAGAGTTTCGTACAACAGAATTAAGTGCCGATAAATTAAATACCACCGTACGTTAGAGCATTTTGTCAGTAAACTACACCAACAAAATGTGACAAATGTCGATAGGTAGATGAGAGTGCAATAATAAAGTCAATAATCGCGATTAAGTAAAACATGCTAAAAGCTGAAAAGGGCGCCAGCAGTCCATTTGAGTCCGTCAGGTGGGGGGGGGGGGCATCCGCTCCCCTGACTGTTTGGACGCTCCGACACTGTTGGCCGGTAGTTCTCAGCGATAGTGTTGTCTCCTTTTTTGAAAATTTGTTTTTTTAGCGGTTTAAGATCATCAGGGTACGTCCCAGAAGTAAAAACCCGATTGAAAATGTAACAGGGTATCGAGGCAATGACGCGAGCAATGATGTGAGAAACATGTATGATGTCAGCATTTTTTACCTTTTAACACCTTGTTTGGCATTCAAGTACCTGGAAACCACCTTTCTATAAAGGTATATAGTATTGCTCACAGTAAACATTATGTGTGTTATAGTCTTGTAGAGCAGGAATTATATTATTCGACGGTCGTTAACATGCGTTTTCAGTACAGTGCGACTACTGTAGACTTCTCAGCCTATGCGATATGTCACGTCAGGTTTTTCGGCAACTATAGCCTACTGCCGGTTCGCGGTCGAAGGGTCGTTCATGAGTGGTCATCATGGAGATTTGAGACCATTCAGACCAATGATATATTGTTCGCACATGTATTTTTTTCGACACCCAAAATCCCAGTGGGGGCGACTGGGGGCGACAAGCTTTCATGGGGGGTGTCGCCCCACGCCCCCCCCCCCGTAGCTACGCCACTGGGTTACATTTGTGTATATAGAACATGCTGATATTCGGTCGCAGTGATGTTATGGTAAATCGTTCGCGCCATAAGGGCAACAGAAAATATATTTCTTTCTTTTGATTGCGACAGCTTTTCTCTATTAAACCCACCTGGTCAGAGTGCATTTAGAATAAGAACCATTGAATCTGCTTCTGAAGTTTGTTTTCCGAAATTCATCAGTCAACACGTATTGAGACTTTAAATGATCAATCTATCATTTTGCTGCAAATTGTTAAATTGATGACATTTTTGATACATAATCATTCTACCGTTTTGCAGCAAAATGTTGAATTCCTCACTTATTGGATTAAAGGTGTCTGTCATTTTATGACACATTGTGAACATGTTAGCTAAACAATTAATCCTTTTGTTGAAAATTGCTACTATATTGATGTTAACATTTCAATGTCAACTTAACGTTTCATCCTAAATAGGTAAAAAGTCTCATTTTTTAGGAAATTTATGTTTCACATTTATGACGTAATTTCCATATTTGTGATAAAAATGATTACATTTGTTGGAATATGATCTGCTAAATTAGCATGTCTTTAACTTATTTACATTTTCAGGTAATGCTTACATAGTTACGTCTGTATTTACGTCTGTGATTTTCTCACATTACTGCTAACAAACAAATGTGCTGTGATTTTTTTCATTTTTTGACTGTGCTACAGGTTCATTTTTGCAAGTTGCTCTACAAAGCCTTAGCCCTTAATACAGTACTATAACCCTGCAAATGTAAGTTTATCAAATACATACAACAATTCTACGCTTGAGCTCATTAAAATTGCAGTGCAAGTTGTTGCCCACTAGCCCTATTCATCTACATAATGCATTTCAAATATACGTTTAATAAACGAAATTAACTATATTGACAATAAAAACACCACCACACAGGTGCGTCAATTCTTTCTGCGTACGACCTGAGCGACGCTTTTCGTGATAATCTTGCGGTTTTAAGGAATATCATGTGGAGGCTCATGAACATATAGTTGTCGCGAAAAGGTAACATCCTTATCAGCGTGATGGTCCATCAGCGCTGTAGATAACGGCCATGGTTTGAGGCCATTTGTCTGAGTACATTTACAATGATGATGCGTTTATGAAAATGAGCTGAAAGCCGTAACACAGATGCTGTTTACTTATTGATATGTTAACGTTTTATGTCAAAATTTTATTTCAAAGTATGTACTCGCAATTTCATAGCGTGTCGACATACTATCAGGAAAGGTGTTACATTTTGTGTCACAATTTCCACGTTTTATCTCGAAATATTGACCTACTAAGACTATGTATATTTCGTATCGAAAATGAGACATTTTACCTTTAAATTACACTTCTGGTAGCTTGACTTGGAAGCTTTCACGTTTTATCTGGAAAATTCAATCTACTTTTAAACAAAGTTAGCCATTAACGTAGCAAGAAAATTCCGTGAAAGATATGAGTTCAAATGTTTGGGCAAATTTTATTATAGCTTTCAACCAAATTGCCTGAATTGGATGTGGGAGTTCCCTGAACCGTCGGATAATCCAACCACATTCACACTGTTTCATACTACTACGACTACTGACAACCCGCTGAACACGTGAGTAACGTTTCCATAATCTTTAGACTAGAATATAAAATTTTGTCGACAAGCCATTGTTGTTCTCAGAAAATGCTGAGGGTCGATTTTCAAATATAAATATCATAAAACTGATTGACGGAGAGCTTCTGACCAATGTGTAATTTTGCCATCTAACCTACTTGCAAGTATTAGTAAAATGCTGAACCATGAAGCTATCTGTTTATAGCTCCATGGTTGAACGAAGTTCTTGTACACCATTCATTGGGCAGAGCGGCACAACGGCTCGGAAACAGTGCGCCACTTGGTCCGAGGCACCTAAAAGGCTCGGTCATGTTGAGGCGCTAGAGGGTGATCTAAAGGATATAAGGAATGTTTAAGGTAATGATTCAGATATCATGTTTTATCCATCCAGCCTGATCATCGGGAGCAGAAGGCAATGCATGAGCTCTCTCGAAGCAAAATGAAGTTTTGATTTTCCCGTGGACTGAAAGTTTCTCAAACGGTATTCCAGCCCTGTCCTGTTAACTTCTTTTAAGGTCCAAATATATCAACATTTAATTTGATCCAAATATATATGACACATTGACATCTTCCTATATAAATCGAATATATTCGTTCATGTTATTGCATATTTTAGGACTACCGTGTATCTGTCATTTTTCTATCCGTAGGTTTCGAATTGAACTATACCTTTCATGATCTATTCATAGACGGTACAGTGGATGTTAAACCTCTGAGATCATCCTAGAGAGAAGAAGTCTTTTACCTAAAATACATTTATGTTATACCCTTACTATTGTTCAATATAGACTATTACGATGACGGCACCAAGCAGATTTGCTATATCTAAGACCAAGACAGGTAATCCAGCTATATGTACTTTAAAAGTAATTCAAACTAAAAGAGTTGAGGAGACAAAAATAAGAAAGTTGGTAGTACGTCTCGACGGGCATTTCGATATCAGTGAGTATGGATCGAAGGTTATCATGCTGATCGGAGAAACTGGCTCCGGAAAGACACTCATGATAAATTCTCTACTTAATTACATATTAGGTGTTAAGTGGGAAGATGATTATCGATATAAATTAGATCCAGATGAACTTGAAAAGAAAAAACGCAGTCACACCCAGAGCCAAACAGAATGGATATCAGCCTACATGCTTCACCATCATGATAGGTTTAGGATCCCTTACTCAATAACAATTATTGATACCCCAGGATTTGGAGATACTGCTGGTATTTCTAAAGATAAGGAAATTACAGATCAAATGAAATTCTTCTTCAGTGGGCAAAATGATGCAGGTATTGATGAAATTGATGCAGTGATATTTGTTGCGCAAAGTGACAAGCCACGATTAACAGCATCACAAAGGTTTGTCTTTGACTGTATGCTATCCTTATTTGGTAAAGATGTCAAAGACAACATCTTTCTATTCACGACATTCGCTGACCAAAATAAACCTCTTGTACTGGCAGGAATGAAGAAAGCAGCTATCCCTTACAAGGCCTACTTTAAATTCAATAATTCTCCTTTGTACGCACAGAAAGAATATGTGAGTGCGAGGGAGGAAGAAAGTAGTGATGACGAAAGAGAAATGTACAATGAAATGTTCTGGAAATCCGGAGCAAGAGAGTTTAAAAAATTCTTCTTAGAGTTAGATAAAACGTCCTGCAAGAGCACTAGGTTGTCGTTTGAGGTGTTGAAGGAACGTGATGCGTTAAATGCTCGCATCAAAGCAATTCCAGAGCTCATTCGATCCAAGTTGGTAACTTTAGATTGCCTAAAAATTGAGGGGGAAATGTTACAGGCTTCACAGGAAGAAGTGAATAAACATAGCGGTTACACGTACTTAGTTTCTAAGGAAATTACTACAAAAAAGACCATTTCCAGCGGTGAGTATGCAATGACTTGTCGTAACTGCAAAGTCAACTGCCATTACCCTTGTAACCAATATTTCAAGACGTTCTGCCCTGCGTTCTACTTGTTCAGTGGATGTAGTGTGTGCCCCCGACAATGTTCAAGAAGCGACCACGACCTGGAAACTTCCATGTACGTCAAATCAATTGTTACCCAAAAACAAACTGCCGCTGATGTGAAAGCCAGGTATGACAAAGCGTATAAGAAAAGTATGTCCCACCAAGATCTTGTTAGAAAAATTAGTCAGGATGCAGAGAATACCCGTGCTGCAATAAGAAACCATGTAACCGCAGCGCGTGACATCTTTAAAAGATTAGATGGGATTGCCTTGAAAGCAAATCCAACTTCTACCGCAGGTTACTTGAAGTATCTAATAAAGGCCGAAAAGGCAAGGGGGGAACCAGGATGGCAGGATCGTGTAGTCCAACTTGAGGAAATGCTTAGCGAAGCTAAACTTCAAGGAGATCTGGCCAAAGGAGTTAAAAATCTTAAGTTACGTTAGAACTTTTGCTCCCTGGGTAGGCGGCGTTGTAAATCAATGAGAACAAAACAGTTAACAAATTTCATATCTACTGAATAAAGAAGAAGCCTGTGTATAAGTAAATATATAAGGGTTAGAAGGCAGTGGCGGAGCGTCCATACAGTCTGGGGCGAATGCACCCCCCACCTCCCCCCTGGCGGATTCAAACAGCTCTTTACCACGTTTTACTTATTCACGATTATTGACTTTTTTATTGCGCTCTCATCAACATATTGACATTTGTCACATTTTGTTGGTGTAATTTGCCGATGACACCTATTTATTCTTCGTTTATCTGCAAATTAGCCAGGCCCGGAAGGGTCATTTCCGGCTATCTAGGGAGTATCTTTACTCAAAAAAGTTTCTGTCCGCTACGCGCCAACCTGTGGTGGCTCTCCCCTCTGATAGTGTCGAAAGCGCCCCTACAGACCATTCTCGCCCCTCCTGACCAATACCCCTAGCTCCGCCACTATTAGAAGGCCCGGTGTTTCCAGCATGATCTTCTTCAAATGTTAACAGAAACGAAAACAAAGTTGTGCTGAAGTCTCTGTAACTATTGGTAAGATTATATATCATACCGATAAACAAATCAGAAAAATAGGACTTTAATTAGAAGTTTCCATGAATGTTACAAGTCTTTAAATTCGATGTTTTTGATTACCGCTTATTAGAAATCATGGGCCGAATATATCGTTGTAGTTAATCGTTCCTCTGTAATACCTTTCAATATATGAATTACCTAATTAAGTTTGTTTTTTGCCACGTTTCTTTTGAAGACACTATTATCTATTGTTAACAAGTAAGGTTACTGTACATACCTGATTCTTCTGCCTTTTTGCTATTCTTAAGTATATAAATATATATATATATATATCCTGGGTAATTTTCCAACTCATTATAATTTGACCTATATATGACTATAGCCTATGCTATAATTATTTCAAACAATCCATGAAACTTGCGTATGTTGACCAAATATCAAAGGAAATTCGTTACTTTCACCGTGTCTAATTTTACCGCCTAATTACCTATTCGCATTGACATCCTTTGTGTATATATATACTATTCATTATTAATATCATGTTGTATACATACCGGGTATGTGTTGTTCTCGTTGCATCTCATTTACTCCAGAACTACATGAATTGAACATTACTAGTTGTGAAAACTTGTTAAAACTTAGTAAATGCAATGTAAAAGAAATATGTTCCTTCTTTTGTATTAGTTAATTGAGCTTGAATAAACTATATGATGGGCTGAGTCAGTACACTAGAGGGAATTATGTTTCAATAAATAGCTGGCCGAAAGGTATCAACAATTGAATTGAATATTTTAAATGTGTTACTAGCTGCAGAAGGTGTAACAGCAGTGTCAAATAAAACGGGTTATCCAGTTTTAAACTTAATATGCGATGATGACAATTGTCGATGAGTTTGGATGGCTTAGTGATAATGCATGTACATATTAATCTTCGCCGTACTCCTATGTTGCTCTATCTAGATTTCCAGTTTATATCGAATCGCTAAGAGAATAGTAAATTGTGTTGAAGATGTAAACAAACTTTCTTGTCGATTCTCACTTTGGTTGTTGGTTGTACTTTCTCGAAAATTGGAAAATAAAGCATAGCAGTATATCAATTTTAACATACCGTTCTAGATGTATGCCTATATGCATTTATCGTTTTTAAGACAAACTAATGTTAAAAATAGCGTTAGGAACAATACGTGTATGTACATTGAAAAGTGCATGGTCAGCAATAAAGACAGCTCGCTTGACATCAAGACTACAGTCAGAGTTTGAATTGAGGACCTACTTGGGTGCTGTGCCTAGTACTTGGAGTACGAATGATACCGTTTCGATATCTGTTTGTCGTGTAACCAGAAGTGATTTAGTTGTATTTTAAAGCCTACTAGTTATAAATATATAATAGTTTAATCGTATAAAAACGCTTGTCTTTGTGTTCGTTGTTTATTCCGAGTTTAATAGGTATCTTTACATTCATCGATAGAAGAGGAACCACATAGTTGCCTGTGTTATGGACTCATGGACCCACGATGCTCTACACCACAAACAAGCACAAGGGCAACTCTAATGGTTTAATGTCAAATGTTCTTTTTCAAAGTAAATCCCCGAGGCCCTTAATATTTATAATTCATAGCTCTTCAAGATATTTTGCCGTAATTTCTGTCTAAACGTAGATACAAATTACAACATCTTTAACCTGCACCAATTAAGTATGGTGAGCGCATGGATGTATACCAAGATAGTGAGAGCAATGAAATATTACCGTGACATGGTGTAAACTTTCAGGAATTACTGATTAGGTTCTTAAAAATGATAATAATTCTCAATTTCATAACAGCAATATCAATTAAGGTCTGACCAAATATGTGCTTTTCTGTACACCATGTCCATGTACAAAATGTCATGCTGAAACCAAAAGCTTACTTCTTGCCACAAATCTTACTAAGAAGGTTTCAGTGATTAAATTCTAATAAACTTAAACAGCCATTGACTTTGAGCAAATTGGAAGTCTCTCTTGAAAACAAAATTATCCAGCTATACTTTTATTGTATTTAAACTTTTCCCCTTTGATATGCACAAAGAATTACTTGGCTCTTGTATATATTACAGGAAAGTCATATCCCAATATGAAATCTGATGAAACTGCCTTATGATGTCATTTTCAAAATTTCCAGAGTGTAACCTCTGTTGGACCCAAATGACCTATATCTTTCACCAAAACCAATAGGGTTCTTGTGCCAACTATAGCCATACATATCAGCTACTGCAGTTTTCTATCTGGAAATATCGTATGTACATAGTGTTCTAGTTTTAACACCTGGTGACCTTAAATGAACTCTGACCTACATTAAATTGTGTAAAAACTGGAAAAAAAACACAAGGCTACCATACCATGCATTTATGAGCTCATTTCATGTTCTGGAGATATAGCAATTTTGATATATCACTTTGCCCCCTGCTGACCCCAAACAACCTTTCACCTCCACAGAAACCAATAGGGTTCGCTGAACTAATTGCAGGAATCCACATGCCAAATAGAACCGCAAAGGGTACCTTCAGTGAATATCATGTTTACATGATTTCCCTATGTTGACCACAAATGACCATTGGTATTCACGAAAAACACTACAGACTCTCTGCTCAGAAACGGCAAGCTACACACCAAGTTTGAACTTCCTGCAACTTCCACTTCTTGAGATATTGTGTGAACAATCTTTTCAGACTTTGACCTCAAATGACCTTTGACTAATACCAACTACAATCCCATACCAGTTCTAGCTAAGGGGACCCACATACCAAATGTACCCGAATTATCTTACTGAAGTTTACGTTAACTAGCAAGTGTCACATACACACACACCATCAAGATCGCATAGATTGCCTTCGGCAAGGAATCAAAAATAATATTTTAGAATTCGATAGGTACGTTCTGAGGCATATTTAGACTAATATTTAGGTCAAATTAAGTAGCTCTAACATGAATTTATGCTACTAAAGAATAAAAATACATGAAGAAATTCCATCGACTCATTTACATAGGCGCCTGAGCCGTTACAGAAAGGCCAGAGGCCTTGGGTCATTGAAACCGCTTCGTACGAAGGGGTTTTAGTGCCTTCTCCCAGAATAAGAATTTATTTAAATTTAGGCTTCAGATGGTTCATTCTGAGGCATGTTTATACTATACCTTAGGTCTAGGCATATATAAGTAGCCCTAAACGCAAGGTTTTGCTCAAATAAGAGTGAACACGAACGGATATGGCGGCCACTGACGCCCTCCGCACACCTCTCCCTCACCCCTCGTTGTACACGCCAGTCTTCTTGCAATCGTCTCAGCAAATGCTTTATACTGTAAAAGCTATTCCTTAATTTCAGTCACCCTCCACTCCCGTCCCTTAGTCAAACTTTCTGCCTATTCACATTGGATACTTTACTTTCCAGTTAAGGTGTCTTCCAGCATCGTCTCAGCGCAACATGAGTGGAAAAGCATGTGTTACTATGCTATATAAATTGGTCTAGATCGACTTTCCAACGTAATTAACAAATAGAATCCATGAAATTGTTCACTTGGCTTATAATTGTGCATCATCACACACAAAAAATGCTCCAAAATCACTGTGGCAGATCCAGGTAGGGAACATTGAGCGCCCCTCCCCCCTTGTTAGATTTATGGGGAGGGGGGAAATGTAGCTGCAAACATTCTGGTCAAGAAGGCTACAAGCTACCGGATTAATTTGATGAGGTCATATTTCTATATTTATTCAGCATTTCTGTTCTTCTTCCCTTCACACTAAGGCTCAATTGCTCACAAATGTTAATATGTGAAAACTATCTTTCTCTACATTCACTCATAAAACCTTATATCGATTGAAAGTAAAGACAACCGAGACTAAATTGTACTATTCATCTTCATTTTACTTTATATCTATATTTTCCAGCTCATGTGAAGTGGTTTACATGTAGAAAATCGACATTTATCTCCCAATAATTACACTATACATTGTGCACCTAGATTCTTGAAAATATCTCGCCTCGACATTCCTGGTCATATTTGTCATGGCATAGACCTAAAGTATTATGTTTTGAGCCCTTCAACCTTCTTTGTTTGTAATCAACAATATTATATAAGTTTAACAACAACTTTGTAGAGATTAGGGAGATAAGTGGACAGTCACTTGAAGTAACAGGCTATATGTAATAACTGCTGAAAATATTGTCAAGTCAATGCGGTAGTGAATTAAAAAAAAGTCCCTTTCACGAAACGGTCCGCTTCATGAGAGACTCGTGCCTTGTAATGGGGGGGGGGGGGGGGCTTCACCGTTCTCAATGCGTACTATGGCTAATGGTTATACGGACGTGGAACTTTATCATCATCCTCTGAATATCCTATTGTGGATGGACATAGTGACTGTTCTCGCGAAACTCGTAATTACGAAAGATAATTATACAAACTATGATAAGCGAATTCCTGGCCTTTTGTTTAATACTGACTACGGTTGTACTTTTGACGTGTTCCACAAATCTGTTGGGCACGTACCCCGACCCCTGGATGGTTACGGAAATAGTAACTAAACTTACGAGAGTCCATTCTCATCACCGTAATGTTCTGCATTGTGGAAGTGGTTGATTCAATTTTATCTCCCGTAACATGCGATGCGTTGTGTTTGGAACAACATTGTATTATGGCAGTTCTTCGAAAGCTACCTGTTTGCGGTTTCAACAAAATGTATATGCCTACCGATCGTGTTGATGCCTCAGTGCTTGGAACTTTGCCATCTGGTGTGGTCGCACTCATGAGGTGAGTAACTTGCCTTACGAACAATGGGGGTCTACAATTGGTATTCAGCCGGCTGAGGTGGTCAAATAGCCACGACGATTTGAGAGGCCTGTACGTATGTATTCCATCTAAGTGATTGTAACGTCGGCCCACGTTGAGTCCTAAGGGATAGGTTAATTTGCTTGTGACAGAAAATGGACATGTGAACTCTCCTATCCTTTATCTCTTGCTGCGTAGGACTGATGGTGTATACTGCAGGGTTCTGCCGCTGCCGGTCGGCGCCGGTCGGGCCCGACCAGCACGCTGAATTACCGACCGCCACAATCTGCCTGAGTGACTTTTCCGACCGGCACTTATTTTCGATAGGAACTCCAAAAAACAGCTCCATAGCCGGAGGGTCGAACGTACAGTAACACTGCAGTAATAAACGCTGTTCGCAGGTTCACTGCATGATATCGCGCAGTTGATCGGAGTTATTCACTAGTTTACTGTTTATTTGTACATGAAATTACACTCAGATTTTGTATTCACTACTCGATACATGAGAAGCAGCGTTAGTCGCTCAGTGTGTATATCATAACTGTCGTAAATAACTGTCCATCTAAAATTATCATCTCAGCCTGAATGATTTATTTGATAGGCACCACCTAACTTTTTTCATTAATTATGAAAAATTCCAGACATGAGATCTCATTTCAAAGCTGTCTACATGTGGCTCAGAATACTCGGGAAGGGCCGTTTCCGGCCATCTGGGGGTTTCCAAAACCCAAAATTTTTTTGTACGCTCCGCGCCAACCCATGGTGGCGCTCCGCTTAGATAGTCCTGCCGGCACTCAATCCACCCTTGGCAGAACCCTGATACTGGTAATAAATAGTAGGTCTGTTCCCCTTGACGGTTGATCGTATTGTGCCGCGAGCAACGTGGTTCCGCGGCCAGGCTATCCTACGGGAAACCCGTCACGGAATTTTCATCGCTGAATTTTCCACAGGTCGCACAATCTGGTTAGGGGACAGCGCCACCAAAAATAACTTAGTGATATAGAAAGCAGTATTCGTTACATGACTATATTATGCATGCATTTACGTCGTTGTGCTTATATGGCATACTCCTATGCAGGCTTCTTCATGGCACTCGTATTAGATTTTGTGATGTCAAGTTCTATTATCTGCTAACATCACTTATCAACTTTTGCTGATATCAAGTAGGCCTATATCATCTAGTAAACATCGAATGTGCTGATAGGCTAATGTTAAAGTAATATTTGCTGATATGCAGTGACTTGAACAAAATATCAAAGTTGAGGTCAAAAATATTTTACCCTGTCGCATGTTAGGTAGGTCCACAATCTTTGTTATGGAAGAACCATAGACGGATCAAACATGTTACGAATGATGAGTGTGGCTGTGAGACGCTGAAAACAGCTGACACGTAGAAAGTCATTGGGACAACTCCTCTCCCCCCCCCGCCCCTCCCACCCACCACAACACTCACACATACAAAATCAACGTTTAGAGCCCAAATGGTGCATTCTGTTGCATATTTAGACTATAAATTACACCAATAATTAGATCTAAATGAAAATTTTGTGCTAATAAATACTTCGAGTTTTCGTTTTTGCCTGACTGACGATGGAGGTGGGGCTTTGGCCCCGCCTACCCGTTGCTGATATGTATGAATATTTCTTGATATCAATTTATGTACATGTTTACATGCGGTACCTCACTTTACGGTACGCCATCATGGTGGGGTTGTAAGTGGATCAAGTTGATCTTTCCCAGAGTCTAACTTGCGGTGCTTTTGTAAAGAAGTACATGGCAGTGCGGATGGTAGTGTACATGTGTGGCGCATAAATGGATACCCCTTTCGGCATTTTGACTGGTCAACTGTGATCATGCACCCACCCGTGTTGAAATTGTGGTACTACACTGGAGTAAGACTACACCGGAGTAAGTTGTTTATTGCCCCCCCCCCCTATTTTAACCTGTTTATTTGTGGCATAATTATAGGAGACACAAACCCATCCATCATAATTGGTTTTTGTGATCGAGATAACTGTACTGAACACATTGCATAAACAGTTCAGAAAAAAAAATGGGTACACGTTACAGATCAAATGTTCTTTTACGCAAGACTTGATTGAACTTCAATATGACATCAAGTCACACACATGTGATTCATTTCTTTATATATTTTCGTTATTTATGACAATGTTTATTTTCTGTAATGGAGATGCCCAAAATATACAAAGTTCTGAACATCACCTAAAGAATGCACTGGTTTCAGTTTCAACACTTAGCTGTTTAGGAGGGTATACGGATGGTGGGGGGGGGGGGAGGTGGTCTGCAAAATAAATAAGCTAAAGGTGATAGTTGGATTCTATGCAAAATTTAAGATCCACGATCGATCAGGTTGTTTCGATACGTAATTGAACACTAATTTAAGAATGTAAATAGTTATTAAACCAAACTGTCAATCTTAAAGGTTCATTACGTATGGGCTACAGGTGGTTATATGTCTAAAAGAAACAAAAAGAAGGAAATAAAAGACAATAGGAAAACATAATGAGGACATTACGAGAAAATTAATTTCAAAACTAATCCATCAGAACCTTTACACGTAAAAACGCTCAATTCGAGAGCATTTTCAACTGTTTAGAGGGCGCTTGTTCGGAAAGATAAACATGAAATGCACAAAATTGAAATGTTGTGATTTTTAAAACCTTTGAATCAGCTTGAAAATGGAAAGGATAATCCAGTCCTTAAATGTCGATCGATGAGCTGAGGTTTTCAGTGAAATTCTGTATATCATGATCTCACTAACACATCCCTGTACCGTATGTCTGGTGACGCCCTTCCATTTTATGAGAGACTTGTGTTCGAGACCAATTCGACGGGTATGTTCTTCGTTCTCTTACTTCTATTTATATATTTTTGGATAATAACGTTATACATTTTTGGGTTAATGAAACAAGGATGATACGTTGAAGTGGTTCTGGTGACATAAGGTTTTATTTTCTGAAAGATACTATTTTTTTTTTTAAATTATGTACATAATTAGCTTTATTGCCTAATTTCAAATCACACGTTAAATGGAAAAATTGAAGTTTCGGTATACAGGCAATGTAATATAGTAGATAACCCATAATACTGAGTACGGTCCATATCGTTTTGAACCACCCCTGCACCAAGGATACAGAACTGTGAATACCACCTACCCATGGCTTAGACAATTTGACCAATCTATTTAGCAAAACGTTAAAGCTATTATAGGCATTCCTTACCAAGTAGTGTATTAGTAAGATCGCGGTTGAATTAAAAGAAGACACTCGTCATGCATATAAACGTTAGCTGGCTCAGCGCTGAATAATTCTACTGGAGAGCGCTGGCTGCTAATGGGCAGGCAATTGTATGACGCTTCACTTCAAACGAAATTATCATAACTATACACATATCATATGGAATAACTTATTATATCTAAATATGATCATGTAACCGAACAATTCGGATATTTTTACTTTTATTAATTCACATTGTTGATTGAAGGCTGCGACGCCATCTTCCCCTTATTTATCTCGATTTGTGTCAATCCCTTTTCTTATCATAGTCCTACTAACGGGAGGGGAAGGGTGCTCTAAGATTTTACTAAGGTTTGGTCGTATAAATGTTCGGTGTGACTCCACGACGACTGTACAAGCTGGGCTTATTATTGTTATAATGTTTATGACTGGTAAACTGATTTCAAGTTAGTTAATTGATACCTTTCTTTATATTTACTGTTTGTTTTTCTCCGTTCAATATGCAGATTGAACCATCATCTTTGTTGTCATAATCATCTTGTCCTGTCAGATTGTCATCCTTTCGGGAGACATCTTTATAGCCTAGGAACTATGTGACGGAATAAATATGTGTCACTGCAAATGTGTGTTTTGCTTATATTCACGATAATCTTACTAGATAGGGCAGATATTGTAACTGTCACAGCATTAGGGGCTACAGGATTATAAGGACAACGTTGGGCCAAATTTGAGCAACTATCCCAGTTTGCTCCAGTACTAAAATAAAGATATTTCCTTTGGCAAAACGTATTTATTCCGAGCTTTGAAAACTAAGTCAACATCTTTTGTTATTTCATTTCTACACGTTGTGTCCTTGGTATGTGATGTTGTACTCTATTTACAATTTTGTATGCAAAAATTGGTACTCAAATTTCTGCCCACCTCACACCTCAAGAGGCACTGACTTGAAATTCAGTAGGTTGGTCTGACTTAGGTACCAGCGAGTAACAGAATAACATGGGGGAAACAAGTTTTGATGTGAGGTTCAGAAGGTAATGTGTGTGTTTGTGTGTTTGTGTGTATGTATTCTGACTGAGACTTGGTCAACGGTATTCCAAGTTCTTAGACGTCATTTTAAAATAATCACCACGCCCTCAGAGGATTTATATTGTTAATGAGTGTTGATGAGGTTAGGTTACGTGGATTTGGCTGGCTGGCTGGCTGGCTGGCTGGCTGGGTAGAATAGGGTTCGTTAACACAACAACGTGAAGGATACCAGTCAGAATACCAATACACTTAAGATGGCAAAACATCTCCTTAATTATTTCTTAAGGCAATTTTCCTATTGGTTATCAGTCATAATTCGCAAAGTAGAGAATAATTTCAGGAGTTTTGAAACAAGTTTGCTGTTGCTGCTAAGATTTTTGGAAGATAGATGCTCATACAACCTCAGATTTTCATTGCGTAAAAGATCGCTTCAATTTATGCAGTGTAATGGAGTAATAGCGATATTTTTTCGCGCATCAATCTGCAGCTAAAAGACATGATAAATAATTGGGAAAATGTACGAAGTCGCTCAAATCGAGCAGCGGTTCAAAGTAGCAGTGAGGTACTGTATAGGCTAAGGACTCCCGCACACCTAGTTACTGTATAGTATATGCCTAGTAAAATAGAGGAGCCCTAATGTAACAGAAGCCAAGCTATCTTCGTAGGTATTTTTACAGATGTTTTATTTGTAATTGTTTGAGACACTACAGTAGGCCTAGCTGCTTATTTATGATTGTGCGTCATGTTTTACTTTGTTCATCACTTACTTTGGTGGAAAAATGTTCATTTCATACTGCACAGAAACATAATGATCCAATGTGCAATTACGTAGCACCATGCATCTGCCTAAGTGCCTTATTTTTTTTGCACAGAAAGTATTGATGTTGTAGATCTGTACTATGGAGACTTGAACAGCAATAATAGGCCTAGTGGCGAGTGAATTTTGGCGAGTAGATTTTTAGTCACGGTCGTCAAATAGCGAGAACATTTAAAAATATTTGTGTAGGCCTGAAAACCTGATTTCTCATGGTAGAAATCATCGATACTTTTCATACATGGTATATGGATATGCCATATTGAGTACAATAATCCTGTTGCTTGTGAGGTCAAATCTCCTTGAGGTCACCAGAGGTCAAACTCTGAAAACCCTTTTACATGAAACCTAACGATCGGAATCGTTGATAATTCTCGTACATGGTTTGTAGATGCATCACATTGAGTAAAAGACCTAATTTGTTTTTGGTGGAGATATGTATTGCCACGTACAGTAGACTGATCTGTGTTTATCATGCCATAGTGTATAATTGTACATCAAAATAGTGGTTCGGGTCATTTACATTGCAGCAGCAGCTATTTCTGGTTAACAAGCAGAAGTCTAGTGCAATGAAGTCATCGAAACCTCAATTTTGCATTTTTGGTTAATTTCGTCAACTTGCTTTATTTGAAAAGTGAGCGGCTCAACGTCATCGATTTTTGTGAACTCTCACCAAGACTGAAGTCTGTTCAAACACTTTCACAACACCAACACGGAAGTTCGGTTAAAACAGTAGCACCGTCGGAACAATCCCAGTCATCTGGGTTACATGGCAATCTTAATAACGCGTCAGGATTTGCATGCTTTTTACCTGCTCTGTGTTCTATCAAAGTTAGACTGTGACAAAAGTACTAGCCACAAGGCTGTCTGATCTGTTGGCTTCTTAAACAAAATTAACCTACGAAATGCACTGGGGTCATTCCTGACAATAAACTTAACAATCAACTAATTACAAAATCTTTTTAGGAAGGTTTGAGTAAACTTCGTAGTCTCATAGAAAGAGAGGAACTAAGAACTCTTCAAATGACCGTAACGAGAGGAGACAGCAAACCCTAAAGAGCTGCGATGCTATTAACTGCGATAAAGAGGGACACTTTGCGAGGAATTGTTGTGGAGGGAGAATCAAATAAATCGAAACAGTTGAATTTGGAATACTCCAGCAGACCGACTACGACGGCCTAGTTCCGGTCCCCGAGGTAAAACCGAAAGTGTTTCCAATTTATCGAAACTTTATGGACTGTCCATATTTGCTTTAGTAGAGAAGTAAACGGCACTAAAAAATTTTGAGTGGACTCAGAAGCTATGGTAACTTGTATCAGGTTATTTTCTAGATAGTCTACCTGAGGTCGTAAACGTAAGGCCGCCGTGTATTGGGGCACCTGTGCAGCTAGAGACAAGTGTTGATCACGGGCATATTGATGTGGTAGGCATAGCTAATTTGCTATTGAACTTAACAATCATTACGAGTGGGAAGCTTATGTAGCACCAATAATTTATTGGGTTTTGACTGTCCCTATCGCTTTGATCCTATAGTGGATGCTAGAAACGGTCTGAAGATTGGAGGTGTTAGTGTACCGTGTGAAATCAGGGACCTAGAATCGCCAGCAATTAGAGAGACACTGCAGAGATTGCGGCAAACAGTGAAATGATACTAGAGGGGTGCATCGCGGGGGGGGGGGTGGGTTTGCACGATCTGTTCAAAGATGACCTTGACGGTGTCATTGCTGCCTTTACACTAATCGAGTACAATAGGAAGGACATCAGCATTCCACTGAGGGTAATGAACCTAACGTATGAACCAGTAGTATTTAAAGAGTGTATATGCTTGGCTACATCATTCAAGTAGTGAAATTTTACAAAACGTTAACAGCAGACCAACGCGAGACCAAAACGGCTATCTACTGCGGGTGCTCGTAGCAACCTCAATGATACATTTCCACCCTTGTGATGCGTTTTTGAACGTGCCGTTCAAGTCCGACAATGTACTCATTGGTTGTGGCGAGCACTAGTAGTCTGCATAGCCGTTATGTCACCATTGACCTGCATAGAAAACATCCAGCAATAATTCATAATAGTATCAAAAGAGTGCAAACGTTTCAACGATGAGCAGTTTAGACAACTGCAAGTAGGCCATCGTAGTTTATGGTGACATATATAGCGTTTACCAGTTAACGTATGACTCTTATCGTGTAAAGCTCATAGCGTCATTCACATATAGAACTTCAGTCTTAGGAAAACATCTTACACATAAAGGAGAAGCCCTCTACAAAGATTTGTGGAACGACGTATGGTATTCTCCATGCATTAATGGTGACCTATTAAAGCCTATGGCACATGTAATGCATTATGTCTGCACATTAAAGTTGTAATCCATTTCGTCATAGAAATGGTTAGGACACTTCCTTATGGTGTTCAATATCATACGAGACTAACTGAACCACTTGTTGACATAACGAAAACGATAGCCGCCAGTATGTGGCCTTAGGCTACATGTTAACGAAACATCCAATCACATATGCTAGTTTTAGTGATCACGAGATAGGAGCCCGGAGATAAAAATCGTATGATATTTTTCAGGCCAATCACCTACCTCAGATTGCTGAGACCTAACCTTCCATGTAAGGTAAATCATTTTTCATTGGCTTACTTGAAGTGTTAAGCGAGCAGTCTAAGTCTGACGTCACAACTTTCTATACCCAGCTGGGTTTATGAGTTGAGTAAAGGGCAGTATATAAAGGATCCCAAGTTGCCTCGTCCACTTAGTTGTGAACACAATTTGAACAAGACCAGCTGAATCTGTAAGTTTCTCTTATGATTATTTTATTTAATTAAACGTTTTCTAACTTTAGTACTTTTATTTCTTTCATATTCCTAATTTATCGCGGTTATAATACAAAATGATACTATTAATGTCATTTTGTGACCCCCCCCCTCCCCAATATAACTTTTTTTATATAATAATCTTTTTTTTAGCCTGTTATAACGAACTAAGAAGGCAATTTAAAACCCGAAACAAGTTTGAAGTTACATGTTTGAAGCAATAAAGACTCATATCCATTTGTAAAACGTGTCATAATACAAGATTGGGTTGTATATTATGGAAACGTTAAGTTTGCGTCAAAATGTTAAGATCTTTTTTCTAAAATTTAGTCCCAATGAATTATTTTGTTGCAAAATATGGAATTGACGAGATTTTTAAATGATCAAGTTAACACTATTCTACAAATTGTTCTATGGGTAATTCATTTTCTTGTACAATGTTGAATTGGTGGAATATATTTAGTGATCAAGCTATCATTTTGCTGCAAATTGTTAAATTGATGACATTTTTGATACATAATCATTCTACCGGTTTGCAGCAAAATGTTGAATTCCTCACTTAGTGGATTAAAGGTGTTTGCCATTTTGTGGCAAATTGTGAGCATGTTAGCTGAACAATTAATCCTTTTGTTGAAAATTGCTACTGTATTGATGTTAACATTTCAATGACACCTTAACGTTTCATAGTAAGTAGGTGACAAGACTCATTTTTATGAAATTTATGTTTGACATATTTTTACGAGTTTTTCCAAATTTGTGATAAAAATGAGGATATATTTTGGAATATGATCTGCTACATTATAATGTCTTTACTTCATTTACCTTTTTCATGTAATGGTTACATATATACGTCTATATTTACGTCTGTAGTTTTTTAACATTTTAGCTAACAAACACATGTGATGTAATGTTCAATTTTGACTATGCTACAGGTTCACCATTGCAAGTTGTGCTACAAAATATTATCCCTTAATACAGTACTCCTAACCAGCAAATGTAAGTTTATTAAATGAATACAACAAATCTACGTTTTAGCTCTTTAAAGATACAGTGCAAGTTGTTGCCCACTAGCCCTATTCATTAATATAATGCATTTCAAAGATAATTTTACTAAACGAAATTAAATATATTGCCAATAACTAAACACCACATATAGAAGGAGTGGGGGTGGGGGTGTAACAATCCAACAACTATTTTGCGTACGACCAGCGTCGCTTTTCGTGATAATCTTACGGTTTTTGAGGAATATTTTTATGATTCTATATATACTGAACATTGTTTTCGCGAAAATGAAACATTTCATCAGCGTGGTGATCCATCTGCGCTGTCGAGTACGGTCATGATCACCCGGGTTTGTGGTCATGTGTCTGAGTACATGTAAAATGATGATGCACCTTTGAAAATGAGCTGAAAGCTGCTGTTAGGGCCGTAACACAGAAAATGTTTACTTCTGAAATGTTAACGTGTTATGTCCAAATTGTGTCGTTTTATCTCAAAATATTTACACGCAAGCGCATAGCTTTTCAACATATTATCAGAGTAGATGTTACACATTGTGTCACAATGTCCACGTTTGATCTCGGCATGTTGACCTTGCAACTAAATCATGATGTATTCCCTATCGAAAATGAGACATGTTACCTTTAAATTACGTTTATGGTCGTTTTACTTGGAAGCTTTGACGTTTGATCTCAATGAGTTATTTTGAAATAACGACACATGTCGAAATTTTAAGCTAATTATTGGAATAGTTCACCTAAATTAAACCGTGCAATAAGAGTTAAGGTTCAAACCACCTAGAAGGTGATGTAGCTGGCCATTAACGTAGCAAGAAACTTCCGTGAAAGATATGAGTTCAAATGTTTGGGCATATTTTATTATAGCTTTCAAACAATTTGCCTGACTTGGATGTGGGAGTCTCTTGAACCATCGGGTAATCTGACCGCATTCACACTGTTTCATACTACTACAGCTACTGACAACCTGCTAAAACGTGAGTACCGTTTGCCATAATCTTTAGACGAGAATATAACATTTTTGTCGACAAGATATTATTGTTCTCAGAAAGTGCTGAGGGTCGATTTTTAAATATAAATATCATAAACATGCTTGACGGAGAGCTTCTGACCAATGTGTCTCTTTTGCCAAACTTAACTACTTGCAAGTTTTAGTAAAATGTCAACGATCTCAAAAGACCGTTGAACGAAGTTCTGGCACACCATTCATTGGGCAGAGCGGCATAACGGCTCGGAAACAGTGCGCCGCTTGGTCCGAAGCACCTTTAAGGCTCGGTCATGTTGAGGTTCCAGAGGGTGATCTAAAGGATATTAGGAATTTAAAAGGTAATGATTCAGATATCATGTTTTATCCACCCAGCCTGATCATCGGGAGCAGGAGGCAATGCATGAGCTCTCTCGAAGCAAAATGAAGTAACATTTGATTTTCCAGGTGGACTGAAAGTTTCTCAAACGGTATTCCAGCCCTGCCCTGTTAACTTCTTTTAAGGTCCAAATATATCAACATTTAATTTGATCCAAATATATATGACATAATGACATCTTCCTATGTAAATCAAATATATTCGTTCATGTTATTGCATATTTTTGGACTTCTGTGTATCTGTCATTTTCTATCCGTAGGTTACGAATTGAAATATTCCTTTCATGATTTACCCATAGACGTCCAGTGAATGCTAAACCTCTGAGATCATCCTAGAAAAGAAGTCCTTTATCTAAAATACATTTTTGTTAAATCCGTATAGTATTGTTCAATATAGACTATTGCGATGACGGTACCCAGCAGATTTGCTACATCTAAGACCGAGCCAGGTAATCCAACTATACATACGTTAAAAGTTAATGAAATTGAAAGAGTTGAGGAGAACAAAATAAGAAAGTTGGTAATACATTCCGATGGGTGTATGTCTATCACTGAGTATGGATCAAAAGTTATCCTGCTGGTCGGAGAAACTGGCTCCGGAAAAACACTCATGATGAATGCTCTCCTTAATTATGTATTAGGTGTTAAGTGGGAAGATAGTTATCGGTATAAATTAGATCCAGATGAAGATGAAAGTAAAAAACGCAGTCAAACCCAAAGCCAAACAGAATGGATATCAGTCTACACGCTTCACCATAATGAAAGCTATGGGATCCCTTACTCAATAACAATTATTGATACCCCGGGATTTGGAGATACTGCTGGTACTTCTAAAGATCAGAAAACTACAGCACAGATGAAATTCTTCTTCAGTGGGGAAAATGATGAAGGTATTGATCACTTACATGCAGTGATATTTGTTGCGCAAAGTGGCAAGGTAAGATTAACAGAATCACAAAAGTGTGTCTTTAACTGTATTTTATCCTTATTTGGGAAAGATGTCGAAGACAACATCTTTCTATTCACGACATTCGCTGACCAAAATGAACCTCTTGTACTGGAAGGGATGAAGGAAGCACATGTCCCTTACAAGGCCTATTATAAGTTCAATAATTCCCATTTGTACGCAAAGAAAGAATCTGCGAATGCGAGTGCACTGTTAAAAATATTGGGCCAAATTTACCCAACTTTTTAACCAACGTTGGGCATGTATTCAGCAACCTCAAAAGTTGGGCAAAAATTGACCAACCCAAATAGGTATAATAAATTCTCAATAGTTGGGAGGGGAATTACCCAACTGTTCAGGTTAGCCATTTCCCCAACTGTTGGGTGGGTCATTCATTTTGTTGGGCAAATCATTTAACCAACGTATGGGTTAAGGCACCAGTAATGTTTCCATCTGTTGGGCAGTTCATTTAGCCACCTGTTGGGTGTATACTAAATTTGTCCCAATTGTTGGACAATTCATGGATTTTGTTGGGCATTTGCAACAACCAAATGTTGGGTTAATCCTGAACCACTTCCAACTGTTGGGGGTTTCTTAGATCTTGTTGGGCAATATTGGAAAAGAACTGTTGGAATTCTCAAAAATCTAAGACATCACATCCTTTGAAATAAAGAAAGATACTGTATTTTGTAATACTTGGAACACCTTTATTCACTGACCTTGAAGAAGACATATATAACTATCATGGGTGAATAAACTTATTGTTGAATGAACTGAACTTGAACAAGACATACAACTATAATGGTTGAAGAAACTTTTTGTTGACTGAACAGTATAATTTGATATAAGAAGTCTTAAATTCAGGTATTCTTGAAACAAGGGTATGAACTGAAATAAATTAATTAATGAAGCCATATGTTTCATTTATGTAGGGTTCACACACATTCCTTGGAAACTCATTTTGATCTGAAAACAACCTTCCCTAAAGTGACATTAACATTTGTGGCCTCAATTTTCTTAAGAATCCCGCAGGATAAATTTTATGGAAAAAAATGCCAATGGCTTTGTGATTTCTTGCCATGAGAACTAAAATCCCCCTTGTACATCAAACACCAACTTTGCATTAATATTTTAACCTTTTAACTTAAGTTTAACTCCAAAAGTTTCAGTAATGTGGATCAAAGCACATATACACCCTCCATTTCTGGAGTACCCATGTATGAAAGTGTACTGGTTAAAATTAATATTTAACCAATGCAAGGGTGAATCAAAATGGGCTGCAATCAAGGGGTGTAAAGCTCCATACTATAGTTAAACAGGAAGCAAAACAGGAAAAATGGAAATTTGCTGTGGTCAGACTCACTCCCTCTCTAGATCTATGTTAGGACCTATGTTTTCTGACCATAGCTAATCACTTATTACCTTTGGAGTCTATTAAACTCATCATTAATTAATTAATAATTATGTGGAACCATGTACAAAGTTGAATTTACAAAATTTAGAGCAATTTCTTTTGCACTTGAACAATTGTCTTCCACAATCTAATGATATTGGTAAAACATTTTCCACAAAATGATTACTACATAACTACCCATCTTTAAATTGTTGAATAGGAAAAGATCTCTTTTTTAGATGAACATGAATGGAACACTTTAGAACTTTTGTTCAAATGAATAATGGTATTAAAGGAGATACGAGGGCCGGCAAAAAAAATGTCTTTGAAAATGTTCTTCATGATAATTAAAACAAAGATCTGCAAATTTTGATATTGCTATGCTAATTTCTGTGTTCTGTGCTGTGAAGCAAGCTATACAATGTTCATATGATTTAAAAACTGATAACATTCTTTAGGGCCATTCCACGTGACGTAAGTCGCAAATCAGAGCGAAATTTTACACTTGTTTTCAATATCATGTTCAGTACAAGTCTGTAGTAAAGTCAGAATCCAATAGTTCCTGAACTTTGAAAACCCAAAATAAATTCTGTCACCACTGCGAAAGATTAATGCTTTCCCATTGCGAATTATATCGCCCTCAACATTTGTCAAGTAAGTCATGCTGAGAAATGAAGAATTTCAACTTTTTGGAGGAAATCAATAAATCCTGTGAAGTATTGAGAGAGAAATCTGCTAAGGTGCCTATTATATCTGAAAAGGACACATTGAGGAATAACTTCAAGGTAAAATTTAATTGATATGCATTTTATACTGATATTCTTATGCATATTAGTCACGTAAGTCACACGTGTGAACCTGCTCAGTTTCCTTTCACAGTTTCCAAATATACAAGGTAACACAGGCTAAGGAAATGTTTGAAAGTTCATTACATTGAGATGGGGGAGGGGAAAAGGTCTATTCTACATATGTAAAAATGTAAAAATAGTGGATAGAAAGAGCACAAGTATGTAAGTTCATTGTACACTAGCTCATCACACAGTAGTTGCTGGAAGAATTTTAATTGGTGGTGCAAATCAAGAGTAAGTTTCAAAATAACATGTGCAGTCACATTGTGCATAAAGCTCTGCCTTTCATGGGTGCCCTTAATAATAATGTCATTTTGATTTAAGTGAATGCAATTACAGAGTAAGTTCAAAACTAGATGTTCAGTTTTACATAAAAAGTCCTATGGACTAGTTCTGCAAAATATCTTAACTTAAGTGCTACAGTAGCTAAATAGTTCCTTAATTAGCCGTTAAATCACTGCAACTGCCCATTTCAGCACGTTCATTACACAAATGTAACCTACATATACTCGTATCATCCACTTTTCTTAACCAATTCCATGATAAATGCATGCTTCAAAATGAATTTCTAGACACCTTGTAATTTGTGTCGAAGTTTGAAACAGTGGTATTATGGCTTTGGATATGTATCCCATTATGATACCTCGAGGAAAAAAGGCTCCGAGCCAGGTGATAAACTGTTTAAGGACTGGCAGCATTCTTCATGAAAGCTCTGAAAGACCGGATGGAGGAGGAAAGATTCTTCATTCCTGATTGCTTATATATGCAACTTTCAATGAAATCCCAAACATTTCGGCAGTGGTGCTGGTACTGCAAGTTGAATATGTAGTGTGCTTTATAGCAGATGTCGACTCCTTCAGAGAGTGTCTGCACGCTCACTGCGTGCCTCTCCAAGATAACAAACACTTGTGATGGTGTCAGCTTGAAGTCTGAGTACAACCCAAGGATGAAAGGCTGAGATCTTCATTCACTGCTTATTCCCTGTAAGTATGAAGGCAAATGGGTGTGCTCCTGTGAAACCAATAGAAGCAATGAAAAGTAGCTTTTAGTATTCCATATTCAAATTTATTTATTTCTGGTGTGTTCTATATTACAGCCAAAACCATTTACTTTCTGCATATCACATATATGTTATTGAACTTGTTGTAAAAATTTAAAATGGAAACGCTCCCTTTTGATATGTCTAACCAGTAGGATGATAGCAGCACACCACTGATTCATATGTATAATTAGTTTGGAGAGACATAACTGACTTAAGATCATCCAAGTGAACAAGGAGATCGTCGTAGGGCATTAGTTGGCACCTCCTTCCCAATTCGAAATATAAATGTAGATCACACTGGGTACATGCTAGTTTTGAACTCAGGGATTTTGCACAATCCAATGCCCAACAATAGCAATACTACACCTAATACTACTGATACTTCTGATACTAATACTACTACTACTACCACCAACGATGACAAGAGGAACAAGAACAAAAAAAAAAGAACAACAACAATAGCAATAATGATGAAAATACAGCTTAAAGGGTTTTACAGATCAGTGGAGCCAGTCACAATTCTCCAACAATCCTGGAGAGTAAGTTGCTGCAGTCTTTGTAATCCACACAGGGTTGTGCTCAGGTTCCTCACAAGTTCACATTTTCACCTGAGTGGAGTGAGGCCATCAAGATAGAGTGCCTTGCCTAAGGACACAATGTAGCCGGGATTCGAAACACTGATTCTTGGATTACGAGATTCAAACCCTAGCTGATTAGAAGCAAAGTCAGCAGCTGATATTAATAATGCATTTAGACACACCCTTTTTAATTCAATAAATGATGAAGCATGGTCTGTTGCCGCTGATCGTCCTCCAGTTTTGGCCTTGCTCCTGGTCCCAAAAATAAGTGGTAACATGAGCAATGACAGGTTGTCTTTCTCCCCTGAAAGTAAAAACCAAAATGCCAAATTTAGCAAAGCATAGAAACCTCAAAATCAATGGTTGTTGTAATATAATAGCCTATCAGGGAGTAAATACCAAATTCAATAGTCATCAGGTTAGAAACAATAGGGTAGGTAAGTAGCTGGGAGACCCATCTCCTATTCAAAGAAAGATAGTGATCCTGTATTCAATATGGGAAATTTACAGAACATACTTAACATCATCAAGCTGGTTGTTGCTGAGGTAATATGGTTAAAGGTCATTGTTTGACCTCTGCTGACTTAATTTATTGTCCTTTGACCTACAGTATTCTATATTATCTACAATGAACACTAGAAATCTTCTTAGAAATTGTTGGCAATAAACACCAAGAAATGGACCAATCAATCTTGTTACTGCTGAGAAAATGTGGTTATGAGGTTTAAGGTGTGTTAACCCTAAATAATCTGAGGCCTATTTCAAATCAACATATGGACCATCTACTCATCATGGGCAATATCTGCATACTCAATATGAACCTAGCCCATTATTACTACAGAGATGTGGTTACAAGGTTTTTAGTGGTTGACCCATTTTAACATCAAATGACCTTTGACCTCTTTCAAATTGAATAAGGATCATCACCGAAATGTTTCTACCCTGTTTCAATACTCTTCCTGTTTACCATTGCTCAGTTACTGAATGACTAATTTTGTACGATGAGCCTGTGCATCACAACCACATCACATGGGTGGTCGCCATGGTTTTCCCATAGAGGGTGGCAAGATCTCCATCAGTAGGGTCAAGGCAGGGTTTAGACAAGGGTTTAGACAGAGGGGCCAACTGGCACCACATCAGCATCACCCCTGATCACACCAAACAGTAAGTGTTCATTTACCTTCGTTCAAACACTCTTCATCAACGTCAATACCCAGATCAACCTTTCATTGCTGATTCATCATGCCACATGTATACTGTATGACAGGATCCCTGAAACTTGACCAATCTTTGATGAAGTCGTCTGCCACTGCTGGATACAGTACCTGGAAGTCTTGTGTTATCTAGAGTACAAACAAAATGTAACTCATGTTACAAACTAATGATGCAATATAGGTATGACTGATCTATTAACCCTTATCATGCCCATTTCAACATTTGTAGACAAAGGGAACCTGTACAGCTTCTAACGATCAAAGATTTTAAGTTTTGTTCACTTCAACTCACACTCGCAGATACCCACACTACCATGGAAATCATAGATTCCAATTTTTTGTGCATGACAGCGTAATATTTTTCCATAACGCAACCCGGCCAATTGGTTTGATGACAAAGCATGCCAAGGCAATTGAAGCTGTGTAAATGCATTGGAGAACATTGACTAAGAAAACTCACCCTATTTACTTGTGAAAATAAGTATTTGTCTTCAAACCTAATAGAGAGCAACTACGTTTCTTATTTTATTATTCTGGAAGCGACAGGGCACAGATTGGATTGAATCAATTGAATTAATAGAATATTTAACCTTGGTCTGATCATTCGTTTAGCATTATAGCGGAACTGATGCTCATACTGCACGTACACTGATGATAACTTTCTAGTAATATAAACTGGCCGTATAGATTGACTCAAAATCATAGCCTACCGTGGTCCTTGATATTCTGCGAGAGAAATGGCCATCGACTCTTATTGTGAGTTTTTATCCATGTGGTCAAGCTTTTAGACAAAATAATCTTACATAATGTAGGCCTTAATATGTACCATATAGCTTTGGAAACTTTTTAATTATTTTGTGTCGTCTCCATATCATAACACTACACTGTGTATGTGAACACATGTGTTTTATACGGTACGCCTATACGTTATGCATTATAATTTCCTCAGGGCGAATGAGACCAATTTCCATCGTTGTCGATGTCCTGGCTTGGAATGCCAAAATTGCAATTGCAGGGTCTTGTTTTAGGCTTGTACAACTATAGGGTTATATAAAAAAAAAGTTGATTTTCATCATATAGGAAAGGGAGGGACATATGTGACCCGGTTAGATGAAAAGAGCAATATTTATTCTCTCTCATGATCTTATTAATATCATTGATCATTACCGTAATATGCTGAAGCTACAGTACTGTAGCTTGCCACTGTAGCATAATAAAAACGATACACATTGTAAACATAAGCCCAAGATTTCAACCTAGATCACCATAGGCTTATTATAAGGATAGAAAAGGTTATTGGAAGTTCGAACTCCACACTTAACCTTAACTAGCCTAGGAGTAGGACTCTCTTAAGTAATCTAGGCTAGGCCTACAGTACGTACGTCGGTATACAGGTATCCTTTTGTCACTGTGATAGGCTACACTACTGTATATGCTCTATACGCTAACGTTATTATAACTACTGGGCCTAGCATAGGAGTACAAAATGTTGATGAAAATTGTGTGAAAGAATCGTCCCAGTTTATTCCGATTACTTCAATCCCTTTACTGAAATGATTACCTTTCATAGACTGAATTATGTCGGGAACAAACAACCCCCAGCTCTTGAGTAGATCTTCCATTTTGACTTTTGAGGCTGTCAACTCGACGGAATATGTAACCCTTCGTTGTGCACGCGCGCTCAAGCACACTTTACATGCAAAGTTGCCCAACGTTGGTAAACGTCGCCAAGGTAAAGCCGAATGCTTGCCCATCGTATGGTATAAAGAACCGAAATTTCGCCCAACATACGATTACGATGACAGAAAAGACCAACATGTGGACAAATATGAGGACGGAGTTTACCAACTCGATGGGTAAACAAACTAATCTGCATTTCGATCATTTTTATATATAAATTGGGCACTATTTGACCAACACATTTGAAAAGGTACTTGCCCAACAAATTTTTTACCCAGTGTTTTAACAGTGTGCAGAAGGTAGTAGTGCTAAGGAAAAGGAAGCTTTCAATGAAATGTTCTGGAAATCTGGAGCAAGAGAGTTTGAAAAATTCTTCAAAGTATTAAGATTAACGTCCAGCAAGAGCACGTGGTTGTCGAGTGAGGTTTTAAAAGAACGTGAAGCGTTAAATAATCTCCTCTCAGCAATTCCGCAGCTCATTCGATCCAAGTTGATAACTTTACAATACCTAAGTAAAGTGCAAGAAATTTTAAGGCATTCACAGGACGAAGTGAATAGACACAGCGAGTACACGCACACTGTTAATGTGGAAATTACTGAAGAAGAAAAACTTCCCGACGGTGAGTATGCAATGACTTGTCGTAAATGCAAAGTCAATTGCCATTACCCTTGTGGCACATATATAAAGTTCTTCTGCCCTGCATTCTACTGGTTCGGTGGATGTAGTGTGTGCCCCAATAATTGTTCAATACGTGACCACGGCTGTACAAATATCTTCTACGAAAAAAAAGTTATTTCCGAAGAACAGACTTGCGATGAAGTGAAAACCAAATATTTAAGCGCGTGTAAGGAAAGTCTGTCCCGCAAAGAACTTGTTGAAAAAGTTTCTGCGGATGCAAAGAAAGCACGTGATGACCTTCGTAAGCATGTGAGCGTAATACGTAAAACCTTGAACAGATTACATAAGATTGCCTTGAAAAAAATCCAACTTCGACTGCAGGATACTTGAAGCAACTTATCGAGGACGAAAAGGCAAGGGAGGGATTGGGATGGAAGGATCGTGTAGTCCAACTTGAGGAATTGCTTAGGGAAGCTAAAGATCAAGACATGGCCGAGGTAGCTGAAGGTCTTAAAGCGGCCCTGCCATGGGGGTATTCCAGGTTATTGGATAGCTAATTTAGAGGATTTGTTTTCCAAAAATATAACTTTTGTTTCATAAAACCTAGTCGTTCGCGAAAAAATTGTAAAAGAAATTGGCTACTTTACGTAACCTTGTCAAAAAAAGTAAAATCAGCTGAAGTACGCGCTGACGTCATATCGTGAACGCTGGATGTAAACAACACTCGCACTGTTCGTTGAGTTCGTGTGGTTTATGGTGTAAGCGTGGTTAGGTTAGACATCCTCCATTTTGTAGCTATTCTGTCTTCAAATTTACACTGATTGATTAAAATGCCAAGGTATTGTGCTGTTGGAGGTTGTAGCAATGTAAGTTCTGATAGATAAGCCTTCATCAGTGACCAAAGGATGTAAAAACTCAACGTCTTTGGACCCGTTTCGTGCAGCTCACCAGGGCTGACTTCAAAGGGCCATCGAACTACAGTGTTATTTGTAACGAACATTTTGATGATCAATGCTTTTCCCAATTCGATCGTTATAAACGAGATTTAAGTGGTGGGAGACTAAGACTGCCACTTATACCCGGATCAGTACCCACAATAAAGGTGCCAGAGAGTGACTGCAAGTAGCCCTGTACCAGAAGTTAAGTAAGCCCTAACTTGGTTAGGCGTAACGTTACTGAAACTTGCATAGGAACAAGTACAACTCCAACTTCAAGTAGGCATGCTATTCAAAGAAGCCAAGACTTTCTTCAGAGCGCCGTGCTAGAAAAGGGGGTAGGCCTACGTGTGTTGTGGTGAAACGACTCATACTCTTAATCTTTCTTTTACCCTCTGTTGAATTATGAAATATAAAACTACATTCAATCAAAAACTGTTGAGGAATGAATATTCAGTCTGAAGTATGTATAGGCTACCAAAAAGTACAATCATTCATGTACTAAACAGTGCCTGCAAGTGTCTATGAATGTCCACAGGGATATACCACTTATTAATCAGGAAATGTTGGTGTCTGCCCCTAATCTGGCGCTCCTACAACCACTGATGGAGGGGTATGAGGGCTGCTGCAGCCAATTCCTGCTGCAGCCCCCTGATTGAGATTGAAGTGAAAAGTAAGACCAGTTGCGCAAGATTGATTGATACAGTCAGGCCTTAAATATCATGAAAAGCCCCCAGAAAAAGGCCGAATTAATTTGGGGGCTGTGAAATTGTGACGCAGTTAGCTAGATCTAAAATATCCATGAAACACTGTAACCTTCGACCACATGTTAGCCTAACAACCACACTAAGCAAATGGGAAATGTAGCCTAACCATCGGTTTGCAAAAAAAAAATGCGTAGCTTTGTTTAGAACTTTCAATTTGCTGGAAATCGACAGTTGTTTGGAAGTTATGTGCTATGTCTTAAAGAGAGAATGTTGTATTTTACGTACACCGTTGCTCTGGCGGTGGATTGAAGGTTTTAACTTCGATTACTTTTCAGCGGTATAACGGTTTCGTATTTGGTGGTGAGTGATTTTATCCACACACGAAAAAATACATCGGCTTGCTCAGGCTGCTCATAATTATGCCTTTCGTTCTCATCTGCAAGCGGCTCAAATTGGTATGGTTCTGCACCCCCTTCATTTCCAGAATGTTCGCTTTCACTTTCTATGTTATTTTCATCGTAACTCGAACTCGAAAAAGACAAATTCAACACGGAAAAAGTTGATGAATTGTCACTAACGGACACCATTGTGTAAAACAAATTGTGTGTAAAACGACTTCCGCATTTGGTTCATGACCATCGTAGCTTCACGATATGACGTAGCAGAACACATGTGACGTCATCAGGTGCGTGACAGTTTTTTCTTAAAGCGTGGTAAAAAGTACGAACTTTAATGCTCATTTTTGTGGCGAGGCCAATTATTTTCCAGAGATTTTAAAGTGAAATATTGAAAAAGTGCATACAATATACCCATTTTTTCATCTAACTCAAATATTTTGGATGGCATGGCAGGACCACTTTAAGTTACATTAGACTTTTGCTCTCTGGGTAGGCATATATATATATATATATATATATAAATATATATATATATATATATATATATATTTATATATATATATATATATATATATATAATACAGTACATATATATATATATACATATATATATATATATATACAGTACTGGATTTTCCAACTCAAAGGAAAATGGCTACTGTCACTATATCTAACTAAATGTTTCCACACCTTTTTTTCTATATTTTCAGTTCAAATTGATATCTTTTGTATATCTACTATTCATTATTAATATTAGGTTGTATACGTACCGGTAGTGGGTTGTTCTCGTTGCATTTCATTTATTCAAGAACTATATGAATTGCTCATTACCAGTTGTGAAAACTTGTTTAAAATTAAATAAAAATTGCTGAAAGCAATTTAAAAAGAATCGTACAGTAATGGTGTACCCACTCTGTTGTACATTTACATTAAGTCGTAGAAAATTATTCTTATTTTCCGATAGTTAATTAAGTGAAGTCAACTCAGCTTGAATAAACTATATGGTGGGCTTAGTACTATATGGAGTGAAATTATGGTTCAATAGATAGCTAGCCGCATGATATCGACAATTGAATTTGATTCCTTTTAAATGTGTTGCTTGCTGAATAAGGGGCAACAGCAGTGTCAATTAAAGCGATAATGCAGTTTTAAACTTATCAGCGATGATGACAATTGTCGATGAGTTTGGATGACTTAGTGATAATGCATGTACATATTAATCTTCGCCGTACTCCTATGTTGCTCTATCTAGATTTCCAGTTTATATCGAATCGCTAAGAGAATAGTAGATTGTGTTAAAGATGTAAACAAACTTTCTTGTCGATTCTCACTTTGGTTGTTGCTTGTACTATTTCGAAAATTGTAAATTGTAGCGTAGCAATACATATCAATATGTCACTTTAACATACCGTTCCACATTTAGGCCTTTATGCATTTATCGTTTTTCAGACAAACTAATGTTATACATAGCGATAGAAACAATACGTGTATGTATATTTAAAAATTGAATGGTCAGCAATAAAGAAATAGCTCGCTTGACATCAATACTACAGTCAGAGTTTTAATGGAGGACCTACTTGGGTGTAGTGCCTAGTACTTGGAGTACGAATGATATCGTTTTGTGATACATGTTCGTCGTGTAACCAGTAGTGATTTATCGTATTGTGTAGCCTACTATAGTTATAAATATATAATCGTTTAATCGTACAAAAACGCTTGTCTTTGTGTTCTTTGTTTATTCCGAGTTTTATAAGTATCTTTATACATTCATCGATAAAGAGAAAACACATAGTTGCTTGTGTTATGGACTCATGGACCCACGATGCTCTTCACTACAAACAAAAACAAACAAGAGCATCAATGACGCAGTATCTCAATACTGGAAGTTTTAATTTTGATTCCTAATTTCAAATCTTTGCTCTGTCTCTACAATTATCAATATCAATCATGGTACAACAAATATATAACTTGCATTTTTGCTACTTTGCCACTAATAGTCTCTGCAGGTTACACTTTATCCTGCTAGTCTTGCCTTTAGCGCTCATTGCCTGGTAGTCGAAAGAACGACGTTGCAAGGTTTAGTAATGTCATAGAATATTTAAGAACTTGTTTTTTATGTGGTATCCTTCATCTTGGGTCAGTCTCTGTTGGACTTTTTGGTCATATAGTTTGACGTCAATCACAACGGCCAAATTAGAAGAGGCGAACAACTCGACCATATTCTTGATGCCTGCCATGAGATCTAGGCCTATTGACCTACTGTATGTTACTGTAGACTGTAGTGGTGACTACCATCAAAACTGTGTCCACTTCTAGATATCAAAACAACCCACATTTTCCCATCTCAATTTTTCTGACATGAAGATTTCATGGATTTATGACTTGGAAAAAATAATGTAAAAGAAGATTACAAGTTTTTATATGCAAGTGATTGGTGGCCTCCTCCTCCCCTAATAGCCACCTCAGTTCCTCTCCATTTTGTTATTTTATTTTAATTCTTTGTACAATTGATGTCAAACATTACAGGTTCAAAAGAAAGCTAAACATACTTCTTATAACCTTATACATCTTATATCCTTATAAATAAAACATAACCTTATACAATTTGTATAGTCTTATAAAAGTTGTGATGCTATGGCCGGCTCCTGTTTTATATACGTACCCATCAAACAAACTTACCCTGGTCCTTCCTAGGAAAAGCTGTCTGAACACCAGTACAATGCTAATGTGGCTATCACTGAAAGCCTAATAGGCCTAGCCCTATATATATATATATATATATATATATATATATATATATATATATATATATATATATATATATATATATATATATATATATATATATATATATTTATATATATTTTGTTTAAATGCACTAGGCCTACAGTAAGTAGCCTTCAGAAATACAAGAATGTATATACGTAATTATACAAAATACATGAAGGGCAATCAAACAAACTTATCATGGCCCTTGCTCTGAAAAGCTACCTGAACACCAGTAGTATCCTTAAATGGATGTTACAAAAACGAAGGCCTAATATAAATTAAATGCACTACGTAGCATTCAGCAGTACAGGCTGTGTATATGGAATTAGCATGCAATACACACCTCGCGTACCTAACTACAGTGCAGAAAACTGGTCGCGAGGGTAGCCATTTTCGTATATAACATGTAGCTGTCATGAGTCATAGCCAATCTGCTACAAAACAGACTTGGGGGCGGGGCTTAATCATAAAAAAAACGGACCTTTTTACTAAAAGTAGGGGCGACAGCTCAGTGTTGTTTTAAGAAAGAAAAATCATTTAAACATCAAATAAAGCAAATAAAAGCCATAAAATGTCATAAACAGCTAGTAAAATTCTAATTAATACCTACCTGTAAACAACAAATGAAAGTTTAAAATGTTAATTAAACATATAATACATAGGACCCTATCTTAGACGATACCACTGTTGAAAGACAATTCTATTCTATTCTCTTTCATAAAACATAAGTTTTGGAGCGTGTGCAAAACAGGTCTGCCAAAGTGTGTTTTCAGCCCGATTTGGACATAAATCGGTGAAAAAGTCACAGAATGAGATACAATTCTGGAATAAAAAATAGTAACTTTTGTTGGTCTATATGATATATTCTTGCTCTGGAAATTCCAGAGAAAAAGAACTTTGTTTGAAGACGCTGAAAAATTTTTAAGAGAAGAGAGAGTCCCACTTACTGTTACAATATCTCTATACATGTAATGTATTGAGATAAAAACTACAGCAAAGAGGCAACTGTACAATGGTTTAAATGTCAAATGTTCTGTGTCAAATTAAATCACCGAGGCCCTTAATATTGATAATTCAGAGCTTTCAAGATATTGTGCCGTACTTTCTGGCTAAACGTAGAAACAAATGACAGCATCTTAAACCTGCACCAATTAAGTATGGCGAGAGCATGGTTGTACACTAAGATAGTGAGAGCAATGAAATATTACCATGACATGGTGTAAACTTTCAGGAATTACTGATTAAGTTCTTAAAAATGCAAATCATTCTCAATTTCATAGCAGCAATATCAATTAAGGTCTGGCCAATTATGTGCTATTCTGTACACCATGTCTATGCACAAAATGTCATACTGAAACCAAAAGCTTACTACTGACCACATAACTAACTAACTAAGAAAGTTTTCAGTGATTAAATTCTGTTAACCTTAAACAGCCATTGACTTGGAGCAAATTCGAAGTCTCTCTAGAAAACAAAATTATCCAGCTACAGTACTTTTATTGTTTTACACTTTCCCCCTTTGACCTTCACAAAGAATAACTTGGCTCTTGTATTCATTATAGGAAAGTCATATCCCAATATGCCATCTGATAAAACTGCTTTATGATGTCATTTATTAAATTTCCAGAGTATAACCTCTGCTGAACCCAAATGACCTATATCTTTCACCAATACCAGTAGGGTCCATGTGCTCATCATAGGGAAACCATAGCCATACATACCAGCTACTGCAGTTTTCTATCTGGAAATATCGTACTTACAGAGTGTTCTAGTTTTGACACCTGGTAACCTTAAATGAACCTGACCTACATCACATTGTGTAAAAACTGCAAAACACACAAGGCTACCATACCATGCATATATGAGCTCCTTTCATGTTCTGGAGATAAAGCAATTTTGATATATCACTTTGCTCCCTGCTGACCCCAAATAACCTTCCACCTCCACCAAAACCAATAGGGTTCGATGAACTAATTGCAGGAGTCCACATGCCAAATAGAACTGCACAGGGTACCTGCCGTGTGATATCATGTTTACATGATTTTCCCTAGGTTGAGCTACACACCAAGTTTGAACTTCCTGCATCTTCTTGAGATATTGTGTGAACAATCTTTTCAGACTTTGACCTCAAATGACCTTTGACCAATACCAACTACAATCCCAAACCAGTTCTAGCTAAGGGGACCCACATACCAAATGTACCCGAATTATCTTTCTGAAGTTTCCGTTTACTAGCAAGTGTCCCATACACACACACCATCAAGATCACATAGATTGCCTTCGGCAAGGAATCAAAAATAACATTTTAGAATTCGATAGGTACGTTCTGATGCATATTTTGACTAATATTTAGGTATAATGAAGTAGCTCTAACATGAATTTATGGTAGTAAATAATAATAAATGAACAAATTCCATCGACTAATTTACTTAGGCGCCTGAGCCGTTACAGTAAGGCCAGAGGCCTGGGGTCATTGAAACCGCCTCGTACGAACGTGATTTTAGGGTCCTCTCTCAGAAATAAGAATATATGTAAATTTAGGCTTCAAATGGTTCATTTTGAGGCATGTTTATACGATACCTTACGTCGGGGCATATATAAGTTGCCCTAAACGCAAGGTTTTGCTCAAATCAGATTGAACAATTTCCCCACGACAAACGAACGGATATGGCGGTCACGGACGCCCTCCGCACACCCTCACCCAAACCCCTCCTTGTACACGCCAGTCTTCTTGCAAGCGTCCCAGCAAATGATTTATACCGTTAAAGCTCTTCTTTATTACAGTCACCCTTCACTCCCATCCCTTGGTCAAACTTTCCGGCTATTCTCATTGGATAGTTTACTCTCAAGTTAAGGTGTCTTCCAGCATCGTCTCCGCACAACTTGAGTGGGAAAGCATGTGTTACTATGCTATATAGATTGGTCTAGATCATCGAGGTAAATGAATCTGGAGGATTCATGTCAATTGGGCGCGCCCGTACCATGCATGGAGGGTCATGTGATGTGTTCCAGGGTGGTACCAAACTGATATTTCTCTGTAGCAGTTCGAGAACAATGTTAGTGCTTCGTGAAAGATTTGCACCATGACGGATCGGACATGGGAACTAACGGCGTAAGAAGGTACTGGTACTTCAGGCATACGAAATAGTGCTAATATGCTAACGTTCAACCTTATTCTCTTGAATGAAGGCAGGCCTTCTACATAATATATCTTATAGTCCAGGAGCCCAGAAGGTTTATTCAGCTGGTACAAAAGGTACAAAAGGTTTGGTGGCCTGATTGTGTTGGTAGGTGACCAAGCTTCAAGAAAATGTGTTGCTGCCGGGGCACACCCTGCATGGTAGGTGAGGGGGTCACAAAATAAGGGGGCAAAATATGCTTTTATTTAGCTGAAGAGGTACAAGCACACAAGTTTCTGGGTTTTATACCCAGGAGGGTACCTTGCATCATGGTGGCAATGACAGCAATGTCTGACTGCATGGGGCCCCAGACGGTAGCCCAAAAGGGGCCCGCCCATATGGTATTATTCAGCTGAAAAGGTACAAGGGTGAATTCTTTTGCATTTGAACTATTACACATTGGGGTGTACTAAAACACTAATGACAGTAAATTTGTCCTGCATAGGGGCCCAAACAGTAGCCCTAAGAATGGGCCATGCGGACCAACCAGCTGTTGGGCTAATTTATCTAGCTGAAAAGGTACATAAACAAAACTTGTTGGATACTGCTCCCAGCAAGACTAATTACATTGCTGTAGCAACAACAGCAATATCTGACTGCATGGGGCCACAGACAGTGGCCCAAAAGTGCCCCGCCCACATGGTATTATTCAGCTGAAAAGGTACAAGGGTAGATCCTTTTGCATTTGAACTATTACACATTAGGGTATACTAAAACATTAACGACAGTAACTTTGTCCTGCATATATGCCCAAACAGTAACCTTAAAGATAGGCCCTGCAGCCCAACCAGCTGTTAGCTTATTTCCCTACCTGAACAGGTACATAAACAAAACGTGTTAGATACCGCTTCGAGCAAGACTAACTCTATTGCTGCAGTAATGACAGCATATCTGCCTGCATGGGGCAAGACGGCGGATAACGATTAAATGATCAAATCATGGTGAGTACAAATTCTTCTGTTTCTCAAATACTCATTAGTTTAGCTATAAATTCTAGTTAAGGGGGTAACTTCACAGAAAAATAATTAAATTTGCTGGTTTCCACATTTCTAGCAATTGCCATAAATAAATACGGTATATCCCATCCCTTTCAATTGACAAGCTTCCCTTTTCCCAAACAATATTATTTTATTCATACTTTGAGGATTTTCGGGTAGTAGGCCTATTTATAATTAGGGCCAAGCTGGATGCACTCGGGCTACGCCCTCGTGCATCGCTTGCATTATTATAAAAGTATCTGTGTTTAATCACGGTAGTCTAATTAACCCCCGATCGTGCATTGTCCTATAGATAAACCCACGCTGACCGTTGATTAACTCCGTTCATTCATACCTTATGATTTTTGTCAATAAAAAGGCAAAAAAACAATTCTTTTTTAGCAGATTTGATAAATGTGTTACCCCGTAGAAAACATCAATGCACATGTGCAAAATAAAAAATAAAAAATAAACGCCCAAATGATCACGAATATTCAAAACAATTTTACGGCTATCAGTAAAAAAAATGCATCAAACATGGGAATGGAAGCAATTAGAAAGATTATAGATTAACATGAACACAAATATTAACATAACAAACAAATATTAAAAAGAAAAAAGAAAAAAAACTTTGACATGCCGTGGAACGTTAAAAACCACTGCTCTCGGTCTAGTTATGGTTGTATAGCACATTACTTTTTTGTTTGTTTTTTTGAATGACCCTTTTAACAGTTGAGGTTCACTAGTTAAAGTGACTGGACCTTTTAGTTTAGTACACAGCTCATCAGACTAGTTCCTCGGTTGCACTGCTAAACTCAATGGGAGAAATTAAGATTATATGGTCTCAATGACATGTTTATAATTTATTACAAATTTGTTAAGGACAAATGATGTTAAATACCATCCAAGGGTGCTCTGTTGCTTATATGAAGTTTAACGAACATATTCTGGTTGACCTCAAAACCAACGGATTAACATTAACTATAAGAACTGCAGTGAGGAGCCGACGTTACCATAAAGTTAGCCTATACGAATATTCCGGAAATTAAGTATATTTAACGATACATATCTTGAAATATACTGGAACAGCTACAGAAACATTAAAAAATATATATATGTATATTAACATGGACAATTAATCAACATTCTTCGTACTTCCATAGCAACCGCGCCTCTCGGAACATGATGTAGGGCATAGGCCTACGTACGTATATCATATCCCACATATACGTACGTACGTTCACATGTATGTCAACGAACGAGTGGACGGACAATCTAGTCCAGCATAGTGTAACTTTTTGTTGAATTATACGGTCAGTTTATTCATCATGAAATATATTAAATTAAACAGTTGAACTAGCTTAACGTTAGGCCTAGTTGACAATTTTTTGTCTAAATCGATTATTTTGTTTTGAGGAAAACATTCACCAGGCCTTAAAGCGCTTTCTATGTCGTAAATAATCATTATACTGTGACATACATCAACACAATAGAACGGGCAGAAAGGTAATATTCTCTATTGACAAGAACTTATGGATTTCATAGTTATTATGTAATAAAACCCATCTGTTTGCAGTGGTTAAAAACAAAACTTCCACCACACCCTTAAGCAACATTTCATCTGCTTGACATGTACAAAACCTGTAACCCAGAACCTAAGAGGCTGTTGAACATTGATGTAGATTTGATATTTGGCCTTTTCTTGGTTGACCCTAACATGTAACATTATTTGGCCAAAAAAATGACTGCAAAATATTACTCGCTAAGTCAAGTGCTGTATTTTCCATGTTCTGCTGTGACAATGCATGGACAATAATAATGTCAGCAGCTTACATTTCAGAAAATTCCACTGACTTACAGTACTGGTTACTTTTCTGTACATTCGTAACTTTTGTACCTAGCTATGGGCATCTAGTAACACTCCTTCGTTATAATCCTGTGTGCTAAACTTTATGTTATCAAAATTATACAAGTATTAGTGAAATAGCATGCATGGGAGTAAGCAGGTGGCTGTACGTTTGATCTTATAAAGCAAATCAATGTTGCCTAAGATATACAAAATGGTGTCAAATTGACTGTTTACAGTACATTATCCAAGCAGTGGCGGAGAAACAGGGGGGTTGGGGGGGTTTAACCCCCCACTTTTTGAAGAGGGGGGTTGGCCCACACAATCAACCCCCCCCCCCCTAGTTTTTGCCAGTAATGTTCTGTTATAGCCTATGTTATGTGCTCCAAATGGCATAATAAATCAAATTATTAAATTTGAAATTGTTAAAGTCATTTCAACCTTTTACCTGGTAGGCTACATCAACAATTAACGACCGAAAACCGAGTTAGAATTGACCCACACATTATTTCTAGCCCCTTTCCCCCACCTTGCGCATTGGAACTTGTAGCTCATAGCGCTAACTTCACCCCACAACAGACATACACAAAATAACGTTTTGTTGCTGTTGAATAGCTTTGGAACTGTATACACTTGCCAACTTCAACGAGGTGAAGGAAGGAAAAGAAAAAGAAGAAAGAGAGAAAAGGAGAAAAGGATGGAGTAGAAAATACCGCAAGAAAACGGGAAGAGAAAAAGGAACAGTGACAAAATTATTCGAATTTGTAAAGCAAACAGCAGATATCACATCATATCAGTGAGCATGAAAATGGCATTCCACGATAAACAGCCTCCAAACCATGGGCGCAGATCCTGGTGAGGACAGCGGGACGCGTCCCCACCAACTTTTTCAGTAGTGGGGACATGATATACCGTGTCCCCACCAATTTGTCTTGACCAATAGCTGCATTTCAAGTTCTCCTGTATTGAATTTTGGCGCAGTTTGATCCAGCATTGTGCAAATGACATGCGGCAGTTCTCATTTTATTTTATTTTATTTTATCCACAGTTGTTAAATATAGGACGGAAATCGCATTTGCGGCAGTCTATATTTGTTTTCTGGGAGAGGACCCCAGACCCATCGTATATACAAAAGTCTACTTGGATTATTTTTCCCCTGATTTTCTTTCTGCAGACGCCCATGTATTTCTCCAAACTAAATTTCTAAGCCATGAGATCTAAAACTTAAGGAGGTTTAGGAGCATCATTAGGTCTGGGAAGTGTTATTTCCAGCGATCTGGGAGGTATATTTGCCCAAAAAAAATCCTACGCTACGCGCGAACCCATGGTCGCGCTCCGCTTAGATAGTGTCATAGAACAGACACGCGTCCCCATCATTATCCAAGACTGATTTGCGCCCATGCTCAAAACAGTTGATGTGTGTAGTGTTCGGTTTCGGAAATATCTGGTATATTTTTATTTATTTCAACGAAATTTTTTAGTAGCCGTCTGAATTTTCGAAAATTCCCTAACCAACATTCTTCATCATACTTCATCATACTCGTGCAATTTTGACCCGTCTGTTAAGGTTTGAAGGAGGTTTGTCTATATCGGTTGTCCATAGATGATATTTTGTGCAACATTATGGGTATGTTTTAAAGTGAATTTATTCACGAGAATTGTGAATTTTCAAATTCTGAACAGTGGGGCTGACGGATATTGTGGGCCGCGATGAAGAATCACCTACAAAAGCAATGATCCACAGGATATATGATGAAGTCGAACATGATTTGTGACTGGTGACAATCTTCAAAAAGGTTATAGATGAGAAAAAAAGGTATTTGGAAAAAACTTGGTTCTCAGGCAAAAGTGTACATATGGTTGGTCAGTTTCAAGCCCGAGAAGTGCCATTTCCGGTGATCTGGGGGTACCAAAACCAGAAATTTGCTTGTACGCTGCGCGCCAACCAATGGTGGCGCTCTGCTTAGATAGTAATACGCGCCCCCAGGTTAGAAAATCCTGCATACGCCCAGGGTTAAATGCAGCTTTTCAAGGTCTGGGCAGTGCCGTTTACTGCAATCTGGGAGGCAATATTTGCCAAAAAATTCTTGTGCACTTCGCGTGGCGCTCCACTTAGATAGTGAGCCAGCAGTTATGACTTTTTATTTCATCAATGGCCTGCAACCCCCCCCCCCCCCACTTCTGACAAGAAATCTCCGCCACTGTATCCTAGTGTACATGTATTATGGATGTTACTATATGTTATCATTTTATCCAAAAATGTGAATATGTTATTTCATATTTCAAGTGATGATGTTATCATGCCTTCATGTGATTATCACTGATAAATCATTACGATCAATGATTGAGCAATTTGAATCATATCAGTTCAATGCTACAACGATGGAGACCAACTTTGAGTTAATTAGGGCCAGTACAATGCTTTAGGTCATTCTGAAAGATGCAATTCTGGCTACACAAAGTATATTAAATTACATTTCAAAAAGTGCACCTATCATAGCGTTCAGGTATGGCATTCACAGTTTTGAATTGCCTCGCAATCCACTTATAAGGTACGTTACACTGGACTTCTAACAAAGAAGACAAATAACGATGTTAACCAGGTCCAATAAATCATAAACCTCTTGTAATTATATTATTTCTGTTTTCTCTCACTGCTCGTCCAATCGTGGCAAGATACGATAAACATGAAAGGAGGGGCCATGTTGGGCTATATTGTCTGGGCCCCAGTGCAGAACGAAGTTGGTGTCATTGGTAGAATTACTTGTGTTAACCTAAATGTATCAGCATCAATGCTGAAAGATTCGCCCTTGTATTACTTTGACTGAATAACACCAAACGGGCCTTTCGGGACTACTGTCTGGAGCCCCGTGCAGGCAAATATTGCTGTTATTGCTATAATAATATAACAAATATTGCTAGGGCCAGCCTCCAACAAGTTGAATTTATGTACCTTCTACTAAATCAGTCGAAGACTGATAAGGCAACAGGGCCTATTTTTAGAGCTACTGTTTGGGCCCCTATGCAGGACAAAGATACTGTCATTAGTATTTTAGTATACCCTAATGTGTATTAGTTCAAATGCAAAGGGATCTACCCTTTTGGGCCACTGTCTGGGGCCCAATGCAGGCACATATTGCTGTTATTGCTGCAGCAAAGTAATTAGTCTTGCTGGGAGCAGTATGCAACAAGTTTTGTTTATGTACCTGTTCAGCTAGAAAAATTAGCTAACAACTGATTGGTCCGAAGGGCCTATCTGTAGGGTTACTGTTTGGGCCCCTATGAAGGACAAAGTTACTGTCATTAGTGTTTTAGAATACCCCAATGTGTAATAGTTTAAATGCAAAAGGATCTACCCTTGTACCTTTTAAGCTGAATAATACCATGTGGGCGGGGCCCTTTTGGGCCACTGTCTGGGGCCCCATGCAGTCAGATATTGCTGTTGTTGCTACAGCAATGTAATTAGTCTTGCTGGGAGCAGTATCCAACAAGTTTTGTTGATGTACCTTTTCAGCTAGATAAATTAGCCAACAGCTGGTTGGTCCGCATGGCCCATTCTTAGGGCTACTGTTTGGGCCCCTATGCAGGACAAATTTACTGTCATTAGTGTTTTAGTATACCCCAATGTGTAATAGTTCAAATGCAAAGGGATCTACCCTTGTACCTTTTCAGCTGAATAATACCATATGGGCGGGCCCCTTTTGGGCTACCGTCTGGGGCCCCATGCAGTCAGATATTGCTGTCATTGCCACCATGATGCAAGGTACCCTCCTGGGTATAAAACCCAGAAACTTGTGTGCTTGTACCTCTTCAGCTAAATAAAAGCATATTTTGCCCCCTTATTTTGTGACCCCCTCACCTACCATGCAGGGTGTGCCCCGGCAGCAACACATTTTCTTGAAGCTTGGTCACCTACCAACACAATCAGGCCACCAAACCTTTTGTACCTCTTCAGCTGAATATACCTTCTGGGCTCCTGGACTATTACTTATTAATACAGCTCCAGGGGCAAGCTTTGTCTCATATGGCCTAATGTTATTACTACTTGCTATAAGTGAATGTAGAAATGGGAAATGTTTAGTTCAGTGCAACCACGGAATTCTCCATGGAACAGAGCCTAATGCTGCTCGAGGAAGCCACTAAATACTAACCCGCGTAGCGGTTCGGTTCATCGGTAAGGATCCCGAGCGAGAATGATCTCACCTGACGTCACAGTCTTGCATAACTACGTAGATGCACACGTTGTACATTTCACGTGTACAGTGCGGGTACGAGCTCGTGTAACACGTACGAATTGCCGGGCCACGTCCCGCTCGCGATTAAGTAAAAGAGGTGAAAATAGTAGACAAGTACACAAATATATCCAAACGTTTCACGGTTTATTCTTGACATTTTAAGTTAACAAATGTATATAAGAAAGCTGCAATAAAGTACTGTTGTATTTATCTTTATATCTCAAGTATAGCAGGTCTCACAAGTTATTACACAGAGTTAACTAGGCTCCAAGACCTGGTTGTGTACATATATCATTTTAAAAACTGTGAGTACCGTTTCAAACCCATATATCTATCTTCATCTCAAATAACAGGTCTCACAAGTTATTACATAGAGTCAACTAACCTCCTAGACCTGGTTGGGTACAAATATCAAATTTAAAGCTGCAAAATTCACTTCAAACGTTTAGATCTATCTTCATTTCAAATAACAGGTCTCACAAGTTATTACATAGAGTCAACTAACCTCCTAGACCTGGTTGTGTACAAATATCAAATTTAAAAGCTGCAAAATTCACTTCAAACGTTTAGATCTATCTTCATCTCAAGTAACAGGTCTCACAAGTTATTACATAGAGTCAACTAACCTCCTAGACCTGGTTGTGTACAAATATCAAATTTAAAAGCTGCAAAATTCACTTCAAACGTTTAGATCTATCTTCATTTCAAATAACAGGTCTCACAAGTTATTACATAGAGTCAACTAACCTCCTAGACCTGGTTGTGTACAAATATCAAATTTAAAGCTGCAAAATTCACTTCAAACGTTTAGATCTATCTTCATCTCAAGTAACAGGTCTCACAAGTTATTACATAGAGTCAACTAACCTCCTAGACCTGGTTGTGTACAAATATCAAATTTAAAAGCTGCAAAATTCACTTCAAACGTTTAGATCTATCTTCATTTCAAATAACAGGTCTCACAAGTTATTACATAGAGTCAACTAACCTCCTAGACCTGGTTGTGTACAAATATCAAATTTAAAGCTGCAAAATTCACTTCAAACGTTTAGATCTATCTTCATCTCAAGTAACAGGTCTCACAAGTTATTACATAGAGTCAACTAACCTCCTAGACCTGGTTGTGTACAAATATCAAATTTAAAAGCTGCAAAATTCACTTCAAACGTTTAGATCTATCTTCATTTCAAATAACAGGTCTCACAAGTTATTACATAGAGTCAACTCACCTCCTAGACCTGGTTGTGTACATATATCATTTTAAAAACTGCAAGTACCGTTTGAAACCGCTATTATATCTATCTTTATCTCGTAGCAGGCCTCACAAGTTATTACATAGAGTCAACTAACTTCCGAGACCTGGGCAAAATAACGTAATTCGGGAACCGAGAGCGCCGAGCACAGTTGCACCCGAAACCGAGTTCCGAGGGCACTCGAAATGGTCCGACCCGCTGTAGGGGTTAGTATTTAGTGGCTTCCGCTGCTCGACGGGAATATAGCTATCACGTAAGGCTACAGGCACGGTCATTGCTAGGTAACGGGTGTCGTCTGCTGCATTTACGTACTAGGTGGCATACTCCTATTAGAGTCTATATCAATCCGCTCGATTGTTCTCCTGTTTCAGGAAAAGTGCCAAAAAGCAGCGGGAGAACATCTTTTGTGACCTGTTATCAATCATAATCTAGTTTTTTGTGGCTTGCATGTTGAAGAGCATGAATGGAAGTACATGTGGTGAGAAAATTGGGTCAATTGAGGCAATTTTAGACCCCTTTAGGCCTCCCGGGAGCAGCGTAGGAAATTTGTTTACCACTGAGTGAAGAGGTTTGTTTACAAGTGACGAAAACTTCCGGCTCGGATAGCAAAAAATCTACATGGTCATGGTACGGAAAATTGATGGTGCCATGAAAGGCCAACTTGTCAGCTATCCGGTGATGGGTAGCGTTTAGCTAGTGAAAACTTCTATCTAGACTTAGAGACCACATTACTTTTGTGATTTAGTGTGTAAGTCAATGGGGCTTTTAATGGGCGTATGCTACCATTAGTTGGGTGAAATCATCATGCGTAATGGGGAGAGTAATATATTAGTACCACCCTGGAACACATCACATGACCCTCCATGCATGGTACGCGCGTATTTGCTGTGTGATAGTTTCTCCAGATTCATTTACCTCGATGGTCTAGATCGATGTTTCCAACGTGATTAACAAATGGAATCCATCAAATTGTTCACTTGGTTTATATTTGTGCATCATCATCACACAAAACATTTCACCAAAACCACTGGGCGGATCCAGTTAGGGAACCATGAGCACCCCCCCTTGTTAGATTTATGGGGGGGCGAATGCCGCTGCAAACATTCTGGTCAAGAAGGCTACAAGCTGCAGGAATAATTTGGTGAGGCAAGGGCGGCGGAAGCACTTTTAATCTGGGGGGGGGGGGGGCACCAACGTCAAAAGGCACTTTGCAGAAATTCGATTGGACTGATGCAGCTCGATATTTAGTACTATTTATAATTCTTATTGTATTATCTAATTTGCGTACATGAACAGAGTAGTCTTACTTTTCAATTTCTGATACTTGTAGATACAAAGATAGGCCAGAAATGTCTTTGTTACAACTATAGCCAGTAATTGTCTTTGATACAACTGTAGGTAGTTAATGTTTATCGAAAAGGCTGTTTTGGAACTTGGAACGCCGATCGTGACAACAACAGGCAACAAAGTGCTGCAGCTCTATACATATAAAGTCTGTTAATCAACGATAGGCCCGGGCCTAAAGTGCTACATACTGGCTACGCACGCCACTGATAGTTCTGAATTAGGATTAGATCTCTAACTGAAATATCGCTGACCTAATAAGGTGATCAAGGGTACAATTTTTATGTAGAAAAAGGGCACATTTTTAACCTGAGGAAAAGTGGGGGGAGACACATGCCCCCTGTGCCCCCCCCCCCCCGGTTCCGGCGCCGTTGTGGTGAGGACATATTTCTATATTCATTCAGCATTTCTGTTCTTCTTCCTTCACACCAAGGAGCAATTGCTCACAAATTTTAATTTGTAAATACTATCTTTCTCCACATTCACTCAAGGTAAAACCATATATCATTTGAAGTAAAGACAACCGAGACAAACTTGTACTATTCATGTTCCTTTTACTTTATATTTATATTTTCCAGCTCATGTGAAGTGGTTTATATGTAGCAAATCAGCATCTGTCTCCCCATAGTAACACACCATACATTGTGCATCTAGATTCTTGAAAATCTTTGTCATGGCCTAGGCCTAAAGTATTATGTTTTGAGCCCTTCTACCTTCTCTTTTGTAATCAACAATATTAACCAAGTTAACAAGTTTTACACAATATCAAGGCAGAAAAGAGCCTCAGCGAAAGCTCCAATGTACATACGAAGAAAAGTAACACCATATTTTACAGGAAGGTAATAAAAAACCTTAGGATATGACAAATTGGTGGTTCATCTTTTGTACTTGCATCAAACAATTCTGACATTTATTTCCCTCCGGACAAAACCACATAAATGAATCTTCTGCAAAAACAGTCTTCCATCTGCATCATCATCATCATCATTTGCTCCTCTCTTGGACCTCCAAGGCATCACTTCCGTTTCATAGCCCTCTTACCCTCTCCTTTCTTTGGTTTACCTTTACCCTTTAACCTTGCAACTCTTTTCATCTCGTCCCTGAAATCTTCATGTTCGTCTCTATGAATTTAAAAAAAATTAAAATAATCAATTTAATTTGTGATTATGTATGGTTATACTTCAATACATTACTGATTTATTCTAATATCTTCTTTCCATAGTACAATAAGCTAGATAACAAGATGAAAGTATTGTACATATGCTTTACAATACCCATCAGAAGAAAGATATGGCTGGTTATCAATACTGCCTAATAACTTGATCACAGCAGAGCGGTTACAGATTCTGAGTATCTCTACAAAGGTTGTAGTGCTGTTGTTTAAGAGAGAGTGAACAGTCTTTAGTGACGACCTTAGACGTTACAAGAGAGAATTTCAAGCTTTGGTCGACTATATGGTCAAGTTATAAAGGTGGTGCAACCAAAAAGTTTTCAAAGAAAACACGACCAAAATTTGGAACTATTGCTACTGTTTTCACTTAAGCAATATCATATTCCAGGGGTTACTACATGTAAATCATGAATTTAGGTAACTTTACTGCAAGAGTGTTTTTATACCAATCAACTGCAAAGAGCTGTTTACTTTTGAGAACTATATAATAATTATTGGCCATATCAACTGAGCCATGGGCACATTTAAGTAATATTTTCATAATAAGGAAACTTTCAGAAATATCGATGACAAGGAACACCCATGGCAACCTCTCAACCCTTCTCCCAAATGGTCCGTAATAAAGGTAAGGAGGTAATTGGATGGCAGTTACATAATAAAAAAGACTTCTTCACAATTGTCTTTTCAAATACAGACATGCCTGCTATAGAGTGCACAGTACACAAATAGGTATCCTATGAATAGAAACCAGAGAAAAATTCATGTTTTTTCATAAAGCAAAACACTGCACATAAAACGGGCAATTTATGCAAACTTGAGGAGGAAAATATTGCCGGCAGAACCATCATATTTCAGTATGTTATGAAAACAATCGTGAATTTACTACAGTGCATTATGCTTTGGAAATTTGCAATGCACAAAAATTCATGTTTTATCATAAAGCAAAACACTGCACATAAAACGGGCAATTTATGCAAACTTGAGGAGGAAATTATTGCTGGCAGAACCATCATATTTCAGTATGTTACGAAAACAATCGTGAATTTACTACAGTGCATTATGCTTTGGAAATTTGCAATGCACAAGGAATCTGCTTTCGTTCTTTCTTTTAAGGATGATTAAGACAGGGTCTTAGTCTTCATAATTCATAAATTAAAGGTCATATGTCAAGGAAAGTTGAAAAATATTCAGCTTTAACTAATTATCTGCTACATCTCCTGAATGCTCCTTTAAGGCTTACCTTATGATGACATCAACCTGATGAGTACCCTTTCTTTCTTGACAAATAAAATAAAAATCTTAAAACGTGTCATTTGAAGCCATAAAAGTCTTGTTCCCCTATTGGGTTTTGTATCGCATCTGAGGATCTGATCTAATGGGCCGTGTGTTATTAGACTACATAGTCCAGCCACTTTGCCTGATGAGCCTCAGATGCCATTTCTCAATAGGTGAAAGTGTAAAAAATCAAACTTATGCCAAAATCCTTCCTTTTATAATAAAATCATCAAATGAAAACAGTTTACCTGTAGAGACCAATCAACCGCAAATATCTCATCAGATTTGCTGTTTCTCTATGTGGTGGATAATAGTCTACCATTCTCTTCTGTAAATAGACTGGTTCTTCACTCATCAACTTTACCACTTTCATCGACCTCGAGGTGGTCGGTTTGTAGACTTCCCCAAAGATCCTGGCACTTAACCGTGCCATTCTCCTAGCATAGTTGGAAGCCATCGCTACAGCACTGACAAACTCTATCAAGTAAAATAAAAAATAAACATTTTGTTTGCCCCGAGTCTGTGGCGTGCCTACATTTGCATCTGGCATTTTGTGCTCAATGCAGTGGTTTGGGCCATTATCACAACTTCCTAGGCCCAGTCTGTCCCACACACCTTACTTCCTGTGAAAACTTGCATTATGTCATGTGGCTGGAATGGGAACACTGTGTAGTGTAGATTGAATTGCATGTGTGTACATGGAATGGTTGAATAACTATTATATTCTGACTGTATATATACATGCAAAATTGGGTCTAGGCTATAGTTATTAGTCCAAAACTTAGATTGAAATGCCTCATATTATCAATGATTCAATGATATACAATGACAAAAGAGGGGGATACAAATATTGATAATGTTATGTTAATGCTGCAATATCTAGTCCACCAGTCATGAAGTGCCCTCGCTTTTACTGGCATTCTTAATGCCTAGCAGTATTAACATATGAGTATTTGCCCATTTCTTTAAATGCCTTCTGAACGTGTAGGCAATCTCTATAAGTAGAGAATCTCACAGATTTGCAATATGTAGGCACATTTATGTAGTTTATTATTAATTGTGTCTCCACAAGTAGCATGGTGGGCTCATAATTGACGCACTTAAGGATTTGATCAACAATGTCTATCAAGGAAAAATCCAAATCACGCAACTGTATGTGTTTTTCATATGTGTAGTTCCTCTGGAATGTTATGATCTCAAAATATTTATGGTTCTGTGCTTTTGGACCGTACAATTGAGCAGAATTTGACCACAAAATTTCTGTTGTGTCAAGTTTTTTCATACCCCTAAATTGACACATTTGTCGATAAGCTAACTGTAGTGTAGGCCTTAGTGTACATCCATTGACTTTAGTTGCTGTTTGCTATGCTCTGAGCCTCTAAGCTCAGGCAGGTCAGGTCCCAGAGAGTAGTGATACCATATTGGGGTAATGTTGGTTATTTTTAGGATGTAAGATTTCCAAATTACCCCAAAACGTGCAAAAATGGGGGGAGGGTGTTATAAGCTTAAAAAATACCTCAATTTGGTGAGCATATAGCTGAAATGGATTCAAACTCATGAAATATGTAATTCTGCTTGACTGCTTAAAGTTTAGGTTGTCTGCTGTATCGTTGCTAGTAATAAATGAAGGTGCGTCAATTACGGGGGTGTGTCAATTAAGAAGCCTTGACTACCATTTGTTGTGATTTCATCAAATGTCACATGAAAACACTGCATGGATGTCAAACCGACTTAATAATTATTAAGATGTTACCTAGATTCCACAAGTTACAAGGATAACTGTCACAGTGTCTGACTAAATTTGTCTAACCAAAATACTCTCAGTGAACTTAACAGTAGCACTGGGATATTGATAGAAATACTACTAGTTATATGTACTGTACTATACTACTATTATATTTGGATCTGCTAGTATGACTGTACCATGTGAATCGTGGAACTGGTACCGATAACTATCATTACGACTGGCCTATAGTTAGAGTTGATTAGTCGAAGCAGTTCGTACACGAATCTAGTCTTTTCTAATTCTTTGAAACAGAAGGCATCAAACCTTATAATTGGTCGCCGGTTCAACTACAAACGCATTTCACTGGTCAAAGGCAAAATAAATATTTGGTTTGCAGAAAACCCAGGAGCGGCTCTGTCCTGCAACTTCACATTCATACAAGCAAGCGAGTACTAAAATTGGTCTGTCAGTAACAAAAAGGAATACCGCCATCACTTTGATCATTCTCCTGTCAACCAGGCTGTAGCAATTCAATGGACGTCCCAACCGATCGCAGTTTTGTTCGAACAGATTGCACTCGTGTTTATCAAATCTATCAAAACGGCTTTTCCCTCTTGATGGATAGTGGAGAATTTAACTATATAGTTAATTCATATATTTTATACGTGAAAGGCAACATTGAGAATCCTCTCTGATCCAATTAAATGGTGTGTAAGAGTTAAAATCTTATTTTCTAACCTGCGATTCTCTTACTCTTATTTTCCTAACAGAAAAAATAAAAGGCTCAGCTGAGACGTAACCTGTGTGCTGCTGTTTTAGCTTGTTTAGCTGTGAGATGTGTAAATAGTGCAATTTTGATTAACACTTGAATCCGGTTTCCTGCGTAAGCAAGCAAACCAGTTTCAAATTCATCACAGTCTTAAGCTAGATCAACAAAACTTTAAAATATTGTATTGTGAATCAAGTTAAAAAGAAGCAAGCATTTCTTTTATAATGGCATAATAGGTATACATCACCCATCATTCTTGCACATTTTTGTCACCCCAACATTCCGTATCCTCATTAGCCTACGTCATTTTATCGCATTCACGATGGAAGTGGAATATCGTAGTTCATCAGGAATGCCGTTGTAATTGTATAATAGAGGGCGCAAGTGCATTTTATTATAATAACCGTAGCTATATAAGGGTTATTTGATTAGAAAACACTGATCATTTCTAACGCTGTTTGACCTAGACATACAAACTGAGTTACGATACTGCCATCCTTCTGTTACATGCTCAGTTACATGTAATGGTCTATATAGTAACCAGTTAAAACAGTTAAAGCAGTTCCAAACGGTTTATGCAACTACCCCCATCTACCCCAACTGCCCCCCCCCCCCATCACCACCACCCATCCTCCAACCCCAGCGACTTTCCCCTTCAGTTTACACGGTTTATAACCACAAATAAAGCACATCAAAATCCACCGCCTTATCCTCGATGTGGCAGGGGAGACACGCCTGATAAAGCCGCGCGAAATCACGGCTCCTGCATGTTAGCAAAATTGGAGGGGAAAAAATAGAGTAGTAATGTAAAAATAAGCAGTAGAAGAGTAAAAGAAGACAAGCAAATAATTTGCTGATTGGAAGCGTTTGCAAGGTGAGATACGAATGAAACGGGGGGGGGGGGGAGTTGAATTTACTGGGAGGCTACCCTAGTCCTGGCAGTACCACCCTACCGGGAGAACTTAGCCAAGAAATATGACAAAACTCACTTCAACAATTCTACGTCTCCGTCTCGCGTTCCCTCCTCTCCCAGGAAAGCTACAAACTCCCCCACCTCACCCACCCCAAACATTTGTATAATAGGGTGACATCTTGTATGCTATGTTACCAAAATGAATTTGATTTTTGTTTGTGGCTTCGAAATCGAAGTTAATGAAGAGATGTGCATGCATGCGGTGCGAACATAGTTGAAACTATTGAAATTTGTATAGGCCTAGTCCTCTCTTCACTTTCAAAGAGAAACGTAAAATTTCTGTTTACAGGTGATTAAAGAGGTTCAGACTGCAGCGAGAACAAAGTTGGGCTCTTGTTGCTTCCAAAATCTACCTGGTCATGATGACAATGCTAGTTGAAGGTACAATAATAATGGCCAAATTCGTTTTCTTACGATATCGGAAAGTCCTTGGTAAACATTTTAGCCTACTCATGGCACCTTCAATGAACGTGCACAATATTTTATTTGTAGGGTGTTTGTGTGAGATATTGTTAATGTGTTTTAGTTGTTTTCTTTTGTTATTTCAACAAGTTGACATGGTTTTTAAGATCCACTACCACCACTCTAGCACCTTAACTTTTCACAAAGGAAAGAAATGGTGATGCCGCCCTTTTGCACATGCGCAGATTACGATCCCTCAAAACATGGGTCTATAAAGTAACACGGTTTACGCGAACCCTGTTTTATAAATGAAGTTAAACAAACATGATATATGCGTGGTCGGTTTATAAACCTATACAAGACCAAGGGCAGATATAGGTGCAGCATTTAATTCTCATGCGAACTTGCTTTTGTCAAATTTTGGTCCCCACTCTGCTATTGTTTGAGGAAATTAGCTTGTGTGAATGTTTACTCACGCAATACAATACATACAAGTCTGCCAGTCTTTTACTATCAAAAGTTTCAAAGAGACACAATACAAAAAAAGGTGCCTTTTTACATAACACCGAGAACAATCAAATCGGAACAAAGTATACAATAGAAAATATCAGAAATGGTGGGAATTGGTACCCAGACATATGGTTCACTTTTAAATGGTTTGTATCAGGAGTAAATACGAGGTCTGTAAATATAACAGGCTAGCAAAGGTACGCAGTGCCACTTAAATAATGCCATGCGCCTAAAACGCTACCTTTTTACGTTTATGAGTACTATATTTGTACAAAAATTTGTGCAAAACTGGTTGATTGATCTATTATCCTCTGTAATGTAATACTGATGATATCGTATCAATAGTTTATGTATGCATGCATGCTCATAGAGAGGTCGGGGCACAGGGTGACCATCCCCCCCCCCCCATCAATGCAGAATACTGTGCCCTCTAGGCCTCCATCAAGTGCACACGAATATCAAAAGGTATTTTGCTCCACCTTATATATGCCGAGTCCCTCCTACTTGCTACTGGCCTGCATATATGATTTAAAGGATAAGGAAGTACATGAAAAGGTCCAGAGGAGGGCTACTAGGATGATTAGTTCCTTAAAGAGGGTTCCTTATTATAGGCGGTTACAACTGTTGAATCTCACCACACTGGAGCTTAGGAGGTTACGTGGGGACTTGATCCAGGTTTTCAAGATTGTGTATGGTTTCGACAATTTATCCTTTACCGACTTTTTCATGTTTGCTAACAGTAGTTGTACAAGAGGTCATTGTCTTAACTCCAAAAGTCACATAGTAGGATTAATATTCGGCATAACTTTTTTTCTAATAGGGTTGTGAATGAGTGGAATGGTTTACCTGAGAAAGTTGTACTTGCAAGTAGTGTCAATGGGTTTAAGAATGCTTTGGACAAGCACTTTAAGCATTGTAATCGGGTCTGAGTGTTTGTGTCTTCAGTTTTTTTCCTCTCTCTATAGGGTCCTTGATGGGGACTTAAGTGTCCCTCCTGATCCTTTTTCTACTAAACTAAACTAAACTAATGTCACGTGCATATTACAATCCTGCCAACCTGTCTTTCACACACAAAAAAATAGGGAGTTTTACAATTTTTTCATCCGAAAATCGGAAGAACTCGAGAGAAACAGGTAGAACTGGGCAAACTCCATATCAAACAATATAGCGATAGAACTTGTAACACATGTGAAACCGTTTAAAATATATATATATATATATATATATATATATATATATATATATATATATATAACGTCACCTAAGCAATAATATAATCTACGTTGTTGTTTGTTAACGTGAGCGCTGCAGATCACAACGTCAAAGCATTGTATACGATTTTTTCTGACAAACGGTACTAAACCGGGTCACGTTTTTGTACTTTATGAAAATAACAATATGATACAAATAAGTCTGAATTTAATAAGTCATATCAGCTCGTTGAACTGCTTATACTTTCCATCAAAATTTAATGTGTGTTTGTATTTTATATTATCGCTTGTTTCCAGAGTGGTAAAAAGAATGAGTCGTGACATCATTGTACAAGTAACAATATATTGGCGCTCGTCTTAAAATGGAAACCAAAATGTTGTGTATATATAATTATGCACGTCATTACTACGTCACGAATACAGAAGCCATTTTCCAGAAATTCCTTCCGAGTCAATTACCTCCTTCGCTACTCTATCTTCATTTAAAATTATTACTACACCCTTTCTTACCCTCTTTCTTCCCACTACCTCTCCCCACCCCCTCCCATATCCTTCACACTACTCCAGCTCCGCCCACCACCTGCGCCTGTTTTCACGCGTTACCCCATCGTTAGATATATTTGTCGTAGTGTTACCAGGGAGCTGCTACTCTGGTGTTACTATGAGTTCCATTGATGCAACGAATTAGGTTTCTGAGCTTAGTCTCAAAACTGATTGTTCACTTTGGCGTTCATTCAAGCTCAAGATTCATCATGAACAATGTTACATATTCAAGGTAATATATATGTGGTATAGATCTATAGACCTGTATAGATTTTACTGTGTAGCTTTTATACTAATGTTTTCTTTCGCGTAATTTACAGAGTGTAAACCGATTCCGAGTTACATGGCTTAGATGATTAATCTACATAGGCGTAGGAGGCGGGGGGTGGCTGCAGCCCCCCCCCCCCCAACCAAGAATTTTTGTGAAAATTCTGACAATATGCTGAGAATTTTCGGGCACCTACTGAAAGAAGAAACATTTGCAATGTGTTTTTCATTTTTTTTTGGTGATAGTTCGGGCAATATGCTGAGAATTTTTCGGGCACCTACTGAAAGAAGAATAATTTGCAATGTGTTTTTCATTTCTTTGAGGGGGGGGTGAAAATTCGGGAAATATTTTAATAAATATATAAAAATAAAATTCACCAATAATTATAACCAATATGGAAAGGTAATAACACGCAAAATATAACCAAAATTTTTCGAGCGTTCAACATCTCATTGTGCATGTCATATAGGCATTCATCGATTATTGGCATGTGATGTAATAACCGATGAATGCCTATATGATAGCACATTAAGATGTCGAACATGCGCGTAGCGCGCGAAAAATTTTGGTTATATTTCTTGGGCAAGTCGTTACAGCCCCCCAAATCAATCTAGACTCCTACGCCTATGTTAATCTATGCAGGTGTTAGTACATTAGCGCCATCTATTTGGGTCAATTCGCGCCCTACATTAAATCCAGGTCAACATAATTTGCGACCAACAAATTCAGTGTAAAAGTGCGTGTGTGCCATGCAAAAGTTCGAGTTTCACTTGATTGCTTAACTAAGACAATCTAGGGGATGTATTTATAAAACAAAAGCTGACTCACCGAGCTTACCTGCGGAACACAGGGTGAAGACTTGTCCTAAAGACTTGTCCTAAATCGACAATTTAAGATCACTCTAGCTCTCAGAATGTTGGCTATTGCTACAATAAGTTGAACTTATTTGATAAAAATTTTAACAGTTGCCCTAAACATAAGTGACTTAACTATTATCTTTATCAAGAAACCTGTGTCCTAGTTTTTCGGAAGAAAATCGATGACCCTTTAATATGGACTTGAAGAAGAAACACAATAATAGGCTGTATCCGTATCGTAATCAAAGAGTGTGAAGACTTTAAGATAACGCCAAATGACCAGCTTTCTATCTGCCCCAAGTCCACACAGACCACCATTTGAAGTAGAACATACAGGCAACATCATTGTTGTTCTTCGGAGAACTCAAATCGAAAAAAAGGCTGAAAAAACCAATGTTATATTTTTCGTGACATAGTGCTTTCCTTTCGATCTTATCTCAAGTACCTACAACTATACGACAAATGACTACGACAGAACTGTTCTACTTTTATCAATAATGTTTAATGATAAAGTAAACAAGCAGTGTTTCTGAAGCTGAGAAATTTAACGGTCGTCCCTTTTTTTATTTATTTATTTATTATTATTATTATTATTATTTTTTTTTTTTTTTATTATTATTATTATTGGTTTCGATGAAATCGTAACCTATGCATTCATGCAGGCGGAGAGTGTGTGTATGTATGTATGCGTGTGTGTGTGTGTGTGTGTGTGTGTGTGTGTGACGCCTGGCTTGTAAACACGGTATCTCAAGTAGGGAAGCTTGGACCAATCTAATATTTGGTGTATATGAGTACCACATTGAGTAGATGTGCCCTATTTTTTGTGGTGCCTGTGAAGGTCACCAAAGGTCAGTTAGAGGCCAAAAACCAAAATATTAAAATAAGCAATAACTCCCATTGACAGGATCCGACATGGTTGATATTTTGGGACCAGTTGTGAATGGGGTAAGGGATCATTTCAAAACATAACGGTCATGTGATCCAAGGTCAACAAAGGTCAATCAGGGGTCAAAAACTAGTACTTTTGCAATAACTTGAGAACCAAATGTCCGTGAAGGTTGGGAGTAACGCTATTGTAATCAGGGAGTCGACCCGCATCTAGGTGACCTTTGACCTCAGGTTGACCTCCGGTGACCTTTATCAGTTTTTTGGGTTATTTGAATTTTCGTGGCCATAATCGGATCTCAAAGGTACCTTCCGATCAAAATGGTCCATAGTTGACCCCTGTGCGACCTTCGTGTGCGAAGTTATCAGAGGTCAATGTTTTTGTTTTTTAATAAGTACAGTTAGGATGGTCGCACAGACTTGTCATGTTGCTTTTTGGAATCAGCGTGTCAAACTACATCTGACCGCGAGGTCAAAAGGTCAAAGGTCAAATCTTAAAAAATATGCTCATTTTAGGAGATACAGGGCAAAACAAAACAGAACAAAGATAAGTTTAAAAATTTGGTGACATATGATAGAGCTTTTTGTGCTGAATATAGGAAACTAGCTCCCGCTTCAATCGGACACCCAGTTCTCAAGTTATGAGGGGCCAAAGGTTGGTTTTGACACATTTCTAGCAATAACATTATGTGTGTACATTGTAGGCCAAACAAATTTTAGGATAGAGTGCACCTCATCAAGAGGAACATTTTTGATAAAAACCATCAGGTCATCCAAGGTCATTCAAGGTTGATTATGTGCAAAAAACTGCCCGCTTATGCTAATTTTTGCAACAACTTCTAGTCACGAAGTCTGACATGGCTGGTATATTAGAACGAGTTGTGAATGGAGTAGGGACACATTTTCAAAAATAACCGTGATGCGATCCAAGGTCACCAAAGGTCATTTATGGGTCAAAATGTGTTTTTTCCTGATAACTTGTGAAACTACCACTGACAGGGTTGAGAGTTACGCTATTGTAATACAAACGTCGAACTGCATTTTGGGTGACCTTTGACCTCAGGTTGACCTCCAGTGACCTGTATTAGCTTCTTTCAAGTTGATTCTTTGAAGTTTCTTGGGCATATTCCAATCTAACTTGTCCATAAGTGGACTTCTCTGCAACCCTAATGTGCGAAGTTATTAGAGATTTGGTTTTGTTTTGTAATACTTGGTGCGTGGATTCATAACATTGAGTACAAGAACCCTATTGCTTTTGATGGAGGTGTGTTTAACCACGTAGAGTAGACTGGCCTGTGTTAGCATGCCATAGTGTTATTGTAACAGCTAGTTCTGGTTATACTAACAAGCAGAAGTCTAGTGCATTGAGGTCATCGAAACCTCAATGCATTTTGCATTCTGGTTATTATTAATAATAATATTATTATTATAATTATTATTATTATTATTATTATTATTATTATTATTATTATTATAATAATTATTATTATAATAATTATTATTATAATAATAATTATTATTATTATTATTATAATTAGTATAAATTATTATTATTATTATTGTTGTTGTTGTTGTTATTATATTTTTTTTATTGTTATTGTTATTCTTATTTATATTTGGTGCGAGGAGGGGGTGTGTGGGTGAGACCGTCTCTTTGTTTCAATGAATATCGCTGTTGGTAAACCCTCTAGCACGGTGTCATTCTCTGTTGATAATTTGGCCATGTTTGACCGCCTACACGCACTTTTCACATGTCGAAGCCGATTTCTTTTGGCGGGTGGTAGCAATTTAGTATTTTCCTATCAACTGCTAAGAAAACTTCTGTAATGACGATAGGTACGGTACGTGCCGAGGAAGCAATTCAAGATCCCTGCATGTTTAAAAGTGGAAGACTGGAATAAAGAAGTTACTTTATATCTACTCAGTACTGCTATACATTCGACGCTCTTAAATCGTCACAGAAAGTATGTCAATTTTATTCTTTCGTTTTGATTTCTTTCATCCAATTAACTTTTAAGTATGTGAATCAGTAACTTCAGACCGTTGTTTGCGACCTGAATTTTGCCAAAATGTATAGTGAGTAAAGGAACACATTTAACCCTCGAGGGACACAAGAGGAAATGATTGGTTACGGTGTTAATTAGTCTAGTGGCGGGTGATCAAGGGTATGACGCACATGCTCTAGGCTTCTGCCATACACGCTATGTATTTAACGTTTAAAAGTCTCTTTCCATATTAGTGAACTATACTAAGAGTTATACAAGGGCAATGTCCCCCAAGCAACAATGTCTGCAAGAAAAGCTGTCTGCGTGCATTTTGGTGTCTGGCCGATATGATAAATTCAAGTTGTGTATATTGTCACGTATAACCTACAACAGTTTGCTATCATTAACCATTTATTCTTTCAATGTTTGTGAAGCAGGATGTATGTTTTGATTATTTATGTCCAATTGACAGATGTTATGCAGTGTTAGTTTAAAACTTTATTTTTGAAAGCATTACGAGTAATTTGATGTTTCCTCAAAAGCCTGCTTTGGCGAGCCAAACAAGACACACAAGTAGAAGTTTTTAAATACTTTATTTTTGGCAATGAAAATGTCTAGCCTAAATTCCTCTGATCTTAACATTTAGTTGCAAGCCATTTTTTAAATTTAGTAGATACAATGTACATTGTACACTTATAACATCCAGTTTCAGTGTGGCGAGTTAGGTAGCTATTCATCGCCATCATTAATTTTACCTGATAATACCAATTGTTCATTTGAGGTTTCCAGAAAGAATATATATTGTATAATTCGTAAAACATCGTCCACTGCTTAATTTTGGTTAACGAACTGCCTAATTATAGTCAGCGTCAATTACAATCTGTTCATAGAATTGTATACGAATATATTACTAAGAATCAGAAACACCTTTGATCCTTGAAGTATTAATTTCGCAATCTTTATTTCCTGAATTATGCGACAAAACTTGGCACGCGTCTTGTTCGAATAAAGTGCGCGCTTTAATGGAGATATATACCCAGCAGGTAATTTAACTTAGGTCTATACGACAGTTGATGTACAACTACCCCCCCCCTCATCCCCATACCCCCAAACAGTCAGGAAATAATCTTGTTCCGTTTGGGTTATACCGTAGTTTAAAAGTCGTGTCTGGCAAACTTGTTCATCGCATACCAATAATGTCTCCTTCAATACTCACTTGAACGTGTGACTCTCGATTTTAATTCGTGGCGGTAACATCAATTGTCCTAAAATCAACAAGGGAGCAATCTCTTACAGTTCTATAGACGTACATGATTCATTGCGTTGACTACACTGTCATTGGGGTGTACGTTAATTAGAATTCCTGTCCCTCCTATGTATGTCTTTATGTCTATAAGGGATTCATGCAGTTATGAAGGACTATAGGACGGCACATATAATGTTATGCATATAGGACAAGCGAACTGCAACACGGTCTGCCACTGAGAGTAAACCAATTCGAAATTAAACCAGAAAGCCAGTTAGCTTTGTGATTCCTTGCCATACAATTTGCTCCAAATTCAAAATTACTATCTGACTAATGTAGAGTAAGTGCGTTAATTTTTTCCAAGAATTAAGTAAGAACCAGAAATGATTTGTAGCAATCCCTTGCGGGCATCAACCATGTCATTCAATCATAATGATTTTGCAGTATAGAACTTCAAACCAAAATATTTCGATATCTAGAAAGAACATTCTTCCTTTTCTTCCTTCCTATGTGAAATATATACACATTGTACCAATGTTGAGATAGTAAATCCCTTAAATAATTGTTGAGAGTTACAAGACATGTTTAAAAACATATATATTTTTTAAATGGTCAACCTTTTCACCATTTGAGATAACCTTTTGAACCCTTGAAGGGAAGAAGGTGAAACTGATAGGAAGTTAAAGTGCAAGAGTATGAACTCTGAAGCATATTTCATTACCCGGATGCCAGGTATGTTTCGTTGAAGACCTATAGAGCCCCTTCACAGGACTAAACTGAACTGACTCTGACCAAATTATGTTCACCAAGAAAAGAAAATCATAGCATTCACAGATTAATTATATCTTTAATTTTGGAGTTATCATCTTTGAAAGGTTTTTAGTCGTTGATGCATGTTGACCTCATGTGACCTTTGATCTCTATATACCAATTTCACCATGATACATGCACATATCAGGCGCGTATCCAGGATTTTCTAATCCGGGGGGCGCGAATTACTATCTAAGCGGAGCGTACAAGAAAATTTCTGGTTTTGATACCCCCCAGATCACCGGAAATGGCACTTCTCGGGCTTGAAAATGACCAACCAGATGTACACTTTTGCCTGAGAACCAAGTATTTCCCAAAAGTTTTTTTCCATCCATAACCTTTTTGAAGATTGTCATCAGTCACACATCATGTTCGACCTCATTGCATGTCCTATGGATCATTGCTTTTGTAGGTGATTCTACGTCACGGCCCACAATATCCGAAAGCCCCACTTTTGAAGGTTTTAAGCCCATTATTTGTTGAGAATTTGAAAATTCCCATTTCTCGTGAATAAAAATCACTTGAAAACATACCCATAATGTTGCACAAAATTCAATCTATGGACAACCAATATAGAAAAACTCCTTGAACCCCTAATATACAGATCAAAATTGCACGAGTAGAGGAAGTATGATGAAGAATGTTGGTGAGGAAATTTTCGAAAATTCCGACACAGTTAATTTATTGGTGTAGAAATATTAAAACCTCTTATAATGGCTATTATGAAACTTGGTTGAAGGAAATGAAAAATAGCAGATATTTCCGATATCAGGTATATCGAAACCGAGCACTACACACATAGGCGTAGGTCCCATAGGAGGCGGGGCTGCAGCCCCCCCCCCCCCCCCCGCAACCAAATTTTTCCCATTTTTTCGGGCACCTACTGCATGAAAGAAAAATAAATAGCAACGAAAAGCTTAAAAATGATCTCCTTGGTAATTAAAATAAAGTTCTAAGCTTGGCCGACATTACTACTGTAAAAGAGTTTTGACATAGATGGATCTGTATGCTTTTTCTCTATCTACATAAGACATTTGGTTGTTTACATTAGCATCCGGCGGTATACTGTGCAACTTTCACGGACCGTGCGGTACACGATGCCATGCAATGTAATGAGCGATGCTTGCTTATGTGATATTGGCATCGATATGTTGGACGCGCGCGGAGCGCGCGAAATGTTTTTTTGCTTTTTTGTCGGGCGAGTCATTACAGCCCCCAAATCCAATTGGGCTCCTACGCCTTTGACTACACACATAGACAGTTTTTTAGGCTGTTCATCGTGGAACATGCATTTCAATGCTCACTGATATGATGTTATATCTGCTCTTTGCTTTACAAATTCGAACAGGAGTGTAGCGAGTAATTGCCAAGGGAGGGGTGAAGCCTATAGGCAAACTATCTAAGCGAAGCGCCACCATGAGTTGGCGCGAAGCGAACAAGAAAAATTTTGGCCGAAAATGCCTCCCAGATCGCTGGAAATGACATTTCCCAGGCCTTGTAAGTTGCATCTAAGCATTGTCTATTTTGAAATTACTAGCGATGTTATAAAGAAAATTTGCTCGGGGGAGGGGGGGAGTACGGTCTCCCCCTTCCCGAAATGCGTCATGTTCCCCGACGACTCGGTCGAGTTCAAGACCAGCCACAGTTGGTTCCATATAGCACAATTGTACAATTGTTTAAGGCGTCCATACACACGCGTTATGATAGACCATACATAGTATTTATATAGATACATTAGTGAGAGAGGAAAAATGGAAACGTCAAAAATGGAGTTGTCGGTGTAAGGGGTAGGGTGAGGCGCACACCGCTCCGTAATCCTTGATCTGTCGCTGGCTACCCTGTGTATATAATAGGGATCAGCGCTTTAACTATGACTGTTCCTCTTTCTCTTCCCGAGGTCTTGGCTATCTTCTACTCCCTCCTTTGCTCCTTTTTCTCTCTTTTTTCTTTTTCTCTTCCCTTCCTTTCTCTCCTCCTTTTCTTTTTTCCCCCTCCTTTTCCCTTTTTTCTTTTTTTTTCTCCTCTTTTCCTTATCCGGGGGGCGCGCGCCCCCAACGCCCCCCCTGGATACGCACCTGCATATATACCAAGTTGGATCTACATATACTACGTATGGAATTCAAGAAAGATATACTTCTTGCGTTATCGTGTTTACAACATGTTTAGCCTCTGTGTTCAATGTTGACCGCAAATGACATTTGACCTCCACCAATTTCAACTGGGTTCTTGAACTCAACAAGCTGAATCTACATACCATGTATATGAAGTTCAACAAAGATGTACCTTTTTTTGTTATCGTGTTCACAAAGTTTGCAGACTTTGACCTCTGTTGACCCCACATGACCATTGAACTTCACAGGAAACAATAGGTTTCTTGTACTCAATAAGACGGACCCACATCCCAAGGCTCAGCTGAGTCTTCTGTGTAACCAGAAAGCTATACAACGATCAGCGGATAATAATGCCAGACGCCGGGAAGATTTAAACGAAACCGAATTACTCAACCAATCCTCCTGCTTCGGCAAGCCATGCCTCCTTTCCTACCTATACCCGCTCTCGTTTAAACAACACCTGTGATTCCTTCTTATTAATTACTGAATTCAGAAGTATTTACTAGTAGGTGATATGTATTGTTCTTAGATGAATACCTTCTAGATGTTGTTACAAGGATACATTTCTCATGCTCATGATTCCCATTAATTAAATGACTTATAGTAATTGCAAATTTTCAAGTTATAAATGTTATCGTTGCAGCCACACACGCAAATGTAGTATTAACAGGTGGGGTATAACACATTTGACAGGTAACCAGGTATTTGACTTAAATTCCAAGGTTGGTCTGGCCCGCATTAGATGACGCCAATATTGATTGACATCAAAACGACATGCATGGACAACAATGCTGTTTGCAATCGTTTGGCAAAAAAAGGTTCGACATGAATTCAGTTTTCACCACCCATGTTACAACTTGTTCCATGTACTAATTATGTCACAGTTAACTACTTCATCACTGACCATACCCCGCAGTCAAGGCTTCCTGAAGGGATGCTGAGATGAAACCACGTAAAAGTGCATGAGTGAAAAAGTCTTCAAACATCTATGATTTCCGTTGCTGTGGGAAAGAAGACACAATCGGTCAGACTTTCGTTGACTATTTCCTAATTACTCACACATGAACAGTTTTGGCAAGATGCTTGAGGTTTTCTTCTGCGTGTGTGTCTAACGTCATATTTAGTTTAAAAACCAAGCCCATACATTATAAAAACCATCTGTGTACAGACAGTTTCTGGCTCTTATCATGAAGGTAACGAGCGTGTCATTGTTAATAAGAAGGACTGTACAAGTTATAACGAATGAGGACATTTTCATCTTTAAGTCGATAATGAATTCATCTATACAACATCATTCACATTAATCATTCGATGGTTGCATGTAGATATTCAACTGATTCTATACGGATTCTCGTGTAATTGACCATTGCCGAAATGTCTTACCGAGGGAGTTATAAAGCATTGCTGCGATTCACTATATGCACAGGTTGCTTCAGGTTGAGTGATTCATATTTCCAAAGTAAGTTGTGAGTCCAAGATTAACTTGGTCGACCAATCACCTGTTCGATATAACCCACATGTCCAAATTGCGCAAATATATTATTCTTTCCCCCGTAAATGGAATAGTACAGAGGAAAAATTACCTAATAATAAACATAGAACATATTCTAGCATCTTGGAAACGTTTGCATTCAATTCTCATCTACTATTTTCGAGGTATAGCAACACTTGAAGTTGCCACGCTTTGAAACTAAAGTGAACTTAAAGCAAACAGGTGTGTGGTGTCACCGAAGCTTATTGACAATTTCTTTTTCTTTTTTAAGGTTTTCGTTAAACAATTTACATCCAATTTCCTTTCTCAAAATTGAACTATATCTAAATATGAACACACTGCAGTCATTGACATAGTGTTAACGTCACGCCCACTTTAAGTTAAGTTGGAACTCTTAAGCCAATCCATAGTAAAATACAATAACATGAAAACTAAAGACAAATATAGCATTGGCTGTCAGGGTGCGAACAAGGCATCACGCCTGTTTGCTTCAAGTTTATACTCACATGGTACAGTTTGTGAGAATGTCAGTTACCAATATTCTCGATAATGCTTTTTTAGGAACTGCTTGCAAATTTCACTGGGATACTTCAAATATGTTCCTCTTTCATCTGTCAAAATTTTAATTTTCCTCTCAACTATCCTTTTTTTAAATTCAGTATATTACAAATAAAAGCGGCACCAAATATTTGCTATGACTTTGTTGGTAAATATTCGTTTCCTCTTCCACACTTAATTCGTGTAGGTTAATCAACTCGGTCCGAAATACATACGAAGAAATGCAGAAGCAGAAAAGAACATCAACGTGAGAGCAGTCATCATTTTTACAAAAATATTTTATTGAAAAAATGAGCTTAAAAATGTATAAAATTATTCAGGCTCAATAATAAAATGCAAGCATTTTGCAATAATAATATTAATAATAATATAAAAAAACAATAATATGTAGGCTTATATATATATAATATATATATTATAGATGTGAACGTTTGTGAGAATATTAAATAAAATGCATACTAAAGCATAAAATATTCACATCGATTATTGTTTAAGGCTTTTCTTGATTTGTTTCAAAACAGTACTCTTCATTTCAACCAAACGATATCGCCCAATGGGTTACACAAAGTGTTTCAATTATAATTAAATCTTGACAAACAGCGTGCACGAGATATTGATTTGATTTTAAATCTATTGATTATTTAGCATATTGAAATATCAAACTTATTCTCTTTTTTGTTTTGTTTTGTGCAAACATAAATTAATCAGCAAATTTTGTTATGGTTATAACTATACACTTCCTCTAGAAGGTATAGCAAACTGAATCTTTTTTTTTCTAATATTGTGGTAAAATCGTTTTGTTTCTCCAAATATTTTCGTTCAGTTCAGTTTTTTTAAAGATCTTTTTATCGTGGTTACATTAGTAAAAAAAATTAGGCTTATTATTTATTAATTTAATTTAAGTGAAAGATTAGGTCCAAAGAAAATATGCAAATGTTTTATAGCATACGGACAGTATATTTCAATAATTATACCAAAACCCATTGGTAAACGAGTCGCTCAAACACGATCCTGTTCAAGATTCTTGGGATGTGGACAAGGAAGTTCTTTATCTCCTTCCGTTCTATGCCATAAATATATGCGGGAAGTGATTAAATCTGAACACGAAATGTACACTCACGCTTTAAACATTTGATACATTTGACCACGTGTTCGAGATAAGGGCGCATACTCATATATATATACACACTATAAACCGTATGTGACAACGAGGACATCTTCATTTTGCTGGATAACAACATTAGTGCAACACTGTTCTTTCGAGATCAATTGATATAATCTATGATTGAGATAAATACCTATGTTTCATCTGCAAAGTTGGCTACAAAATGCTACTATGAATATTTTTTTTGTTTAACAAAACTCTGCGCCAATTAAACTGCATAAAAATAGTGAATAAATATATAATTTCAGAAAACAGTGTAGGTCTACCTTTTAACCCCCTCCACGTCCCCCCCCCCCCCACCGCCTCCCTTCCCTCGCCACCTCGCTATGTGAACGAACGGAAAGAATATTAACCACAATGTTAACAATTTACTATTTTTTTGGCCAAACATTATGGTCTTAAATCGATATAATGACACAGTAGTTTCTAGTAGAAACGAAAGTCACATAGCTTACGGAGACTAATCATAACTTATAGAGCTACAGTTGCAGTCATAAGAAGCAAGATATGAACTGCCGTTTGCGTTTATTATTCAAAGCGAGTATATAAAGAGTGAAAATAATTCCTCGGGGAAAATTCATATTCACGAAGAATACTTCATTATAAGTATTATTATTATAGTTATCATTGTGGCCCATCTCACCAATATAGCAGTCTGAGCCGATGTGAGTGCATCAAACTCTGAACACAGACCCCCCCCCCTCCTCCTTGGCCCTAACAATGTCCACGTTTAACTCTGGCTCAACCATTCATTTCCATTTGTTAGTGTGTGGACAAAATATTGTCCAAAATAAAATCCTTCGACTTTTTGTGGTTTAACTTTAGTACGACAACCGAAGATCCAAACAGATTGTGTTTCTTACAATAAACCTGCAACTCAACAATAAACCTGCAACTCAACAATAGGAATATGTTCCCTCTGTTTGCTTTTAATTGTTATATTACAGTTCCGTTTTTTAGTATCATGGATTACCATAGATTAGCATAAGATGATTACCTTGAAGATATATGGTTCAACAACTCTTTGTGTTTAGAGTCTGTAAAAAACACAGACGTCAACTGGTATTAAAAAAGAAGATGACAATTTGATGAATTACAGTTCTATGATCCCATGTAATCGCAAAAGGCTGCAAGTCAATGTTTTGTGTCTCCCATATTTTAAACTCTTCTCTCCAATAATTTATATAATGCTGTGAAATAGCAAGCAAGACTTTCCACATGGCTGGGCATGTTAGAAAATCGGTAACGCCATTATGCCCTAGTAAGCTTGATTATCGAGTTTGATGTAGCGTGGCTGTTGGCCATTCAGTTAGGTATCCTTGGAAGAATTAAACTGTACCAGTGTACTATTACAACTCCCTGTCTTTTATTTTTTATCCATTGCATAGCAAACAGGAAGAACAAAACTTAACATATGTAACAGTTCCATGGTCCTGATTAGTTGTTTAATTAACCAATCAAGGATAAGTGACAATTGAAAAGTAAAAGTATATAAAGGGACAATGTGTGTGTATGTTTACACGATCGCAGAGTGACATACAAATAGATAGTGATATTAAGAGTGACAGTTCACGTGGTATTCTCAGGGATCCTTAGTTTACTCAAGATTATTAAAAAAGAGACCTACTTCTGGTCAGTTTATTCTGACTTCACTACCTTAGTACTTGGAAAAGTGCATACAATCTGTCAATGTGTATATAGGTCGTGTGGATTCCTGTCTTAAGATATCGTTTGTATTCGAGCCAAACTGCTTCAATGAGGATAGCATGGAGCCGTATTCTTTATGAGTATATCACACAGATACTAAATAAATTAAAAACCTATCATTTGTATTAAGAAGAGAGAGAAAATAAAATAACGAAAAAACTACTTGCGCAGGTTGTGTTTTATGCAGAATTTAAATATATAACTGTTACAATGCTAACAGCCACGTGACTGTATACGACAATGATACAATATAAATTAAAGAAGACAATGATCAAATCCATTACGTAAAGAGATCTTGATCAGAGGAAAGACAAAACAATTGAATTATGAAGCAGAAGATAATATTGAAACAATAGAAAATAGAGAGAAAGAAGAAAAAGTATTTTAAAAAAAAGAAACAGCGATTTTATCGCTTGGACAAAAAATTGCACCAGCATACTAAAATTTCGAAAATTTATAAATATAACCCTTCATTTCTTTTATGAAATATTCATCATAGGACTTGACTAAAATGATATACATATACTTGTGTTAAATTCCTATGAGTAAAAAACTCTGACATAGACCGACGTAACATTTTCCCTCAGATGAGTTCATACTTATTCTTTCTTATCGTCGACGAAAAACAGGAAGTGTAATAACTGTAATGTGACATACCTGAATGAACAGAAGACTGAAAATGGAAGTTTTGATTATCGCTTCCTCTCTAACATCGACATCAAGGGGTAGAAAATCGGCATAAAGGGTAAAACATATATAGACGTCAAGGGTAGAACATATACATCAAGGGTAGAACATAGGCATAGGAGACTCGTTAAATGATATTTACCATTAAAAAAAAAATCCTCTTTAACACCCCGGCCATTGACGATCCATGACGGTCCACGACTCCATGAGCTTTTCCATTGTTTTCTTAGACGTTTTCTATTCGTCCATGAAGATTTACAGCATATGACGGTCCATGACACAGCAGCTGTGAGTATTATTTGGGACCTATGGTCCCATGGAAAAATGATCGTAAAAGATGATGCAGCCTTGTATAAGGTTACTAAGCGTACTGGTCTCACTAGTACAAATACTCAGATGAAATTACTCATGCAAGTACTTGGGACCTTGTACTAGTACTAGTAAACGCCACCTTTTACTCTTACCTAGCACATAGACCCTTATAGTCGTACCTGTACTTAGACGGTCTACTCGTACATTACATAGAACCTTGTACTCGTACTGGTATTGGACCGTTTACTCGCACTAGTGCATGGACCTTGTACTTGCACTAGTTCATAGAACCAACTCATTTGATGTACTTGATGTGGGTACGTGTACTCGAAATTATCACAGCACATGTCTGCTGCCATGGATATTGAAAGAATAGGATGTGATTCATTGATCAGACACTTTTCTTAGAATCTATTTCACCTTTATATCTCTTCGGTTCGTTATCATTTGCTTGATATCTTTCTACACATTCTATGATGAAGTTACATCGTTTAATTTGCTTTATGTTTGTCTCTCTTAGACTTCACCTGATAATCAACTGTATTGGAAGGGTATAAGCCATGAATGTCTTTACAGACATATATAATGCACATTTACATACCCAAATTATATACCCAAAAAGTACAAGAGGCAATTTTAATTTCCCAGATAATAGTCAGATAGTTTCTATGTTATAACACCTTTTGGAATTTTGGTTATACAAAATAAAATGAGTTAAATTTACTGTCATCTGTTGTTAGGTTATATATATTATTTGGCAATGTTTGCACGCTAAGTAAAACGAATATTTTGACACTTTGTTATGACAACTACAATTTATATACCGAATTGGATTCATAACGTATAGCCTATACCATGAAAAAAAAGTATGCAAAGGAGAAAATTACAGAACATTTGCTTTCAGGACACATTTAAATTTTGTTCCGTAAGAAACACCAGACATTGTATACATACATGTCTGGCTCAATAGCTTAATTTATTCAGCTGCAAATACCGTCGGTAACTTCCCGCACCCATGCTTGTCTACTGGCCATCTGGTAACTAGTGCATCGAGGTACCAACACTACCAACGTCCGTCCCGCAGGCCCCACGCATACTACACATGACGTGGCCAACCTATAGAACCAACAAGCTAACTATACTACACTGTTCCCAAACTCTGCTCTGTGAAGCGCATATGCCGACCATTCGCCTTTGCGTGAATGTCTGGAATGTAATGAGACATGGCAGCAACTGTCTGGATATTGTTGCAAAGAACATCCGCAAGAATATTGAAATATTCCCCCTTCATCTTTACGATACCCGCTATTCGCGAGAGTTGTTTGACACTACTATCAAGTGTGCTTGATGATAGTAACACTTGGATGAATTTTCTTAATCCATGACATGTATTTGAATAATCTGGTGTAGTAACCATAGTGATTATTTGCGTCACAACCTTCTGGGCTTCCCCAACTGACGATCCCCGTTACGAATGTCTTCCCATTTTCTCTCACCATGAACGGCGCACCACTGTCACCTTTGCATGTATCCCCATGACCCGCTTCATAATATCCTGCGCAGAACATGTTTGGCGTGAAAGAATAGTTCGTGGATTTCTTGCACGTTTGGCGATCTACGACTGGAAGAGTTACTTGTTTGAGATACCTCGGAGGTGTTTTATCTTCCTCATCGCCCCATCCCGCAACGGTGCCGGATCGGCCTTTCGCAGCTCTCAGCAGCGATCTAGCTGTCTTTTTATCGGGGAGACATATTGGTTTGATATAATCTGAAAACTCGATTGGATCACTTGTGCGAATTAGGGCTATGTCGTCATCGAAGATGTCGGTGTTGAAGCCAACGTGTGAATGTATCTCGGCGACGTCGTAGACCCGTTGTTGTGGTTCGGGTAACTGTGTATCGTAATCACCAAGTTGAATTCGTATATCTTTGCGAGTGAAATTTTTCATTTTGATGCAGTGAGCAGCGGTTAGGATCCAATGATCATCCAGAATACTGCCGGCGCAGTACTTTGTCCCGCGGAGGACATTCCAAATTTGAGCCATCCAAGGAAAGGCACCCTTTCCTGTTACTTCACCACCAACAATTCGAGTAGCAAATTCTGGGTTTGGTACACCACAAACTGAGGGGGAATAGGAAAACAAAACGAAACAATTAACTTCTTGAGTAGGGCCCAACGAGCTCCCAAATCGATGGGAGTTATTTATTGACGAAATCATTATTGATAATCAACTTCGTAAAGGTTTATTATGTTCAACCATTTCTGCACTCTATCATATCAATAAAAAGAGTGACCCGTCAGGAAATTATGATCCTTTAACCCAATCACCAACGGATGGGATCCAACAGACGATGTGAATATGATGAGAAATATAAACGATTGTTGCGACCAACTTATTAGTAATAGATATTTCTTCCAGACCTACACCAAGATTAAATACTCTACGTAAAGCATTAATTTGTTTGACTTACATATTACAATGACATCTCTGTTAAGTAACAGATTGCCCACGAAAGAAATTCAAAATGTTACATATCTGTGAAGCTGAACTACCAAGTTATGAGTATGACACTTTAGTATATAGAAGATATCACAGCTGTTCGTCTTTCACAGCAATTGTCAAAAGCAGGGGAAACTACGCTTCAAGATATTTTCAAAACGTAAACATCATGTCAAGGGGCGGTTCTTTCAAAGTTCACCAGCTGTTACATTAATCGTTACATGCTTAGATAATAATCCAATAAATATATAAATCATCTACTGTCGCATTTCCAAGCAGCCTATACGTGTCAAAATGTTCAGCTTGCTATATTGACAAGTGATATGAGTGGCAACTTACTTTCAGCAATGTTGAGCTGTCCTGCAACACTGGCTGCACCGTATGGGCCCATACCGGCTACCGTCCTTGCTGCGACCAAAAACTTGTACTTGTACAACGGATCCACCCCGAGGAGGTGGACGATGGGGAGTTGCGTTGTCCCGTAGTCAATAACTCGATCTGTCTCGACGTCTAGGAGCATGTAGGTATAGCCTGTAATCTCGCCATTTCGTTCGCCACACGCAGGTGGTGCCCACATAGCGACCAAGGCATCTTTGCTTGAATGGTACTCAGTGGTTATCGTGAGAGGTGTACCACGTGGAACTATGGAAGAGAGGAGTAATAAATGAATAGAGCAGTCCTTCAAACTGCGGACAATTCAACAATCAACCAGCACTTCCACAACTGAATGGGGTCATTTCTCATTGACTAAAGCCTTCGATTGACCAATGTTAAGGTATATAATACAGGAGTTGATAGACATGGAAACATGAACATCGCATATCAGTTTACATTATATAGCAACGATAACTGTTCTTAATCAACTCTTTCATGGAAATTAACATCACATGGCTAAAGTTGAATGGGGCGAGTTGGCAAGGTGGGCGGGGCAGACTTGAACCACACATTCCAGGGTTTGAAGAAATATGCTTCTAGAAAACATGTCCCATTTTAAATGTAAATGCATTTTCATGACCGTGGTATCATTATCAAATAAATACTATTGAAGTGTAACCAAAATATTAATGTCCAATTCGAGCAACTAAATGGTGTGTGGGAGATGCTCCCTATATTTTGTGTGATTATTGAGCTGAGTAACGCAGAAAAGATGAGACCACGCAGGAAATTTGAGTTCATTGATAAGAAACAAATTTAGACATTTAGTCTTCACCCTCTGTCAACCTTAGTAATTGGGCTGTATAGCAGGATTGAAAATAAGTTGTTCCCAATCCGGACACACGCCTTAGATATGATTTATGACACTCTTATCGTAATAACGGATTCCATAAATTCTTACAACTCACGTTTCCAAGGACTTTAATAATTACAACGATAACCTATTCAACCCGTAAACCAATGACAATGATAAGTTTGATAGCGTATGGCGTTAACAAATTTCAGCATAAATATGTTTGACATTTTGAGCTGATAGCAATAAACATTGTTGTCCGTATACAACTGACACAACTGAGCAATGGGCCTTCTTTGCAAACTTGATAACTTCTGAGGGATCGATCTTATCTGCACGAACTAGGATATTAAACGTTTTGTATATTAATCTCACGCAAAGCTTCGATTATAAATCAATTTTCACAACTCGACATGGTGAAACGGGCTCTGTAAATTCGATTGACAAGTGGTAGAGCGAGAGAGACAGAGACCAGTTATAACCACCAATTGGCTACAACTGTTACAACAGAACCTTTTGCAGTATACCTATCATAGCAGCTGATTTATGATCCAACATTTTTAGGTAGATTTTTATATATTTTGTTTATTGAAGAATTGTTGGTCTACATCGAAGATCGATAACCTTTTCATCTGACACTTCAGAATTTTTGTTGAATTTAGAGGATCAGTTCATAATAGAAAAATTTGTATCGTCCCATGGTTTTCATATCATGTTTTAATAATATACTTTTATTTAGCAACTACATAACAAAAAGCTCATTGTTATATATTGCAACTGATTGATGCCTGCAACCTTGTTTACTTAGGGCTACCCGATATTTTTATTAACATGGGCATGGCTTGATTGTTTCAGTGAAGCTTAGTGAAACATTAAACATTCTTACTTTAAGTCTCAATACTTGTTTACTGATGAATTTCGGAAACAAACTTCCGAAGCAGATTCAGTGTTTCTTATTCTAAATGCACTCTAACCAGGTGGGTTTAATGGAGAAAGCCGTCCGGCGCTTTCGAAAGAAAGAAATTTATTTTCTGTTTCCCTTATGGTGCGAACGATTTACCGTAAAATCACTTCGACCGCCCATATCAGCATGCTCATTACACAGAATGTAACCTATATATACTTGTATCGTCCACTCGTAAGTCCTATGCCTAACGGTCGTAAACAAAACAGAGATATTTGTTGGGTGGGGCTTGCAATTTTTGAGTGAAGTTTGTAGAATCTATGGACTCGTTAAAAAATCTGGCGAATTTTATTCAGCTCAAAATGTTTAACGACAGATAAGTCAATAAAAAAAATGATTATTAATATGAAAATTGCATAGAACGGTATTATTTTCACTGAGCTTTTAGGGCAGTTAGCTGGAAAGGGTCGAAGTTAAAATTTGGCAAACACACATTGAGACTTTAACATTCAATTAGGATTTTAATCGCCCAAAACGATAATAAATCAGTCCATGTTGGAGGTAATTCGTGACTGAGGCTAAAGTCAGCAAAAACAAACGAGTGAGCGAAAAGAAAGAAACAAACAAACAAAAAACCGAAATCGGGCAGCTACTTCTAACCGTTTCGTAAATGTTTATTATATAGTACTTATTCTTGTTGTTTCTTCTTTTTTTGGTAAACGGTATCATTCTTTTTGGAAGGAGAACTGTTAGTGCCAGATTATTCTATAGATGGATTTGTGTGTGTATTTCCAGTTCGGCGGAAACTGCAATTTTTGAATGCAAACCTTGCTTTGCAGTTTCACCATATACACACACATGCTGGAATTATAACGCACGTTGCAGAAGTGCACTGGTCACCAGGTACCAAGTCCGTAAGTGACCGAATTCACAGTTATGCCATTTGCTATTTAATTATGCCAAATGTTGTGAGAATCATTTCATTCCGTAAACGTTAATAGTGCATCGGTTGTTATAACTTATCAGCTGTCATATCAATAATATATATAGGTAACAATACCTAATAACATAGGTAACACATGATACCTGTATAGGACTGTAATCTCTGTGTGAATCGGCTGGTATAGATAAACCATGAATTGCTTACCTCCTTCATATGTCTCAACTAGGCGTTGTGTCTCACTGCTGCGACCGTACGTGTTGACCACGGTAACATTCACCGTGTACCTCGAGTAAGCATGCAAGTTTGTTAAAAGAGCAGGTGGCGCCACAACTCTCAAGGTACCATCAAGGCCGCCCTCACTTCCATCTTCACAATGTTCCCTGCTGATCAGTTTATATTCCACGATGTAATATTCCGGAGGGCAGTCTTCATCGATGGGACTCTGCCACATGACGTTTAGTTGATTGACAGATTCCACTTCTACAGTAAGACTTGAAACTGGTTTAGGCCCTGCAGGACGAACATTTTCATAATTTGCATGAATTTATTTTTACTTTATCTCATGTCTCTGTGCAATCAGGGTATAAACGTAACGTGTTGTATTCTCTACAAAATGGAGGGGTGTCTGTTTCTACGGATCTACTGACAAAGAAATCGATATTTTTTAACACTGAGGCTATTTGGAGGGTGACAAAATTGGGGGCAAAATAGTGATTTGGTTGCGTATGTGTGGCGTGGGAAGGTTTGACTTCTCTTTCTTATTTGATCATCAACTCAGGTTGTTGGCAAGTGTAGTCTGATGACGTCTATGATGGAAGCAAGACACTTAACTTGTACTAACGTATAGTACGTTGGTGCATGTCAGGTATTTGACGTAAGGTTAGTGTCTCCAGCATATCACGCAACACCCGTCACGAAGAAAAGTCATATTTCACTGTTATGGAGAAGTGTAACGGAAAATATGCACGGGAAATTCCAATAGTAACTATTTTCAAAGAAAGCGATTGAACATTGGCCTAAGCATGTGTAAAGGTCAATCAGAATTGAGACACATGTGAAGTATAAAGTGTCAAAATGTTTGTTATTGTCAAAACATCATAAAGTTGTCATGGACACTCTCTTGAGCCGACAGCTGTAATATACAAAACTATCAAAGTATAGTATAGTTAATCTTGGATAAAAGATACTGTTGGAATAACTTTGTTGCAACGCGAATGCCTTTCACCTTTAAAACTAGGGAGAATTTATATCGCATAACCGATAACGGCAATTTAATGACTTATAAGTTACTGTGACCACTGTAGCTTCTTCCGTTGTCTGGAATATATATGTTGGACCACCATGAGAGGAAACGTTAAGCTGTCTCCTAACCTTAAGAAAGAGAGGGATGTGGCTATCGAACTAAGAAACAATATGGACAGCGAACTGATCGAAAAGGGTGACTAGACCTAGGCAAATTGGCCTACCACCCCCTATCGACTCAAATAAGCATTTGATATGCCTATAGGTGGCAGAGTTCTTCATGGTCGCAAAACGTGCTTGTTCGTTTTGAGGCGCCAAATGCCCGCTTGTTCCAAGGCCACTGAGTTCCACCGGCTGGATCACTGAACCCGAAGCAACTTATAATGAATATACAAACAAACAGAAAAAAATCTGTAAGACACGGCTCTATAAGAACTCCCAGATTACACACACAACCTATTTCATGTTTTCCTTCCCAGCTTTAGGTTTCCGCGGGCCGCATTAAAAGGATTTTGATAACTGTAGGCCTTTGAAATATGCTAGCAGGCAGCACTTTGCCCGCTCATTGGCTAAATGATTGGTATCGTCATTTTAGAATATAATAAAACTCCATTGAGAACCTGAATATTGTTTTCTAACTTACCACTACATAGAGTTATTGCAGTCACAACCGAACTTGTCGGACCAGCTGTCTCACCGGGTCTATCAAACAATAGACGCATCGCCTCAACTTTGAATTCATACTGTGTCCTCGCCGCGAGTTTCTCAACAGTGCCGTACGTGAAATAGCCAGGTACCTGTGCCCCTATCTGTAGAAGAAGTTCAGTCAAATTTACGATATTGTTAACGACGTTTTTAAATGATAGAACTGCATTTGCTGTAGTATAGTGTATCTACAATGAAAGGTCAAGGGAAGAGAAGGCCCGGTACACCTCTTTTACTGAAAATGTGATTATGCTGAAAACGAGTAAAATGGTGGAAATATTGAAATATATTTTTGCTTCGCGTACAAGCATTTCTTTTTTTCAAGATTGTTTTCTTATTTCACCCTCTATTTCAGAATTGATTTCGGTTACTGTCTCTCTCTTCCGAGAGATCTCGAACACGTCAGTTAAGTTGGTGCATTAATTGGTAGCACTCACCCACGTAGAAAAACGGTATAGGTTTAATTGTGTCAACTTTTTATCGTCTTTCATCGACTTAAAATCCAAAATCTTTACATCACACACAATACGGCTCCATACTGTAAGACATATCGACACAGGACAATTAGTTTAGTTTAGTGAATCCCAAGAGTTACGACACCAACAAAAGCTCATGTGAAACCCTTTACAAGTGATGACTTTGAATGAACACTGGCGATTATCAAACCTTCATTTTTCGATGTGTTCAGCATCACGAGGCAGACGTATAAATGAGGCACCCGCTATTGCTCCAGGGGCCGCCATTTAGTAACTTCCCCATCTGGAGGAGGAAAGTTTAACCCTGCATATATACCCTTTCTCAAATTCTGGGGAAGGTGATGGGTACCCCCATTCATCAGCAATGCAGTGCAGCTTTTGTGACACAAGTGTTTGGAAACCCCATTTTTCAATTCATTAGCCAGAAATACCAAATCTACGACTATGACGAAAAGACTCCTCACAATACCTCTGCTCAGCAGCAAGTTTGAATAAAATGTAGTTCCTGATGAGGGTTTGGCTCGACTGAGCTATAGGGCGGATACTTTAACCGCTTATACACTGTTGGAAATCTACGTACTAAACTTAAGTCTAACTCTGATCACAGCAGATGAAGTATATAAATTACCGTAAAATTCATCGATGGATCACCGGCGGGTCTGAATAACACTTGAAAACTGATGACGTACTCCTGTGGAAGTTCTTGCTCCGCAAGTGAGAACCAGCGCTGCCAGTCCAACGCCACAGACGAGTCCGTGATCCTTACAACTTGTATAGACGGTTCCATTGTTTCGTCTGCCACTGTAAGGTTTATTAAGTAAACGAATATTAAATAAGCACCGTACAGTTCTATTATAGAACGCACTGCGTACTTAAACACAATTACAATCTAGAGTAAATATAAGAAATAGATTTTTCGATTTGTATCACATTTGCCTCGTATCTAAACAACCTCCGTTTCCGAAGTGGCCGGCCGATGATGAGCTGCGTTTCACGTTAGGTTGGGAAGTTTGGCGAGGGGGAATTGGGGTCAGGCAAAAAGACAAATCGACTGTTTTACATTTAGTTTGAATCTTTCTACTAGTGTGTTTTTGTAATTTCGTATATCATCAATATAGACAGTGCTGATGTATCATTGTAGTCGTACGGCAGGTGTATATGTTCGTGATAGTAATTATTATCAACCGTTAACATATCCCAGTTGTTAAGGAAGACTGTTAAAATCTACCATATAAGGCTACCTAATTAGACTGTTAACGATTGGCAAGAATGTTAAATCACTGTCACTAAATTTTCTGTTATAGCTCATCGAGGGTTGTACTAAGTCAGTTATTCCGACGGGGAAAAAAAGCACGGCTTTTTTGTAATCCGTAGATCATGAAATAAACAATATCCTCCTGGGAGGTCTAATGGATTCATTTATGGATTGAAATTTTTGGTAGATAAAGCTTAGGACAGCAGACGTAGAACTATTTACCAGTACAGATTTTGCGGGAAAACGTCGTATAAAACCGCAGTCTCTTTTTTAATGAAGAGAAAGAGGTTTGGGCTGAAGGAAAATGAATAATAAGAATAACGTACGGGAATCTTTTGAAACGCATTCACCATGTATGTGGTTACGCATGAGACATCGGATAATCTAATCATCCGCTTAGCTTGTTCTATTAAAGAAGGTATAGCAACTGCGTAAGGCTAGAGGAACAGTCCCACACGGGTTCTTTCTTGTTCATGCTCTTTTCTTTTCTTTCTTTTTTGATACCTTCAGATTTTTAATGAATGTACACAGAAAACCAGCTGCGAAATCTTCTTTTGTGAAATGATTCTAGACTAGTACAACAATTTGCTGAGGTAAGCAAAACACCACCCTCGGTGTTACACCTCGGTTTTAGGCGCGATTTCATTGAATTCATAAGATGCGGTCGGTTGGACGATTGGAGCTGCAACAAGATTGTTTCACTATTTTCACGACTCGGTATATTTATAGACATAGCCTGGGCATATATCTCAACTAAGAGTCGCAATTGAATTATTGAAACTGTAGAGAAGAAAGGTGTCTGAACTTTTGAACTTTAAACTGCACATAAAAAAACTAGATAACAACTTTATTCCCTATGGGGGCATGGCTTTATACAGCTCTGTCCGACATGTTCACATACATGTTGGGTATTATTACACAAATGATTTATTCCCTCAACTCGTATTACGGATACCATTGAGAAATAATTATGCTTCATACTGGTGGAGGAAATCTCATAAGAGCTCAAATTTCTTATGTTACCCTAATACTATAGAATTTATGCAGTAACAATATGAAAAGAAAGGCAACACGAAAACTCCTTGCGGCGATATGACGTCACATATTTAAGTCCGTGATATCTCCCAGACAAAGCAAAATGTTGCTATTTGCTCAGGAGAGTATAGTCCATTCAAATATCTTTGTCGTTATAAATAAACATGGTGGTTAATGTCGATGCTCGTTTTAAAGTTATAAAAAAGTTTAGGTGGTGGGCTATATTTCTAGTTTATTGTTGCTTTCAAATTCCAATAGATTTCTTTGATATATGGTAAAAAAAAGTTATATGTAATATTTCTAACTTCTCTCTACAATACTTTTTCATACACATGGGGTGTATGTGTGTGTGGAGATGTAGGGTTGGTGGGGTAGGGGTGGTAGATATAAAAATGTCACGTAGCTAGGAAGCTGGGTTCCAGCTTCCTGTACATAGCCTAGCCACAAGAGGGGCAAAAATACTTACCCGTTGTAATCTCGTCTGTTGCACTTTCGTGGTTAGTGCACGACAACCAGACAACATGAAGAGAATCGCACGTAGAGGAATAATCACCTACCACGGCGTTGTCACATTCCCAAAGGCTGTTCTCTGACCCGTTGCAATGTACATCTTGCAAATAGATTCCCCTGAAGAAAGTGAACACATAAATCAAGATAGTTATAAACCTGTTCCAGGCAACAAAACACTCTCAATAAATATCAAAGGTTTCCGGCTATAACTGAAAGGTCCCTGTACTTGAGAATTTTTCTTCGTACTGGCACTATGGACAAGGGAGGGGAAGAAAATAACGTTGCAGAAAACCGATTGAGCGATTGACAAGGGATGTTCAAGTGATACGGTTTGGTCACAAAAAATTGCCTTAGAATACATGGGTGCTCTTGGAAAGACGATATCGTCATCATCATCATCATCATCACTGTCACCATCACCATCATCAATATCATCATCACCATCATCATCATCATCATCATCATCACCACCACCATCATCATCAACCATCAACCGAGGAAATCACTGTGCAACGTTCCGTTGATATACGAATGGACTCTTTCGATTTCAACGATAGGATATACGTCTAAAGAATCATAGTTATGGCGTATCTGCATGGAATGTCTGACCTGACATGGTTGCCACCAGACATTACTTATGATTACGACAATTAGATTTCTTGAGCTGTATTTATTTCAAAGTATACCGAAGGTATGAAATATTTCATAGCAGGGTGCCAATGATTTGATCTGGGACCTGGCAAAGTTTTGTAAAATGAATTACCTCTGCTAGTATTTAGTATTTACCCAGAATTGCTTTGAAGTGATCAGTAAAAAGATCCCCACTATAAATTGCCTCTGAAGCCTACTCTTATTGCATAGACACGAACTGGTCGGATCGAAGGGTTTTTTCTTATACATGCCGTGACTTATTCACCGGTGGCATTGTGATGAAAACATGCAAAGGTCGACGTATTTCGTTGAATGTGCGGCGTTGGGGCGCATTAACAATCAGTGACGGGATGGACGCCTCCTGCCGTTTACCGCTAGGTCATTTCCATTTACAATAATCAGTTTGGCACAACATTGGAAGTGCACACAGGTGTCTTAACATAGAGTCATAAGGAATGAAACAGAGCACGTTTTCCTTGTTACTATAGCAGTTAGCTCCATGACTGGAAGGGCAGGGTAATGACATTCATTCCTTCGACAGTTGAATGTTTGCAAGATGCTATGCCTTCCAAATGAAATTTGCAACACGGAAGAAGAAGCGCTTCACAAGAGAAATGTTAAGGTCTTTGACACTTCAGTGATTGCCATGTTCTAGGGCGGGACCCGCTGTAATACTGATACGATTCTAACCCCAGTCGACCCTTTTAAAAGCTAACTAAGCGTGTACAAGAAATCCAAGTATCCCTTAGTCCCCCCCCCCCCTCATACCTTACACTGAGCATGCAATCATATGATCATTGACGTTATAACATCAAGTGAGTATCACTATAGCCCCATTAAAAAAAGCGAATATACTGCAAATGACCTTGATTAAATCAGGACGGTACTCAACATGGAACCTGGTTAAGTAAAGTATCACGAGTCCCCTTCGAAAGGGAACAGATACTGCATACAAATGATCAAAGATTGAAATGTTTTAAGATATGTCACTCAAATAGAGCCTTAGTAAGAACACCAACCAAATTGATCCACTCTCAACCCAGTCTATACCCTTACATTGAGCCTGTAAGTGTGTGAACGGTGTTACTCATTGATGCCATGTGACTGAATGTGTTCCACCCTCCAATCGCTGCAAATCTAAGGTTTGAATGTTCAGGAAATTTCATCAATTTGTACAAATTATCCATGAAGCCTATCTGTATATGTGTGTGAGTGTGTGATCTTTCGAGCTTTTGATGTTGTTACTTTTCCTGCACAGGTATATGGCACCTGATAGAAATCAAAATATCGGGACCTATATGAAGACCAGTTACTAATGCCACCTTAAAGTACAATGACACTGTGGAAACAAAATCAGACGGCCCCCTAATGGCACGATGAAAGTACGTGCTGAGTACATAAGACAGGTGTCTCGTTCGCTCGCGACCAGCTGGAGTCCTCGCGATCGATCTAAATCAGCTCAAATCCCATCGGAACGACCGATGTCATCCACCCTATTAAATATGATCATGATAGCATGCGAATAAGTTGGAAACAATTCTGATGGCAAGTACGTACATTCTGGTCACGCCCAGGAGGTTCGCGGTCATGCGTAAGAACTCGAGGCATAATAAACAACATGAATATGATTATGTTTAAATCCAGTGTTCCTCTCCATGATCTACAAATCTGTAGTATCGATTACGCGGTGGTTCTGGTCTGGGCGTTAGAGCAATAGTTTTTATCCCACTGCAAACTTTTAGAGATGACCCTGGTTGGATTTCGTGAACATTTCATGTTTCAGCTATATGGGGCCAGGAACCCTCATAAAATGAGGCGCATTATCTTTGAGATTGGCTTTATAAGAGTTTTATTTGCACGAAGAATGGCGATTAGGGACTTTCAGTATTTCTTGCAAGGTCATTGCACCGTTGGGCTCTGGGAAGGTTCCGTTTTCATCATTACATAGAAGAAAACTTGGGCAGTAGATTTAGCTCGAATTATTTTGAATCAACAAATAGTTGCACAGTATTTCGCAGGTGCGATATCTATTTCCTTAGTGAGGCAAGTAAGAAATCCAAAAATTGTCTGAGCAGGGAGGTATTATACTAAATTATACTTAAAAAGGCCAATGCTAATCTCCATGATAAGTCTGCACCCCAGCCAATAATAGAGTACAGTACCCTTCAACTGTCATCCGTCCGTGAAAGAAAGTGTCTATTATCACCATTTTCTTGCCATGGTTAAACACGTCATCCTTCTCAGTGGTTAAGGTCATGATTAAACATAAATTAACATTTATTGTCAGTTTCCTAACAAACTGGTCAAGTTTGGCAACAACATATCTGAAAGACAGTTGCCAAGCACGTTTATTAAGACCATATCAACCTTCGAACGTCAGTGCTAATCACACATTCTAATTTTTGCTAACATGGCGACCTTAATAACTTCACAAAGTATTAATATGAACGAAGGTCACCGCCAAAAGCAGTGTCCGCCACAATGCCATCGGTTAAAGAGCTTGTACGGGTCGCTTCGAATCAATGATCCTTGAGTGAGTGTAGGGACGGACAAGGGAGAGGGAAGGAGTTGCGGGAGAAGAAATTCCATCAACGCTGGACCGGCCCATCATATCTTTAGAAGGACGAATATGCCGTTGTAAAAAGGGGGAGAAGATGACGTATGTAAAGTTTAGATGTAATTCGATTTAAGTCTTAGATTTAAATCGATTACATATTTCAATCGATAAATGAAGCAGATTGCACGTGATGCAAGGTATTCTTTCAATTGAACCTAGATCAAGTTGCATTTGCCTAAACCGAAATGTTATGACCGGGGGGGGGGGGGGCATGAAACGGCAGTTGAACATCAGTTCAAGGTGCACCAACATGGTCAATGTATGTAACAGAGAGAGTCAGAGATTTCCCATCCTCAAGCCAGTCAATGCCAATTATTAACCTTGTAATGCTTTTGTTATTCAAAAAACCGTGACATTATGTCGTCGAAGATTAAATCTACCAATCGTTTCATGCAGTATCATCAAGCGTGAAACTGTTATCTTACTTTTCATTGACAATGATGCTATAGATTATCAATTCAATTGAGTAAGCATATTGACTAGACCCTTTAAATGATAACATTTAGCGATTTTAAATCAACAAGAACAGGTTAAATATTTCAAGAACACCTATCGGTAAAATGCGAGGTCGATCATTAACGTTTGACAAGACCACGCCAACAGTAATTACCGGGGTGATTTGTAGAGCCACTTATCTCAACATTTTTGACGAGATCAACATGGATGAAAATTTTGGTAAACTTTGAGTGACCCAATAGTACGTTTTAAACAAAAATACCAGAAAATAATGTATAAAGACCAATGTGAAATTTGGCCAATGTCATGACCTTTTTCGCTCTCGGAGAAACACTACTATATTGGTAGTAAAATCCAATATGCAATGCCAGGCCTATCTATACAAATGAGAATTATATATTATACAGAGTTAAATTTGACCAATAATGGTGCTAATTGTTTCCTACTTTGCAATTTATACATGATAAAAACTTACATTGCTTTTGGGCAATATCCTTTGTGCATGACAATGACTACAATTCGGACTTAAAATTACAACTGATGGAAGTTTTTCAAGGGAGGTTGTGTGGTTGCTCACATACTTTTCACTCTGCGATGACATCGGGTCTCTTTAGTTGGTTTTAGTCAGGAAGAAAATTAGTAGAGATCGTACTATCATGGTGATGTGTGGTTTTATAGAGTGATGTATATCTCATTCAGTATTTGTTGTACTTGGCATTGTCGAAATATGTTTGTAAATGAAATTGTATATATCATCATCATACTGTCGTTGATACACTTTATCGGAGAAACCCTTTTTTAAGAATGTTCACCTGTTCTCAATAAACTGTGGTTTGCAGTCGACTTAACTACGTATCACAATCAGACTGCTATGTTTACAGTTACTGATTTCAAATCTTATATGGGACAACACTTGGAATACATTTAAAATGAACTGTCTTATAAAGAAGAGAGAGATAAACGAAAGATACCTGAATATCTCCTTTCTCGATGTAGCTACCATTGCGTGAGTACCTTCGGCCGTTGCATATCCCAGATGCTTACACGCCACGTTGGCGTTTTCACTCGTCCAGTCCTGGTAGCAGACATCTCCCCAGAACTTGCCGTTAATTACTTGAAGCATACCTTCGTCTGGAGACGATGCCAGGGGACGTAACCTCAGACGACCTACGTTAAAGATATAAGACAGACCTCCATAAGTATATAGGTATAAATGGATGTCAACATTGTATGACGAAAGAAGAACATGGTTTAGTTTGAGGGAACAATAATTATCATCTGTACTTTCATCATGGGGTCGCGTAACTCCGTCAAAATAACCGGCAATAAAAGGCAATATGGCAAGGTCGAAATTAAATGCAGCACAACGTACTATCAACGCAGGCGCATAGCCACGGGGGAGGGACGAAGGGGGCTCCCCACCCCCTTGAGCATATTGTTTTATGATATCGCTAGTAATTAAAACCATGGAATTACTTGAATCATGCACAGATCAATCATCGCAACAGAACTAACGGTTAGGAAACATTCAGGGCCAGGTAAGTGTGTGGTTCATTCGAGTCGGTACAAAAGTCTATGCTATGTCAATTCGCATGCATTACAAATATTTAGGCATGATTAACCGAAGATCACAAGTGGATGCAAAGTACACATATATTTGCAAGACAAAGTGCATCTTTCCACCACAATCAGTTGAAGTATCCCTGCTGCCTGCCATCTCATTACCTCTATCCACCCCCGCAATTAATTTTAACTATAACCGGCTTTCCTATAAATACCTCCCGTTTGCCATTCGCGAGTGGAAATTAGGTTAAGGACAGAACAGCTCAAATTCGTATTGCGGAGAAAGTTGAAAAGAGGTTTTGAAGCGGGTTCCCTTATTATGGTACCCAGTTGTTTACATGATTATATCATTAGCCTATTGTGTTTTGTAATTGTGTTGTGCGTGTGATATCGAATTGTGGAGTGTTTAAGATGGCTCGCATTGACGGTACGGTTCAATTGGAGTGTTTATGTGAAGTCATTTCAATCAAACCATCGAACTCATTCAAAACAAGTCGGTTGTAATGCTTGCAACTTTCTCATGCACGACATCCTTGCCACGTTTAACAAAAGTTCTTGTTTAAATATCTCGCTAAGCAAAAGAGAAGTAAACCCTGCAATCATCATTAATATATGTGACAGTGTTACTGGTGATGAATGACATTTGCCTAACAGCTATGCCAAATATTGTTCCACTCAGATTAATCAGGGTATTTAGTTTCACATATTAAATAGGTTTTATGTTCGTTCACATACAGTCATTTATACGGCATCATCGAGCAACACATGACTCTCTTTTAAGCATTTAAGCTTTCAAAAAAATTTCACTGGCTATGGTTTCAGTGCCAATACTGTCTTACAATACCTTTAAAATTTTGAAAAGAAAAACATATGGACAATAAAATGTTCCACCTCCCATATTAGTGATATCACAATTTACAGACTGACGAACTGGTACACGCCTTAGGCAGTAATTGTAGACGATATATCTCCCAAATAAGCCAGGTTTCTTTAGATATTTGGGGAAGATGTGCATCACAGGGGAATCTACCATCTCAAGATGATTATGGGTTTGCTCTCATTCAAATCATCATCGGAACAAATATCAACACGTCAAGTAGCATCTTTTAAATAGTACATTTCGGAATTTGGCTGTCATTTAAATTCCTAGCTGTATGGACAAACAGTATACTGATAATGTTAAATCATATATGAGCGCATTGTACGAAAAAAACACTAAATATCACTCAACCATCACGGATGGCTATACCACCGTAATCACCACCAGCGGCGACATTATGACGGATAAAATCAGGTCAAACCATAATTAGTGCAACGTTCTTTCGAGTTTTCACCTTCACAAGAATAGCAACTGATCCTTTTAATTACCTACCTTACAATGAAATATTTTCAACTTTGAGATGACAAGTTTAATGATGTACAACGTGATAGGCCTACACATTGTAAGGGTGGTCTAAGATATTAAACTATACCACATTTCAATGTGAAGTACGTCTCGTTTTTTCGTTTGTTGTTAATGGAAACAAATAAAATGGTATGGGACTTCCCTTCATCGTGGTGCTAAAATCTTTACAGAGTGTTAACGCCTATGGATTATTCAGGGAGTCACGTTTAACAATTCTTCTGACATCCGAATCTCACAGCACGCTTGCTGTTTTGTTACAAGGCGAATGCATTATAGGCACATAACAGCGATCCATTACACACAGGTTGATGCCCATACTACTTACTGTACGTAGGCAGCGCTTATCAATGCCAATAGTGGTATAGTAGTACTCTTGTAGAGAATTGTTTCATGAATATCCAGATTCATGCACTAGCAGGTTCCTAGCTTTCAGCCATCATGTTTATCATAAGTTATAGGATTACCTGTATTTTTCTGTATCCAGTTTACATTTTTATCTATTTATTTCATTATTATATTATAGTTACCTATATACTTCAATAGCCTCATTATTCACAGTAGTTGGCACAGTGATAATTCGTGTTATATAGTTACAGCGGAAAATGTCTCAGCAACGTACTAAAGGCTTTGCATAGGCTCAAACAGACGTCTGCAACCTTACACAAATATGTGGACAAATCAGCACAAGTTAAGACTTTCAAAGCCGTCACATCTAGTTGATTTCAAACAAATAAGGCATTTCCGACGGGTTATTCTTATCAAAAGGTGATAACGTGCAACGTAACAATACAAATCCAACACCAAGATCACCCCAGGACCCTTGACTTGTTCTTTAATGCCAATAAACGGTAGCCTTTGAGGCGTATATTCGGCAGCTTTGTATCGAGTAACTAACTGCTTAAACCTAATACCATTTACAGTAAAATAAATCTCCTGTAGAGACGTGTTTGGATACCGATTCTTTCGAGCCGCTTTGATATCATCAAAGGAAAAAAAGAAATCAATGAAATATGCTATATTTATATTTATTAATATATTTTTTAATTTGCAGACCTGATCAATTTTCAAGACAACAAAACATCGCTATTTAAACCATTTGGTGTCAAATTAAACAGCAGGCTTTCAAGTCTAATCTTTCTCTCATTCGTTGTATACGTTTGATAAGATAAATGCAGGTAACGTGAAACAATACCGGTGACACAAGTGACACTTACTTCTAACCACAAACAGCACCATATATCTTATAATAAAGGACTGCCGTAGAAATCCCGAAATCATCAGGTGCATGGATAAATGTGGCAAAATAGTAACAATACTCTACAGTAATATAAAAAAAAATAATTATACAATATCTTTCGGCTTTATCATAATAAATCTATAGCAGACACGCATGCATTCATGAAGCGTGGGAACCCTAAGCTATGTTATGAAAGGAAATTACGTCCAAGGGGGGGGGGGGTGAACTAACAAATTTCATTATCATAAGACATAAGGCTTATACCTCATTAACTCGTGATAGACATTATAGAAGACAAGCATATATGGACACACGTCAAAATGGATGTCTAGCATGCAATTACTACGCGAACAAATATTGTGACTAATTTAACTCAATTAAAATTACCGCAGGAAAAATTATTTAATCATCCTCATTATACAGGTCAACGGTGGGTATGAATGTCTGGTCGTTTTCGCTTATATGTCGACGGTAAATTAGATGATTAACAGTAAAACTTATAACTAAATTACCTTCAACGGAACTAAATCTCTAGTAATCAAATCGTAATTAACTGACCTTTCCTGCTTTAGTTCTAATATCACCAACAAATAGTTCAGTATACGAGGGGGGGGGGGGGGGGTAGAGGCAAGTTATTACACCTTTTGAATTGTTAACTGTCCTTTTTCACGAGAGTCCAACTACAGATGGAACGTTGCGAGTGGGATTTTCGTCTCGTAGAACAGATAATGTGAATGTACTTTTAATGGGGTTTGATTCTAATACACTGTAAAAGACGATAGAATGACTTTACTAACAGATAGTTATATTTCTTTACCAAAAATGGCAATAAATGAATACATTTAATCACATTTGTCTGTACCAGTCTGTTTCATCATCATTATGAAGCCTTACACACTAGTATGTAGCGTTTTGTATCAAATTCAATACCACCCAAGCCGATGTCTTGTTATGCACGCTCACGAAATTATTCCATTTGATTATTTAAAATACCTTTAAGATTTCTTGATACATTACACGCACAATTGAATTTGTGGTATGAATTTTCTCAATGCATAGAAAAGACACAAAACTATAATAGCTCATAGCATGTATAGGTGTTATAATACTCAAAATGTTAAGACAACAACGGTTATTTGAGCCCATTGCAAGCAGACCACCAGCTTTGCCATCATCGTTCCACTCAAAATACCATTCCACCAAACATATCACCTAAGTGACATTCAACCTCAAAATCCTGAATATTTCAAATGACAACACTACCATTAATGGTACAGCTGTGATGGTTCAATGTTTCAAAATGTTCATATAAAATTTGGTGCGGCATTCATTTTACGATAAGAAGCAACGATGGATGACTGATGCTGATGCAGATATAAAATCAGATAAAGAGAAAGAGAGATAAAAAGAGGTGTAGAGGGGTGGGGGAGGGTCACGAATAATACAAAGACATACACAGAGACAACTTTGTAACAGTAGGGGAAGATTACATCTTCCGATGGCATCGTTCCCGGGAGAAAAACACAGTCCCATTCCTCATGCTTTGAAATGTCAACTTATCGCGCAGGATTTTCGATCTGTAAATTATTAATGTTACTGATGTGGTACATTAGCCTACCCATATAACAAACACAAACACATGCAGAGAGAGATAGGACCACTGATAAAATAACAACAATTCAAAGTCATCACATATTTTGTTTTGTATTTGTATATAAATGACTGTATTTCGTCATGTTGTTTCTGTGTTTAGACCCTTCAGTACATCCTTACAGCGTTACTCCTTGTATATGACTTCAAACGGTTTATTTAGGTCAGAAATGCCTATATCTTTGCTTGTGTGCTATTTCGAGTGTTCAATTGAGACTCCCTTTTTAATCTGCTTGTTAGTGGTACCATACAGTTGAAAAGAATCACTGCGATTCATTAAAATGCACAATCGTTATCAAAATGGACCCACTCGCGCCACAGATAAAACGTGGGCGTAATGACCACGGTTGGCTAAACTATCATGGTTTAAATACAACTGGCTTGCAATCGCTTAGGTTCATTGAAGAGCTCAATTTTCATTTTGTGTAGGAGTTTTATTCTTTGCGATGAAATTCCTCTATCTCGTTAATTTATGTGAAGAAAGGAACAACTACTTCAACGTTTACTGTGTATCTCTTGTCCGGGTATGTCTTATGGTGTGTGGTCTGTCTCTTGTATTGCTGTTTATAGTAGTTTGGTTTAATTGCACACCTATTAACCTATAGCTCTGTCTGTTACAATGTCACACGGTCTGTCTAACAGGTCTGTAAAGTAACCTCAATTGACCTCATGCGCAAACACCTGATGCACATGGGGGTCTCTATTAAACACGATATTCCTAACCGGTTACCTCTCTTAAAGGGACTCTGTATGCCTGGGAAGAAGTTGATAGTATCACAAATTCCAGGGATTTAGTAAAAAAAATCATATTCTAGCACGCGGCATCCACACCAAACATGCCTTATACTCGACGATATTTTAACTTTCGGGCGACATGATATAATAGTAAGTTGATAACAGCAAAGTGAGTAACATCACGTATACATTGGATTTCAACATGTCGCATTCGAAAAATAGAAATATTAAACATGATTGTAAAAGTAAACCCAACTCTTTTTGTAGAACAATTCCTTTTTGACGACATCCTAGATTACCAATGTGTTTATACAGGCGATAGTAACAAAGGCAGCTTTACTAGGCAAAAAGATACTCATACCCCTCAAACAAACATATTATGGATTAGGACTATACATTAGCCCTTTAAGCTACCTCTTTTCGTTAGCATAGCCACGAGACTATAGATCAATAGGTTCAGAAGGGGACAAATTCAGGTTGATATTCGCACATGTTCCTCATTTGAAGTACGTGCCACAGCTGGTGCGAGAAGGAAATACCAATGTTTTAACTCTAGGGGGCAAGTGACAGGTTCACAAATCACACTTGGTGTTTCTAGGCCACTCATTTGTGATTTACTCTAATTTGGCTTTAACATTTTATTTAAGCCGAACATCAAAATCCAATCCATTTGCCTTTCAAAATATTGTTCAACTTGAGTTAGCCTACTTTGGACTATACTTTACAACGTCTTTATTTGCCCTCCGCAAAATGATGAATGATTAACTATAATTCAGCTCCGAGTCCGGTCCTGGTTTTGATGTACCTGCCAGGTGGAGGAAGTATCAAAGTATTTGGTCCTCCGGGTGATAAATACGACCCTTCAGATACCTTTTGTGGTAAAATGATACCGTTACCAACAAGTACAGTCAACTAGACAGATAGATAGCAAACCTGTGACGTATCGCACCCTATAGTTGGAAGATGGAATTATTTCCACATCCCATTAAGTCACATCAAATAATCACTTTGTGTTCCCATTTACCTCATAATCCTTACATGATCATCATGGCAGCTTGGAGGATATGTTACAATACTATTGTAATAGAAATGCTAAAAGTGTCTGCATAAATCACCTGCTGAACACCTACCAAAATAAAGTTCTCCTTTGGAAGGGACCAAATTCCAGACGGTTTTCTACCTGTCCCAATCCACCTCATCACTTAGTGGAAGCTTCCAACGCGTACTGTGAACTTAAGAACCAAACAGAAAAGTGTCCCACTTGTACGGGGGGGGGGGCAGTGACATTTTAGTGCAGTTGGAACCATTATAGCTTCTATATGATTTACTAGTTATGGATAAACCGCTCAAACATTGTCAGTTGCATTAGTGTGCACTGTTGAGGGAATTTCAACAACTGACGCCGTCTATCATAGGTTTAACGTCTCGTTGTGAGTTGCCTTACATACCAAGACCAAACACATCAATCAACCACACGCATACAAAGTTAAATAATCTTTAGTAATCCCCTTCAATGATGGACTTTTGTGTGTGTGTGTTTGTGTGTGTGTATCAGACCTACTTAAACCCATTAATCCGATCTTTCAACATAATCTCTAAAACTGTATGTGCTCGAGACTAACAATAGTATTATATACACAACGACACCTTGGAAGGTTCACAGATGTCTGTAGCAATGTTTGCAAGCACGTGTATATCGTTTGAAAGCATTTTGCCGACAGTTTAAGGTACTAAACGAGAATTGTCCACAAAGCACACCAAAATATCATCTACACATATAAATATATATAGGCTATATATATTTATTTATATCACCTAAATCCATAACTGAATAAGATTGGTTTTCATAGCAGACTATACTTGTTGTTGGCGAAATGTTTGTTTTTCTCTTTTAACTTTACACAAACGTCGAGAAGTGACTTACACTAGTCTATTGCTTTTATTTTTATTCCCTACTACTTGAATCGTGGTAGGAAACTTTATGTGACCTAAAATGGTTAGTATAGCTCTCTTTGGTTAAGTACCGCATATACAATAATGAACAGAGTCTGCGTTATTATAAATACCATTAAAACAAACCGCACCATTAGCTCTGCTAAAGTTCGGTATGCCTTACAATTTTGAACTTTTTTTGATGGATAGGGTGTCCCCATATTTAGTTTACTTTGTAGACCATTAACTATTTTGTAACTACTCTCCATGTGCACAGACTTACCTTATTAAGCCATAAAAAATCGTAGAGCTATAGACTATATTAAACCAGATAAAGAAGCAGTCAACTATATAGTGGTTGGAATTAATAATGCACACGTCTGGCCAGAAGCAGTTTGTTTGATAGGCCTCCATGATCAGTAAAATTGTGTAGTTTACTTGTAAAGTAAGAATGTTCATTAGCCATGAAATCATAAATGGTAGCTATTACGGTTATTTTGAACAAAGTACATCACCAAACCGACCAACCGGATCACAGATGATCATGCATACGGTATGACTCAAATTCTCTCAGATTACAAGTAATATGTAAATATTTAGTTTCCTGTTTTTGCTGCAGAAAACGAGAACACGGCTAGCGAAGATGCCAAATTGAGACAGTATTGGCTAAACATGTCCGATTAGTTGAAATTTAATATAGTGATACGGTATGTATTTAGTTCGATGACCACATAAATACATGTGAATATTCAAAGAAATATGGAAAGTACATTTGAAATTAGCATAACATAAAGCCACGAGTGTCAGAACAGGTGATATCACTCTAAAAGGGTTGGGCAAATATTTTACCCCAAAACTGGGTACTTGTTTATCCAACCAACTTTTCATGAAGTTTTGCCAAATAAAAGTAAAGTGCTGGCAATTTTGAAAAAAGTATCACTCTTTGGCAATTACAATTAGTGAAACTGTCGTAGTTTACTTGTTTATGGGCAAATCTTTACCCAACTTTGGTTAGCTACATAAATACCCAGTGTTGGGTTAAGATATTTGCCCAACCTTTTCAGGGTGTTTGTCCATTGCACATGTCTCGCAGGAACTAAAAATCCTGGCCTTGTTTAATTATAACCCTATAGGATCAATTGAAATGTATAGTTTATTTTCGAGTACTGAGCTCAATATAGCAATAAAATCATAACTGGTGGCTACTCGCTCTTGCAGTAGTTTAACAAGGGTTTAATCACCAAACCGTTATAATTGACATTTAACCTATAAAGTGATTTAAATCTGCTTCGCTGACCAGAGAGGTATTTGAGATTAATCAGAGAATTGTGCTAATTACTGAAACAAGTTACAAATACAAGGCAAGGATTTAAGGATATTCTTTGATCTCGACAGTATATACAGATATGATACAGGCTTACATTAATTTACAAGGAAATGTAGGCCTATCCACCAAGCGATTACCTTTTCCAACACTTGATAAACAAGTAAACACATGACTGGTTTAATCACAAGGCGTGTACGCCTATTAACTTATTGGTTGTTCAGGAATCGTAACTGTAACTATGAAACAAGCGATGGATACTGTATTTTAACAAACGAATGTGGCTTTACCGATCTAGAGATGTGAATGCACTTGATAAACGAGTAAACACGTAAGGTGTTTAATCACGAAACGTATACGGATCATGGGCGTTGATTGTTCGCGATAATTTGCTGTCACTACGAAACAAGCCATAAGTAATTTACTCAATGCAAGTTCTAAAGATAAGCTAATTACACCTTCTCGTTTATAAGCTGAACGATTGACTTAATTCAATCGTGTCAGGAAACACATTAGGCGTATTGACATAACAACTGACGATAAAACTCAAGTTAATTTTATGCACACTAGTGTTTGACTATTCATGGTATAGGTGATGATATATAGTTTACAGACGGCTACACATATACTGAACATATGCACGAGGATACAGAGATGACAAAAATGCCTAGATAGACTGACAAGTTTTAAACTATATGCATCCAGAGAAATATAAATATGTAGATTATGTAAATGTTTGTTTCCCCTTCTCCCACTTAGATCAAATTTCACATTACTCAATTATTAAAAGATGTTACAACTATTTTAAGTCGTACGAATAAAGCTGAATAATATGCCATGAAATTCTTTCCAATTTCCAATATAGAGTCTCAGGAAATCCGCAATTGTATATTTCGACCTATAGGCCTAAGTGTAACTTTCATCAACGTTTTTGACTTCGTGGTTTCACTGCGAGTAAACGTTGAGATAAGCTTTATGCTAATTAAGTCATCCTGATTAGACTAATACAGCTTACCTTTTGTAGTTTATAACGGTACACTACTTTTACAAATATGAAACACAAGTAATGTGTAAATTAAACACAGTTTTATTGGATGTAGTTTTCGACCCGCAGTGTTGACAGACTCTATTAAAGTGAAATAATATATTTCTTTACAATTTTCAAGGCAAACTCTGATCTATCGTAAATCATAAAAGTTCACGGGCTCTCTTGATAAACTGCACTGTATGTTTGTGTTTGCGTGTGTGAATTATTCCCAAGGTTATGAAGATTGAATTATCGTACACAGCTGACAAGTCTGTGAAATACCGGTAAACATGATAATTGGTATGTCTCGTAAAAATATAAATGTAGCTAACAGTTGTGGAAGCTGATGCAACTCATAGTGTTGAGTAACAGTATTTACAGCAACAATCAACATAGCGTCGGTTATTGTCCACCCAGTTGGGAATTTTTGTTCTATACTGTAGTGTCCTGTCCTGCTTCAGAGCACTCGTATTGTCAGTACGAGCAGTATGAATATCATGTTTTTATCAGATCAAGGTTAGGAACTTTCTGTACTGTCAATACCAGTGCTTTGAGAGCATGGTACGGGAGTACAGTTTAGAGAGGTATTAGCATTAGGAAATTATCCCAACTGGCTGTATTGTCGATAACAATTATGAATAATTAATATGTCTTCAATGTAAGGTGATTGGTCTCTTGGTATATACGTCATATATATATATTTGCATGCTCAATTGCGGTAAACTAAATCCATGAATTTCCACACATGCGGTACATAAAAGATGCAATGCACATGATATTGTTGAATACATGCGTTATGCTGTGTTCTTTTCCATACGGTAATACATAGGCTTACAAGACAAACAAAGCAATCACAAACAAACAACCAAACAACAGAGTGAATCAAGTTGTTTCGTTTTCGTACCCAGGATCAAATCTTGGCTGACTTTTCATGACAAATTATTTTACCACTGAGTGATATGTTTGTTGATAAGGGGTCAAAATACATACGTTGTTGGGTATTCTAGTAAACTTATTGGTATATAAACATGTATGCCAGAATGATATCTTCTACTAAACTTGCATTTTTATCTAACTTAGAACTAGCACGGTTATATTATAATTAGTTTGTGTCTTTGTAGCATGTGTTTACCACACTGAAACGTGATATTTCTGAACTTTTCCTTTTTCATGAACTATAATTAGCAGATTTGCATCGATTAAGTTCAAATAGTTTGTTTACTACAAGGCCTTAACTAGTTTCTTCGGTCACCAAGTTTATATACTTGGTATTGCTAACTTTTACAGCGGAAATGAACAAAATAATAATAATAAAGATTACGGGAGATTATCTGAGAAAATATTGTATCAAACTATTAACGAACACACATTGCTTATGTGTTACAAATATTATGAAAAATGTGTGTTTTTTTTATTTTGTGGTATGTATAAACTGTTCATGGGAATTTTACTTCGATCACCTATATGTTTCTATGACTACTATACATACAAAGGATGCTTGATTGGGCAATACTATAGAAATGTGTACTATCCAATTACTGTTTTATACAGACATAGCCTATCTAAGTCAGACTTCAGTCAATTAACTCATCACTTTTTGTCATAACTGACACCGAAGTATGAATTTTATCACACGTGAAGGTAACTTTCGACCGTCCCATTCCAAATCACAAGGATAACCTAACACCTTCCCCCTTGATCAATCAATCGTTTGTGGAGAGTAACTGACTTGACTATCCTCAAAAAGGTATAGAATACTTTCCACAATAAAATCATGTAATGTAACACCAATATAGCGTACGCAACAGTATATGCGGGTGCAACAGCATGACATTGAGTGTACGAGTACAACAGTATGTCTGTCCCATTGTGATAAAAATATTTCAGTACAAGTTTGGGAAAGTATATGAGTACTCAGAGTTGCACTATAATCTGTATCTAGAAACCAAAATTTCCCTGAATACGAGTAGATATCCACATTTGTGTGTATGTGTGTGTCTGTGCACATACCAAAATAAACAAACTGACAAGCCTACTGATAGGAATACTACAATTTCGAGTTTGCTTGGGATCTTTTGTCGGGGTTTTCCTTCTTCTTACGTCCAAGGGCTGTCTGAATATTATCTATAACAAAATCGTTTGATCACCCCCCGCAAGGCTGGCAAACATCGTACTAGTTGATTAAAAGTTAAGAGTTTTCCAGCGGTAAAATATGAGATAAACATTACAAATGTAGTAAAATAAACATTACAGATGTATTAACAAAAACATGCCTTGTGCATAAAGCTGTAAAGGCAGCCTTTTCTCTACCTGTACATGGTCTAAGCAGGGAGCTGCTACTCTTAAGTGACAGCAAACAGAACATTCAGTTTGTTCATAGCCAATAGGCTTTCAATGAGGAGGGTGGTATATGGTAAGACTATTGTTTGCCTCAACAATTGGAAATGCTTCTATGGAAGTTACAACATCAGTGACCATTGCAGGCCCTAGTAGCCAGGGATTCCGAGATGGTGAGAGGGGGGAGGGGGAGGGTGGTCTTCAACAACTTAAAGGGAGGCATAATATAGTTTAAAATGTTTTCACACATGAAAATGGCAAAAATGGAATGGGGTGAGGGAGGACATGTACGAACATACAAAATCAAAGAGCCAAGCGGCTTAGTGATTCCTTGCCATCACTAAAATAATGTTTAGTTTGTTGCAAGGTTTTATGTGTTCATAACTAATGAGCACAACATCAATGTAGGAATATATTCATGCATGAACATTAGCCTGTTTGTAAATGGTATGAACCCCCAAAAATGAAGGAGACCATATGAAGTTTTATTCCTAAATGTTTCAATATCCATAAATCATCCTACATGAAGTATAGACCCATCGATGTTTGGCACACTATAGTTTTCCTGTAACTTGTGAAGTGTTATTACGCATCGTGAGGGCACAAATGGAATGGGGTGATATAGGACATTGCTAACATACAAACAAAACAGACGTGTACGATAGGCAATCAAAAGTCGAGGAATATTTCCTTGTGAACTATAACAGGCCATTCACACATTAGTTTCATCGGATGCTATATATGCAGGAGTTGTTAGTAACCGTTCCCATGCAGGCTTATGATGATGAAACGAGTAACTCCGCCGGAAGTTTACTCGATAGGGTAACTGGATACAAAGATCAATATAACAACATCATTTACGAACTACTTCTTTCTTGGCTCCTGCCCGAGTTAGTCCCCCCCCCCCCCACCCTCTCCATCCAGTCCATCCGCCCTTGTGCATCAGTACTGTAACCAGATGATCAAAGCTACCCTAGAGTCACCATAAAGTCCCCTAAGTCACTCTACAGTCTCCCTACAGTCACACTACAGTCACCCTACCATTCGTCCTGTGCTCCTCAAAGTACAAGTATACATTTTTGTCCTATTTACATCCTTAACGTAGCTAAAAAAAGGAGGTAAGGGAAAGCTTCAGAAGTGGCACTTTTACTACAATGGGTGTAATCTCCGTAACCTGCCTAAAGAGGATCATAGATTCGTCTTCCTTTTGAACGGTATAATGCTCTGTTAATGCTATAGAAGTTAAATGCCAAAAGGCCGCAGTTTTGTTACTTGGTTTTTGGTCCCATCATGACCGCCCTGCATGACTATACCCTGGATCACCGCAGCAACAGTTTCACCTGTTTTGCCCACAACATTTTTCACATGTTCGAAAATTGGTTAACAGTGCAGCACAGATATGTTATCAACTTATTTTCTCAGACGTTTCTCTATCGAATCATATTGTTCTCTAAAGACAAATTGAAAGAAGATATAATGGAAGGAAAAATCGCTGTCTGCAAAATTCGGGAAACCTATAGACGAAGCTGTCAGTTTTGTCGAGCAGCGATGTTTGTTGTACGTGATCAATTTGAAAATCTTTCTCAATTTTACCAGCAGATTAAAGGGTTCCTTTTCCCTTCAAAACTGTCTCTGTGTGTGTAACGCATATAATGCTATAATAGTTTCACGTTTTCCGATCCACCCGAAATAATTATGAGATCTCTTGTTTTATATCAACCAGAAGACGATTAAAGGGAACAATCCAATCCAATCCAAAAATAGAGAGTTTCACTTTAAACTCGTTTTTGCGCTTATTTTTCTCTGTCGCCTTAATAGATAGTTTAAATTTTTTACCAAGAATGGAAATAGCTGACACCAAGGCCATAATTTACTTGAAACCAGTTGGAGGCAATTATCGGTGTTGGCAATAATTGAACGATACAATTTATAACGACCTGCCAAGGTTCATGAACCTCCTGATGTGATTGTGTACATGTCTCGCACCATTACTTGTATATATTATATTATATATATATGTATGTATGTATGTATATATATATATATATATATATATATATATATATATATATATATATATACATATATATATATATATATATATATATATATATATATATATATATATATATACATGCAGTAAATATAAATAGTTTGTAATCACTGGTTATTATACATATGTATATACGCTCGTTATTAAAGGGATACAGAAGCCACCTGTATACAGTTTAAAATAGGTGTTATCGCGAAATATTTGATCTTGCGTGTCGTATAGCGAAATTTTATAACGGATTTACCTTTAGGCTGCGACCAAAATGGATGTACCGCAATAATATAGGGTAATTCAAAGACGCTCATTATCCATATCTTATGTTGAAACATGCTATCCTGAGCATTCTCTGTATGTTTACCAGTGCACAGTAAAATATACATATTTCATGTTTATCCGCCAAATTCATACCATTCACATTAACGCGTCTGAGGAGGCAAGTCAGCTATAGATTGAATTCCATGTTTCGTATAAATATTGGTTTTGAAATTCTCGTGGGCAAGTTACAAGTGGATTTTTCTCCCATGCGCCATCCTCTGCCCACCTGTGACTTAAAGCATGCATACCAATAAGGATAACGTTACAATTTCACAAAATGAAATGCCTTTTGCCAACATGTATATGTACTATCGATATTCTCTTACGTAATCGTAAGGCTCATTAACACGACAGCCTTTAACCCTTTTTTTTCTCCTGGTACACATAATTTTGCACAAAGTACAACAGCATTTAATAGTAATACCTCAACATTCTCTACCGATCGCTGCAGTGGAGAGGGTATACCTTCCCGGGTTCCCCACGTAAACAAAAAGTAGATTTCAACAAAGGAAAGTGGGGGGTTGTTATCCTTTCCAGCAGTCCAGTATACAAAATTCCCTATGCACTATTGTGTACATCATCAATGAAAGCCCTTTCCCCAGCTATATATTTTCTTCTTTTTTGGGGGGGGGCATCTAAATTGTTGGGGGGATGTCACTTTATATGCAACATTCCCTTGTAGATAAATCATTTTGCAGACAAAAGCATTCCTTAGTGTCTGCTACGAGTTAGTTTTTAGTTTGTATGCACCTTTATTCAGTACATACCACATGCAGTCTTTTTTGGATACATCATACACGTTTGGAGGGGGGACAGCGTTCAAATTTATATCGATACAATAATAGACATAACAAATCTCAAATATTTGATCAACAAAGGGGATTTGTTAACGCAAGAAATTATGTGGACCAAAAGTAAGTTATAATGTTGATTCTGTCAGTGCTGTTCGAGGCAAGCGTTTACCAGATCTGTTCCCCTGCACGTAGGTGGTGATTTTCAAAGAACCCGAACAACAATGGCTGAATGGAGGGATATTTTAAAGTTAACGGGACATTGTTTATGTCTTCAAACGTTATTGAGCTGCAAGACAAAAGTGCTGATGTGCGCAATTATGGTGGGGTTTTTTTTTTAAATTGAGGTATATTGAGGTTCCCACACTGCTGGCTCACACACTGACGACACTGCAGTTCCCACACTGCAGTTCCCACACTGAAGACGCCTCACCTAACGACAATGAAAGTCTTCAAACAAAACTGATTCAAGATTAATTGTTGTTTCTATTATTTACTGGAGCTGCTATCAACCAGCTCCCTGATTATATGATGCATATAACTTCCCTGAGTACCGCCGACAACCAACCTGGCTGGGTGGGTGGGTGCCCTTAGGATTTTTTGAAAGTATCAGTTCAGTTCCCAGACAATGTAAGAGGTATAGCGCCATCTATTTAACCCTGGCAAGGCAGCAGTAAACATGAAGTGAGGAGTTATGCAGTGAGGAGTTGCTCAACACCAGAAAATAACTCGGAAAAAATAATTGCGAGCACACTACATGTCTTACTTTCTCTCAATTCGACCCCTCGCCCCACCCCCTCACCCCTCTCTCTCCCCTCCGTTTATTCTTTTCTGGACAAACCTTCGATCATTGTAGAGTCTGCATTGTCATGGATTCAACGGTCTGTTTCATAAATCTTTTCAAAACTGTTCTTTACTTCGATGAAGTTGAACGTCAAAATTTCAGGTTAAATGACAGGGCAATGTTCACAAGTAATCTTATCAGGTCGAACGAAGTATATTTGACTGTGTCTGGAATTATAGACAAATTGGTGAAGAGGGGTAGACTGATTAATCGATTGGTAAATAAAAGCTGCCCGGCGAGCATGGATGGCCAGAGACACACGAATAATCAGCATCGAATCTGATCAATATATTTAGAGACACGACTAAGCACACTGCTAATTAAGCTGTAATGATACATTTATTCTCATACTGCAAGGTACTACATATAGCTAGAAGTCGTTCAAGTGTGGTGTACTGTACTCTATAGTACGTGTCATCGTTTCGTAGGCTAGAACTCTTCCTTAACCCCCCCCCCCCCCTCCGCCCCACTCCTCATCTCCGACTAGGCTGACAGTCAAATCAGTCGCATTTTACCACTTATAAACCCTATATGCAGTGACACGTCACTTATAGTTCGTCCCCCCTTTGAACTATAGTAAACAATTTTTAGATATCGGTTATCGCTTCTGGCGTGCCTTTATTTACAGTCTGTGTACTTGAATGGCATTCCATGCATGGTTACGCTGATTATATATGGTGTGCTATAGCACAAATGCTTTTTCCCAAGACCCGCGGCATATTACTATCGAAAAACAATGCAACATGAGTTAACTAGTAATATCATGGTTTACCGAGCATACCAGCGTTGGAACTATATGCCTATGATAGCCTTCAGGTTTAGGAGTTCGAATTTGGAGAACTTAGAAGACATTTTTCTTTTTTTTTAGAAGAGGGAAGTATCTTTAAATTCTGGTGACACCTTGGGTCATGAGACAGACAGACATACATAGGGAGATATGATCTATACATTGCATTGATTTTCATATAGAATCCAGGATTGAAACTTTTATTTGGGGTTTGTCGACGGGGAACAAAATCAGGGGTTCAGCGAAAAGTCAGTTGAGTTCATATCAAAATGAAATATAAACTAGATTTTTATCGCGTGCCGCGTCAAACGAAGAGTGACGTCAGATATCGCTATACCGCTTGCGTAGAAAAGGGGTGATTTACGGTTTTCAATCTATGTAACTCGGTTCGGGTATTATATGTGAAGAGTCTGACTGTATCACGACGGTCTAGAAGATTCGATATCTCAGGCGTGTGAAGTTTAATTATGCTTAGTTGAAGAGGTTGCTGAGCTTCAATTGACTTACACTGTGCGTGAAGACTGACTACCGACGATATAACGTACGTCTTTGTACCCGGACAAGTGTCAGTTTGCAAGAAAATGGTTCGTAACTTTTGCAAATTGCCTAAAAACCTGTCAGTCACGAAAAACAGAGGGCTGCGGATGGGCTAATTCAACCTTTTTTTCTCCGTGTCTTGATTGATCTATCCTTGATGAGATCCTAAGTTTACCGATTATCATTAAGTCCACACTGCACAGCCCATTTCCCTCTCAACCCCCGCCCCCCTCCTCCTCCTCCCCAGCACCCGACGCAGTTGCTGAACTATGGTACGCTACAGCCGAGAGATTCGTGAAACAATGCGCGTTATTGCGTTCTTACCAGCACGGTGGTATAACATGACCGTCGCACGAAGCGAATCGCATTTCAACAATAACGAGAAGGCCATTTTCGCCTACCATCCATGCTGGTATTGACTTCCATATTACTGTATATAGTCTTCATATATACGTGCATACATATATCACTATTGACTGACATCTGTTGCACGTGTTGCTGGTACAACGTACTATACTGTACTATATATGTATTCAGTACTGCCTTTTGTAGAGACAAATGCCGATCTTGATAGCCTGAGCTTTAAGGGAAGGTGTGGGGTAAGATACGATGGGGAAGTTGCAACACCACATATAATGCCTATACACAGCTCACGCTGGTGTTCATTATATAACTTGGCAGCACGGGATTGTTACACTTGTAACAAGACATCATCAATATGTACATGTAGCTAAAGCAAATTCTGAATATCAACGTGGCAATGGCTTAGCAAATACATTTTTCTAGCTAGACCTGCCATGTTCCGTTCACGTAACCCTCTATGCCCAATATCGCCATTACCCCCCCCCCCCCCGCCCCCCACCATCCACTTTCACCCCAGTTACCGTCTTCATACAATTAAATCAAGATCAACGATTCTGAATTGAATTTGAAATATCGGTCTCCTTTCTTTCTTCGTCTTTTTTTTATATATTTTTTTTTATATTCTGTTTTCTTGATCGAGCTTTTAGCAGCTCAAATTGTTCATTTAACATGAAGAAATAACACTGTATGATTACGATCGATTTCAAGTGAGCTCGCAACATTGTATTAGCATTACGAAGATTACACTCAATGATAGTAACACCACGTGGGTTTGTTTGCAGAGACCACACAAATACTTATTGTTAAAGAGCAGAGAATAATCTCACCTCCAGTTCCATAATGGATGTGTCAATAATTGTGCAGAGTGATCGTCCTTCAACCTTAATAATTAACTGGTCACACACTTTCGATGCATAAATAAAACCATCTTGGAGTATCATTTACTGCACCTTCTAATTAACAAAGTCCCACACTCACAAATATTAAAAGTTACTTTTTATGTTTTGCATCAAGGGGCGGCGGATCCAAGATTTCCAATAGGAGGAGGAGGAGGTGGGGCCATATAGGTTTTTTAAGCTAACTCTCGTGTAGGGGGTATGGGGAGGGGGAGGGGGAGTCCTCTCTCAGAAAAACATTAGACGTGAAATGTGGAATTCAGAGTCATATTTTGGCTATATACGTTAAGTCTACAACCTGGCAATGTTGTGTTAGCATTGAATGGCCTTATGGGTTTCTGGGCAATTAATGCATTTACTAACAGTGCTGTTTGTGAAGTATTACTGGGCCATTTCAGTGGTTATGTCATGTTCATGGCGTTCATATCGTCGCTCTTGTACTACTATACAGACATAGCGCGTCTAAGGTATAATGGCATGTCTTTTTGTTTTTCTCAATCGATCATTTTACGGAACGTTATGAAGGTGCGACTGTTACATTAGATAACGACTTCCTTCCCGTTAACATTAACCTACTGAATGTCTCCAAGATTGATTTACAAGGTACACTAGTTGATCGGAAACACTTAATCAACCTTTACCTTAATCAACAACGTGTTAACCCTAGCTATGTACGATGGGAAGCCTAAATGCAGGTAGGCTTTTACCCTAAATTTATAAGCCATTCATTGAGGCCGGCCATATGCATCATAGTCTACACCCTACACAATTGTTTTTAGCATGCACACAAGAAAACATTAACAATTATTTAATACAGAAACTTACCGGGTAAAGGGGAGGCAGTACTTCCCGTTGCTATTAAGATTCCGAGAACCACGAGGGTCGCCGTGAAATGTGTTATTCTCTGCATAATCCACAACATTGTTAAATCATTTATTCCTCTATAGGCACTTCTTCAACAGTCGGTGTTTCTGATATCTGCGTATAGATTATGTACGGTATACCATAAAAGTACGTTCACAAAATCACTTCACGTTTTTTTTCGGACAAATCCAAACACTCCTTTACCGATTGAAAAGCTTGTTCAAATTTACCCTAATTTCTTGTTCGATCGTTCTAAAGGTGAATAAGTAAACACGAAAGTGGCGAGAAAGATACAGCGAATGGTGTATATCCAACCTCCTACACAATTCAGCAATTTCCACATATCATATCCACTCAGACTTACATAGAGTATATGGATAAACAAATTAGGACTATATACTAAAACTGATAAAGCCAAGTATGTAAGAGGGGAAAAAGGAAAAGAAAAGCCCGTTTCGTCGTGCTCAAGTGCCTGGTACACAATTTATTATTTTTAATTCTGTGAAGTACTGTTATGCAGTCAAACAGGAAGCTATTGTGTTTTGGTACAATAATTGTCTACGTAAAAACCCCGTTCCACATGAACGGTTTAATTTATACCGCTATTGAAATCGATGGATTCTCGTGACACTTCGAAAAAATATCAATAGTCTAGCGTTAGGGTTGTATCTTAGAGACAAGAAGATAAAACAGTAATGGTAACAAGTTACAAACTGCAAATTATTGGTTAATTTTTTTTTTTTTAAACTCCGATACACGTCCAGAAATCAAGTGCGATAAATGACCACAAAATGAAATAACTTCCAACGGTCAGAAATTCATCCTTGGGTAAAGTTACAGAACAATGGAGGTTTAATTAACAATAAGGCTTGTGTATAGCCTACTACGTGTAATATGGAATCCAAATCAGACAGTGTTCACCACTTGGAGTTAAGTCCCGAACTGATTTGAAGAGAGAAGCTGGTTTGGACTTATATATGTATCGCAACCATGCATACACAACTCATGTCTATAGCTATTTTTTTACCTATCGCCTCGCTCGAAGAAAAGCTTGATCCGCCACCTACAATTTGACATCTCTCTCTGAGCTTGTCTGTGCGATCCGCTCTGTGTTATAGTCTTGTTTCGCTCAGTTGTGAAGTTCCCAACCGCTCTAACGTTTAGTCATATTCTATATATAGCACGAGTCGAAACGTATACGCTGTGAATAAGAGGCGGCAAAGCTTTTGATGGTAGCGACCTGTAGAACTATATAGCTGAATGAATCCGCGAAACTATATTTTGTACTATCCAACGTGTCCTCACACAACTCGATAGTCACTTAGTACGCAATAAGGAGTCCACGAACCACTTTGTCACCAACTTGACTGGACTCGACTCTTTGAAACTAACTACATGACAATATTCCGACGTTATAGGAAGTTCTACTCGTTCAAGTAGCCTACTACATGACTTAAAAGCCAATCATGAAGTAAATAGGCCACGATGAATGCGTGAACTTGTTTTCTCCCCTTTCCTAGATAGATGAGGTGTAGCTCAAGTTCATTTCTCTGATTAACGCGGTAGTAGTCGCAGCCTATATTGGGCCTACATGTAAATATTCTCTTAATTTTCTTTCCTGAGTCTGGACTTTGATCTACACACTGTAGGCTATATACCGACGGTAACCAGCCGTAGCTATGTAAACTGATTCAGTTGATCCGGTAGGTAGTTTATATGCTGTTTTATGCCATGTTTTATTAACACCATTATAAGTCGGCAATCACGCCTGCTTGCTTGCTTGCTCCCTCCCATAAGAAGTTTCTGTGATAGCATAGCGGGCCTCCCAACTGCGGCTTAAAGTGATACTGACCTCGTTGCCGTCCACGTGAGGGTCCACACGACAGGCCTTCCCATCTTTTCAAAGGGACCAAACTTCTTTTGTTGATTTTGATAAAGAAATTGTACACATACCCGATTGACCCCATTCAACATATTGATTTAGTTTTTAATGGGTTTATACACAAGTGACATATGCTTTAGCTGGATCTCCGTGTACTGCATATAGGTAAGGCATAGTGTGTCAGTGGTGTGTCAATGCACCCCACTCATAATCCACTGTAGAGTGAAGGCCTTAAATACATATATATAGAGAGAGCAGCAAGCTAACAGTTATCCAACCTTGCAAATAATATGGTGTCATATTTATATTAAATTTATTACACGTTATCATACATTTAATATATTTTTGTTTACATTGTACGAGCAATGACAATGAAACGGATGCCGTTCAACGGGGGAGGAGACGAGGAATGGGAGACACATCGTGTTCCATGTGCTGTATATACTGTAACGATATAAACTTATAAATGATCTTATCTGAAATAAATAGCCATTGGTAAACCGTGATAATGACGATGATACGACCCTTGTTTTAAACAGTGGTTATAAATACTTGTAGGATCAAATTACAACACGTTTAGAACCTGTAGAATATAATAATGAGTTAAAAGCTTTAACACTTTCAAGCTTTGTTAAAAAGACAATTAAATAATCAGATAATAAGATAATCAGCTTTGGGTAAGACGGACCTAGTTAAACCACTTGTTTGTAACCGGGCACACCATACTTGCAATGGTGATTAACCTGAGGGAATTCCTCTTAAATGGTGACACATTACTTTCAATATTGATTGTGGCTATAAGCCTAGTAGTATTGTGTATACAACGTTAGCAATGCTGCTATCATTACTACAAAGACTAAATACCGATGTCTCAAATACCTAATACCCCCCCCCCCCCCGAATTTCAGTCAGTGAATAATGTGCTTATATTTTACTATAATGGTATCCGATGGTCACAACTAGGTATAGGCTTGTTGCATTAACGATAATCTGTTTTGTAAACATGGATAATCAACCCACTCAAACTATACAGGCCATGCTGAGCTGTCATCTAAAAAAGTTATTTAAATACAAGATTCGAGACGAAAATGTTTACAACCAACAAGTAAATGGGTTCAATGTGTTGTCATTGTTGTGGCGAGAGGGGGGGGGGGGTAGTAGTGGGTGGGTCTTTATTGGCGAATAGGAAACAAATATATTGTTTGTAGTAATGTAAACGGTAAAACGCTAATTTATATATTAAAATGTCTCTTATATTGCATATATATACTTATATATATACTTATATTTACAATTTAAACACCTTTAAAATAGAGCTGGCTCATCGGCAACAGAGCACGCCTACAATGGTGGCAGTGGTGGGCCAACCTCTACAATGGTGGCAGTGGTGGGCCAACGCCTACAATAACTTCATTGCTCAACAGATTCGCCTAAGTTCTGTTCATACTGTGTAGTGAATATTATCCGCAGCTGGCTGTTTTTCATTTGTAATGGTCGAATTACAACAGCATCAACACAGTAAGCGTGAGCTTAGACCAGGTTAAGTACAAAATGCTGTATATTTTGATCGATACTTTACCGTATGCTTTCATACTATTGTTTTAGTGGGTGCAGCTAATCAAAACTTTTACTATGAATGCTGTATACCTCAGGCCACACATGCGGTGAGACCATATACCGTGAATACATTGACCGATGATACCCTTACATTGAGCTTAAATTATAAGGGTTTAGTTAACCGCGTGTACCATTGCACCATAAGTTATGTTATATCACGTACAGTGTCTCAAAGGTTTAATTATGTTACTTATCTCAGGTGAATAATATTGTGCGAACGCAGGAACAGGAGGAGTGGTTATCCAGTGATGTGATATAGGTGACGTTAGGACGAGAAATTGGTTTTAAGTTAGAACGGGTGCTGGCGAATGTACTACCGTGGTTTATTGTCGTCAATTGGGTCTTTTCCGCCCGCGTAAAGGTAACCCGTTTGAAGGTATCGAAATTGCAGGGGTTTGAAGTATGGAGCACTTTGAAACTGAACAGCCATATGACTGTATCTTTCATATCAAGGAGCCCCTTTATCCTTAACTAAGTTGGAATTTAACCCATTATCGCAGTAACCACCCACCCCCCCCCATTAATGCCCCACCCAGCCCCACGGGTTTCCCTCAGTTACATTGACAGTATATATATGCCCTACATATATGTATAAACGGCATATAAGAAATCTATATTACTACTTGCTGCTCGCGAAATTTTCAAACGATGCCGACAGCGATCAAGCTTGTTCGTCGTAAAATATTTTTTCCCACGGCTTCAAAAGAGAAAATCATGAGAAAATCGATTGAGAGGTGGACATTAACGCAGTGATTTGCAGCCATGTGTACGTGTAACCTCTTTAGTCTAGCCATGCAAGTAGGGTAATGCTGCCTGTAAAACAATGAATATTCCAATATATATATAGGCCTATATAAATATTTATATTTATATATATATATATATATATATATATATATATATATATATATATATATATATATATATATATATATATATATATATATATATATATATATATATCTAATGGAATAAAGACTACAACGCGACCCGTGCGACAGTTGAACAATTCGCGAGCGATTCGTCGATTGGCGGCGTGCTTTTACAATCATTTCACATTCTATTAATACGAAAGTCATTAGAATGTTCTATTGCCTTCTTCTGCCCATTGAAATACATACTAAAATCCGTCCTTTTTCCATAGAGTATAAGGTACCATAGCATACATAGAGAAGTTTTGCAACTGGAATGTTAAGTCCAGTAGATTGATGGCTTGGACCATCGGGCTCTTGCAAATTTACATACCACGACCTATCTTGAGCTATATGAGGTGAGAGTCTAGTTTTCAAATAGGCTAGTAACATAAAGAAGTGTTTATGCTAGATGTGAATCGTACTATATATACGGAACTTCGTGTCCAACTTGGATGATCCCCCGAATCAAAAAGAGCTTTTTTTTTTGGAACGGACGTGTTTGATCCCGGTTGAACTAGGAAATTTTAATCCGGGTGGGTGGGGTATATCTGGGCTTTGCTTCGGGTTAAAAGACAAACGGAGCTTCGAGTTAAATTTGTGAGCCTTGAAAAATGCTCTCCGAATCAAAGTGGGACCTCGGGAGAAAACGTGACGTCCCGTAAAACTTGACATAAAAGAGAGACGCCTACTTTCTATACGCACAATGGCAAACTTCAACCTTGTATGTATAGCATTATTGATCGAGGGGGGTAAGGGGAGGATGTCAAAGGTGGCGTGTCCTTGATTGATCCGTATATCTATCTAAAGCGCCTCATTCCCCGTGGATGCCTTTTTTTGTATTTCTTGCTTTGTTCTTTCCTTTGTTCTTTCCTTTTGTTCTTTCCTTTTGTTTTGTCTTTTTGTTTGTTTGAAAGCCCAGTGATTGGTTTCGTTCCGGTACAGAAGACAGAGGGAACATGAAGTTACCAAAGTTTAATTACGATCTATAAACGGGACTTCTACTGCTCAAAACACGATACCAGAATCAGGATGTCTCTAAATATGTGGTGCCGCTTAGTATCCGGTATGTACGTTTATTGTGAGAGTTCTATGACCACCCGGGGACTAAAGTTATCATAACTTGTGAAGCAAACTACGAGCTACTCGACATTGTAGGAAGTAAGCTGTTAACTCACCGAGCCTAATGAGAAGGGGGAGGGGTAGGTAGATGGGGGGTAGGGAGATACAGCACCGAGGCCCGGGGTGAATTAACGGGCCATGATAAAGATGGGACAAGTAATCATTTACTCTCATTGTCATAATACATCTAATGAATAATGAAGACTTCGCAAAGGGGCCCGGTGACCGTAGTTCTCCCCGGGGTTGGACCTTGGTTTCCACGCCCCTGCATCTGCCATAGAAATGCTCTACAAACTAACATTGAAATGTGCTCCTTTTTTCATTTGGGGTGTTGAATAAAACACAATTTTCACAGACGGATCATTGACATAAAATGTGTTTAAACAAAGTAGAGGAAATGAGTAAAAATACAGTTTCCAGCAAACATTGAGTCACACTGGAATGTCATGGGCCTAACCACATGGATTGACCTTCATAATTATTGATGATTTCACCATTAACTTTCGGTATGTTAAATACGCTGGACAAATTTACGTCTTATTCCAAGAAATCAACTTAAAACCCGTCACCATTTCTTGGACGCCGTTCTTCTAATGATGTCGAAGGCTACGTCACTTTCGGTAAAATTTCAACGCAATTTTGTGTTATTATTCCCGTAAGACCATATAGCCCTGTGCGGTATTAGTTTCTGTTTCAAGGTAGCTGGTAGAAATATTCTTTAAGAAAGGGGAAAAAAAACTGACATATTTGAACAAAATTGATTAAATTTGCATTTTTATCACCAAAGAAGTTTCTTTTTGTTTTGTCAATAAAGAGTTCAAAAATCCTTTGGGCATCGAAAGCAGTTACATAAATCTATCAGAAACCGTTAATGGTGCTCTGGTCACCGCACGTGAGTGACAACTCATGTTGTATACCGGATTTATTAGTTTCGCTATATAAAACATTAACAATGTATCTGTCAATCCCTCGGCAGAATTATCCAAGTAGTTATATTACATTGTTCGTGAACAACTAGGAAGGAAGTTAGCTCAACTTTAGCGGCGTCAGTATGGATTCAGGGGACCCGGTTCAAAGGTAAGAGCTGGGTCCTTGCTTCCCTCTCAAGGGCGTAGGAACCGGGGGGCTGGGGGGGCGCCAGCCCCCCCCAGTGAAAAATGTGGAGGGGCGGAAGTATCATTCCGCCCCCCCCCCCCGCTCCGCAAGTCAGAAAACCCCTTTTTCATTTCCAAATGAGAAAAAAATCTCATTTGGAGCACCAAATTGCATCTAAGGCCAGCTGAAAATACAAAATTAAGTTTACAAAATGGAGTGGGTGTTGAAGTGTGCTATATTGCACCAAATTGCATCTGAGGCCACCTGGAAATGCAAAAGATTCCAAAGGGGAGGGGGACACCCCCTCCCCTTAGACCCCTCCCCCAGGCCGGCCATCAGTCTTCAGCCCCCCCCCCCCCCACTCAATAGTACCTTCCTACGCCACTGTTCCCTCTTATACTTGATCTGAACTCCAAACTGACGCAAAGTCATAAATATAAGATTACACAAGAGGCACCTTGACAGAGATGATATGGTCAACTGGACAGTTCATTTTTTCAACTATAATTTTCTTTTTTTAAACAATTTAAACAAATTTCATTCTATCTGTCGATGACCTTATTCTCTTATATAGATGGAGTTGGCAACTCGCTTTGAAGACAAAATGAGGTATACTACGCAATGGAAATAAAAGAACGAAAACAGAACGAACAAACGGAAAGCTAAGTAAACATAACATGACCAGTATAACAAAGCAAGCAAAACTACATACCTACGTGTACATATTTCAGAGAGAATGTTGAAAAGGCGATACATGGAAATCGATTTCCGGTGTTTCCTGTAATGCCGTCGTCTAATCATTAATGTGGATTATGTAAATCGGATGTTAGAGGTGACATATCAAACACAACAACACTTTCTAAAGACTAGACCAAACCAAACAAAAGTCACAGAGGAAGAAAAATAAGGATGCCGCAGTGAAAATCAGGACCTCATTCGCCGCAAGCACTGACACATTGACATAAGGGATGATGATCATGTCATTAGAACTACGTCATCACATTGCGACATGTGGTAACATAAGCAATTTGTTGGCAACGATGACGTTACGGTACCCGCTTAGAATTGAAGAGAAGAAATAACAGTTAAAGACGAAAATGGCTAAAAGGGCAAACATCCGAAATCTTAATCATAGGTCAACAGCATTAACTTCTTTGTCAGCGATTTCTCCATCCTGTACAGCACAACTATACGCAGTGTCAGTTTGATAACATAATTTAAGATTTGAAAAGTAAATACAACTTTGAAACTTTTATTTCAGGTGTTTTGTTTTTATTGACATTGAAAATCTTTAATTAGAGAACAGCAAATTATTACATACTAACTATTACATGTACTTTCTCAATATTTCCTAATATAATCCTTGCAACAGTTACTTCACTGTTTATGTACATATACACACTATATATGTTACACTAAGTTCAACATTTGCCTGAAAAGTATAACGAAAGGTCACAATTTCCGGGATTAAAAACACAATGGAACATGATCCCATAAAATAAGGATTAAAGCTAATCAACAGATTAATACATTTTCCATTGTTTTTCTGTTATTTTCATCTTCACTTTCCTCTATAATCTCTATCACCCTTCTCCCTCTCCCACTTCCCCCACCCCCCCCCCCCATCCCTCCTAAATGCTCATCGTTTAGTTCATATTAAGCCCATAGTTACTAACAAGGATAATTACAAGTTCAAAATTTTACAAGAATTCCCCAACCTTTCAATTTCCGAGAATTGACTACTAGTTGATGGATGATACAAGGATTTCCGCTGCTGAGGTAATCCGTCAAATGGAATAACAAGTTGATTGTTTATGATATCCTTGTTAGTTTGCATGAATAGTAGGAGAGTGTCACATGACAGCCATCCCAACGAACCGAATTTAGTTAACCCATTAAAGCAGTATATACACTGAGTTTCATTTTCGCAATTAATAAAAATCATCATAATTAAAAATTAATATGAGAGATTGATTGATGAATAGACAGTCATGATTGTGAGACTGTCATGGCCCGATATATGCTAGAAAAGATCTAAAGATGGTCACTCATACGATAACACTTTTATACCTCTGTCTGTTGCCATTACACGCTGGAGTGTTTACGGTACGCCACACGTTTGGCAACCACACTTAACGGTCAATTGTTAACCTCAGAGATGTTTGAACACACTTGTAGGTGCGTTATAGCCTAGGTATACGAAAATAAATTTTGGAAACTCTGAGGTTAGCCTAAAGTGGCTCTGCGGAAAACCGGTGCGCCGCGGCTTCCGAGTTTCCGAGAGCGATGCCAGATAGAGGTCGCGAACGGTGCTCTTTTCGTCCAAGACAACACTAAAGCGCGCATTGTTTCGAAGCTCAGTAGGCTTCCTAGAAGAAATCAACCTATAGCAATCAATTCCCCTGTGCGCTCCTGTTCTGCCGGCAATCTCCTTTGACGATTTCAGGTCTGTTCATATCGTGTATATCCCGAACTAGTCGATTACAGCCAGTGAGCTGTTATCTGTAATACCTCCGTTGTCGGTATCAAGAATATCGAGAAAAACTTATTATTTTGTAAAACCTACCATGTTGCTTTGACTATTATCATATACACTCAACCATAATAATGGACACATGCAGGATATGAGAGGGAAAGTTTTATCTGTTTTATAAAAGATGACTCTGCGTGTCGCAATACCTAATTGTTGATATAGTGACGAAACATCGTCATAGGCGATAATAAAACATCACAGTTAACTTGTTATCTTGGGACCGCCAAATTGGCCGACATCGCGCAGGGGAGTTGTTAGATAAGTTGCCATAATTAGAAAGTGAACGGCTTCCCAAAGTTAGTAAAAATGGTGATTTCTATTTAAAGATTTGTAAACTATCAATTAAAATAGAATTAAAGATGATACCCATAATTATTGGGAAATTTTGATTTGCCGTGATGATGTCAGTTGAGAAGATCGACATTGGATGTTACGTCGCAGAAGGAAAAAACGATTCCATACACAACGAAAGAGATCGTGTAGCTTCTGAATAGTTGAAAATATTTCGTTTCAATTGTATCACTATATAGTTATTTATTACAATGACAACCTAGGCTAATATAATGTTATAAAAAAGTGTTAATGATTTATATTCATATTATGTAGTCCACCAGGTCAGCTGTTGGTGGTCCCTAGATGTAGTCTTTCGCTTTCATCACGAAGTTGCAAACAGTCGGTATTTGTCCAATCAGTTGAAGACAACAACTGCGGCCTTGAATATAACATGCAAATTAGACTAGATCAGTATATGTCAATAACTGCTCCAGCCCTGCAGTGTATGACAGCCCCCCCCCCACCTTGCTATCGTACAGGGGTTCCCTAACTGGGGTACATGAACCCCCAGGGGTGCGTGAGTCCAACCCAGGAGGTTTATGAGACGTTTCTGAAAGTCAAAACTATATAGAGTACTTTTGGTTGAACTAAAATGTGATATATCATATAATTTAGTAATGTACAAAAGTCGTATCTATCGACAAACTCTTTTCGCGTTCCATACGCATATGTTGCCGTTACCGTGTATGTGATAAATTTGTTAATCTCTTTGTTGTTTTTTTTTCATTCCAATATTACACTATGAACTTGTCTCGAAAAGTTGGGGGTTCGTAGACAACTCTGACATCCATAGGAAGTTCGTGGGGGGGGGGGGGGGTAAAGTTATGGAAACCCTGCTATGGATGAAGGGAAACAGCCAAGCAGTTGACAAGATCTATAGTGAAGAACGAAGGATAAACGCTTATAGTCTTCAGATTGTGGTCATCACGCCATGCCCAGAAAAAAAAGAAGGGGATGGGAAAAGGAAAGAGGGCCACTGACTAACATGTCACTTGTAAAGGAGGGGAAGGGAAGGCGGTGACGGAGGGAAGGCGGTGACGGAGGGAAGGCGGAGGTAGAGAGGAGGGAGAGACTGGGCTATCCTTCAAGATATTGCTCGACGCTGTGTACCTTAAAATAACGTCTCGGTAACGTTTTTCATGTTCTTCTTGTAGAAATTGAGCGTTTAATGCTATACTTGCATGGTAACATATGTACGTAGAAAGAGCCGATATGTGGGGAAACTCCTTAGACATTGCAATCTTTGCATGTAATTTCAATCTTTATAGTGTTGCAATGGCCGCCAACTGCATGATGCAATCACCCTGGTGTTCTTTCTCTTTTTATAACCTTCATGGCTATTGAAGTTGGACACATAGAGAGTTACAAAATATGACTTATTTGTATTGGCCTATGCGAAATCAGCACATGTTTTAATATATCATTACGAAATAATTTGTAAGGCTTGACTAACTTTCAGTTTATACATCTACGTTCTATATCCTTGTTCCTTGTTGATGTTATACCTAAATTGTCACAATTATTTTCATTTTCCTTGCAATTGCTTCCTTTTCGCTCAGGAAATCTCACTTTTTGTTTTCATTTTCATTTTCCTTGCCAAAACTTCCTTTTTTTTCAAAAAGAAGAAAAATCAAACGTTAACCGTCACACAAGCGAGACACCGCATGTGATGTTTTCGAAAGCAACGAATGTGATGTGTATACTTTATGTTCCCTGGTCCACGTGGCTCGAGATATTTATTCATACTTTGAGGCTGGCAATGAGTTAAATGCTTGTTGAAGTTGGATAATCAGTGACCATTAATTGACATTCTAGCGTATTTTATACCAATACTGATGGAATTTAAAAGATGCTAGGCCTAAAGTTGATATAAAGAAGCCGGGGCCTGACATGGTTGTCCATTCAGAGCTGAAGATGGTTCAATGTTGGGGATGGGGTGGGGAGAGCGGGGGGCTAAACTTACCTCAAAATGGATCCTCTGTGCGATCTCTTACACAAATTCCAGTCTTTGCCATGTTTTTCAACAAAGGAGCACTTTTTAAATAAATTGGTCTTATTTTCTCTTTCTTACTAGAATGTCACATTGTAAATAGAGAAATGAAAAATGGACTTTCCGCTAACAAAAAATGATCACTTTTCATTTATGAAAAGGGACTTTGTAGGGTTTTCCCAAAAACTTGGGTGTAGGGGGAGGGGAAGGGTGAGCATGCATGTATCAGCCTATAGCCACCATTTCGATGCACCGTCCATGTGCATGTACCGCCCTCAAATGTACCGCCCCCAAAATGGGATCGCTCATACCATCCCCCCCCCCCCGTGGTGGTGCCAAAGATTCGATCGAGAAGAAGACATTGGTGGGGAGTCAGGGGGGTGGATGGAGAGGAAACCAGCGTGCAGCGACGGTTGCTGATTCACTTCTACTGCATATATATATATATATATATATATATATATATATATATATATATATATATATATATATATATATATATATATATATATATATAGGTCACTAAGTAATATGCTACATCTTGGAAGTCCCAAAGTAGTCAATTTTCATGTAATGATCAATGTCTTGATGAAACGTATGTATGTAGAAGGCAATCATTTTAACTTCAGAGAAGTTCAATTTTCAAAGCTGGGGCCGACCAACTTCAAGGGCATTCTCTTTTGATGTGAAAAGTACAGTAAAATATTGTTTGCTTTTCCAGACCCATCGCACTTTTTGATTTGAACTTGTTGATTTGAACTGTAGTCTCGACCGGAGATGATAAAGATATATGAACAGTCGAAAAGAGGTCATTTTGCCATCTTTATAAAATTATGAAATAAAATTGAAATGTTACTGAAAATATGTGTCGAGTAGTGAGTGCATAGCAGAAAATATAAGTATCAGGTATGCCACAAAGGAGGCTGAGAATAAAACAAACTATAGTGTGAAGCAATCGGTTTTCAGACAAGCGCATACAGTTCATAGATTCCCGCACTGACGTCATCTTTAGCAGCGAATCATTGTGCAAAAGATCAGTCACGTGAACGAGACTAAACCTTACTAAGACATGTGAGAAAAAGAACACCAAAACTCCATTCTATACACTACTTCTGTTTTTGTATAGCCATTTTTTGTATAGTTATGAAAATGAGTATAATTTCCCGTCAGTTATTCCTATTGTACTGTGTCGATAATGTCTATCAATGCTCCATAGTACTTCTATCGTTTTGTTTAACTCTGACAAACATCAATGCTCCATACCCTTCAGCGCGTCTATTGTAATGTCATGAGAATGAACCGATCAAAGCCTCTGTGCCCTTATACATTCTCCTGTGGTATTGTTATGAGAGTATACATGCATCAACGCCCTAATATGTAATAGTATGTGTCTCATTGACACCTCTCACCACATCTCACCAGCAAGTTTTAATGTCGTCACACGAGAAAATCGGGTAATAGACTATAATATACACTGTCCTACCTTGCAACAGTCACGTGAAGGTGTATGTGTGCGCCTTTGGTTTGGCACGACTAGCATAGAATCGAAAACCCATGCCTGGGATTCAGACCAGTAAAATGAACAAAAAGATGGAAAACTAAGCTTATCATTCACTGAATAAAAATAAAAAGGAGACCATCCATGTGTAAGTCACAAGCTGGTGAGACTTGTCCTGATGTTGTATTAGTGATGTTTGTATGTGTTTCGGATCCTAATTCTCTTTGCACGTAAAAAGTCTGCAACTCCGGAAAGGATCGGGAGTGGGTGGGGGGGGGGGGGGTGTTAACCCTCCCGTTTTCACCTCACCCAAAAATTCAATTGTACTCCTGAAAAATGATATACTTTTAGACTTAAGTATATGCATCAAAATGTACAGTTTGAAGTGTCAAATATTTCTCTAGGGAAGGACAACCACCACCCCCCTCCCCCTAACCGCCACCCCCTTCCCTCCCATGGGAGTCGGCTTCAACGACCGTCGTACCACACTCACTCTTTTATAAAAAATAAAAAAAACCTGGATCGGCTGTGAACATCTGCGGACGAGCGAATTACAGTGTTCTGTATAGGGAGCGTAACTATAACAAGTTGAGGATCTTGTAAGAAAATAGTCGGGAGAATATTGAATCTTACAGCATTATTAGAGTCTCATGCATCTTTTGAAATGGTAGAGGAGGGGGAGGGGAGGGGTGGTGGCGAATGTAGTGTACTTTAGTGGGTGAACGGTGATCGACATGGAATATTGTGATATGGTAAACCATTTCAGATTTTAAAAAGAAAGAAGCTATGCTATCACCATATCAGATGATGTTGTCAAGGGCAGTAAAGAGAGCAGCACGAAGTAATCAATACAAACCGGGCTATAATAATTCCCATGTTCTGACAAAAAAAAACGAAAAATATACATAAGTATATCTACATAATGACGGATGTCTGTACTGGTTTGCACTTTTTTTATTACTTTTAAGCAGCAAACATTAGTATATTGATTCAAGAATAATTATATGGTATATAATTGATTCTTAATTGTGAATTCATGCCGTATATATACATAATGCTAACGCAGACCAGACGGAACCAAACTAAGTCATTTTCCCTTCCCGTTACCGTTTCAAGATTGCTCAATACCGGTAAAGATCTCCTCTTTCCATTTTATCCTCAAAATTCCAATTATGATTACCACTTCCATTATTAATACCATAACTTTCATACCAATCGTGTTAATGTTTTTACCAGTCATACAGACTGGTAAATGTCTGTGTAAACAAGTTGGCGATATTTGTTTTTTTTACATTCCAATTTATGATAGTTTTGTTCTTGTCCTATAGCTGACAATTATTTTGTTGTTTTCATATATAGAAAAAGAATTATGAATAGGCTAAAAATCCGTTCAATGTATAGGTATAGGTTCGTAGCAAGTTATTTTAATTGATTGTAATCATTTTTTTAGCTTCTTCAAATTCCATGCCAATGTAACGTACACACACAGATAGATACACACACACACATATTTATATATATATAGATATATATAGATATATATATATATATATATATATATATATATATATATATATATATATATATATATATATATAAATATATATATATATATAGCTGGATCGATGGAGTAGTAAAATAGTGATCGATATTTGCAAGGCTCTGATAGACGAAATGTTGAAGGTCGAATCAAAACATTAATCTATTCACAACCCGCTCATTTGATGAAAAAAAAACTACGCAAATAATATATAGCTTAGTTTTATTATGTGCAATGTAATAATCTGTTTGGTTTGGTACCAAATTGTCGACCAGATTAATATGTTGATTCCGTTTCTATTATTTGTTTTTCTACAACATACATAAAATTGAAAAACTACTATGACCAGCAATGTATACGACCAGTAGTAGAGGGAAGTACAACTAGAAACAAAAAAAGCGAGGGGCTTGTTAAAGAGTTTCACTTTCTAAAAACTGACGTAAAAGAGAGGAAGGAAGGTGGGTTGGGATAAAATGATTGACAAAACCATTAAGCAACTATATAGCAATGTCCATGATATTAGTATGTGAGACGTGCATGATCTTCAGGTACGGTTAAATGCGTATATGTAGGGCGATGTACATTGCAGAAGAGCAGGAAATTGTGTTCACTTCCTACACCCATCGAAACGAAAAGATAAACAATCCAGTTAACTAAGATTACTGGATTTTAATATCATTTATGTTTTTGTTTTATCGACCCAATAATGTATATACCATTCGAGAACAAATTAATGATGTCCATGTAAACAGGAACATTCACGAGATAACGGTTGTCACAATATTTCGTCCTGAAGAACACAGGAAAGCATTCGACAATTAACTGATAGAGAAAAAAAAAGGGTTCATTTCATGTTATCTTTTTTGAAACGCTAATGACAAGGTTAATATGGTATTACCATTGATTGTGTAAAACATTTGATTGTTTTTACATTTGCTTTCACCTAATAACGTAATTTGTTTAGCTTGCTGTATCAGATTTTCAACAATCTGGATGAGGGTATATAATCTGCACTGTCATCATTCACACACACACGCACATACACGCACAAACGCGCGCACACACGCGCGCAAACATGCGCGCATCCACGCGCACACACACACGCACACGCGCGCATACACACTTTTATAAAATCCTGGATCCACCACTGGAAGGAACAAAAGAAGAAAACTTTTTAAAACCAGGTCAAAACAAAAACACGTTTTCTGGGAAGATATCAAGCTTCTTTGGTGTGCAAAGGTAAACGTCTAATTGTATACATCCATACCCAGGCACTATGCCGCATGGTTTGCCCCCCCCCCCCCCCAAAAATGAAATTGTTGATTTTATAGGTTCTGTATATGTAAGCATTATTGTCAACAATATTTACCTTCACCGAGAAAATTGAAATAAAAAATGAAAGAAATATCGTCATGCATGGAAGCACTCTGACTGAACCGGGGCCCCAATGCTCATGGGTCCTTAAGATTGCTGCCGAAATTTGAAACAAACGGATCACAGCTGTCAGTCTTGTGTTTGCATGATTAATTGGATAGCTACCAACATATATATATATATATATATATATATATATATATATATATATATATATATATATATATATATATATATATATGTATGCCTTAATATGTCTTGTTTACGAATAACTGCTTTTATCGATAGTTGACAAAATAACTCCCCGGTTCAATGCCAGATCTATTACGGTGCCTTTTTTTTCTAATCTTAACTATACGACTTTTTGTAAAGTGCAGTTTAGATGAAGTAAAGGTGAACGGCCCCATGTAGACTCACTCTTGAAATTGAGGCCTCTTAAACCGGCCGCTACTGCATGAGCCTGCATATACTGGTAGTTAATATACATAGCCTTATAATTAGGGTATTAGTGAACGGGAGAGGATCTAACTATAATCAGAGTATATGGTCTACTAATCACCCAGCCACGCATACAACCAGAATAGATTAATTTCCAAATCCATGAGCTCTACGTCATATTTAACACTTTTTGTATTGTTCAATTCTGTCAGAATTTGGATCAAAAATTGAAAATGTATTTTCGTTTTCCTGTGGTATATAAGATGACTTCTCGGCTCCGGTACTCAAACTTGTCAACACTTTTCCAAACGTTTTTGATGTGCTCTGAAACAGTCATGAACTATCACTGTGCGGCCGAAAAAATTGTAAGACCCCTCCTTTTGATTTGTTGCTTTGTGGGTTGTTATTCCACACTTCATGTTTAGTGTATAGTACGCAGTGTTAATACATGCAAATATATATGCTACACAATTCTGAATGGTTGATTACAAATATTTTGATAGAAGGAACACAATAGGCTACTATGATGTGAAGCAAATCGTCATGGAAAATCAGTTCTCTAAATTTAAAAAGTTTTCTTCGTATGTATTAGCTGACGTGACTTTAGGTCAAGTCTGTTTGTCATAGAGTATATTTAATTACATTTCAATCCGCCATCTTTATAAGGGTGCAGTGAACAGAACAGCAGGATGTTTGTCTTGTATTGTATATCTCTTTATGATAACTTCCCTTGGACTTTGTCAACTTCGCAAAGAGCTTCTGTTTATAATATCCAATAAAACCTTAAAGACTACATCGAGATTATTGATCAACAACATTACACAGGATCGAGGGATTCGAGTCTGAAAAACATGATTTCCAAAGACAAAGTCTTTACCTTCATTATTTGAAAGGTCGCGTATATGTTACAAACAATCTAGGTATCTTTTTCATTTTTGTCTTCAGATAGCCTATACATGTTTATCTATGAGAAATATAGGAAATTTAACCGTACCACTATCGACATGTTTCGCAGCCAAATGAACAAACATGTTCACATAAGATACATAATGTTATATATCGACTGAATGACTTTTTAACTTTACACCAATTTTGCATCTGGCAATTTCCATTTATGGCAGCACGTAAAATATACAACTTGTGTGCATGTTTGGTATACTATCATTGTTGTGCACGTCGCCTCAATGAGGTGACTCTTAAAAGAGTCCTTTTTAAGTTAACAATGTAAGACACTAAAACGTATTGAAAACAAGGTAAAAACTACTGCAATATTAAGTTACTGCACGCACGCACATCTTTAATGATTTACATACAGCTGACACAGGCTATATAACCACAAGTAAACATAACTTTAATTTTATCATCCAACCTGATTTGTTCCAAGAAAGAATCATTATTCTAAAGTAAATATACACAAACCTTGCAAACATCGTAACGTGATGAAAGTCTAAGACTAGTAACTTTGTCAATTCATGTGACAGCGAGGACATGTATACCTCTACCACGTACAGCAGTTGTAACTTGTGATTCAAGATGTATAACATTCCCACGCCGTAAATAAGTATACGTTCCACCTTCAACACGTATTCCATCGTAACATGTATGGCGATATTACGAGTTTTTGTAAAGCTAACAGAATTGTGAATGTTTGTGTGTGGTTGGGATGGGGGGGTGGGGGTTAGGCGAAAGTCTGAATTACGGACAGTTCGCCCCTGCTCGACACATACAACTCCTCTATCAGTTACTCATAAAGTGATGTCGACACTATACATGCACCCCTTTTAAACCCCAAAACGAAGACAATGATACCGAATGAAGATAAAATTGTGTCATTATGACGTCATACAGGTTGTAGTCGTCGGCGAATGAGAACTTGTTGAATAAGAGATCAACTTTGAGTTTGCAGAATAAGATATCTCTGTAGTTAGTAGAGATACGTATGTTATATATTGTTATGTTGGTGGCCTGTTTGATCATATATTGGCAATCTATATATATACATATATATGTATATGTATGTATATATATATATATATAGATATATATATATATATATATATATATATATATATATATATATATATATGTATATGTATATATATATATATGTATATATATATATGTATATATATTATATATATATATATATTTATGTATGGGTGTATGTATGTATGTATGTATACCTACACTACGTAATTTTGTACACAGCGAAAGAATACGGAAGTATCAGGAAGCTGCGTGGAAGAATGTTATTTCAAGAAATGGAATGGAAGTGACATTTTCTAATGCTAACGAACCCGATCTAATTTTTGGCATCTGTGACATTTTCAAGTGCCAGTAAGAGTGTGTTCAAACAAACCCGGACCGAAATTTCAAACGTTATTGGGAAACATTAGTGTACTTCAAACTTCCTATAGGAAAGTGGTGGGTGGATGGATGTTAATACAGTACAAAACGGATCTGAAATAGGATACTAAAATGAACAAAACACAGACACATGCCGACGGTCAACCCATAATGTCTAATACATCATATCAGGGCTATTATGAACAGATAAATAGGCTATAGGAAATGTTTCCTTGTGACAAACTGTCTCGAATAACTGTACAAAAGTACAATCAAATAGCAGTCTACCCGCCCTTTACCGGTTGTTACGATGTATACAAAAACATTTTACAAACGGTAAACAAGTTTTTGTATCCCGTGCCGGAATTACCTAATTTCAAAACGCTATGATTCGTAGCATTGCCAGTAAAAATAAGTTTCCAGTGCCTAGTAAACATTGGAGCCAGGATTCGAAAAGAAGGTGTGTGTGTGGGGGGGGGGGGGTCTAAATTTCATCCGACTGATGGAGGTAGGGGTTGAACCTTTATGGAAAAGGGTGGGATCAAAGATATTTATAATGGAAGTGGTGTGGCTTTGTGGCTTGTCATTGAAGCCGAGTCTTATTGTGGGGGAGGGGGAGGGGTGCCAGTGGCAGGGCGATTAAATGTCATATGTATATCATTCTGAAGCTTATTTAGACAATAAAGTAAGTCTGTAATAAAGTCTTAATACAAGAAGCTAACAAATTTAAAGTTTTCCTTGCCCATACCACTGCTTCTGGAAAGAGCATGTGAAGGAACTTATACGAGGAAGGTTGGAGGTATCTGTATATCTAGGTGTATATGTCCTGGCCCACCCCTACCCCTACACCATCTCTCCACATATCATTAACCGTAATCAAGGTTGACTTCTTCTAACCTATAGGTGTCAAAATGCCTCGCAATTTCTCATATACGTACATAGGCCTATAGCCCTGGTTATAGTAATCCGCTTCCGCCCTTTACGTTAGCAACCAAAATTTTAAAAAAAAATAGTTATAAACATTATTTTCGAGGTGTTTTGTCGCTAACAGAAAGTCTAACTTTATTTGAACTATCGCCCACATCCCTTTGGAGTTTTAATTAGCGCATAGAATTTGTTTTGTGCAATTTAGACAGCGATAAAGAAAGTAGCTCGTTCCTAAATCTGCATCGAAGTTATTGTTAAAGGTCTTACGGGTTTACTATATGTGATATATACAAAAAGAAGAAAAAAGAGAATGATTTAATGCCGGATGCGTAGATCTTGAGGCCTTCTGTTATTGCCTTTCATGCCTATTACATATGTTATAGTGTATGCATATAGCCTAGTTTTATTTGCATATAAGAATTGGGGCTGAAGTTGCCACCGTCAGAAACATCGAGAACCACATAGTTTCCCTAACAGAGCGGCACTGTACTAATGACTTGAAGGAACCTTGTGGGATTTCAAATAACTTTATTATTTACATTATATGCTAGTATGGGTAAAATAGGCTGAGAACAAGGTTGATATATCTGCATCAATCTATGGGAGGCCGTTACTGTATAACATCAACTTACAATCGCATTTGTAATGAAATAACCCTTTCTACAATTCCAGTTCTGTTATAACTCATTATACAGATGAAGAAACAGTAATTGATTTATATACCCATCGAAAAAGATTGTCTGTTCCAATTTGAAAAGGGCACCAACTCGACCGTTGATGCACTTTCACCGCACATCGCCTGAACAGAACGCGACCCGGCTACGTGAAAAATCGTGGATTGTCGGGCAGTGTGCATGCCGCGTGTGAATACGACTGATCCAGATCAAGCTATTTCGAAGTCGAGTCGGTGACTATAGGGTAACCCTAACCCTATGTATACTCACTGCCTGGTGACCTAGTTTTCGATAGTCTTCAAGACCTAACCATATTCTTAAATTAATATACGACACACTGGACGACTGATTTGCCCACACGGAACGATCGTTTTCTGTTCGCGACTGGTGCTCTTTTATAGGTCACGTGAAAAAAATTAATTCCCCGTGATTGGCTACATTTTGTTGAAACTGAATACTTTTAGCCGGGAACCATCTCAAACTGCCGAGTAGCCAGTCGCTATGAATTCCTGTGCAATAAAAGCCCCTCAAAATGGACGTTGTTGCTATTATAGAGTTATTTGCAAATCATACACAACAAGCTGTGATTTTTACTTTTGCTTGGAGGTCCATATCCAGACTGTAAAACAGAAATTTTGAACTATGTTCGAATTGCCTGTTTGAGAAAGAGTATAAATTTTAATTGACATAACTCAGATCGAAATTCGGTTTGTCAATTCGAATCTGACTCAAACTGACGGATCTTGCTTTTTTTTTTTAATCAAGTTTGCCGCCTCATTTTAGAATGATTGATAACTATCCTAATTCTTTTGTCATTTTCCCGCCAGCGAAACATAACTTACAGGATGGTGTCTTCGACAATATATAGGTCTAACATATAAGTGGAAGTAGCATGGGTGTCCTATGCGGTCGTAATGTGTTAGGATGCTACAAGATAGGCCTATACAACCTGTCCGGACGGACGTTCATGCTGACTATAAGGAAACCGATTTTTTATTTTTTTTATGTTTTGCTACAATTATATCTTATTTTGACATCATTTCTGCTTGAAAATGTTCTTCCTCTCCTTGAAAACATGTGTTCGAGACGCCTCAAGAAGGCAAATTGAAATAATAGAGTCAGATGGGCTCGTGGGAATGAAAAAAAAACGCTGCCAACATCTGCTAAATGAAATGCCGCCTCATGGTAAATCACAACGGGATTATAACATATTTCCTTTTGCTTAACAGATCTGTCCGATTTAATGATAACTTGCAAGGCACTTTTTTGTCATCATTTCAAACTAATGGTCTCTTTTCTTACACTTGTTGATTAATGAGTTTTGAAGATGTTTATCCCATATTTCACAGTCTATGAACATTTACACCCGAGAGATTAGAAAAATTATCACATGTGTTCTGAGATCTATTTGAACCACCCAAAATGAAGACAAATGTCACTGAAGAGGTTATCGACGGACTCTATAGGCATATGGTTAACATTTTAAGGAACGCCAAATGATGAAGATGTCAAAGATTGATGGGTGATGAAGATATGTACTACAGAACTGGTATAGATCATTCCATTAACCATGCAGGGGTCCATATTGTTGCATATTTCGTGTTTCCAAGCAATATAAACGTCTCGTTTCTCGTCTTTCATATTGTGTTTGTGTGTGTCTTAAAACCGAAATAACCAGAAAAGAGGATTTTATTCCCCTTCCAAACGTTAATTTAAAAAAAAAGAAGAGAAAATAAAAAGTTATCGACGTAAGGTGGTGCTGCACAAACTATTATGGACAGGGGTAGGTACGGACATTAAGGAAACATCGTTGAGTTTCATATAGTACACACCTGGCTCTCCATAACTTTCTAATTAAGACATCTCTGGCAACGAAATGGCGTGACAATCATGTTACAACATGTCGATAGTTTCTTTCTTTCTTTCGTTTTGAACATCAATTACAATTTTGGCATCACGTCTCAATAAATAGGTTTACATTGGATCACTCCATATATACCATGCGTCATACCGGAAATTATTCTTGCCATATAGCCGTTAACATAAATGCACTGTTATTTATACGTACACTCAAACCTGCTCCAGTGCTTCCTGAAAGAAATAGGGGAAATACCGTACCCAGAGGCCGATCGCTACTGTGAGAGCGGCGAATCCGAATGTAGAAAATTCAAAAACACGATTTTAAACGTATATTTGTTTTTTTGAGAGAGAGGGGAAGGTGTGGCGGGCAGGATTGAGTTCGAACGTGCATTCAACTTAAAATCTCACATTTTATAAGGTATTATACGAGCAAGATTTTTTTTTTAAAACAACAGTAGATTTTAGCAACCAGTGAAACTTTGTTATTTGCCGATTTCGGAAATATACCATAGAAATCAAAATTCTAAATCTTGCCTATACCATAACCGTAAACGCACTGGCCATGACTTTTGACTTTTGTATTGTAGAAATGTCCACCAGAATATATAGACAGGAGGATATTTAGGAAATGAAGGTCAAATGGAGCACCAATAGACATGTTGATTGACATATATAATTTGGCAGATAATCAGGTGACGGAAAACAAACCATAAACATGTTCTTGCTTGTTCACATCCTTCATTTGTATTAGCCGTCATTAATATTGCACAATAGCAATCAATAGCAATGTGCGTAAAGGTTATACATGTTCATATATATAATTTATGTGATATGGTTATAAATATAGTTGAAAATTTATATACATAAATATATAAGTAAAAGTTTTAATAAAATGAAACAAAGAGTATCCATCGAATGTGTGTATAAATGTTACGTAACTTGTAAATTTGAAATGCTGCATTTTGTCTATTACAGTCGTTTGCGATTTGGTTTGTACTATACAGTACGTATGGACAAGAAAACGTTAGCCTATGCATGGTAAAACAGCTGGTGACCTCTGGCTTGATGTCTTTCGAAATCGTGTATAAATCATGTCTAAACAAGCTTCAACATGTCAACACATATATATATATATATCAAAAACATAAGTCAATTATATTATATCATAGCATTGGTATCAATTTAGCCACAAAAACTGGGGCTGGCGTCATCTTTACTGTTAACAGTTTGAGCAAAATACTGGATAAATTTTGCCCTTTATTTTGTGGACGAAAGGAAAACACGTCGTTGTAACCAGTAGCGTTAAAGAATCTGGTGATAAGATATTAAAATGTACTTAAGAAAGCTGTATTTTTAAATTTATATTTTTTTAAACTTATACCCCATGCTCTTTGACTTCATGACTAGTCTTTATGCATTAGGTCAAATCTCTGTTTTCTGTTTGCAAGCTACTCGCTCAAAGGTATAAATAATATTTGTCAATTACATTCGATTGAGTTTCTTTGCTGTCAATTTATCTGATGCCTAATCAATGTATGGTGACTATAAAGTCCCTAGTGGTTATCTCAGTACGTGCCACAATGTATGTACTAGTCAACACCCGATAATCGGACACAAATGAACAGCTAACTCTATACGTCGTGTTATGAGAACTGCGTATTAAACCAAACGTTATATATAGCTGCATGCATCTGTCAATCCTGTTTGAGATTAGACACTGTCTCATTTTTAACGGTTCGACTGAAAGTTGATCAAATCATTTGATCAAATCTGTCTCATTTTGATACAAGTGAGACAGAATGTCAATAATTATAGATAAAGAGCAACGAATAAATCGGTTGCCAATGGCATTAGTAACATGAGTTATATGTGTCGCTATCAAATCACTGTGTTTGGAGATATTAGGTAATCATTAATGTAATGCCGAGGGAGAAAATCTCTTCTTGTTGTCAGGTTGAAACATCCATCATGCAATCTTTCGCAAAACTGGGCCATGTCCCTTTTATAACATGAAAGTGAATTCAATGTTATTAATTACAGTTGATCGATCTTGTGCACAAGGTGTACAAACCGACATTAGGGAGGTCGAGATTCATAATGTTACCATGGCGCCGATCTGATTATGTATACCGCTTCGGGTTTTTTTTTTACTTTCATTGATGGTTTCTCTTGCGGATCCTGGAAATCTGAAATTAGAGCTCGGTTAACTTTCTTAATGAGCCATGTTGCCGCCAATTTCAATAATGTGGTCTTTAGTGAAAATTGTCTGAGCGGAAACATTCTGTGTATGTCTTCGATCAAGTTATACCATAACAGAAACCCGAATTAGGTTAATGTCTTCTAAGGTTACGGAAGGTCGACCACACCATCACGTGGGCCCGGGTCGCTGCTTAAAATTATGTACTTTGAATGTGACGTCACTGTACGTGATACAATTTCTGAATGGTTGGAGTCTGTATAAGGTTAAGCTCTCCAGCTCTGAAAAGAACTTTTTCTTTATAAAAAGCGGCTTGTAATCTTTCATAAAGAGGTTAATTATGCAAAATCAATGATCTGCGTAATCTCTTTGAAGTGAATGTTGAATGTGGCTAATAGAAGGTAAGTTACTTATCTGCTACAACTTCAAGGTGCCCAGACATATCATCACACAGTTGTATGAGAAACCAAACTGTACACACGAGAAAAAGTGGGCGAAAAACCTGAGATTAACATTAAGGCGGTAGAGACGACACATTCTGAAATATGTTAGATAAAGACAACCAGATATGCTTCATCAACATTGGGCAAACATTTCATTCGCGGAAAACTTGTGGTAAACATGGGATGAGAATGAACAAACAAATATATTTACAAAATGCAGGAAACGGGGCCAAGTTAACCACTTGCGGAAATAATTATGCGAAAATAGCCCGCAGGCACAGTTCGAGACCATAAACAGTTGACACCAAACTTAAAGCTGTATAACACTTGGGCCAATTGCAACATGTTTTAAGCTTAAACAGAACCTAGATGGTTTGTATGACGTTGTATCAAAATCGGTTACTTTGCAAAAGTAATCAACCTAGACCTACCGCACACTTTCATATGATATACACTAAGCCTAACCTAATTTGTATATATGAAAAATCAGGGCTGATGTTGTCATTTCCATAAGCTGCGTGTCCAATTACCAGCTATTTACAACTTTTATATGGAAGAGAACAAAATTCAGGGGTTCTTACAAAGAATCGCCCTAGCAGGAGTGAATCGGGTGTTGGTGGAGTGAGTCGGGTGAGTCGAGGGGTATTTATAATCATACTGGTTGCGAGGTCTAACACAACATTCAATTCTAGTAGAGAAACACAGATATTTTGCAGCAGAAGACTTTTCATTGGTAAATATGAATAATTCAGGAACAAGCACATTGTTACAACATTATTCTACTGGATCAACATACCGCGCAGGAACTATTTTAATGCGCACATGTACAATCTTTATATGTATATTTTAATCATATTTACACCAATACTTGATCAATTTTACTGACGTAATTCGCGTTAGGAAATATAAAAGGGTTCTGTACGAAAGCATAACTGAAAGCATTTCTCCTTTGCCCATGCTAAATGGTACTTATAATTTAATGACGATAGCAACATCTGCCCTGAGATATAAAGCCGCCGGCAAACATCTCTGAACGTTTTGTTAGCAATTACTCTGAAAATTGCGCTGTCTCGATGCATCAAACATCTGTGATGTTAGAGATGACACAAATTGTCCTCATGTGTTTCAGTATTGAGATATGTTATATTATACAAACGCAACCATGTAGGCCTATATAATTGCATTGAAAGTGCATGGGATGCGAAGAGCAAGATTCTATACTAGCTGTTTTTATTTCCAAGATCATTTCTTGTTCTCACGTCTGGAACCGTCAAGTATAGAAAATATGAACACACGTCACATGACAATGCAACACGATACAGTATGACACAAGATGACCATATGCAATAACATACTTAACACAACACAACATAACACATACAACGTGTATATGGCATAAAACAACACAAAACACAACATAATATACGTAGCACAGAACAGCACAACACAACACGACAGATTAGTTTGAGATGTGAAGTTGAAGTAGTCTCCTTGATCTGAGAATAAATAAAATCATATTAATTTGAATACACATAATATAGCGAAGTTTATCGTTACATTTGTCACAATTAGTAAACCTACAATATATATTTCTATTATATTATATAATACATATTTAATGTACTTTTGACTGAGCTGTTTTACTTTTGACCTTAAAAAATTGACCTATTTCCGATTAAATAATCAAACCTTAAAACAACCTTCCCGGCAATAGAGTGCTCTCGAAGATTGTCAGGTAAAGGTTGTCAAAAGTTTCATAAAGTGTTTTACCGTATGTTCTATAGGCCTAACCCTTTCAAATATTATTTACCAGGTAAAGATTAGATCAGTACCATTTAGTAAAACGTCCTGGTGACCAGACTTTATTCCTTCCTAAAAGAACGGCTGTTGATGACTTTTAATCCGATAAAGTTGGCAGCATCGATTTCAGTTGTCATCGACCACGTGTGCATGCGTTTCTATCGCCAATGTATATGATAATCCATTTAATCCATGTAATCGAATCTTAATATTTAGGATTAAAACAAGAACAACGTTTTTCAATTGCTCAATTACGATTAAATGAATTTTGTAGAGCTAATTACTAATTAAGACCTAATTAAACAGAAACGAGTATAATGGGAGACTTATCAATGAGGTATGCTTTTAAATTTATCAGCAATCCATGGTGACAACTGAATTGAAGTTGGGTAGCATTGTCTTGGCAATTAGTGACTTTCATTCATATAACGTTTCTCAATTTTGAGTGTAAAAGACAAATCCTCAGATAATTGATGTTGAATATCAGGAAATACAAATGTATATGGATGAACTTGATAAGCGCTATAAGTGGGTTTCTTTATGGGGTAGTGACTCATCAAGACATTGTTACTAATTATTATTATGATTAAATCTTGATTTTATGAGGGTTACTCGTTTCGCCGGAGTTAATCTTCCATGAGGCCCTCCAATAATAAAAAATATGTAATACTGAAATAGCTGCAATGTATAGGAAAATCTCGTTATCTCGTTTTATCTTCGAGTTTGATGATTGATTTGAGATAACAAAGAAAATGACCAATGACTAAGTGTTTAAATAACAAAGAAAAGGATCAATGATTAAGCGTATATAGTGAACAATTAGCTGGCATTAAAATTATCGTACACACAGAATAACAATACCGGTATAGCATATAAGCTTATCTAGAATCCAAATCTGTGGTTGGCATGATCCACATCACCAAAGGTCAGATATTTCAGGTATAAAACTGGACCAAATTTAGATTTTAGTCATACCATAAGGAAGAGTTTCTTTTGTTATCCTGTTATAGAGGAAACTGAGTGGAAATGAACCGTCACGAATTACTCAGAAAAACCAGGTTATTTTATCATTATTTATTTTGAGGCGATGAGGCATTGTTTCCTTTTACAAAAAAAAGCCAAATATGGCTATCGATGTTAATTTACCTGGATTGATTCTCAACTTAATGTATACAATTTAGTGTCGAGTCCACTATTTTAATAGCCGACCCCCTCTCCATTTCCCATGGTAGGATAGGGGTCTGGGTTCATTCATATCCCCCTCTCCCAACCCTCTAAAATATCAATGATAATAAAACTGCTAATAAGTACCCTGTTTTTGTGAGGTTGGACACCCACACCCATTCTAAGTACGCACCTGCAATTGATTTGTTTAATAGTAAAATGTCGATATAATTTCATGACGGTTCAAAGACTGACCCGATATGCAGGGCCGTTGCAAAGAGGTTAGAGGTGGGGAATGTAATTAGGGTCCGGGCAATAGAAAGGAGACCACTGCCTCAAGAGGTTGTCAACATGAGTACTCAGATTGAAAGAAAGGAAGGCCATGCATCTTCAACCACACTGATGTATCATTAACACAAATACCATACCACGCCGCTCGCCTCCCACTAACCCCCCCCCAATCCCCTCTCCTCTGCCTCATAAATCTTCTTATTTCATTCCATGTTTAACTCAATTATTCTCGTTATTTGTTGCATTTTGTATTGCCAGATTGGTCCCATGCTTTGAGTAACATTTTTGTCAAAATCGAGAGATTGCTACTGTCATTGTGTTATGAACTCCCCCCCCCCCCAAAAAAAAACACCCCGTACGGACCGGTATATACACACCCAATGTTTATAATTCTATTTATAAATGATGTGGCAATGTTGGATATAGTTCTATGGTGAAGTAGTAACCACAACCAAATAACGCGATGACAAAGTTGGCCTTATAAAAAATATATAGTGACTGTTCTGGTGTGCTAATTAACCACACCGGTGAATAGAATTACGTCACATCCATTTTGACTAATAGAATTTCTCTTTTTACATCAGAATGAAACCACCAACTATAGAATAATTTATATTGCTAAACATAATAACTTTTGTGATTGCAACATGTACCTTCTCTCTCTCCCTCCCTCTCCCCACCCTCCCCCCTTCACCAACACCAGATCTCCGCCCGCCTACAACCCCACCACATTACACCTCATTGAAAAAGGCTAATTAGTAAGCACGTCATTTCTGTAGCTAGAAGGGTATTCGGTTGGGGGGGGGGGGGGGGTAACTGTACATCAAACCCTGCCATGTTATGTTTATACTTAGTCATGAAAGATCAATATACTCCAACCCTTCTCCTATCCCATGTAAAAGGTCCAAACATATCGATTTGTAAGTACATCTAGATCGCATCTGATACGAGAAGATATTAAAGAAATGGGCCTATTTATAGGGTCATATCTCTTCACAATTTTTATTCCAACAAATAATTATCTGTTAAATATCATACTAGCTACCGCTTAATATTAAGACACCTTGTTAGGAATCCGTTACACCGCCCGCGCATAACACGACAGGTTCTTTTCCTTGATTCAAAGCAACAGTTTCCACAAGATATCTCCTCGCCACTTGACATGGATATTGGCGCAACAGGTAGCTAACTTCTATAATGAGAACAACTTGTTCTTAATGGATGTTGGTTATTTTGCACAAAATTAAAAACTGCTGGCGAGGCTTTTTAGATTAAGGCCTAAATGGTTTGAAGGATCTTTTAAAGACAGAATTATCTGTCAATTGACATCTTTCCCAAGACTTTAAGTAAATGAACATGACTTGATCAAACAAATAGTTGAAGGTTTACTCGGGGCAATATATATATTTTTTTCAACGAGCTTGATGATTGAGGCGTCAATGGAGGTTTGTGGTCAACAGTGAATGTCTACAGGAGTGGGGTCTCATTCGTCAGTTTTAAGCTTAATTACGTTGTCAAATTGTAAAAAAAATATGAATTTCGCTATATATTTGTATTAATAAAAAAAATCTTGATAGCGTATGGGAAATGATTGGATATAGGTTGGAATGAAACTGTCCATCTCAATGACTTTTAATGGACTTAAAGTACGGCTTCCTATTACAATCAAAGTCTTATCATCTCGTTGTTTGGAGGGAAACAATAAAATATTTTTTCAACATATAACAATCTTTCATGGCAAACTTGAACTTATCTGCATTTTCGTGTTAATTAGCCTAAAAGACATTCTCCATCTTGATCCCCAATTATATTAACCTCCTCCAGTCACCTATCCATTAACTTGTCAAATAGGCGGAATGAAGTACTTCACGAATTGTTTTCACTGTCCCCTCTCTCATATGCAGCCCCCCCCCCCATCCCACCCCACCAACTCAAACTGTATTCATAACGACGGGATGGTAGCATGTATAGAGTGAGTTTAATCATGGAGGTAAAAACCTGTTTTATCTCCATGGTTTAATCTGTCTGTCTTACAAGAAATGGTGGTTATATATCATGTTGAATTGTAAAGGAATAAGTATACAAACCAACTTTCATGTAATTACATGGCTAGGGCCGACTATGTGTTTGCACTTGCCAAACTACGACCCGGAGTTTCTTCAAAGACGAAAGCAGGTTTTACTAGAAGATATACGTCGTACAGTACACACCACAGTGTACACGATATTGATATAGGTTTTAAAATATAGTCAAACAAGTTGTTTTTTATGTAAGTTGTTTTTTCAGAGTTTCATAGTTTTTGATTGTTGAGTTGACAACAGCAGTGTCAGTCGGAGTTCAGTTATGCATAGTTTACTCAGTACACCGCGTTTTACGGTCGATCTCCATTGTTATTCGTATCCTGTTGACATCTTCCTTATTTGATCTGCTCCAATCATTGCCCGGCATACATGAATAGGCAGAATGAACAAAAACATTACTGGCATTATTACTGACTTCTATAGTGCTTTTTAAAGAGTACATGTCTGTGAAACAGATACCCACTCAAAAGAATATTTCACCACAGCAACAGGGGGACCAAAAATGGCTGGTATGAATTATTGATAAGGCTTTGATGGAGATACAAAGACTACTTCACGGGCATCAAAGGAAAGTGGATGTAGACTAGTATAATCTAGTCGAAGGAAGGAAGGAACTCGGGGTCACAAACGAAGGCTATTCATGGGAATAAACTAACAAAGTTTGACAAAAGAAGCCCTATACATTATACCAACAAATGTGGGCTATACCCAAAGTAGGATGCACTTTTATACCGGCGATTCATTACGAAACAAGGAATCTTTACCAGTTGAGCCCCCCCCCCACACCCACCAAATCCCCTTCCTAGTCCCTATACCCAACCCTGAAGCAGACATTTCTGTTCAAGTTACTCAGTAATCACGTCTGATTTCCCATCCGGTGTTTTCTAAGATTTTTTTTTTTTTTAAACACTCAAATTTCTCATCAGTACTTTGACAATATTAAGAAACGGCCGGTGATATAGGTGACTGCATTATAACACGCGAGAAATGAAGTCCACTGTAGAACTGTCTATTGTACGTATATAGTTCGAAGGGTATATATATGCTTCAATGCTACATTTTTATTGAGTTTGGCGCACACCCCTTCCCCCCCCCCACCTCACCAGCCTGGACCCTCATGCTAGGCGATCCCGGTCATCCTCAACAACGTCAAGTTCCTTATATAGTTCATATTTACGCCTGATTGTGACAAATTCATGACATTAAATGGTTGGATTTATTCCATATAGCCGTTTACCCTTCCTCGTCACCTCCATTCAGCCTCACCCCCTCCCCCTTCCGTACCCTAACATTTAATAACACTACCGCAATTCGTATTCCCTATATCCAACGATATACCTGGAGGCAATTTGCACACATCAGAGTACACTTATTTTTAATAGTCGCATTTAAAAGAACACTCGATAACTTGTAATGACAGTATGAAAGATTGCGTCTGTTAATGGTGCGACATTAAAGGCAACACAACACGCAAGAAAATAACAAAACCGAACGTGGCTTTTTTTTTTTTTTTTTTTTACAGGAATCTATTCAAGAGGTATATTTGCGTAGACTATATATATATACCATGTTAACAGATCTATAAAGAGTTGTTCACAGCTATTTAATCCATTGTAATGCTCCATATACAGCGCATGCAAAGAACTTGTTTATATGTGTATGGCAACTGCTGGCATTTCTGTAGTGATAGTAGACGACATCATGCACTTTCCTATCCTATGGGTCCACTTTTATCTCAAGTGACTTCTGTATCTGCGAATGTTAAAAGCTTGGCCTGCACAATGAATGGTCCAATAAATTAACCTAAGCATCGATTACCAATAGCAGTCTCCGCGCAGAGGATCATAAAATGCAAATTAGGCTAGGAATTGCAGTCTTTCCTCAGTGTACTATAATATGAGAATATGTATATGTTCTGATAATGCAGCATACATAATGATATTATAACATTCATGTCGTGAAACGTTACCATGGAAACACAAACGGTCACAATAACGTCGTCCGATTCTCTCACGTGACAGTTCCGAAGAAAAGAAAACGGTATGGGGATTTTAAAACAAATTTAAAACAAAGTTAAACCTTATTGACCTAAACCCAGTTTTTAAGTCGTAGGTCTATATTAAAATATTACAGATAACATTAATAGTGTAATGTTAGTTTGCGTCATGTCACGACCGGAGAACCCAACTGCAATATATGGACTGAAATAAATATAGGTGAAACTTTTCCACGTAGGAAGAGTACGGAGCGATTCGAGACAGGAAAAAGATTTGTACCTTGAAAAGCGGGACAGCTATCAGTATAAACGTGCACAACGAATGCACCCACCCCCTCCCCTCCCACCGCTCCCTATGTCCTCCTGTTACTTCCATCAAATTCAAGGAAGCTTGAAGTCACAACAATAAAAAGACTCTCACATTAAAATCACTGTACCTCATATGCATACAACACAAATCAACTGAAAAGAAAATATAAAACATTTCTTTAATTAAAAGTACAATCTTTCTATCAAACTTTTGAAAGATCGCATATGTTCCTTATATGCTCTTTATGTTCATCACATATGTTCCTTATATGTTCCTTATATGCTCGAATAGTAATGGTTTGCTGAATGTCTGTAAATAACTTGGAAAGTCTGCCTAAATACCTCAAGGAAAGTCCATTTCGATAACCTTTAGCAATTTTTTTATGATAGAAATTCGGGTTATAACAATACCATTTCAGTTGACTTTTAAGCCTAGTTTTTCACTTGAAAAAATCTGCAAAGAATGTTTAACACTAATTCCGGATATATATATTTTTTTAATACGCAATAATTCGTACAACGCAAACAACCAAGATTTACGATCTATATAGTGAACATGACACGAGACTATATGCAATCATTGAGAATGCATATGCATGACTGCAAGAAGACCGTGGCTCTGCTTGAATCAAGTCTAAAACGAACTGTGCGAAGTCAAGTTATCCTGCAAAAGAATGAAATATAACACCCAAACGAAAACAAAAATGTTAAGCAGTGGAAGATCAAATCCATCAAATAAATAAATGGAGAAATTAATTGAAACATTCGACACCCATCTATGTTCTGACTTTCAATTATGGAATAATCGCGATACCAGACAAAACTATTTGCACTTCAACCTCACACCCTGTCAAAACATGGTTTTGTAACCATTCAGCAAGAAATATTTTGGAATGTAAAATATTTGGTGAAAAAGTCAAGACTTATTGAGAAAAGCTACATTGAACATTCACATGAACGCTTCGACACGTGCGGCAAGAGTGCAGCCGAAAGGAGCCAGGGTGTGTGTGGGGGGGGGGGTGGGGGGTAGGGGATCCTGACCTCTCTTATACACCACTCTGAGCCCCATCCCTAGATCGTCACCTCAGCCAAGCGACTCCAAAATTCCACTTAAATTCGTCCTTTGCCCAAAACAGAAAAACCGGTTTGTGAATTACGATGATAGTTATGATTAATATTTTCGATAACTTTCTTAAAAGGTAATTAAATCCTACTTCCGATCCTATACTAGTAGTATGTGTGTCACTTATCCCATACTAAATTACAGATGAACTTAACTTTGATACATATTCTGTCGATAATCGATATCTATATTCTTCGATGTACGCGAAGACTCCCAAGGTGGGGGGGGGGCTAGGGGTTCAGGAAAATGTCGGTCATATTTTATTCTACTGTTTGAAAACACGTTTTTGTCATGACTCATTTCACCAAGACCGCCGACCATGAAAATACCGACCTCTCTAGTGACCATTACAGTTAGAGCTAATTAAGTTTAGAAAAAATCTATACTGTTTTCGGCAACAAGAATTCCCCTAAACTTGCCCTGAAGTGAAGAAAGGAACTATAAATATACCCCCCCCCCCCCAAAAAAAAAAAAAAACGTCCCAAGCGTTCATTTATTCATCGCCACCTGCAAAGTTCAGTTCAAAACGTTATACCGATCTGGTTATGTCGGAGTGTATCTTTATATATATATTATATCTATATACACCAGTAAAACAGTACTTTTATACGGTACACCACACGTGGGAATATTTTACTCACAACAAAAGAAACGATCTAGGTCAAGCAAATAGTGACCACGTCAAAATAAATTAATAAAACACTTTTAACCTGATTTTTTCGGCAGTTTTCAAAGTTAGTTCTGCGAGGTAAATGTTTGCACCCAATTGGTAACAAATGCTTAAAAGGCCGAATTATAGTCCAGAGAACATATATTTAATGACTTACGAATAGATTAGTTGACACAAACTCCCCCTCTAAATTTTTGACTGATTTATTACAATTTTCAACAATCACAATATGACAAGTTGCAGACAAGTTCCCATTTTAGAGAGTACGTTATCTTAGCCTTTATAAGCTATAAACTGTCAGTGAAGGTATAAAGTCTGCAAAGGTAGGCGTTGGTGCGGTATAGGCTGTGCCGGTTGGGCAAGGGGCAAATGTTCGGCGTCTGGTGGGACATGAAAACATTTATAGACCTATCCAAGTTTAATGGAACATAGATCTTTTGTCTGATATTAAACTATTCGGATGAGTCCTTTCATGGTCCTGCATTTCGTCATTTTTATTTTTACTAGGGCAGCTCTTTGTTTTTACTAAGGCTATGCACAAATATAGTTCAGCGTCGATTTCAATTAAAGTCCGTCGATGTTTACGCCGTGCTGGAAGACTTAAAGGATAACTGCAGGCAAGCAGAATATCAGTAATGATATACCAGAATCCAAGAAAAACATAATCATTTCAGTGCTAGTATTGTCTGTACAGTTTGTATACGATTTACAAGATATTTAAATTATCCGATAATTTTTTCCTGCTTCTTTAAGGCTATATACAAATTTATGATGACGTCGGTTCCTCGCGGTGCAGGCCTTTATTAATGTTAACTTCATTATGAACAACAGGATTCTTCAGCACCAAGTGTCCTCACTAAGTGTGTAAATTGTTATTAGACGCCATGTACAAGCATTGTGTTATCCTCTAGAGTTATGTAGTTAACTATTTCTTTGTGTTCCAGTTCAGATGTTTAAATGGTCATTTCTCCAACATTTAAATTATTCTAGACATAAAACCTTGACAGATAGCAGTGTCATTAAACGGTCTGCAACACATCAACATAACATGTTGTTATCCTCAAGTTATCCTTCAACGTGACATCAAATGAGTTAAATATACAGGCCACTCTCCATGCATGACCAAACCTCAGCGTATGGCAAGCCATGTGGGACAAACACCGCATAGTATATTAATTTGAATATATACGCGTATTAATTCGACTATATACGCGTATATACTATTAGCCAATCATATAAGGCTTAAATATATCAGCGTATTAATTCGAATATAGACACATGTTTATTCGAATACATATAAGGATCAATTCGAATACATATAAGGATCAATTCGAATACATATGAGGATTAACTAGAATATATACACGTATTAATTCGACTCTATACGCCTTAAATCATGTTTTTGTCTAGATCAAGTACGTTTGGCCTTTGTGTAGGTCAATAGAGACTAACTTCGCAATCTCTCATTTATTGCACTGGCGAGGCTACAATGTGGGTGTAAGCTATAACACATGCCATGCAGTTATTGTCTGATCTTCGTTAATTTAATTCGAATTATTACGCGTATATATTTGTATCAATACGAGGATATATTATGCGGTGGTTGTCCCATACGGCTTGCCATAAACGTAGCTCAACTTGCGGGGAAATACAAATATAAGTTTCAATGCCCGATTAAGAATTTTGAAAGTCTGTAGCAAGTTAAAGTATTTCTTTTCAAAAGCCTGCACGTCAGTACATATACACCAGTTGTGCGAATATTCTAAAAGCGCTTTTCCTTTTTGCCTCACGTTTAGTCTGTTTGTGGAATTAATAGATTAATCATCAAATTTATGTCCAATAAAACATCTAATCTAATCAATCAGTAATTCGATGGATAATAACATTTGTTTTTCGTTTCGGTCGATCTCCCTTTTCATTACACTGAGGGGTGAACCTCCGTCCATCAAATCTTTACAATACGTATAAACCAGACAACCTTAAACCCAGTTGATGTACTTTCTTGCCAATAAATCATACAGAGTTCAAAGTTACATGGACAGATGGAATACATTAATTTTCGAGGCCTGCCAAATTTTACGCTATTTATTGAAGAAACAAAATAAGAAGTTGTTAAGCCCGAGTGATTGAATTTGTTTATTTTTATCATTGTTACAGATAAATACGTGCAACAATGCAGTCGAAATGCTAGACATCTCTAGATGACAGATGGCTACTTTACTTATTGTAACAACTTGTCCTATCTCGTATGTGTGGTGTATCATCAGCTCAGTGGGTTGCGATACTACACAAAGCATAAAAGACCTTACTAAAACTATATTAAATAAGATATTGTGACTCACCAAAATGGTCCAAAAGGCTCCTCTTACTCTCCCTTAGCTGACAAGATCACGAAACAAGTCACCTTGTAGCTTTCTGTAGCTCTAGGGTCTCTTGGTACCCACCCCACCCCACCCCCCTCCCACCCTTTCATTCATTTCCTTTTTCCGCTCTTCAAGTAAAAATTGGTTCTTGCGTATCATATCGACAAGATACAGACAAAGCAAACACATAACAAAGAAACAACAACAACAACAAAACAAAAAGCATAAGCAAAAAAAGTACTTAGCAACCGTTGCACCCTCTTAAAGGGATTTTGTATCCTAACACATCAACCGTCCCACTCTCCCGCACTATCTTTAAATACTGGTCATTTTCTCCGAAGGCATCCCCCCCCCCTTTAGGGGTCGAATAGGGTCACTCACATCACATCGTACCCTAACAAAAATTTGTTAAATTGGTGTCATTACTTACAACTAAGTTTTGTCTACAATGCCATCCACTATTATCATAACCACACAGTATAAGTATCAGTCGAAAAGTATCACAAAAAAAATATGAAATTGCATAAACGAAACATCTTACAAACATTTCAGCTTAGGCCATATAAGGGACACAACAATTTTAGCATACTACCTGTATGTTTATTTATTGACTATATTTATAGCTGTATTCTAATCTATCAATACAGAGTTCAAATGGAAAGAAGAGGTGGGCACTCAAAGCTACTTTGAAGCGCCGTCTGTTCTTGTCAGCAGGACACATTAAATTTGGGAAGTAATTCACTGGTTATTTCCTAGAAATGGTCTCAATGATCGATAAAATCCCTCAGCGGTACTACGGCAGCTTGAGTTGATAGAAACGAAATCATTTTCAAAGAATTACAAGCAACTTTATATACTTTACTGTTATTTATTAATGTTTTCATCCAGCGTGTGCATCTAGTACTTTAATCAAATGTAATTTTATGGGATATACGTTAAGGGGCTTGTTTATTTCTTGTTTCACGTTGATGTGATTGGGTGGCGAGGTGCTGGTGTGGCATGGGGTGAGAAGTGGCAATGTGGGACCAATGCTGATCTATTTGATAGATATTTGTGCTACACAATATCTACGGTACATAATTAATCTGAGATCAGATTATATTGATTTTGCCACAATCTAGTTAGGTATCCTATACGGTACATTAACGAACATGCAAGCTGCATGTTGGATTCCATTATAAACACGCACAAACCGATGCCTACATCATGAATGTCTAAATCATATTTTGCAGTTTTGACAGGTTCCCTATAACATAAAAGGCTACAATCACATTATTGTAATGTGGTATTTCTCTTCCACAGAGAGTAGCCGTTTTACAAGGAGTGTGTAAATTTAAGGTCTGTTGATCAACAAATCAACACGGACACCGGTTTGTTTTTAAACACCGCAGGCTGGCTTCGAAGGTACGACTCGAGTAGGCCTACATAATTGAGTACCGTAATATATACTGCGCTGTATTACACTGTTGGTATGGCCTGTACTATGTGTTTCAAACTCCTTTTTCTGTGTTTTGCTGCATACAGCATGGTTTACGTATCGTAGACTATACAGTTGGGTATCCGATCCGGATAATACATGATTGAAGGAAGAGAGGTACGGATAACCGAGGTATTTATTGTCTATGATAGTTATGTAGCATTACCAGTCACATCATATGCTTGTAACTATAGGCAAATAAAACAATTAGGCCTAAATGTACATTTAGCCTAGACCACAATTTTTTATACTTTAATTTGAGAAACGGAACTGAAGTTGTTCTTGTCATTAGTAGTGAGGCTTGTATTAAGTGTACAAAAAAAACAGTGTGAGTACAAATTACGGTGCGAGTACACTTTACATTACGAGTACCATTTACAGTGTGAGTACAATTAACATTACGAGTACAATTTACAGTCTGAGTACAATTTACATTAAGAGTACAATTTATATTACAAGTACAATTTACATTACGAGTACAATTTACAGTGCAAGTACAATTTACATTACGAGTACAATTTACAGTGCGAGTACAATTTACAGTGCGAGTACAATTAACATTGTGAGTACAATTTACATTACGAGTACAATTTACATTTCGAGTACAATTTACATTACGAGTACAATTTACAGTGCGAGTACAATTTACATCACGAGTACAATTTACATTACGAGTACAATTTGCATTACGAGTACAATTTGCATTACGAGTACAATTTACAGTATACGAGTAAAATTAACAGTGCGAGCACAATTTACATTACGAGTACAATTTACATTACGAGTATACAGTTTATATTACGAGTACAATTTACATTACGAGTACAATTTACATTACGAGTACAATTTACAGTGACAGTACAATTTACAGTGCGAGTACAATTTACATTTCCATCCGCAATTGCGGAAGCCTATGTGAGTACTAGTGAAACGCTCAGTAAACGTGCATACTTTTCCGTATCTTCGCACTGGTATAGATCTGTTCTAAATGTTCAATATGTCTGAGAAAATGCGATTATGCACATGAGTACAGGTAATCATGCTAGAATACCACCCGATACACACAGAGAACACAGCAACTACAGCTGTATACATCTCAGTTTGTGCGCCATAGTAAAAATTGAAATAGTACTGATAAATCGGTTGCATGTGCTATTACTAGTATTAGGATTACAGTAAGATTCGAGGATATGTGTTATTCCAACCAATCCATCTTGATGCATTTGTTGGGTTTACACATAACCTCAGTTCTTACTGTAATCCTAATAGCACATGCTAACGATTTAATTAGCACGATTCCATGTTTTACTGTGGCTACAGTGGCTTTACAGTAGTTACTGTATAATATATGTGTGAATCGGTCGAGAATCAGAATACTAGTATACGACACTCTTTATAGTGTGAAAGAAGTTGAGGATAATGTACAATCTTATTGAAACTACATAATATGACAAGATATCTTCATCGTGCCGTTTGTACAGAAATGTACATTAGCGATATCTGATTGATCAGAGATTGAGCAGTGGAATAACATTTCGAAAAGCAATTAGTTCCGTTAACTTGTTACAATCATAATTATGTCATCCCATCTGTTAGCTTGTACATTATACCTGGAATATATTCAAGCAGCGTATAAAAGAAGTAAATGATTTATTTACCGTGACATCCATTGACTCCAGTATCAATTAAATGTTCCTCCCGATAAACAGGAGAAGTTGCCATTCTTTGGGTTCATTTCATACACTAGTGAATTTCACATCTGGTGCTGAATTTGACAACTTGTCTTTTTGTCGTATGGTTGCATATAGCAGGACGCCTTTTCTGTATGTTCTGCATGCAAGGACGTTCCGGAGAAGAGGATCGGGTTTGTGAATCCAAACAATAACAAGTTTCAAACTAATCATCTGTGTCAAAACAAATTTAGCTGAGAAAAATTAGAAAAGTGATCAGCATTCCTAAGCTGTTATTCCATAATACTATAGCCACCCCAGTGCAACCCCCACCCCCTTCCCTTCCCATCCCACCTTTCCCATCCCACACTTGTCTATACCTTAAAGGAAATATGTTGCTCATTGGGGTGGTGGTGGGGGGGGGGGGGGGAGTTGGTATATGTAAGACAAGACTGTGAGAAACTGCACGGTTCTATTTTGGTACCTATATATACTGTAACATTCACCCTACCTCTCATAATTCTATCACATTTTTGTTTCTTATATGGTGATGTTCACGCCATGGATTTACGTTTTGTACAATGTTGGACAGATACGTCGGATCAATGTCAAGCCTAAGAAAATGGTGTGGGGGAGGGGGAGGGTCAGGTTGATTACAACCCCGGGCCTCGGGGACACTTACGAGTATCGGGACAATATGGAGGAAGCAAGAGAAAAATAAGGGATAAAGAATATGTGTATTCTCATTTTCATAATATAGCCTGCTTTAGTGGAAAAAAACTTAAAGTTACGAAAAAAAGGGCCCGATGACATAATTCTCCCCACAACCCTGCCTGGCTTTTGCAGTCCCTCTGGCGAGATTTGACCAAGGTTTTGTGAAAACAAAACATGCAAGGCACGTAATTGTTACATGAAAAGGCAACAAATTACCGTAGTGAACACGAAATTGCAGAGTTTATGTTTTTGAAAAGAGGGTAATAAGATTTTTTAACGTTGCCTCCCACCGATTTCCGTTTCCACTTGCACTTTACAATATATGTTTATATAAAGTATATGTCATATCAAATGTTCTTCACGTCACATTGTAATACCTACAAATATCTGTGTTTGATTAAAGAGGTGCACAAATTAGTAGTGAAACGTGAAACATGTGGAAATGACTTTCACGTCAAGCCATATAGTAACACGCTCGTTACAAGGAGGTATACCCTTGTATAGGTTTAGTGTGGCTTCTTGTGAGGTTATACTTGCCGATATGTATAAGTATAAACACATTTTATCCCATCAGTTTTTTAGGATAACATTTCGTACTAGACAATGGCACTACGAAAAGCCCTACGCAAAAAAAAAATCAATATAATCTAAGAAAACAAACAAAATCTAACACCAAACCATTATATTCAAAACCGCCACCCCACCCCCCCCCCCCCTTGAAGGTATTTTACAATTGCTTTTCTGAAGATACAGTGAGATCTATCTTATTTTATTCTGATTAAACCAAACGCGAGACTTGTTACGGTGTCGCAACTATACAAATGTCGCCCCAAGAATAATGGAGAAGGATTTGTTCTTTTGTCATAAGAAGTGCGTTGTCCCTATGTATTCTGTAAGTGACACGGAACCTTGGTCATATCTCATTACAGGTTTTCGTTGTCGGTGAATAACAGCTGAAATTATTTTGCCCTCCGGTGAAACGTGTCGCGACAACATATACTTTCTTTTTCTGACATTATTCCTTTCAAAGCTTGTCAAAATATGTCTTTTGTGTATGTATGTGTGTGTGCTACCGCCTTGTTCCACTGTATTTTTGCAAATGATACATGGTAATATGTTGTACCTGTAAACTCGCGACCTCTATTATACCACAACTCATCAACTGCTAGCTCTATAGGGATTATAATGTTTTCAAGTTCTTGATTACTAGTGAGAAAATGATCTTTTCAATCAAGATATAACGATACGAGGAAATATTTCAGACTATTTGGATTTCTGAGTATTAGGGCAATGGAATTCCCCCATTTCGATAATAACATGTTTTCATAATCATAGAATGTGTATATATCTTGTCTAACGCGTTAACCCCCCCCCCCAAACCCCTCCAGTAGACACCCCACCACCTCTTCCGCACCTCAAGTAGGCTATGCTAGGCTATAGAAGAAACGATCAAGCACGTTAACTTTTCGTGAAGCTTTTGCGCGCCTTTTTTTGCGTCATAAAACCACAAAGAATATTACCAGGCAGTTTCAAAATGTGTTGTTTCTATGATTGGGTTGAAGCTGAAATCTCCGAGAAAAGGATTCGAATCTCCGCCTGGAATCGCTCCTGGGGGTGAGCCCGAAATTGATCTTTCGAGCTGGGATTCAATTTTGTGGGTACCAACACTTATGGATGTGTCTACTCCCCTCAAAAACAACTTAGGAAAAGAACTTTTGAAATGTTTTCATTAGTTTTGGGGAATCACCTTTACCTGCTGTGGATGAACGCTTTATGCCGGTAGCTTTGCACCCATGGGGTCATTCCTCGACCCCCCCCCGCCCCAACCACCATAGAATCCTGCCTCATACCCCCAAAGAGTGCGTGTACCACAGGTTCAGAAACGCAGGGCAAAAGTATGTCACCTCAACACAAGACTCTGCCTACATAGCCAGAATGTATTTTTATACGTCATCTTTGAAATGGGCGATGCATAAACTTGCTCACTGGCAATCGGTCGTGAAACTAGGGCAATACAAATCAGACCAAAATGTGCGCAGGTAAGTTGTGATATTACATAAATATCAACTCTGAGATATCTTTCAATATTTTCCTCTTCTGCATTTCCTTAGGGCGATAATATATATATATATATATATTGTAATCAGTTTTTATCTCATAATCCGTCTCCTCTTTATAAATCGATGTCGGTTATTTCGTTGAAATCACTCAATGGTGTGTACCGGGGGTCCTATTTTAAGTTCAATAAGGACGTTATAAACGTTTTTGGATTGGAGCTTTATAGATGGGCTGGTAAAGACCCCCTAAGCCACCAGTCGCCGTTACAATTACACGGGGTCCCGAAGGGACGAAGGTCTGTCTATATGTGCCACGTGTTTATGGCTAGAGAGGTGACAAACATTGGTCATTTTCATGCAATTGACCAATTGTCCTGTAGCTTAATGGGTACTCATGGTGACCACAAACACCAAGAACTCTTGGGAAACAGCAGAAAAATTTGACCCAATCCTAAAAGCATTTGTACACAGCTTAAAGAGTACCGGCATATCTTTCATTCAAAAAAAAAAAAAAAAGCTTCAACATTCAAACACAAGCAAAAGCTGTAGATAATTGGACTGTATTTGCACTATAGCCCACATAACAACTGCAAAATGAAAGGGAAAACAGGAAGAATAAGCCTACATAATAAAACATACATTTTCGGTTTCTGTTAGTATCATATTCATTCATCGATTTTTTTTGCATAACATAAATGTGAAAGACATAATAAGATAAACTATAACTTACAGATCATAATTCCCTTGAAAAATATGTGATATGTACTAATACAAAACTCTATTTGACATAGCCTATAAGTAACGCATTTTAAATGTTAGATTCAGTTAAAACCACGCTAATTCTTCATGCATGCATGGTAAATTTGGTAAAAGAAATTTTCTCACCAAATGTTTTACAAAACTGGCAAAAATTGACAAAGCAACTATGAAACCAAGGCCATAGAACAGTTGGTAAACAAAAAATTACAACAAGCTAAGCGCAATGTTACACAACATAATGACTGTTTCAGCGTTTGTATTTTGTTATTTGTAACGTCCTTATATCACAGCTGGCTTTGTAGACATAGAGGAATAGGCTTCTTATGATACAGAAGTCTTAGGAGTGCAAGCAAACACCAGAAGGAAGAGGGGTGGGGGGGGGGTGCTGTCTTACTCGAATGGTTAGTACTGGTTATCCGTTTGACGCACACAGATATCGATACACAGTTTACTGATAATAAAAGAAAAATACAGATTCCCTTTAACTTACCAAACAAATAGTAAAGTGCGATTTGATTTCTTCAGAGTATCCACAGTAACAGGGTAAATTATGCATTAGGGGGAAGCTTTCTTTCTGGATGTTAATGGTAAATATTCTTGACGAAGTCAGTTGTGTGGTATTTAAAATATATTAATAATAATAATGATGATAATAAATTGTCTTCGAAACATCCGGATAGTCCCAGGCAAGCAAAAACAGCTGCTACTGACATATACCAAAAACATCTGGATCGGAGTATAAGATGAGATTTTTGTATTGCGGCAGACGGAGACATGAATGGGGCATATACTAGTCACGGTAGGAAGTGGAGATCTATTGGCTATCATCGCTGTCATCATTCGAACTGTTGGGAGGCAGGGTGTAGGAGCCGGGGGGCATTGAGGGCACGTGCCCCCCCCCCACTATTTTTCCAAAATAGCAAATGTGCCCTACTGGCAAATAAAATGTGCCCCTTTAATGAAGAACTGCCTTTTGGATATCTTAAGCCTTTGTTAATTTTAATATTTTATTTTACTAACGGTATTTATTTTTAGTCTGTACATGCTATTTCTAAAATTGCATCCCATATCTTTTTGTAGCACGGTTTATAATAAGCAATCTCAATAAAAAGTATTGATAGCATACTAACACATCATGTATATTTAAGTGATATGGCCGGTGTGTATCGGTTTATAGCATAACGAGTGGTTATGGAATGAGAAAGTGCCCCTCTGATGTTGTGCCCCCCCCCCACTTTTTGGAAGCTTCCTAACACCCTGTTGGGAGGTCTGTACACACAACCAAAGATAAGCTTTTCCTTACTCTATAGGTGTATTCGTTTCAATGAATATATAAGTTATACGACCCTCGGAATCGTATTGTAAACTCCATGTATGTTCCTAATATACCTTCATACGTTTCCAAACATGAGTTATATGTTTTCATACACTTATAGAATTCGATTACTCTAGTATAATTCAGTCAATGTATGTATATAGTGTCTCACTTTCAGAGCTATTATAATATAGTACATTGTATTGCTGTAAGTACTCGCACTTAAGCTTACAATCGTTCGGCTTGCACGTCGTTCAACATGGCGTCATTTCATAAAGGTTACTCACTTTAGGGAGAAAGTGAAACACATTAACGCGTATACAGGAAGCTAATTAATAAAGCAAGGCGAAATGATAGAACATAAATTTCTACGTTCATGTTTAATTTAAAGAGGCTGGTTCTCTGATTAAAATGTAGTCTCATCAATAACGATGTCATACCCAGTTTGTTATTGGCCTATATAGGATGAGCTATATGATATGTTAAAATTATAGTCTAATCTGGATAAATCTATTCTGAAGTAATAAAGAGGAACATGATCTATGCATCCTAGTGAAGTTTACAGTCAATTCCGATACACAGTTTTTGAGATAACATCATTTCTTGTTGGTACAAAATGTGAGCTCGAATCAAACAGGTATATGACGTCATAAATGCCAATATTTTGTTATTTCACTACTGCCTTGGATTAATGGTGCTTTAGGACTAAATCTCATTCTTTGGTATAATGTTCACTTCATGTCCCGGCCAACCTAATCCAAGTTCAGAACAATAATAATGTGAGGAAAAAATTAAGAAAAGTAAAACAGTTTGTTGTCAGTGTGAAACTGTGACGTGCTTGAAGTTCACTTGTAGCGCAGTGCACTACCATCAGCAACTAGGAAACCGAATTTACCAATTAGAAGCAAAATTCCTCGAGATGTTTGGAATGTAATGTTCCTCTTTCATCAATGAAAATGGTTATAAACTTTATAGGTCATATAGGTGCTGATGTTTTGCATCAGAAAAGCAATAGACAGAAATATGAACATCTCTTGTTACAATTAGTAAAAGATAAATTAACAAACCAAGGGGATTATATAGTCAGTCTCGAAAGAATTCATGCCTCTTGCAAGAATGTTCGATCTCGAGATAACCCTGCTCGCTGTACCCTTGTATTTCCTTCTTTCTCGGTTCTGCTTCAGTCACACAGTTCCAAGAAAGTGACATGATTTGATAATGTCATTGACTTTCGAAACTCTCCCCCCTTCCCTGCAATCGTGGATAATATTTAAGGTCATTGCATATAGGCCCTCAGAATTTCGACGATAAAACAATTTACAACAGCCTGTAATTAGATTAGAAATGTCAGCATATTGTCTTAACATCTGGGTTCCAACTATTCAGGTGGCCAATCATGCATGCTTATGCTTTATAGTTTCACTATTAGCAGGAACGCGAAAAGGTTTCGTTTTTCTTGTTAGAAGATGATTTTTACATTGTTCTTTTGAAACCTCATTAAGTAATTATCAAAAAAATAATTTGTTGAAAGGGTCGTAAAAAAGAAGCACCTTCTTCCTGGAAACGGAGGATGTCGCAATGACATCGACTTGGAAAGTTTTATAATTCGAAAATAACTGAATGATATCAGAACAACAACGTTAGTTAGTAAAATGATAAAAGATAATTGAATGACTTAGCTTAATTGCTCTCGTGATGTCATTGAATGTGTCAAACAGACTTTCAATTTCGGGAAGAAAACTTTCCATAAGTGAAGTGAAAACACTTAAACGGAAGTCCAAGCTTCTGATGTCTATATATGGGTACGTATGAGTAATAATCGTGTACGTGATCAATTATGTCATACCTTAAATCAGCCTTAATGGTATGATGCTGATCAAATTGCAAACGATGAGAGGGTGGGGGGAGGGGCGTTATTCATTTTTCGTATGAGATGTAACTAAAACACAATACTAGTACCTTTCGCTTCATCTGCTGGATACTACATGTGGCAAAATTAACTCTTATTATGGTCTCTTGTTCTGTTGAGCTGTCCTTTCAGGAATCGCAGACTAATGGACAATATCAACTTCATTGCTTTAGTATCAATTTGTTCAATGAACTGAAAACAAAAATTCTTTAATTTGGGTATTTTATTTTATATCCTTTGGAGAATTGCATAATGCAGATAAATGAAACCCTTACTGTAGCCTGGCCTTTTCCTCTTTGAATACGGAAATCCACAAATCCACAAATGTTAGTGTTTGAAGCATACAAATGAATGGATGAATGAACGAATAAACGATAGGTGAATGAACTCGATCATGAATAGATGAATGAATGGCAGAATAGATGGATGCATGCAAAACGAACGAACGAACGACTGAATGAATGAATGCATAAATGAATGATTGAATGAATGTATAGATGGATGGATGGATGAATGCATGAACGAACGAACGAGCGAATGGATGAATGAACGAATGAACGATGGGCGAATGAACTCATGAATAGATGAATGAATGAATGCATGAAAGAATAGTTGGATGCATGCATGCAAGAACGAACCAACGAACGAGTGAATGAATGAATAAATGTATGAATGAATGAATGAATGGATGGATGGATGAACGAACGAACGAGTGAATAAATGAATGAATGAGTGAATGAATGAATGAATGAATGAATGAATGAATGAATGAATGAATGAATGAATGAAGGAATAGATGAATGAATGGATGGATGGATGGATGCACTAACGAACGAACGAACGAATGAACGAATGGATGAACGAACGGACGAAAGAATGAACGAATGAATGAATTTTTTAGCTATGCATTAGTATTGTTTTATTGTACCGTAACAGATGCCTTTGCAGTATCGTTGTAAGTTACTTCAGGGACGTAGCCAGGGGGAGCAGTGGGAGCAACTGCTCCCCCCTTTCAGTGTCGAGAAAATGTTAAAAACTGTTGTTTTTTGCATGGTATTTGTCAGTGCTCATTTGATCTTTAATACTCGTCAGCTTCGTTAACTCGATTATAATAGTAGTAACATTCAGGCTTACTGATTCAGCTACTTAGTTTGGCAGATGCAATTAGCTAAATTTAGCCTATAGCCTATTACCAGCCTAAAGTTGGCCACTGCGTGATAAAATACATATATACTACCTTACCGCACTCGATGGAGTGTCACGAACCGTTTGCACACCGACGACGACAACGTGCGTTCGCATGCTTTCTAAAATTCGTCATAAGTTGTTGCACGAACAGCATGTTATGAAACTAAGCTAGCAATCGTACGTGATTGAAAGGGGGAGCAGTTGCTCCCACTGCTCCAGCCCCCCCCCCCTCCCTTGGCTACGTCCCTGATATGTTAACGATGAAACTGGCAAAACATTGCACCAGATCGCATGTTAGGACTTTCAATTGTTCAAATTTCTCAAAGGGGAGGGGACACCCCTTCCCTTACACCCTCCCCAAATCAATCGCAAAATGTGCTCCCCCCCCCCCCCACCCCTACTTACAAATTTCTGGCTACGTCACTGAGTTACTTTGACACGTTCGTCTACAATCCCTGTGTGGTATGTAACTATAGGTTTAAAATCGGTTATAAATTGTTTCTTGGAAAAAGCTCTTTGTTCAAATTAGAATTTGATCCTAATCGGTGTCGCAGAAAAACACAACTTAGATCATGTGATACATAATGATATCGGAATATATGTAAGTCGAGCCTTACATTCACAAGCTGGTATCAATGGCCTAATTGCTCTTTCCTCATTTCCAGTTTTTTTTCTATTTTTCTGTGGATAATGAGCTCATTGGTGAAAACAGATATGTGATCTAAGGGGGAAAGGTACTTTGTGTCTAGCCACAGCCAAAGACTATAGATTTAACGGACTAAATGTATCTTCAGTTAACAGACTATAAAGTATACGAATTGACCAGAAGGGATTTTACAAGTTAGTTGCCTCGTCATTTCCGATTGCCTCATTGGCCGCATTCTGGTAATGGAAAAAAAAAACAACAATAAACTACAAAAGAAGAAACTGCCTTCCTCTCATATCGTACGTTGCTGCGTAGATATCCCTGAAGGTCACACAATCCCATCCTAAATAAATTAACAGATTTTTTTATCACGGCTGCACTATTTGAGTATATTACCCTGCAATGATCACTTAATGTACACCGTTTATGATAAATTAAACATCACTGAATGTTAGCTTCCCCGTGTCGAAATGCATCCTAAGCCAATCTTCATCCCACATAGGGAAGCATATATTTAGATCACGGTTACCGTTGGATGTAGAACAGTTACAAAACTTCCAGCCTCCACCGGGATTCGAACCTGGGCCTCCCGTTCTGTACGCGGACACCCTAACCACTAGGCTATGGACGCTGATTGTATGTCCAGAGGTTCGAAACCGGTAAGGAAGGTCGAATTTCCACTGTAGGCGTTTGTCACCTGTATCGAACAATACTAGTTCTATTTTTGGTGACATATTTTGCCTTACTCTAGAGATCAAACATGATGCTAACCAACTCGAAATCATTTGTGATTCCAAAAGCCGGATCTCGAAAGAGATACTTTGAACAGACTTTATGTTAATGAAATGAGCTAAACGACAAAGGCAAATGAATATATATAAATGAAAATCGTAATGAGTTGGAAACTCAAGAACAGTGAAAAAAACTTCCAGCCTCCACCGGGATTCGAACCTGGGCCTCCCGCTCTGTACGCGGATACCCTAACCACTAGGCTATGGACGCTGATTGTATGTCCAGAGGTTCGAAACCGGTAAGGAAGGTCGTAATTCCACTGTAGGCGTTTGTCAACTGTATCGAACAATACTAGTTCTATTTTTGGTGACATATTTTGCCTTACTCTAGAGATCAAACATGATGCTAACCAACTCGAAATCATTTGTGATTCCTAAAGCCGGATCTCGAAAGAGATACTTTGAACAGACTTTATGTTAATGAAATGAGCTAAACGACAAAGGCAAATGAATATATATAAATGAAAATCGTAATGAGTTGGAAAATCAAGAACAGTGAAAAAACTTCCAGCCCGGGGTTCGAACCCGGGCCTCAAGGACCTTCCTTATCGGTTTCGAACCTCTGGACATACAATCAGCGTCCATAGCCTAGTTGGTTAGGGTGTCCGCGTACAAAGCGGGAGGCCCGGGTTCCAATCCTGGTGGAGGCTGGAAGAATTACACTGTTCTGGTTTTTCCAACTCACAAAAAAATAATTTGTTGAAGGCCGTCGTTACAACAGAAGCACCTTCTTCCCGGAAACGGACGATGTCGCAATTACATCGACTTGGAAATTTAATAATTCGAAAATAACTGAATCATATCAGAACAACAACGCTAGTTAATTAATAAAAAGATAATTGAATGAATCAGCATAATTGGTCTCGTGATGCCATTGAATGTGTCAAACAGACTTTCAATTTCGGGAAGAAAACTTTCCATAAGTGAAGTGAAATCCAAGCTTCTGATGTCTATATATGGGTAGGTATGAGTAATCATCGTGTATGTGTATCAGTTATGTCATACCTTAAACCAGCCTTAATGGTACGATGCTGATCAACTTGCAAACGATGAGAGAGGGGGGTGCGGGGAGGGGGACGTTTTCATTTTTCGTATGAGATGTAACTAAACCACAATACTAGTATTTTCGCTTCATCTGTTGGATCCTACAAATGAACGCAGAATACGGTTTCTCGCTCTGTTCCAACGAGAGATCGAGATTTTTGGCATCGTTTTTGATTGATTAAAAGAATAACAGATATACATAAGCTCAATCGAGGTTCAATAGTTGAATGGTCATGCATGCATGGGTTGGCAAGCTTTGAAATGACAAATTTTGCCGCGGACCCATTTGTCATCATGGACCCCTAAAAAGTTTTTTTTAACAGGGAACTATAACTTATCCTCGCGACACCGTCACCGACACAGTTACCGACTATCACCGACACAGTCACCGACACCGACACAGTCTTTGATACAGATACAGTCACCCACACCGTCACGACACCTACTTTTTGCAGCTTGTCGGCGAATCTTCTTCCTTATCATTTAGCTGCAATGTCATAGTTTGTTTGTTGTCGACCTTTCGTTTGATACACTTCCCGTTAGGATATTGAACGGAAATATATATGGTTATTCATGAACATGTAAGCGATCGTACACAACACTGTCCAATGCTGGTATACATGTGTTTAGTGGTGTGTCACAGACAATTCAATTGTTTTATTAGAGGTTAAACTAATCAAAGGTTCCTATCCCAGATGAAACGTTTCCGATTGTTGCGCAATGGGTTTTTTATTTTGATAAAATATTTAACTTATTGTGATATTTTGTTGTTTTTTTTACTCGCAAATGTTAATCGTTTTCAATGCATCTTGACAGGCGCCATGAAGGCCACTTGGATAAAATTCACACAGTTGTTTTGCTAAAAGAAAATACTAGCCCTGAGAAAAGGATAACGATAAAGAAAACTAAAAGAAGAAATATAGCTTTCATGGAGTCCTACATAAGTCATAAAAGAAATATCATTTACAATTTAGTAACTCTAGGGCCACAGTGCTCGTACACCCACCAACCCATCGACGGAGAGCTGTTATTAATATCTGACCATGGACACATATACATTCCAAGACCATAGACCGGAGTTCGAAGGTGCGGGAGATCTACAACTTAACGAGGAGCGAAATGTTTGAATCCTTTTAGCTTGCAGTGAAACAAACCCAACATTTTTGTGGCACCATTCGACAAACTATAAAGTCGGCTTTTTTATAGGATGCGAACCATAGCCTATAACATAACATATTATGTGGCTTTGTACTGTATTTGTAAGCAGAGTATCATCAGTAGGGTACCATCTGGTATACTGGACCTGTAAACCATCGTTGCAAATAAAATATTAAGATGCAAAACTACATTGGCAATATTGGCAAATTCAGACACATTGTAAAATCTACATTGGGCATGATCCCCCTCCCCCTCCCTCCCCTCCCCTCCTCGATATACAAATATACACATACCTGTGGTACAGTTTGACTATACGGACCTGAAACAGACTTAAGAATGGTTTGTAGATCCTCGATAAAAGTATCTACATCTTAGCAACAGTAAGAATAAATCATTTTTTATTTTGCTTCGATAATTCAAATTTCAGAGGATATACAGCTGTTATCCTGACTGTGGTATAGAGTTCAGTTTTTTCAAAGGTGCGTCCCTTATTTTGGTCTGGTATACAATTGACATTACAACCTGTAATACTCGTAGAACATTTGTTTGCTCTTACATGTATCGTTTATATAAGGTTGAATAGCAGGTTGTGCTCGAATGGAGATTCTGCTGAGTCCAGTTGAATTTCGAATTATAAGGTAAGTTATAAGTGCATTCAAATTAAACGACAATTTAAACCTTGAGTCACGTATATACGGTACTGTATAGATTGCATACATAACATGTTGTCAGGGGTGAAACATTCAACATGGCTGCATTCGAAGTCAGATCAGTGGCATAACCACTGGGGTGTCGGGCTCCTACCCCCTCCCCAATATGTGTCTGGTTCCCCATGCCCCACCCCCCCCCCCGAAAAACTGTTTATTTAATAGGTTCTGCCTGCCAAATCCCTCCACAATGTATTGGGTATCCTAGCTACACCCCTGGTCATGCACAGAACCAAATCAGTGGACTCTGAAACAGAAAAGAGCTAATTACCGTATGTCATTATACTATACAGTTTAACAATATATGCTCGAGAGAATGGTTTACCTATAACTTTATCCCCCCACGAACCCCCTGTGGATGTCAGAGTTGTCCACGAACCCCCAACTTTTAAAGTCACGATCTGAGTCATTATTATACTATCATACGCATAACAGTGCTCCGTAAAAGATGAAGTTCATAGTGTAATATTGTAATGAAAAAAAAATCAAAAGAGTTTGTCGATAGGTACAACTTTTGTACATTACTAAATTATATGATATATCAGATTTTAGTTCAACAAAAAGAACTCTAGTTTTGACTTCAGAAACGTCTCACGAACCCCCTGGGATGGACTCACGCACCCCTGGGGGGTTCATTCACCCCAGTTATAGGGAACCCCTGCTCTATAGAGAGAATACACTGGTTGTAATGTTTGCAGAATCACTGATATTGTTGCATTACAGACAATTATATTGTTAGTATACGAGAGTCAAGGTCAACGTCAATGTGCAGGATCACGATTTGCGATAAAGGTTAATCAAAATTTCCAAACTAGTTTATGAGAACGAATCTAATTCCTTTTTCTTTTTTTTTCGGGATGACGACCTGGGTTTACAACCCCTGCTGGTGTTTTTTTTTCCAAATGTTCACCCAATTTGTATGGCAGACCATGAAGTGTAACAATAACAATGACCTTGAATGTAAGTCTTCCAAAAATATAGGAGTTCCAAGACTCCTCCTCCCTCCTTCTCCTCCCTCCCACTCCTCCCTTCCCCACTCCTCCCTCCCATCCTCCCTCCCCTCCCCTCCCCCTCCCCTCCCTTCCCTTCCCCTCCATTCCCCTCCTCCCCTCCCGTTCTTCTCTGTTGTATCCGTGTTGTCCCTTTTCAGGGGCATGATTATATATGGTTTCATTTGACCGCTCCTTGACTTCTAAGACAACCCTGGTTTACAGACGTACAGTATAGACTTTCAGTCGCCATCCAATACTTCCATCGAGGAAATCATGTGATGATCTCGATACACTAAACTTGACGAACTTGCGAATTTTTTGACATGAGTAAACAGTTTTCCATAGCTAGGCCTAAGAATTAGTACGGTTATGTAATTGACCTCCATGAAACTCGTCGACTAAGAGAAATCAAAATGAACGCGACCTTATAACTGCAAATATATGTCAAATAAGCGACAGGAGATGGACGAGGAGGCGTCGGGAGCCCGGTTGTGCCCCGGGGACAAATATGTCACCGGTCACCCTTGTTTGCTTCCTTCATAATTATATCCCTCATTTTCCCGGGCATCTGAATTGATTGCGGGCAGCGGAGCTGCACTCCTGAACCCATCTGGGCTGTAAGGAGGTAAAAAAAAGAATTGAGAACAAGTACAGCTCACTGCCGTCTCACGTCATGACGTCATAGAAACCGGCGGAGTATATCCTGTGATGGATCTCCAATAATCAGCCAATTGTGGCCATGATGCTTATTCCATTATGTATTCTAGTCTCACCTCATACTGTCAGTACAAGTGTTTTTAAGCGTGGCATGAAAGTGCAGGGTATAAATCAAATTGTCCCAACTGAGGGCAGTGATGTTCATTGTCGTTTACACGCTTATGGATTGTGACGTCAGAAATAGAAACCACGAATGTAATGCTCCCTGATTCACTATTTCTAATCTGTTTTGATTTATCAGCTTCCTCAGTTATACGAGTCCATTTTGTTTATTTTAATATTTTAATGATCGAGAGATTTTCCGCGAAACCGGTAACGACAACTCGTCATTATATGGCTATATACCGACTATGGCTTTTTGGTTAACCCAGATTTAAAGAAAAACCGCGATAGAGAGAATCGGGCTTAGACGGTGCAGGCTTAGTTATTGCCATATCCACAATGTGGTTGCTATGAGATTTTGAAACGTAATCTACTGTCTAGTAAACCCACAATTAATGAGATATATGCTACAGTTATTTATTAGCAGAGATACGGTTACGAACAAAGACGACCCACTTCTCTCACTCATTTACACACACACACCCATATATATATATATATATATATATATATGGTTTCTATATATATATATATATATATATATATATATATGAAAATCGTAATGAGTTGGAAAATCAAGAACAGTGAAAAAACTTTCAGCCTCCACCGGGATTCGAACCACGGGCCTTCCGCTCTGTACGCGGACACCCTAACCACTAGGCTATGGACGCTGATTGTATGTCCAGAGGTTCGAAACCGGTAAGGAAGGTCGTAATTCCACTGTAGGCGTTTGTCACCTATATCGAACAATACTAGTTCTGTGTTTGGTGACATATTTTGCCTTACTCTAGAGATCAAACATGATGCTAACCAACTCGAAATCATTTGTGATTCCTAAAGCCGGATCTCGAAAGAGATACTTTAAACAGACTTTATGTTAATGCAATGGAGGTAAACATATATATATATATATATATATATATATATATATATATATATTTATATATGATTTATAAGTATATATTTAAAAGTATATATATATATATGTTTATATATGATTTATAAGTATGCTAACGTTATATGAACTCTCGATACTGTCATTACATTTTCTTAGAATTAACCCCAAATATGCCAGATGGATAAACGAAATGGTCTTATTTGGTAGATGGATCATCGACATGGCCTAATTTTGTCAGAAATTTCTACAGCGTACAGTCAAGTTTGTAGCTGTATGCTTAAAGAGGTATTCCGTTGGCTCACTTTGATTGCTTAACACAAATACTGGAAATTTTCTGCATAAGATTAGTCAAAACCACAACCTCATATCATTTTGTATTTGCGAAGATCTGAAGTGGGTAATAAATTTTGTGAATGAAATTAATTTAGCGAAAGCAAGTGAATGATGTCATCGTTAGTGGTAATTGAGCTAAAATAACATAGTTATTACTCCCTGGAAGAATAAAGATTTTACGTGTTCGAAATATACTAAAATACATTCAATTAACTAAATCTCGAGTCAGGGACAAGTTTATTGAGAGGGATTTTGCATCGAACAGTGTGGAATATTCTTCTTTTAACGATAAAAGGTTATACTTTCTGCCACTGGAATATTCCTTTAAAATTTGGAGACCGTGATACTGTCGACCTTTGACGCTAACAGGATTAACTGTTGTTGCTACTGTACAGTGCAATAACCAACGTTACTCTTTATAAACATACCATTATATATATATATATATATATATATATATATATATATATATATATATATATATGGAAGATTTTAAAGGGGTACCTCATTAGTTTAAATCCCTGGATGAGATATATCCCTTAGATGACATAATCACGTCCCCGTACCAGCTACAAAAACACACGTTTTCATTCAACAATTTCCGTACCGGTTCTTACATTTTATGTTGTACACCTAATATCAATTTTGACGTCCCTAATTCAGTTGTCGAAATTTGAATTGAAGAGAGTACAACGTACTTAACGAATGAAGATATTAAAACATCTGTTGTGATTTTAATGCAATAAATCAATATTTCAGCCAATATTTGCGTAGCAACCTGGAAAATATACTAACATGCACACACCTGGTCTGTTACTATATAATCTGTTTGCAAAGGCAGTTTGGAGTAATAAAAAATATATAGAATATAAAAATAGTATATATGTATATACAGGGATGTGTTTCAGGAATTTTTGTGGGCCGGGCAGATTTGTGCGGTAGTGTGTTTCACGTCCCTCGGTGAGGGGTCTAAGGGTTGGGGGAGGGGAGGGGTCCTATTTTGAAAACCCTCCCCTTTGGAAAACTTTGAAAATATATTGACAGTGTCTGCTCTTCGTAGCATATCATATGTACTTATATATCAGTACTGTGTACAAGTTGTATAGGTGTTGAGTCATTGCAATTGCGTTGCCAAGAATTGAGCTATAGGTAACTATACCATTGGTACCGGTAAACAGTTTTAAAGACAACGCTGATCGAAAGGGCAGACCTGACTAAAAAATTTTATCCATTTCGTTATCCACTCAAGCAAGTCAAGTCAGTAAACCAAAAGAGAGTTTTGGCATCGTTTTTGATTGATTAAAATAATAACAGATATACATAGGCTCAATCGAGGTTCAATAGTTGAATGGTCATGCATGCATGGGTTGGCAAGCTTTGAAATGACAAATTTTTGCCGCGGACCCATTTGTCATCATGGACCCCCCGAAAAGTTTTTTTTTTTACAGACCCCTGGGGATTCTAGAGGGACTTATCTTATACTTGTCACACTTTCAAATCAGATCCAATCTAGCCTGCTTTGCAAGTTTAGAATTCGGGTCTGAAACTTGTGCTTGTTAATAACAATTGAGCATAATTAGAATCGAACTTTTCGGACAGGATGCTGCACAGAAATACATTAACTTGCGTGAACCTTGTGCTTGGCATATGAAACGAAGTTATTCATCCACAAACAGCGATAGTAGAAGCACACTGCGACGGGCACATACCAACGTCGTCATCACGTGGTCACAGTCCTGGTATAAGAGAATCATAACTGAACATGTTATTAGTTTGCTTTGACGCCTTATCGACTTTGAACCTGTTTTTTTTTTCCTTCAGTGTGTATAACAGGTACCTAATTTCATTGGAGTTGAAAAGTTGAGCGGTCATGGTAGGAAATAAATTTTGAAATGATATACGGTTTCGTTTCCCAGTATTTTGTGTTCGTTATATTTGCCGCTCTTTATGACATTAAATGACCTTGCTGTGGTTGTACACGGTAACAAGTCCGTCCTGTCGAAGAGTTCAACGCACTGTTTTATAACGCTGGTTTTAAAGGAGCCTCAGCTGTACTCATTTGAAAGTGTTATTAAACGCGAAGACCTGAACCAGGCGCGAATCCAACGGTGTGTTCTACCCCCCCCCCCCCCCTCTCTCCGACCTAATGTTAGACAGAATGTATAAACTAATTTGCTTCGGAAATACACCAGTTTACGTCATTGTTTTTCTAAGGGTGTTTTCCCAGACCCCCTACATGGGAACTAACTTCAACAACCCCTCCCCTCCCCGCCCGCCCGCCCGCCCGCCCGCCCTTTACAAAATCTGGATAAGCCCATGTGAAAGCACCCCTTTCTATATTGCAGAATTTCTTGCGCTGATGTCACGAACTCTTTATACTTGTATATATTACTTATTGAACGTTACCTTTTGGGGGGGGTTGTTGAAAATAACAAAATATTAACAAACTGCATATATACTACAAAAAAAGCCTGTGCAGGTAAATATAATATATCATATTTAGAGGCTTTGACGTTTCGATCCTACAGGATCTTCTTCAGTGTTAAATGTTTATCGTATTCTAAAAGTCCGTACTCCAGCTTATTAAAATGTGTATATGGGCCTACTTTACGGTTGATGAGCAGAGATAGATAGCGTATAGTCCACCCGAATGTCATGATCTCGAATAGACTCCTTGTGGTGTATAACGTGGTTGCTATGGTGATGTCTGGAATATTTCAAAAGTCAGTCGCGGTTGGTTCGGGGTAGTAAGTCATTGACACTTTTGCAACATTTCTTTTGCAAAATCAAACAGTCACATAACCTGTACTAAGAGAGTCTCATATTTGGTGAACTGAGAACCATCCAGGAATGTTCCCATAGTCGATAATTCGGTCAGGGGGGTCAAATGTCACATTAGGCTCGAACAAAGACACAAGACATCACAAAATATCATATTGAATGTGTACATTACATAATACAAAATATTCAGCGATACAGTTGAATGGATAGGCGATTAGGACACAACTGATGTAGCGTGTTAAACGTACGTGTTTAACATGACACGGATGCAAACTCTTTCTACGAGGACTCAATAAACAAAATTGTACACTTATTGTATCCCTGCTATAACCACAGACAGTGGCTTCAAAGATGGAGTGAGGGAGGGAAGGAGGGAAGGTGGGAAGGAGGGAGGAGGAAGGAGGGAGGAGGGAGGGGGAGGGAGGAGGGAGGAGGGAGGGGGAGGGAGGAGGGAGGAGGGAGGAGGGAGGAGGGAGGAGGGAGGAGGGAGGAGGGAGGAGGGGAGAAGGGAGGAGGGAGGAGGGGCTGAACTTTTATGGAAGACCCAGAGGCCAAAGCAGGATTTCATTTCGTTTCGGCTGCATGTTATAAATTCCCCGACTGAACCATCCCCCCCCCACTGCACCCACCCTCAATTCACTCCTTGAGTACACCACAGAGCCTGTTGGCTTGAAAACTGACAGATATCCATGTTCATTCATTTATGTGACTGTTATGCCACAGCAGCTAACCAGTGTTCTCCTGTATACAATCCCATTTTCATCGGCCTAGTTTCATCTGGGTTATCTGGTCAGTCTGCGGCAGCCATTTTGATCGACATGTCACGCGACATACGGAACCGTCAAAATACTGATTAGTTGTCACGAAGACCTCAATTGTATACTGGGTAGGCCTATTGCAAGTGACATGTATATTAACACATGATGCGCAGTTCACACCAAGTAATTTCAGAACAGATAAATCTTCATTCGGGTTACCCTTTAGACACTCATCAAATCAGACGGTTTCCCCTTAACCGTTCTCCATGTTGCAAGCCGAAATATTTAATGAGCACATTATACCTCCCTCGGTTGACATCTTATGGTTATGTATTGTCTTACTCTCATGAGCTTAAACAGATAAATGTAAATGTCATCTTAAGTTCATCTGATAATCCGTTTGGCGTTCCATGTGATTTCTCACAAAAGATAATGATGTTCGAAGCCAACCGACTACTATGGGGCGAGACGCGCCAGCGGGTCGTGAAGAATGTTCGGTTGTTCTCAAGGCTTTACTAAAAGTTCAACAATTTCTGTTTTCTTGTCGAAGGAAGTCGACTAGGTTTTATTAATTATCAATTCCATTGTCTTAGCTGGCTTGCATGCATTCTGAGGGTCCATTCTGAGGGATGGGTGGGGGGGGGGGTGTTTAGTTGGTCGTGACTATAAGCCCTCATAGAATATCATGAGGCGTGAAGCCTAAAGGTTTTCTGACTGCCGTTCAAATCTATTTGCTTATAAGGTTTAGAAAGTTAAATGATAGTTGAACAGGCCGCCATTATATTTTTCATTTCACAAATGGTTTCATTTCTTTCGCATCTCGTTTTGTCATTGTGTTTTTCCATCATTTCACTTTCTATTTTCAAGGCTGTCTTGTTTTCGTATGTTTTTGACATTAAGCTGATACTACAAACAAATCGTACAAGTCCGTGCGATATGCTCAGACGTCATGTGCACGATACAAATTTGCACGGAGTTAGATCATTCCACACATTATTTTCTTAACATCATTTCGCCCTCAGGACGGCGTTCCATGTTTTTTAAAGCAGTTGGTTTCATTTGCAGCTAACCCTTCCACCTTTATTAGGCATACTTGAACAGAAGCTATATTGCTAATGTGTTACATTGAATGTACAGTACGTGAGAAAAGAATCCTAAAACGTCCATTACTTTTCAACAGATACATCACCCCTTAGCATCTAGGTTTCCAACCTTAAACCATCCAAGGAACCCTAAGGACAACGAAGACTAGTTGTTGGACCCCAGGCATACCGGTGACCCCATGGTTGGGGCTTAGGTCAGGAAAATTTGCCCGAGATGGCACTTTCAGACTTGTTTTGACTGTCGTGTTAGCGTTTATAAGTCAGTGAAATATTGGCAGACCCATTCGGTGAAACGAATCTCAAGTTTCTTCGAAACCCTTCGCTCTCTCACACCGTTTAACCCCTCCCCCCCCCCCCCCACCCCTTGCCTTAAAAAGAAATCGCCGAACTCCTAGGGGTTCGAGGACTCCAGGTTGAGGCAGACTGCTCGTTGGGATACACACAGGTATTTTAAATGACATAGTATAAGATAGTATATTTCAATGGACAAACCATGCGTCTGATATGAGAAAGGCCTCTTAGGTGAACTATACTGAAATGTCTTCAATCCATAAACTCCATTAACAAACATTAGTACATTGCCTATACAAGTATTACACACATAAGAAACAGAGAATAGGGTTGGGCAGGGGAGGGGGGAACCAAAATTTCCGACAATTTTCCTGTTGTATTGGAAAATGAAACTGGACCAGACAATTGGCAATGAACTACATTTATGTGTAGGATTTTGGTACAAAACAATCGCAAAATTTATAACAATAAGTGATGTAAAGAGAAAACTGCTTTAAGTATACTTAAGACTTGTTATGTGAAGCATTTAATGACAGACATGTATCAATGTCATATGACACGATGTGTTCTCTTCTCTAGACAAACGAAATATATAAAAGATATATAAAAAATGTAAAGAAGAGGAAAATAATATGATATTATTAACGAAACATTGCGGGAGCATGGTAAGTCATCACGGTTGCCTGGAGCACACCGCGATGGAAGGAATGTGTCGCGTATATATAGCCATAATTAAACCGCAAGGAATTATCACATTGTCACTTCTTCAGGTAAAACTAGTTTTAGGCTTTGATCTTTTCAAAAGATCTAGTGAATGGGATATGTTCTTAACACCCTTTCAAAAAGACTACTTTCGTTCGGTATAAGGTTCCCCAGAGTATCAATCGAGAGGCCATAAAGTCAAATTCTAATACAGACATTTTTTCGCGCTTAGAAAAAGAAAAAACTTTCATTTTAATTATCGTCAGCGCCTTTATGACACGTCATCAAACATTGATGCGCGTCACATCACCCGTTGCTGTCATGTGATGTGTGGGCGAGAAGTTGCTGTTAGGATTACACCCAAGAGTCTATGGCTATAAACCTGGATTAGAAGTTATTTCATGTTCGACATGTTTGCTTACGATTCAAGGAGGGTGCAACTTAAAAGTATAAAATGTATTACATTACTCCTTCACGTACGGTTGTCAAGGTGTTTAATCTTTGGATAATACTCCTTGTTATTAAAGTCATTTGCTAGAGACGATATCCATGCGTGTTTTAGTTAATATTTTGGTGGAACTGATACTTTCACAATTACCGATACACAAATGGACATACATACAATTCCCTCAGATTTCTTTTATTATTATAAAAAAAATTTATACGATACACGTGTTGGAATTCTTTTTAAGGAGACCATGAAGTTGATAAATGTAAGGCAGATGAAAGCAACCATTTTACAAACTAAGTCACAAAATGGACGTGATCTCTTCAAAAGATGCGGAGTATTGTGTACAGTGGAAGAACGTCCAGCCTCCACCGGGATTCGAACCCGGGCCTCCCGCTTTATATGCGGACACCCTAACCACTAGGATATGAACGCTGATTGTATGTCCAGAGGTTCGAAACCGGTGAGGAATGTCGTAATTCCACTGTAGGCGTTTGTCACCTGTATCGAACAATACTATAGTTCTGTTTTGGTGAATTTGGTGACATATTTGCCTTACTCTAGAGATCAAACATGATGATAACCAACTCGAAATCATTTGTGATTCCTAAAGTCGTTTTATAGAGAATCACGTAATTTCTGAAACAATACAAATATCCAATAAGCTTAAAATACAGCATTGAACCGAGTCATTTATTCTTAAAGGAATTTTATTTCATTACCAGCAAATAATAAAAGGTAAGAATTATTAGCCGATTTTTAATGTCTATTATTTTAATGTCTATTTGATTGCTACCATCCTATCGTATTATTTATTGTTCCAGATGGCGACGGTTCCATCTTTTTATGGACATTTAACTGCGCATGGTTACGATTACAAATTCATGGGTGGGGGGGGGGGGATGAAATTAATACCAAATTATTCCTGAAAATAATGGTTTTTTTTAAATGACAATATACCCGTATATATCATTCTCCTTTTAATTCGTATAACTCTATAATACTTCTTTCTTCTTTCCTTAGTTTTTGTCTCGAGGTTTCTGATATACTTTAGTTTACGTACGGATTTTCTTGCACAAAGTCACTTTCAGTCAATTTACTGCCTTTAATAGTATATTCGGTTTGATCTAATTTGGTAAATTTTCGATGATATTTCATATTAAAATTCCACAAATTGTAAATTGAATTGATTGTATTCAGGTGTTTTTTTTTAACTAAAAATTAAAATTGAAAGAAGTATTTTTTCTCTCCAATTTTCTAAGTTTGCAAATATTTATGAAACGAAAAAGGGTCGGTGACCAACATTTCTGGAAGTTAGAATAACTCAATGTGTACCTCAAGGTTTATAGGCGTAGTTCATCTGGTGAGAATCTCTATGAGGTTGATTTATTTCATATTTTTTATCTTTTTTAAATTTTTTATTTAGTCCAGACTTGGAAGTATTACTCAAAGTGGGGGTATATTTACAAACCATGTTTGGAATGTTACGTGTGCGAGCCAGCTGTCACTGAATATGAGGTTTGCGGTGGGAGATGGTCTGTAGGTTTAAATCAGATTTTGTGGTTCTCGGACATATCACTGGTTAAAATTCCATTAAAATACTGGAACGGTTTATAAACATCAAGAATTCCAGATACGCATGTGCGTGTCTTGGCGGGATTCTTGCTTATTATAGTGTTTAGCCTTTGCCAATCTTGATATTATTGTGGCTGATCCAACTGACAACTGGTAGTCGTATGCTACAAAACCCAACATTCTTATTTCTGTTGTTATTGTAACTAGGGGCAAGATACCCCCTCCCCTCTCCACTCCCCCACTCCTCCACCCCACCCCTTCATCCCTGCTACCATTCCTTCTCCTCCGAACAAATATCTTTGTTTCGTCACTTTCCAGTTTCGTTCATCGTTCTATTGGTCTAAGCATGCTGTAGACTAAGCTAATCAGGAAGGGCGATGGAGCAGAGGGTCCTCTCTCAACAGACTGAGAAGTTTTCATGTAAAAAATATTTTCATGGAACGCCAAAAACTTACCGCAGTATACTACCCGTTTACGGTTCGTGTTTTAAAGCAGGTATACATATATTCATCATTCAAACGTAGTTCAAATGTAGTTGCGGTATGAGGCATGTGTGGGCTATATTCCAACGTACAGCAAGGAACAATTTGAAAGCGATAATCAAACAAAAGGCCCATCCCCCGCCCCCAACCCCATCCCAAAAATATAAATCTGGTATCAAGCGTTTGGCGTTCAATAGTGTGGTCTAGTCAGCATTGCTCAGCATTATATGCGGTCTTCTCTCACAGTCTTACAGCTGTCTGGACGTCGTCAAAATTGTAGGATGTAAACTGGTTCCTTAACCAGACCTGCATAAGCCTATATATAAGTCGACTGCCAAGTACTGCTGACGGAGGTCCCAGGGGGACCGGAAATTCCAATATATTTCCTAAAACATTACTCCTTATTTGTCAATTATGAGTCATATCTTATTTCTCTGGTTTTCTCTGAAAATAATAATAATATATATATATATATATATATATATATATATATATATATTAGTGTTTACACGGGTCCAAAAATCGGGAACCGGGTACCCGAGGGCCGTTACCCGTCGGGTATCCGGGTACCCGGAAAAATTTGTTTACCCTCGTGTATCACGATTTTCAAGAAATAACATATTGGATGCTGTAATAAATGCATTATATTCTCTACTGACAATGTTTTCATGTTCAAATACGTAGGTGTAAGATAAGGTATAAAACCTCCCTCAATAATTTTTATTTGCTTCTGTTTCTTTCATTAACTTGTTAATAAATTAATTATTTAATTATAATTAGCATTACTACTAACATCGCACTGCCGCCGCTGCTTATGCTAGCTCGTGCACGTCTATTGGATCAAACCATATAAATATCCAATTTAGCTCTTAAACAGTTTTTAATACTACTACTATCTACTATACAGGCCCAGGGTTCGCATTAGCCGCGAGATTGCGCGATTCGCGCAATTTGATCGCATTTGGAATAAACGATTAGTAAAAAGCCACTTGCGATTACTATTTTTTAGTTATCCCGTCTATAATCCATAAACATCGTGTAAAATTCCTTGTCAGCCTTTCCTTCTTTGAAATAAACGAATGAATAAATAATAATTTCTTCCACATGGTAGCCTAACACCACACTAAGTCAATGAGAAATCGAGCTAAGCCTAACCATCTATTTATTTGCTGGAGTTGTGACGCAGTTATAAGACATCCATGGAATACTTTCGTTATTGCTGTTACGTTCGACCACATGGTTGCCTAACACCACACTAAGCCAATGGGGGTAGTCTAGCCTAGCCATCTGTTTATTAGCTGAAATTGTGACGCAGTTATAAGATATCTATGGAAAGCTTTCGTTATTGCTGTTATCTTCGAACACATGGTACAGGTAGCCTAACAACACACTACGTCAATAAATCAGCCTAACCATCGGTTTGCAATTTTTTTTAAACAATCACACTGCGTATGATTCGGGTAATAAATTAGGAACTGGGTAGTATCGCGTCGAGCTCGTTATTGCTGTTATCTTGGACCACATTGTAGCCTAACACCACACTAAGTCAATGGGAAATCTGCCTAACCGTCGGTTTGTCAATTTTTTTTTTTTTTTAAATCACACTTTGCTTAGGATTCGGGTAATAAATTAGGAACCGGGTAGTATCACGTCGGGCGGGTACCCGGATACCTGGATAACCCGTGCAAACACTAATATATATATACATATATATATATATATATATATATATATATATATATATATATATATATATATATATATATATGTGTGTGTGTGTGTGTGTGGGTGTGTGTGTGTGTTTGGTGTAATGGGAGCAATAACACTGAGTTTGCCGACGTTTAAAACGCAGTTGACATTAAAGTCGATGTTGAATTCTCTTGCAACGCCAAGAACCCTTAACCTTTAGACCGCGGCGTATAAGAGGTGTTTTGTCCAGTATTATTATGACATAATTCACCAATCAAAAACGGTTCCTAAACACCTGTCATGTTCTAAATTTGCTGTTATTAACTCTACCAAGCACAGCCAGATAGCGGGCTTAAGTTTACATTGACCAAGGGTGAACTATATAGTAGCTTTCTGTTGAAATTAAGAAGCAATGAAATTAATATGTCGATTGCGTCAGTATGCCAGGGTTACCAAAACTCGAAAATTAATATTTCAATTGATTTTTTATTGGCTCTATTATGCAGATACCAATGGGAAGGAAAGACTGGTAATATCCGTCCTGTGTGAGATAATTCGAGAGGTCATGATTTCAAATACTAGTGGATTCGTCTCCGGTTACTCAAATGGCATAACGCAAGTGTAGCTATCTTTATAATTATGATATATGTGACCAGTTTCTCACTGACGTTTACAACATTGCGCAATACTTCATAAATTTAATCTCTCGTGAAACTGTAATTTCAGTTGTTTGTTCTCTCCATGATCACTATATAACAACGGCATTTTGTCCAGCGTTCAGGGACAGCAAGGCTATGACAGGTTCCCCCACCCCCCCCCCCACCCCTTCCTCAGTTTTGTGCAAATCAGAAGTGCCCCATTGCCCAATTAGTAAACCATCTCCAAGTTTTCAAACATAACAATCTGTATTTCATTCCATAATGCTTTAAAGCACTTGTACTGCTAGTATGAGCAGAATGAATATCCTGTTTGTATTAGATAAAGTTTGTGTTCCAACCTGCCAGAAAGATTGCTTTTGAAGCAGGATAAGAGAGGATTTTTTTCAGTGATAATTTTGGTATAAATTATCACTTGGCTCCCGGATCCCCCTTCCGAGAAATCCTGTATCAACCTTTGCTAATACACGATTTATGTGTGTGCATCTGAAGGGAGGTGAAACTTTTTTCAATGAGACGTGACAACCTGCGTTTACAAATACTTTATGATAGACGACTACACGACAATAACAACTTTCTGTCAGGACAAGGTTTGAGGCGACGATGAAGTTATATCTTGTCTGCGGTATAACAGTTCCATATTTGTGTTCCCATTCCAAACAAATTGACTTTTCAGAGTCAACAACATTTCCCCAAAATATGCTAGAATGTCGGATTCTGGTCACAAATATTGAATTTCCAACAAGCATTTTACCGTGCCTCTGAAAGTAGTTCTCCACATCGAGATATTTAATTGTCTAATTTAATAACTTTTAATGGCTGGGGTAAGATACGAGGCATCAGATCCTCTGGCAAAGTACTTTTCAAAACTTCTAGAATTTTCTTAACGTTGACATTTTGGGCCAATACTGAAGATTTTTGATATAACGTTTAAAGTTAATTAAAAAAATAGCGGTACATTTGGTTTGTTTAGATGTTTTCCCCATTGACGCGGTTTCTTATTACGTAGGTGGTGGTTCCAAATTGATAACCTAACCTTTCTTTATTCTAACAGAGATTATAATATACGTATTAACACTAATGGCTATTCATATTGTCGGAGCCCACAGAGAAGGTAAACAGTATCTTCTTCAACACTTAACTGTAAATACTTTTTATTCTAATCGAGTTTATTTAACCCGAACTAACACCATCTTCAGCACCATGCTAGCCTTTTGTCGGCTTTTTCCAGACCACCCTATAATGGACTAAGGGCAATATATTATTAAGTGTACAACCAATCAACTGTGACAAAAAAGGTTTCGTTCTAGAAACAATGTGTCACTTTAAAGTTAGTTTACCAAGGGTATCCTTTATCATAAAATGTCGAAATCAATTATCCAGAGAATGTATGACTGAAAATACTATTTGAACTATTTAGAGTGCGCGCTTTTCATTACATTCCCCAACAAGAGCCACCTGCCGTTTGTTTTTCTGTGTAAAATAAAACTTCGACACTTTACCACAATTTTTTAATAATGGATATTGTTTATATTTAATACAACGACTTCACACTGGTAGCGCACCAAAGAGGCGCTAAACCATACCTTCGGATATGTCACCATCTTACAAAGCATTCTGAGCAACCACGCGGTGAATCGAGGTTAACCAAAAGACAAATTTTGCCCTCCAGACGCGATGGTTGGATATGGACGGCGACCTCGGACGGTAACGCGGGGAAGCATTTTCTCACAAAGATAGGATTCACATAACAGGCTACGAAGCCAAACTTGTTAACCCCTTCTTTATGTGAGTAAACGAAGGAGTGTCTTATATAATATCAGTAATGTGCATTATCGCGAAACTGGTACAGTCATGCACTATTGCATCAGAATCATTTGTAAAGTGAGTAACTGATTTCGTGGCTTTATTCAGGTTGGGAAGCAATCAACGACGAAACCTGTTTACAAATAAAGAGTAAACAAAGCAAAAATGGGTCAAGGAACACGACAATAATCAGCTAATTGTTTTGGTACCCTCACTCACGTCATTCGCTTTACATTGGACCAGTGTCCCCCCCCCCCACCATCGCTCCCCCTTTCTTTCTTTGTCTGTTCCCCTAAAAGTTTTAAAACACCGAAAAGTTTGATTTGGTATCCTACAAACTTGCTGGGTTGCATTCTTCTGATTCGGTAACCACAACAGCAACTCTGCCTGCTGCCTGCCACAACTTTAGGTATTTTCATTTACGATGACTGGTTTATTTCATCACCAGCTTCAACAATCACAGGTGCGCAATGGGGAAAGGAGTGGGCTAAAATGGGTTATGACTCACAGACCAAAACCATACACTGGCTGGATGAGTTGATCCTAAATCAAAAACATAAACAAAACGAAGAGTTATACAAACGAAAGTTTGGGAAAATCCCGATACAATTTCTGCGGTCAGTTACGATACCTGTCATACCGAAAGCACCGCATCAGGTCTTGTGGGAGACCAAAAAAAAACCTCAACCCAAATGTTTTTGTTTAGGATTCGCCAACTTGCCCCCCAGCGACGGATTTAGATTTCGTTATTCATTCTTTCTTCCTTTCTCTTTTTCAAGTTCAACTGGAAACATGACAACGAGCTAACGAATTGTGCAATGGATCCTGTTCTTTTACAAATTTTCCGAACAAAGCTCTCGTTCGAAAACTAGAGAAATCGGATCATTGCAAGTTCAAGAGGTCATCATGTTAAATTGGACATTTGAGAAGATGAAAATCGCGATGATCCTGCCGGCTATATATATAAGACAGATAGAGAAAGAGGGTTGTATGTCACGTGACTCATAGACATATAGAATATCTACAAATGAAGAACGACGTGTATAGATATCAAATGATATCAAAGAAAATTAACAAGACGAAAAAAATAAAAACGTCGATCTTTATAAGGCGGAGAAACGTTTGAATTTGTATCGATTGGTTTAGCCTTCCGCGGCTAGACGATTGTATACAGTTCATGATACTATTTTCAGAAAAACCAGCCTAATTGAGGCCCACATGTCGACTTGTTGTTTGTTTAATTTCGCTTTTGCAATATACATGCTTCGATCAAGAAACATCAACGCTATTAAGGTAGACAGTGTGACGGTACGAGTGGTGACATTTGCCTTTGGATTGGATGCAGCACAGGGGACTATTTATTTGAATACACTTCTCGTTGCGCACAAAAAACGTTAAATTTCTTATTTTATTTTTTATATAAAATAACCAACAGCCACCACCTGTGCGTCGGCAACACTGCTGTATAAGATCAACTCATCGGTTGTGAAACGGTTTCAATTGACCTTTTACATGGAAACAGGATAATACCTCGGGACATCGAATACCCCCCCCCCCCCCCCTTCCAGCTCTCAATAGTTTACACAGCATTGAACAGACATTCAACGAACATTCAAACATTTGACATTTAATATCTAATTTCATCTCATGTTCTACTAAGGTATCAACGGTTGATCTTGTACCTGGCGTGGGTAGAGTTTGAGATACCTGGCAGATATTTATGTCAAATCAACAAAGAGATTGAGAATTTCAAACACAAGCTCCCAACCTTTCCAAAAGTCAAGGAACCATCTTGCCATTGGCTATATACGTACAGTTGACTTTCTCATGAAAAAAATCAACTTTAGCTGGGGTTACAATAGGTCTAATATCAAACGGACTACTTGACAAAGAGTAGACTTTGCGACCGGTCAGTGGGTTAAAAATTTAGTTCGCTTTGGGACATCTTTAATTTCGGAGTTTGATCTCTTTATTTTTTTTTCCATTCTAAGGGTTATCGAAATTCTGGTTTACAAAAGTTGCGGTGCTGTTTTATAACACACGCAGTGAATGTAACAGACTTTGTGTGAAATGCGACCTAAGGAGCGTGCATCTTCTTCCACGGTCATTGTAAATCATTGATACCCACATGCATGATTGGTGAAAATAAACTATTTGGCAAAGATAACGAGGTCATGTCTACCTATGTTTTACTATCTTTGTCATGGAATTATTTAGTCGCGGTATTATTTAATATCGGCCTAAGATATGTCGTGTTTTGACAATTTGATGGAATCAGTTGAAGTTACGAACATAATTTCGGAACGGAACTAAATCAAACACCAACGCACTTAAAATACCGAGCGTTAAAAACATCACCTTTCACCTCGTGTGGGTCACATCCATCCATGCACCTGTCCTGCACTGTGTGCGGTAACAACACTGTTGCCTTATCACAATGTGCGTTAAGACGCTGCATTGAGCCTTGTCGGACTTGTTACTTTCAAAAGGTGTCTTCGAATATTACCATCTTTCAAAATTTGGGAACATGCCTCAGTTCTCTTAGCATGTTGGGCCATGTTCAGGCCTAACACGTTAATTAATTCAAAGCACATACATGCTTGGTTGTTTTGTATGACAAACATTCTACAACCGTGTTCCATCGAGAATAAGATGTGAGTGGCAGATTTCGCCGCGAACAGGGGGCATTCACCGCCGATATTTTTTACAAGTTTTCGTATATTCAGCTAAGACACCAGGGTGTTCCTATGGATCAAATGATGGCGAGACCCAAACATGACCTCTAGGACATACCACGAAAAGTAAGTCCGTTGCTCTAATTAAAACTCGAGACCGCCTCACCAGACATATACCTTTTGTAGAATAGACGGACTATATATGGGAACAACAACGAAAAAAATAGAACTGTTGATGGAAGAAAAGGCTAATCCCCTGTCCGATATATCAGGTGATGAACAACAAGGATTATCCGTGTGGTTAACCCCGACTTTCGGATTTTCATGACCACCACCATTCACCACCCCGGATCGCAACCCATCGGAGAGGGCATCTCGAAATTCCGATGGTTAACAAGGTTAAGTGCACGCGTTGAACACGTGCGTACAGGTATAGTAAAGGGGTTACAAGCATAAGGATTTCACCTCCCGGCCCAACTCTACCCATGTATGCCCTGTGAAATATGAGACACAACAAAATGCCAATGTTATATATCTCGATGACAGTTCGTTTACCGAATTTGACTGACGTCATTCGGCGTATGGATAAAACGTATTGCACTGGTGGCGTTCCACGTCTAAAGCAGGTGTATAAAGTGCAACAGCCATTTGTCAGACATTTACGTGTTTGTCAGATAGATTACGGATAAAAATTCGAGACATAAAAGTTTGCCACAAATAATTAAATCTTATCATAAAATACCATCCCCCCAAGCAGGACAACTATATAGGACCACCGGAGGCACTCGATGGTATATAGTATTATGTCATAGTTGATTTAGGGGGTATCTTGTACCTGATTTACTTCGAAAGACGTAACAGGTGTGTTTGATAGCTACCCGGTGTTCATAATTGCAGATGCCAGGAAGGCATCATCCGAAGAGACAACATTTTCTTTTACAAATTGCGTCAGGTGAACAGAAATCCCCGGCTTGATATCAACATTCAACGTTTCATGTTACTGTTAATACAGCAAGGGGGGTTACATAGGGTTACTCGGTATGATATGAGATCGTAACGGCAATGATGACGCCGAAGAAAAGTGCTATCTTTACTCGACCCCTTTGACATACACGCCTGGTGAAAAAAAAATCTTATGGGTACTATAGCCAAGGACGGTATTATCTAGTGTATGAGAAAAAAATGATATTTACGGACTTTATAAGACCGGGCCTTCATGCTGGCAGATGTTGTAAGAAAGTAACAATGAAAAACAACACACAACAGCCAGAAGTACGGGAAGTAATACTGGTATCGTGGATGTTAATATGTTGCTGGCACGAACTTGATATTCCCGGCATGTTATTCCTTTAGACTATAGTGAGGGCAAGGTCTGAAAATATCAACAATCCTTGAATTGTAGGTTACTTTGCGTGTGAAATCAAATCTCGAACACCTACAAACATGCAATAAATGTGTTTCAAAACTATGTTGAAGATCTGACGGTTCCCAGTGAACTTGAAAACAACAACCTGTGAACAATCATCATTATCATTATCATCATCATCATCATCACCATCATCATCATCATCATCATCATCATCATCATCATCATCATCATCATCATCATCATCATCATCATCATCATCATCATCATCATCATCATCATCATCATCATCATCATCATCATCATCATCATTATTAAAGTACATTTATATAGCACTTATTCTAAAAGTAAGCTCTAAGCGTGTTACAAATTAAAGAAACTTCTTAACTTAATGAAAGAAAATAACAATGAAATTAAATACCTCTTTTACACATCAAAAATAGAAATGCACAGCTGAGATATTCTTTCGTGTATAGTCATGTTACGATGGGTATTATAATACACAATTACCTCATCTGGTTTCTGTTTCCACTGGACCTATAGTGGAATACAAGTTATTAGAGTAACCAAACAGTATAAAGCCCACTCTAAGAAGTTTTATTTTATTTTATTTTTGTAACTTGTTTATGTAAACAATGTTTATTCTGAGTTGAAAAAAACCTTTGGAAGGTGAAAGATAAGGCCCAGGGGTGTAGGAAAGGAACACGGACCTCCAAAGAAAATAGCATTAAAGACTGATGTCATTGCTGAACTGAATATTTTGCTTTTGTATTTAGTAGGCTTCTCCACTTCCTACCATCTTTTACAGAAGCAAGTTTGTGTTATTGTTTGCTTCCTTGTTGCTGGTACTGTTTTCTATTGTTGTTTTTGTTGATGTTGTTGTTGTTGTTGTTGTTATTATCAAAGTGGAGCGACCGAAGTCTGCATGTCTTTTTTTTAAATTTTTTTTTAATATCCTTTATTTTGAGAGATTTTCAGGTTATTGGTAAACTTTGATATTGATAAAGTTGTGGCAGTACAATAACATACTGAGTACCAAAGGAAACCATGACTAGCATCTATACTTGACATCATCATCATCATCATCATCATCATCATCATCATCATCATCATCATCATCATCATCATCATCATCATCATCATCATCATCATCATCATCATCATCATCATCATCATCATCATCATCATCATCATCATCGTCGTCGTCGTCGTCGTCATCATCATCATCATCATCATCATAATAGCACTTATATCACGTTATGACATTAATAAAGTGGATAACCAGAGGCTAGAGGAAGGCGCGGTCCGCTTAATATCTGAAAGTTTCAAAAAAGTTGCTACGCCTCTGTAAGTGCCGGGGTTGTAGAAGTGGTCGCAGGCGAAAGTCTCAACTTAAATGTGAAAAATAATAGAAGCAATATTTAAGTATTATCAGTGAGTTCCTCCTTTACAAGCCCCTTCCACATAACCCCTTCCCATTCTAAATCCACCCACCTCACTTTTCTCTCGTATATACAGAATGTTTGAGAGCATTGTACTTGCCTGGTGAAGAATCGCCTTTATACCTAATTTGACTATTTCTAATGGTATTTGATGTACCGAAATCAATTAATACACAACCAAATTAATTATTAAACTGTCAGAATAGATGTTCCAATATTCACCTACAAATATTGCTCATAAACGCAGACCCCCAACATGGCCGTTGCCATGGACACCATATTATTTATGATTTTGCTGTATAGGCCTATATACATATAATTTTGATTGTTTTATCCTTTGAATAATCAATGACAGCTGTCTTGTTCGATGCCTCTCTTGATTCGTAAAACGGCGGTCACAAAGAGAAATGATATTTATAACACATATTGATTCAAATTTGATCAATATCCTCATTACGATGGGACATCTTTACGAATGAAGAATTGTTGTATTGCACTAACGTACACACAATTTCAAGTATATAGATCGTAACGTAAAAAATGTAAGAATTTCTAAGTAAAATGATATTTGTTTTATGTGCAACACGTCCATGATAACAAAATATACTACATATATACAATGTAGCGAAACAAGAAATTTGACGTTACACAGTTGGACGACCTGTAACCGTTAAGTCACAGACTGGTTCCTGCATACAACGAAGAAAGCACGTGGTTATGAAAATAGAAGAATCACCACGATTATATTGATAGCAGTAGCAAAAATTTAAATTGCAAATGGCGCTCTTCCGCTATTGTTGCATTTTGCGTGTGTCATTCGCCACTTGTTCACTAAGTTGGCTGTATTCTATATTTGACAATTGTACTCCAGAAGCCACGTGGTAAATTTCTGTAGTTTAAACTTATCCAATTGATACTGCTATTGCATAGCTATTATGGACATTAAGGCAGCTTTTGTTTAAGGCAGCTTACGACCCGAGCCTGAGTTTTTCCTAATATTCATCAAATAAGATTGCAGTTAACGTTACTAAGAAATCTTTAGTATATTTTTTCCACCAAATTAATGTTATTGAGTGAGTAATTAATACATTTGATCCAATCCTGAACATTCAGTTTGCGGGATACTTTTCATTGTAAAAGCAAATTTCAAAAGGATTTTTCCCTTCTGCGTCAAACCTTATTGATAACAGTCTATCCCGTTTGGTGTCATATCGATGGCGCTATAACAATTTACATCACGAAATTCGTCGTCCTTTCACACGTGAAAGGTAAAGTCAATCAATCAACAGCTGAAGGGATTAGCTTAATCCTACTCTTCGAACATCGAAATCTCTTTATCAATACACGCATGATTCACCTATAACCCCCCCCCCCCCACACACACACACATACCCTTGTTGGTATCAAGTTTTAAGAGTCACAAAACAAAATCGTTTTAGACCTTTGTTTCTCTTCCTCTTTTAGTATGGCGGAACCTATAAAGCCTATATAGAGATATCATGGAGTCTGCTATGGACCGACACGACAATGATGAAGTCTCTATGCATACTTCCTCCCAACAACAACAACAACCACCAAAAACCTTTGAAATATAGCAATCTAAATGTAATTATTGTTCTTGACCCACCAAATACAAGATATAAAATAGCCCATCTTTCTCGACGTGCACCTCACTTGGACCGGGGAGGGGCGGAGGTGGAGACGAAACCTCAGTAAGCTCAAAACATAGTCTTCGACAAGTACCACAAAGTTATTACGTTACATTGCTGAGGCGATGGCAGGACGGAGTGCCGCATATATATATACAGATATATATATATATATATATATATATACAGATATATATATATATATATATATATATATGTATATATAAAAAATATATAATATATAAATATATATATATATATATTATCTTTATATTTATATATATGTATATGTATATATGTATCACTCTAAGGTCATTACCCTCTCACGAGTAGCAGATATAAAAAAAAAAATGTATGAAAATGATGTGAAAATAAAATGAGAACGATTCTCATCTTTGCAGGAGGTTGTTTCGGGATCAAATGGTTTTAATGTCCTACTGTAGGAATGATATGAACCTGCTTTTTTTTCTCTGTACCAGCCAGGGGGCGGAAGAGTGAGTTCATAAAATGGAATAAACTCGCTGAACATGAGTGATGCAGTGTCGAAGGTCAGTAGTTGAAAGCTCACAATATTACATCCGTGGTGAAATTCGACTTGAGATGTCAGGAGCAAGGTATATCTTTCGATATGACCCTTCAAAATCGACCTGTGAAAATGTATTGGGTATGGCGCTGAAATTTCAAACTCAAATATATGAAGTTTACTCACCACTTGTATTCAGGCTGCTTGCTATTTCCTTCCAGGCATTGTTGTCATTATCAGAGTCCCTGTCAGATCTGCTGCCTACATCCCATATCTCGGGGTGATCCTGAACAAACAGGATTAGATTTACTTCGAGAAGCAAGAGATACCGGCAGTTGTTTATTGTCTACACGTGATTAGAAAGGTATTTACTTTTTACCCTGCTAATCATGTGATCTAACGGAGAGGAATGATTGGTCACATGAAGAGAAAAAAAAAATTAACTTAATTTTATCGCGTCGCATCGCATTGCGCCTAGAGAGAAAGGGTCTAAGTACTAACATTATTTAAATTTTTCTATATAGCGTTGCGCCGTGTCGCGCCTAGTGTGAAAGAGCCTTAAGCAAATCTGTCTTTTCTCAGGATGTCTCGTTGTTAGAATATTACTGGTCTGTTGATGATTGTCTACATGACAATTTTGATTATGAATATGCCTATCAAATTATGGTATCGTCTTTTTTCCCTAACGCGCTTTAGGGCTTTCAAACATAATATAATTTGATACATTGAGATGATCATAACTGCCAATTAACAAACACATCATTATGCCCTATCAGATTAGAATGGCAAACTTTGTGACGTGATGAATCATAAACGATTACGTAATGGTCGAGCCAGACATTATGATCGAGATATCATGTAGGCCTATGTGTGTTATTTTCTTTTCGCCCCTTAATATTATTTGGCATTTTCGCACTCGTTGATCTTTCTTATTATATTCTTTTTACAAGGTTAACAAATTGAAAATGACATTAAATATCGTTTCTGTGTTTACACTGGTGGTTGAATGTGAGAAAGGTACGTAGAAAATACGGAATTGTTAAAGCTATGAAAGTATTTCAAAGGAAACACCCTTGTTTCCTCGCAGGGGCCTAACTGAAACCTGTCGGCATGTCCATGGGAAACCTCTCACAGCACGTTCAACTTCGTTAGTATCTCAGCGAGTGACCAATATACTTTTGTCCATCGTTGGCACCTCAAAGTATACATCTTCATTGGCGCGGAGTGATACCGCCGAGAGGGAAGGTCAAGTGAACTCTTTACACGCACCTGCTGATAGAATATAAATGGACAGACAGTCTTCATCCTAAAAGTGAGATAAACTGCAGAATTGGTCATCAATTGCTACATTCTTGCCAAAATGTTTGATGTCGGACCATCTGTGGACGATAAGAGACCCCTGGAGAGAGAGAGAGACATATGTTATATTATATGAAGAAAGAAAAGTTACAATACAGTGTAGAGTAGGCTATACATGTAGGCGTATATAAACTCGCGCAAGTATAGTAGTTTTATCGCCTTGGGGCGAATAGTAGTACTTATCTCAGCGTGAACGTGTAATGTGTTTGTTGATCGGGTTAGGAACAACGGGATGTATGGACATTGCTGTATGGTTTTGACAATAACCATGTTTTTTGTGATTTCCGTATACAGCAATGGTTGAAAATACTAAACTGCATTGATGCTTAGGTTTTATACAAGCTGATGCATTATATAGCAATAAACATAATTGGTGCCATTCATTAAAATATCTGTGATATTTTTTTATTATTATTTCAACGACCCTACACAAATTAATAATGTAGTTAAGTAAATTTACTATAACATCATATTGTCTGTATTTATTCTTATTTATCTTATCTTTCGCATACGTGGTTTCCGTTGATACTGGAATATAGAGTATACATATGCATGTCTTTTGTTTTCTACCGTCAATGCTGTATAGATGCCTATTCCGCGACATAACTCCAGGGGTTAAGAGGGAGCGAAGCCCCAGTTCCAGGAGCCTCAGAGGCCCGAACCTAAAAGAAAAACGGTTCAATATCATCAAGCAGATGTGGGGTCTCGCAATTTCTTGCTTCGCTCGATTTAGGGTCCCATCTCATCGCTGGCACAGGGCCCCGGTCCAAGCTGTTCATTACGCCGCATGAGACGCTTTAAAAACAGGACATTAATGTTAATTTAACTATGGGGTTTATTTACAAACCTGATCGATAAAGACGTATAAAAGAGTGGTGACAGAAGGACACCTTTTCTGAGTTTGTAAGGTGGGTCGTCTTGCAAGGATTTTGTTTATTGAATCCCCCACCCCCCCCCCCCCGGCCCCCACCTCCAAACCCTCCCAACTTCACGACGTTCCTTTATCGTTCAACTGGATCATTTGAATTTGCAAAAGTGATGCCAGCCAATCACATGTTGAAGTCTCAGTTTCATATACTTCGAAATATCAGAAGAAAAAATTAAAAACACAAAAAATAATCGGATACTACATTAACCTTATTAAATACAATAAAATTTTAATTCCGGAAGTGAAAGTCAAAATCTGGATTTAATTAAAGAAAAGTCAATATTTCGACGATATCAAAATTACAAATGTCTTGCGGTTTTACGTGTAACCTCATTACCTCCCTTGAAATATTTTGGAGAATATAACATTGAATGTAAGTTCAAAACTAATTTTGAATTGGCAAAAAAAAAAACTTCATCGATGTGTGTGGTCTTGTTATGGAAAGGTCACCTGGATATGACTCTATAACCATGTTTCTATTGATTCAGTTAACATACAGAAGACGGAGACTTTATAGTCTGCTCTACCTCCGCGAACGATACTTAATAGTTCTAACAGTGACTATCGGCAGGGGATGAGGCATTTATGTCAGCGTATGAACCTTTGTCAGTATCCAGAAATGTTTCTTGTCCCTCGTGGCAGACCTACCTGTGTGTGAAGTACTCAAGATGCCATCTGTGTATACCACAGACATTAAGTGTTTGATAAGACAGGTATTTGGAAAAATATTAAACTATAAATTATTGAACCGCTCAAACGCTTCCAAAAACAACTAATAAAAAAGGGGGTATAATTCATAAGCAACACGGTCAAGTCATTTTATCCCCTAATTGTTACCATTATAGAATATGACTTTCTCGCCGTAGTTGTTTAAATATATATATATATAAAGCAATGGTCGGAGTCACCCAATTTCAATGATTGGGTATGAACGTTAAACCTTGAACAAATACACTGCACATTTCTATGAGCCACTGTACAGCCGCGATATATACGAAAATGTTCCAGAATTATTGACTTTGACTTGTTAACATTGTCAGGTAAAATATTCAGTGGTGGATCCAGCCTTTCTCGGGAGGGGGGAGGGGCCCAACAAATATTGATAGATGTAGACATTACTGCCGAAATGGCAGTGCATAAAAACAAATCATATAAAAAGTTAGGAATTATGTCCGCTCGCGAAGCGCGCTAAAATCCTTCTCAAGTTACTTTCTTTTTCTTTAGGTTTTCCCGAAAGGGAAAATTTTTGAGTTATTATGACCGAACTTGTAAAATTGTGAGTGGGACCGCGGATTGCAAAGTCGACAATGACTTTAACGCGGACCGCAAAGCCCGTAATTACTATTACGGTTAGAGTCTAACACGGCAGCATACAGATACGTTGTACTCAAAGCCGAAGCCATAATCAGGTCAAACATCCGGAGTCTATTCATGCTAAGTTCTTCGATCGCACTGCTCTCATTTCCTTTCGAGAAACATTTCATACTGTAGTTTTGATGTCCATCTCATGCATGTTTATAGCTTTTTCACCTGTTTGTGTTTGTTTGCATATGTCCGTTTGACTTGATGTTATACAGGCCTATACTTGACTTCTCGTCGTAAATGTTAAGTCAAAAACCATTTTTTCTTCGTTAGTAAATTTCTAACATCCTGCCGTTGATCCAGGGCAGTATTTAAAAGAGCCCCTGGTGAATATTTGGAAGAAATATTAAGGTATCCGCAAGGGACGTGCCTATAACCCGTACTACAGCCAGACAATGAGAGGCCCCACATTCCGATGTAATTTTTGAAGGACCATATCTATAGGCCTATAGTAGTGACTTTTGGATTCATATGAATTCGGAAGGTCGCAGAGTTGGTTCTAGTTCTGACCAAGACTTTGATCTCAAATATGATATTTTGAGTTTCCAGGACTGCAACTTCCTTCAAATTAAACCAACGTCACTTCGTACTTATTTCATCGCGATAAATTCAGAGCTGTCATAAAAGTTATGCATTCGGTGAGATATGGCGTCGGTTAAGTTAACAGAATTTCGATTGGCAGGTTGGGCATTACTGGGGGTAAGGGTGGGTGGGTGGGTGGGTGGGGAGGGAGGTTTAGACCTTTCCTACCTGCAAGTGTGGATGCATATCAACATTTGTCGCCACCTCAGAGAATCGACAACCTGTATGTACTGGTTCACGCACTTGCTGCGCTATAAGACGGGGCAATACTACATCCCATAATAGCTATATATATACTTTGTTATAAAGGCTCGGCAACCTTAACAAATTTGCTTATAATTGTTCAAAAATAAGATTGCATGGATCCCTCCCTTTGAAAGTGTCCCCAACAGATTAGTGTATGGTGGCCGTGAAGTTGTAAAGGGAGAAACCGATACATCTATATAGAAAGTTGGCAAATAGTTTGAACGTCCGTAATATACTTTCCTCTTACCTGCCGTAACTTCCGTTTACATTTTGATGATAGTTATTAGTAGCCCTGCTGGCACGTTTTGCTCTACGAGTGGAGCACGCGCGTATAAGTTAGATAATGCTTACATTCGGTATCACTGCACATGCCGATCATTCATGTTCTACCTCTCGTTACTGATAAGAACTTCACTCAAAGAGCTGAACATACTTTACATATTATCATTTACCAAATGTGTTGAGTATCATCAAACGCACATTATATAGCACGTTCTTGACATCACGCCTAACATGCCTCTGATTTAATTGTCATCAATCTGCAACAAACAAAATGTTAAATCATATCTTCAGTCACGAAAAAGATAACATTCACAGCTCGGCACTTATAGGTATACATGTTACATTGATGAACATAAATTTGTACTAAATTAACCATACATAATATGTTTGCATATATATGTTAAACATAAATCGACTTTCTGTTATTTATGGATAATAAAGTCAATTTTATAAAATGTTAACGATTTCATCTATTGGATTTGAAACACACTTATGAGTTTTATTTACGCGTGACAACCCTGACTTTAAACTTGCAGCAGCTGTGAAATGTCCAATTTATAGACATTTAAATAATCCTCTGACAGTTTAAGTGTTAACTATTTCATTGACGTGGTACTAAACTCATTGCGACAACTGACTTATTAGTAAAGGTTGATATGGTTGTTAGTTCTCTCCGAGCTATGCGACCCAGTGTCCGTTCTACCTAACGATATATTGGACAGCTGCTTCCCAAACGTTTTTCCCATGGCGACTGATGTATGTTGTGATTTCCATAAGTGAGTCGCAACCCATTAATTTCTAAGAGCTTAAATCAACGAATATACACTCCCTTGTGTTGAGGTTTTTAACTGCACATTGACTGATTTTATGGCACCTGGTTGTATATACATGGACGGAAAGTAAGCACACACACACACACATTTATCAAACACTGAGGAGTAAATCACCCTTGATCTGTACTATTTATAAATTTGAGCAAGTTTAAGCTAAACCTCGTAGCCAATGGCGATGACCCACGGAACTACATTGTGTATACTTACCGCATGTGTTTCTATCGGCGCCTCCGAAAATGACTCACATTTAAACATTTAATTATTTGTCCATGTGTACTACCAAAGATTCATTCATAAAAATCACCGGTAGCCATAAATTCTCTAACAGTACCATAATAGTGTCTACTATTATGCTTCTTAATTTGCTTCAAATGTATACATAAGTATTTCGTTGTGTTCGATTTTTATGCCGCTGGAACCGGATATTACGTTTACCGCAGTTCATAAAGTACTTGGCACAAAAGCCTCTAGTACCACAGTTCATTACGGTAACTCTCAGTAATGAGTTTTAATGTATCATACCTTTCGTAGCCAGAGGGTTATTTCATGACAAATAAATACATTTGAACGGTACTATGTTCGTCTGTTTCCAGTATGCGTCATAACATGAGATTTACGATGAACTTTGACCTTGTGAAGAGATAAATTAGAAATATGGTCCAACACCTACATGCCGTTGGAATAACAGCCGTTTGGTCAAAGATTTTTACGAATCCTAGCGGAGTATTACTCAAAACCTATAGAACAACATTGAAATTAATTGATTAAAGCAAACCAGCCAGTATTCTGTTGTTTCAACAAATGTAGCAAATGAACTACTGAATATTTACTGATTATTTTCAACCCAAACAATTCCTTGCCCAGACACTGTTTTTCATATGTAGCACATCAACAGCGTGCAAAAACCAAATCGAAAATGTTCAAAAGTTAAGAAAAAAATTTTCGCTGGGAAACTTAGTTGCCTAATTATATCATTTTCGATATCTGGAAGTACCTGGAACAGTTATCCACCACAGTAATCTGCTTCTTGAAATTCTAAACATTTTGGAGCTATTGCAGACGACCATTATTGATAACGATTGCACATAAAATGAACAAACTCATAGAAAAATAATACAAAATGATAATAGTAATGTTATATCGGATGGTTTATTTGTACTATTAGTATTAATGCACTGGCGCACCGCTTGGGTATGACAAGTAATAATATGAAAAGACAGACAGACAGACACATTTTACTGATCTGATGTATTTGAACACCTGTATTCCGAAGAAGCAGTTCCCACTGTCAAATTAAAAACGTAAGATAACATGCGGCAATAATTGTCGTTACAAAGAAAATGTATGGAGTTTACTGTTTGGCCACATTTCGATAAAAATATCAAATAAATATATAAAGTTGAAAGATACAAGAAAAGAACAAAAAGCTTGACAGAAAAGGAGAGTACATCATAAAGAATTAACACAGAAAATTATCAAGTTTGTGAATTTTATACAAAGTTTTACTTTGTCTATTAAAGACGAATTAGACAATTACATTATGATATGATCATGGTACGGTTTTAGGAATGAAAATATGGCGGTGAACCAAGAAATGTAAAAACAAAGAGCAGAACAAGTTTGGCTATGGAAGTGGATTGTTGCCATTGACGGCAATTATGGAAACTCCTCTCCTTCAAGAACTGCACAATAAAGCAATAGGTTTCAGATACCTTGACAATATAGTCTGAATGGAGGGGGAGGGGGGCAGTGATGGGAGTAAAACTATAGGACCTTGCAAATACTATAAAATGACCAAAATATGGTGTTCAATGTCATCTGATGGTATTCTGTTGTATATATGAAGTTATAAGAACATGTTTGGGTTGAGAATTGATAAAATATTTGATTAACATGAACATTAACCTAACAATTAAGCCTGCACTGAGGAGCGGATGTCGGCATCTCTGAAGCCTTAAAGAAGCATTCCAGACTTTTGGCACATTTTAGATGTGAATATCTTGAAAACCTTTAAATCATAGAAGCAATACCAGCCCTCCAATTAATTTGTATTGTTTTCTTAGAAAATATCAAGATGAAACTTCTAGCTAAAGCCACCCTTTAATAAAGTCAACAGGTAAACTGTAACAACTTATCAAGAAAATTATGTACCACAAGGGATTATAATAACCAATAATCTCAGAGGATTAGTAAAAACACATAGAGCAATGGATCTGAGATCACTAATACGAAACAGAGACATCTGAAGAGACACTGTTGCCCAATGTAGAATATACTAAAAATAGGACATGTTTGATCTCTGGAGTAAGGCAAAATATATCACCAAAACAGAACTAGTATAGTTTGATACAGGTGTCAAATGCCTACAGTGGAATTACGACCTTTCTTAAGTTCCTTACTGGTTCCAACCTCTGGACATACAATCAGCGTCCATAGCCTAGTTGGTTAGGGTGTCTGGATATAAAGCGGGAGGCCCAGGTTCGAATCCCGGTGGAGGCTGGAAGTTCATCAGTGTTCTATTTTCCAACTCACTACAATTTCAATATTTATATATATATATATATATATATATATATATAATTGAAAACGTAATGAGTAGGAAAATCCAGCCTCCACCATGGCTTCGAACCCGGGCCTCCCGCTTTATATGCGGACACCCTAACCACTAGGCTATGGACGCTGATTGTATGTCCAGGAGTTTGAAACCGGTAAGGAAGGTCGTAATTCCACTGTACGCGTTTGTCACCTGTATCGAACAATACTAGTTCTGTTTTGGTGACATATTTTGCCTTATTCTAGAGATCAAACATGATGCTAACCAACTCGAAATCATTTGTGATTCCTAAAGCCGGATCTCGAAAGAGATACTTTGAACAGACTTTATGTTAATGAAATGAGCTAAACGACAAAGGCAAATGAATATATGTAAATGAAAATCGTAATGAGTTGGAAAATCAAGAACAGTGAAAAAATTCCAGCCTCCACCGGGATTCGAACCTGGGCCTCCCGCTTTGTACGCGGACACCCTAACCAACTAGGCCATGGACGCTGATTGTATGTCCAGGGGTTCTAAACTGGTAAGGAAGGTCGTAATTCCACTGTAGGCGTTTGTCACCTGTATCGAACAATTGTTTTGGTGATATATTTGCCTTATATATATATATATACTGTATACATATTTTTCAATTTTCCTTTTATTTCCATTTCATAGAAAAGTATTAACCCTTATTTCCATATCTTTTGATATGGCAGATATGAAATGTAATTGCTGAATGTTAATACATTCATATGATAAGATTACAATATACATCCTACACGAATCACTTTGAGTGAAATGTTATGCATCCAGACGCTCGTGATATGTAGAACATTAATTATGTATATGATTGATTCAATGTAAACCATTTGACGAAACAGGAAAACTTGGAATGTTTGGCACTTACTAATGCTGGCTCTCCAACCCCCCCCCCCCTCCATATTAGTTGTTACTTTTAAGCACCATACTGCAGGACAAAGTGAAATCTATAAATGACCAACTCTTAACTGAAAAAGTATTAACACTCCTTCCAGGGATGTGAAAATCTTACTTATTTATTTACTTGAAAATATAATCCATAACTGAGGCAGAAAGAGAAAAATTGCGATAACCATATTACGGACAAAGAAATAAATTAAACATGTTTCATTACATTACCCAAGTTGGTCAAAATCCATACAAACAATACGTTTTACAGTCTTCAGTAACCAGTGATCCAAGTTTTGATCACTTTGTAAAGATACAGCAGGTTAATTAATCAATAATTATATAATTAATCATTCATTATTCTATGATAATCTCTTATTCCTTAAATCTGAGATTTAACGGTTGACTTCATTAAAGTCACATAAAACCAAAAATCACGACATTCAGGGATCACCTTCCACTCTAGTCAGGGTAAACACTGCCCTTTCAGGACATCCACCACTGGCTCTTCAATGTCAAGTGGATATAATGAATGTCTCATTTCTCACTTCAGGTACTTGACATGAGAAACTGATGGTGTATGTATGTTAATGGCAGGGTCAACTCTGACTACTTAAAACTACTCAGTCTACACACTTAAAGGCAAGAAATACTTCTAGTGAAACCAAACCAGTTTACGTAAAGAGGTTTAAAAGGTATACTGGCTCGACTTGACATCTTAACAAGAGTCCAACAGGCACTATGCTTCCTCGCTTAGTAGAATATTAAAGTGTTGTATGTCATCGAAAACTAGGAACGGAAAGTACAAGATAGTCACTGTTTTGCATTGATTTACATAAAACAGATAAAGGAATCAAGTAATAATAACAAATTCATAGCACCTGATGATGTATGAGTTGAGTACATCAAATTTTTGTGAATATAAAAAAATTAAAACTTTGAATTACACTGAATGTATTTGTTGAGCAACGATATCAATTAAAAATACTTTCAGTATTTTTATTACCAGTTGTTAAGATCATAGAAAAAAGCACAAACTTTTGACGTTGATTAATACAAATTTGCTTAAAACCTCTGTCAAATAAGTAAAAAGACAAGAAGAAAAGTTACTTCGCTGTTAGCCTTCTACCTGAACCAGAATATTTCAAGGCACTCGTCACGAAGGTCACCACAAGGCAGCTGGTAGAAGTTACTTAATCTCCAAGTTTCCTTGATAGATTCTCAACTTTGTTCAAAGATGGCTGTTTGGAAGGCTGGCAGCTGGAGTACACATAAACTTTGGCATCGATGACGATGTTATTGTCGTTACCCCAATCTGCCGGAGAATGACAAAGAGAAAGAGAGTAATAGCTCGCTCGTGGATGAATTAATTAGACTGATAATATGCCATGAAAATTATGAAATATTCACAATATTCTGTGGTGGTGGTGTCACCAGAATCCACCCCATCGCCGACAAAATATGTGTCATGTATGGGGAGACACAGCTGGTACACTCATCGTCCTCTTGTACCCCCACCCCCACACCCTACCCCTCACCCTCACCTACCCCCTCACCCTCACCCTACCATCCTACTGCCTCTAAAGATTGTATAGGAAAATATGAGTATGTCTTTGTTGACATTACTGAGCGCTACTTAGGTTACGACATGCATTCAGAAGAAATGATTTGGTCAAGGTAAGTACGGTGGGTTTTGTCATTCAGGAGAAATCCCTTTTTAACCAATCTGAGCTGACCTTCCAAATTGTCCAAAAAAATTCCCAAAACAGGTCAAACTGTAAATTGGATAGCCAACCGAGGTGAAGTGTGAAGGTGAAGTGTTACAAGCTATTCCATTCCAAAATTATAATTTATTTATTAATTAATAATTTGTTATTATTTTGCCATTTTGGAAAAAAATAGGATCACCTCCAGTAAAGTCGCATGGGTTGGCTGTTTACCTGGACTGCTACAAGATTATTCATGATATGTAACACGCAAGCAACACTGCCCGTAACCGCGGTGGAGAAAGGGTGAACGCATAAATGACTGTAAATGCCAGTCAGCCAAAACCTCTACCTTTCTCATTAACGGAGAGGCAAACCAAACCAACCGACCTCTTTATGTTATGCAATAGAGGTGCAAGAATTCTACTGAATGGCAGCAACAAATCTACCATGGTGCATTACACTGAATAAATGAACAAACCCATTTTAATTTTGAGGTGATTTCCCAACAACCTAGGTACCAGACAGAGCTGTTAAAGGTAATGAAATCAGAAGAGAAATCTGATACTTTAGTCCACTGAAACTTGATGACATTTTGGACAAAAACAACGAAAATTAGACACGTGAAAGACAATGCATTAATATAAATTTTGTTGGACCAAAAATGATTTGAATTAGATAAACATTTAAATAAGTGACTACCTACTTAAGACAAATCAAAGAAACTAATCATAGACCCCTTACTATTATTGAGCGAAAGGCTCATTAAGATCGATACAAAGTTATGACCCAAATACTGCAAGCAGTTTTACATTTTTATTAGCAATGAAAAGCCTGTCAAATGTCGAAAACGAGACGTCAAAAACAAACCGAATCCAAGCAACAACTTACCTTTTAGTTGCCTCTCCAAGTTGTGAAGTGGAACAATAAGTACTTCTATGAATTCATCCTCATCTGGAAGAGAAAAAGAAGACAATTTTTTTCCATAATCAAACATAAAACCTCATAAAGTATGATAATAACGATTGACCACAACATCTTTCAGGTGATATATTTGTCTTTCACTTGGCTTACACCGAATGAACTAAAAGCTAAGAGAAATTCTCTCATGAGCTATTCACCATTCTTGTGGAATTCTTACTTTTGTCTAACTTGTAATGTAACTTCCTCTCCAACATATGAATTGGCAAAATTTTTCATTCAATGACCCAACATCAGGTAATGGGTATGTAAATTTATGTTTACAACATAATCTCAGCTAGGTTTATGTAATGACTAGAGGGGGGTATATCATTACGGCTTCCACAATTCTCATATACTCATATACACCGTCTCGCACCCCCCCTCCACACCCCCCAACTCTCCAACCCCCGCCCGCTATTCCACGGAGCGACAATTTTACAATGACGACACTTGTTACATTTAATCAAGTCCTTGTTCAAATATCCAAAATATGAATTAATTTGAGCAATGATTGAATATTTACAATAATAACAAGACACAAACAATTCAATGTACCATTTATTGGTTTTAAGCTTCCAACTTCTAAAACAAAAATGTCAATGTATTTAATACAGGGAGACTTGCCCACGATTGCATCTTTAGAGGTTGTACTTTCACTGTTAAGATGGTGACACATATTTGCCAAATAAAGAATGCACAGTATAAGTATTTGAATGCAAATATCTTGAAAAATTAAAATACTTAGTACAGGGATTCTCAATAAGCAGTCCACAGGCAAACTGTTGACCACAAAAACAAGTTGGCCTCCCAAAAGAAATAAAAATCTGCCCACAATCTTGCACTTTTTAAGTTTGTGGCCCCCAGGCCTTCTGTTTCATCACGCTACTGGCCTTTACCCGACACCTTGCTCAATCTATGTATAGTAGCATTCAAGTTCACCCTGTATTTAAGCTCCAACCAATGTTTCTCTCTGGCCATCGTAGAAAATAAATCGAGAGGCCATCGTATAGAACTGCAATCTGTACTCCCAGTGTTTCTGTTTATTTTGGAAATAGTTTAATTCGCTTACCTAAGTTTTGGACTGGGCTACTGTTTTCTGAACTATCTCCATCGATCTGAAAGGAATAGAAACACGTTTTCACTTTGGGAAAAGGACTCATGACCTCAACAACTTCTGCATGAACATTCAACAATCAATAAAGTTCCCCATCAAGAGAAAACTAACATTACAATAAATACAACATGCCATCACTTTTGTGATAAAAAGCAGACATAAAAATTACAGAAAGTTAAATATCATAACTGATTTTATCCAAGTCAAAGATATTCAGTGGGTCAATCGGTCTTTCTTGTTTCTGCCTTTTCTAACACAATGGAGTGAGGGTGTACATGGATAGTAACTTAGTGAGGACACCAAGGGCTTCTAAAACCCTTTACACATATTAAATATCAGTAAATCCAACTGTGCCCAGATACAACTATAGTAAGAGATAGAACAATGGATACAGAATTACAAACCACTGTGTTCTTGAGAAGTTAATAATACTTATAAACATTTTTTTTTAAATTTGAACCCACACAGACATATTACATATTTATGATTCTGATTCCATTATTCTTCAGGCTACCATTATCATTCGCAATATCATTATTATTTGCAATACCATCATCAGTCGCAATACCAATATTTATTCATGACAAACGCAGACATTTTTGTGGCATCTTATGATTCTAGACAGCCTGATGTCATATTTCTTTATTACTGTGATAATACTTACATCCACATGGACCATGCTAACTGTGCATGAACTAGTTCCTGCATCAAGGGCGACACCTGATCAATAAGAAATTAGAAACAAGGTTTATTTGTTAACACTAATGGGGAGAACCACAAAATCGATGCCCGTACAGTTCCCAATAAAAAATAAATACAGCTATAAGAAAAAAAATTAGAATAAAAATAACAATGTGAAATGTTTGAACACCAAAAACATGGAACTGAAAGAGATTACTTATACAGTGCTTCCATAAGGTGACATGAATCACGTTGCCGATGCCGAAAAATCCATGACAACTATCACCAAGATGTAACAAAGTGACGAAAATGTTGGAATGAAAATTCAGCAAAAAAACAGGTTGTTCAATTTCTGAATTCAGAATTCAGAAGGAAGAGTAAGTGCGTGGTGCCCCAGAATTGAGGGAGCAATAGAAGATATCCAGAAAATAATTTACGAATTCTTCTTCAATTACGTAGAACATCACCATGCAATCTCTTTCCTTCTCTTTGCCAGAAACTCACTGCAGACTTCCACAGACATTTCACCATCCTTTACATGACAACTTTTGGCTCATTTTCCAAAGTGTCACTGTAGACACTTCTTCGTTCCATTACCCGAGCAATAGGTACTCTCTGTAAAGTGTCAACATATTTCAATCACTTCTTCCCATGCCACCTGGTACAATCTCTAAAGTGCCACTATAGAAATTCTTCTTTCCCACCACACACAGAGCTGAAGCTCTCTGATATGTGCAAACAGTAACACATCCAATATGGCACTCCCTCTACATTTAACACTTCTTCACTTTCTTTTGCTCTCACCACCTAAACCTTTGAGTAAAGTGTCAACATATACACTTCTTTCATCCATCATAACCTGTATGTGTTTGTCAAGTATCTAGCACCACCACATCCAAACACAGCTCTCCCTCACCGATTAACTCTATGCATAAAGTTCCATTACACACGCTTTCTCTTTTCCCTCACCACCAGAAACTATAAGTAACGTGTCACACCACCACATATATCCACTTTCTCTTTTCCCTCACCACCAGAAACTAGTAAAGTGTCACACAACTACATATATCCACTTTCTCTTTTCCCTCAACACCAGAAGCTCTAAGTAAAGTGCTGCACAACCACATATATCTACTTTTTCTTTACCCTCACTTCCTGAGACTCCCTGTAAAGTGATTCTTACCTGGTGATGATTTTTGTACAGTACCGAGATACCCAGTTTCCTCTTTGAGTTCTCTGATAGCTGCATCTGGAGCACTTTCACCTGCATCTATCAAGCCTGTCGGTTGCAAAAGGAGATGTAAACGAAAAAGAAACATTATATAGAAATAAATGGATGTGTTATCAACTGTAACTTAAAGCTTGACTCTTCAAATGGGTTGTCTAAGGACCTACTTATCAAGTTACATTTTAACCCTGACCCAGGTTACCAGTTCACTTTGGATGCAGATGAACGAGAGTGCTAAGGTTGCACGGAGACAGTTAAGCGAGGAAGCAAAGAAAATTTATCAATATTTTAAAGTTTAGCTTGACTCTTGAGACAGTTGTCCAGAGACCCATTAGACATTAACAACATCCTTCATATGCAGATGCTGTTATTTACCATCTTTGCTGCACAGAAACAAACCCCTCCTGTCCATCATCAGAGAATTCTATTTTTGGATTTTGAGAAGTAGATCAAAAAATATAGCATCAATACAAACAAAAACACTCTCTTGAATGGTAAAGCGACTGCAAAGTTGCTTCTGTCACGCTTTGGGGTCATAAATGAAACACTCCCCCGTTTGCCCATCTCTGTTTAGCTTAAAGGCCTCTGCATTGCCACCCCTCCCTCACTGGGCTTTTCACATACTCCGTACATATAATTTGAGGAATAAAAATCGGTGAAAATAAAGGTATCATACCTGCGGGAAATTCGATGGTATATTTTGCCAAGGGAGGACGGTACTGTTTAATGAGAATGATGCAGTCATAATGGAAGAGCCTCTTCAATGTTGCTATTACGGTTACACCTGTGAAACAACAGGAACATATCAATTGTATAACAACAATGAACTGAAAAAAAGCCCACATAAATTGCTGATAATGTGAGGTATGTATGTTGCCCCTCCCCAAACATTAATCCTGTTGCTCACGAGTAGTAGGATGCATTCTCAGGTGGCCTAGCCTCTTGTATAGTGTTACTGTATATATATATATAGGCTGGCACATCAGAAATATAATATGTTCATCTACTTGTGTCACTGTCTGATTGTTAGTAGAAGTACTCATTGTAATAGCAGAGAAAGAGTCCAAGCAACTTTCTAAAAGTAAAGAAACTTTACACTTTAAAGGCATTGAAGACTCGCCCCAAACCGTGTGCCGTGCACTGAAAAAGATAACTATCCGTTGCTTGCAAATGACGTTTTCTTCTTGTTGCTACAAAATGCAGACAGCAATGAAACATGATACTTTATTATCTTTATACACCGGAGATGTCCACGCTGCTGTGTACACTGTGCTGTGGGTATTGACCGTAGCTGTATGTATTGACTGTACACTAGTGTCTAATTACCGACGGTAGCAAGCTGTGTGTGTATTTTCTGGGATCGATGGTGGTGTCTAACACTTCTGTTACACCTCATTTGAAACTATGTCAGATTACCGGCATGAGAAGTTTGTTTGTGCGTGAGTCTTCACACCCTTTAAACAAACACACAAAGATACAAATTGCTATATTGTCAAGAGTTACAAACCAGTGGGTCTGGTGGAAACCGCAGAGTGGCTTCTATGTAATTAAAACAATGACACAGAACGAGCTAGTACACTACAAATTTGGTTCATGCAGGAGAGTGTATAATGACTGTATGTTCTACATGAATATTCATGTCTTAAAAAGGCATGAATAAAATCAAACCAACTACAGGAGATGTCCGTACGTACCATCAGCAACTGGAGATGATCTCTGGACCCTTCGAACCATCTCCCAGCATCTCTCTCCATTTGGTGTTTGGTAATGAGCTCTTTCCAAGGAAAGCCAAGTCTCCTTATGAAGTACCTACAAAGTTAATCACATTATAATCTAGCTTTAGCATTTCTTATTCTACAGGACAGGCTTTCACCAATGAAGTTGACACATGTGCTGTTATTAATTTTGACTTAAAACAGATTTAACATTCAAAAGTAACCAAAATTCCTTTTCCAGTGGTAAGAGATGGGAGAGGCTGGGGTACAATACATGACTGCAAAGTTTTTAGAACAAAGAGTCAACAGTATATATAAGTTTGGTGCAATTATCATCATATTCTAAGTACTGTACATGTATATTCATCAACATCTAAACTGCTTTGCACAGTGTGAGCACAAATATTATTACACACACATTTACAGTATTTATATATGTTTCCATATAGAGTATGTAAGTGTTACACAAGACTAAGCAATATTTCATATTATTATCTCATTGTTCAAAATTTGCCCAGGGCTGGGAATAGAGGCACACTTGAATGAGTTTGCTGCATTAGTAGCATTAAGCTTCTCAGCATTATAAAACATTGGTCTCTTAGGCTGAACTGTTGTAACAGATAAATACTGTTGTTCTTCGAGTGATATTAAATTCACGAACCATGGCTATGATTGTCTGTCTGTTAGAAATAGTTTCATACCTCTTGTCTTAGTGGGCGACATTTCATTTCATTTTGTTGAGATAAGTGATTCTTATCAAGAACTGGCGCTGACTGCTCCGTGCTCATCTTGCGTTTCCTTGAAGAAAACTCAGCTAATATCACAGAGAAAAAGAGATTAAGAAATGCTATTAAATCTACAGGTTAGATAAAAGAAGAATTTGTCTCATTTCAGAAGGTTGGTAACCAGTGGCTCACTTGAAACCTTTCCAGGATTGGGAAATGCAAATGAACATATTTATATAATCCTTCTCATCAACTCTGATACCAGAAATGTTTACATATATACTTGTCCTTGACCTTCTGTACTAATCAAAGGTCCATATTGCATTTATCTGGCATTTTTAGCATTCCACTGTCACTTACAATAATTTATTATACATGTGTAAAAGTAAGTTGGCCTGACGTTTCGATCCTAGCAGGATCTTCTTCAAAGGCTAACTGACAAGTAATAGAAGGGACAAAGGCACGCACAGAATACAGACAGGTTAATGAGTATTAATTAATTTAATGAGTATTAATGAGTATTAATTTATTTATTATATCAGCAACTTACGATTGATGAAAAAGATTACTGTGATAGAATGTTTACTCGGCGAACCCTCGAATAATTAACCATTTGGTAAAAATTGACAATTTTGTTGGCCCAAACATTTATGCTTGCACACCACACCTTCCTTATTCATATTGAAAAATCAACCTATCAAATCATGTCTTTTATGTGACGTCAGACAATAGCAAACAACCTGTTCGCTCATTTTATACTTAAATTGATACACTAGGCCTATGGTACTAGATGTAACTGAGCCATGCCTTTGCCCAATTTCCCTTACAAAAAATCAATATCTGAAAGTCAAAACCTCCTAAAAGAAGGAAAAAAAGCTTTTAATAGACGTATAAAAATATTCATTACTCGTATTGATGCTTTTGTTTTAAACACAAACGAGTTAGATAGGCGAATACATGCAAATCATAGGTGTATTGTTTGCAGCCTGTATATTAATTTTAGTGTATTAATGAGTAACGTTAGTTGGGTGTGTTAGACGTTCGTGAAACGTATCAATCACGGCATATGCAAGGCATCTAAATACAATAAATAACAGACTACACTTATGCTATTGTACTCAAGAATTAGGCCTTCAATACAATACACTGTATGTTCCAAATATTTCAATTTGACATGCTGTTCAAATTGACCATATTCAGTGTGTTGATATTTTATGTCACGTCAGATTTCATGATTAACAGGTCTTTGAGCTTGGTCTTTCCGTAATGTAATGACGGTTTCAGTCATGACTTCTTTGTTTTTATTGTAAATTTTGTACAGTTGAGCTTCATTTTATATTTTAAAGGGTGTAATTTCTAATTGGAAAGCCGGTAAGTGTTGCTAAATATGCCGGCTCTTTTGATAACATTTGTATGGGACTATAATGGCTAAATAACTACTTCTGATTACAATTGGTGAAATTGACATCTTATAAGTTATCTAGGCTTTGACAATGAATTACAGAGGATGGGCCAGGTTGGGACAAGTGACTCTGTCTACATATTTACATTTCTAGTAAACAGAGGTTAAGCTACAAACTAAGAAATGACCACACTCTGACAAGATTGGCAATGACATCATACAGAAGGTTACTTTATTGGTAGAGATCTGTTGTAGAGAGTTATTGTGGAAGTCAAAGTGTAAGTGATCTATTGTAACTTGGAGGTTGGAAAAGTATGTTGTTTATGGTTTGTAAATACAAAATGTTAGTCATATTTATGGAAGTGTGATGTAGGACTTCTTGTCTGTGCTGCTAGCTAAGAGATTTTGAAGATGAACCAATAGGGTAAGGGGAAGGTAAAGATAATTGTGAATTGCACTCTGTTTTACACTGTATTTTGTACACATAAATATAGATATTTTGCACACTGGTACAGTATATGTGGGACGGTCAGTTATCCTGAAATTTCACAGTATTGCACAGTACTGAGGCAACCCAACGTGACCTTTATGCATGAAATGCACATGAAAGAACATTTATTGGCACGGCTAATTATCGTTGGATAATTAGCCAGTTTGCTGACAAAAATATTAATCCTTTTCGCTGCAAGATCCGAGACGTTTTTTGCGCAAATAATGTTTGCTAAGTGTTTGGAGTAGCATAAGGATCACAATTAATGGTATACACAGGCATCACTTTAGTGTGATACTTGAACGCAATATGCTCCTTTAACTTACAGACCTTCACTTTTAAGTTTTGGTTATTTATGGTCAACAATCTTCACTCCAAACTTGAAACTTTCAAGTTCCCTTGACAAGCTTAGAAATTCTGGAAGGGAGGGGAGACCATGGCTGTGGTGAGGGGGAATGGAGGAGTCTAGGCTATTGAATACACTTACAGTAGCCTATGCCTGTGTTTTGACCTAGATAAAAGCTAACGTTTGGACTAATGCAATAGCCTTATTTGTTTACTGTTGACTTGCATGCTGGGCTATTGATTGTGTATACACATAGGCCTATGCCTAGTTAGGAGAATACGTATGCATACAAATCAGGCACAAGCATAAACATGGTCTCACCTGTTAAAGTTATTAACTTTTCAGGTGCGAGCAATTTGTATCTCTTATAGAAGGAAAGGATTAGTTTGCTTAAATGACAGATATAATTCGGAAATTCATGCGATGAAACTGTTGAATTCCTATACGTTATGCCGATGGTCACGTTCGCTTGGATGGTTGCAGTCTCTGCACTTATCCAAAAACACAATTCCAATGACATGTGTAAGCCTGGAACTTGAGCCAATTGCTTGGACGGTGGAAAAAGAAAAACATTAGGATTTAAATACGGAAGCGTAGAAGAAACATCACATTTACAATTATTGCATTCTACAACCTGTTTATGTCTGAACAGTTTGTATATATAGTTTACAACGTGTGTAGAATGATAATTGTTATATTTACATCATTTCCATCATGTTTTTTTTAATCATCCAACGGGTATATATGCTTTGTCACGAAAATCCTCCATTTCCGAAAATTAGTAAAACAAGTACGGCAAGAACCGATGGCTCATGCATGGTTTACGTATTTCTTCCAGTTGCTTTGTATACAGCATTTGAATCTGCTCATATTTATGCGGTGTACGTAGTTACGTGTTCTTGTAGGGATAGTCAAATTGACGCAAACTAACCTTTCTTAATTCTTCATTTCTCGATTTTACTCCTCAACGGACGTTGTACTTCCTCAACAAAAATGGGGCCTTCACTTTCCGCCGTAGGTTATGTAGTTGCTGATCTCTGGTAAAATTTACAGTTCATCTCAATCTCTTCATAATTTTTCTCGTAATTACACTGTCTACACAGATTTATCAATAAAAATTAATTAATGGAGCTGATGACATGGTGGTATTATTCATTGTTTGAATATTAGAGTATAGTTGAACTTACACGTAAAACGAGATTTTCAACTCAGTTTCACTGACCACTGTGACGAGTGACAATGTTTCAGACTGCACGACTAAACCCTACTACCTACATCACATCGCTCCACCACCCAATGACCAAAAAATCGCATATGTGATACTCATTTCACTAGATATAAAATTAGCATTCAATAAAAGCAACAAACATGACAAGTTGTGTTGGCAAACTTGAACATGAATATGAGCATACAGTAAATGAAAATTGTTGCAGATGTGATGGAAATATTAGGCTACTGTTGTTGTATTCAAGGTCACAACTCACATGTAAACTTACTTCAAGTCGTTGTCGTTCATATGAATGATATGTATGCATTTATTTTACCGTGTATAGTTAGCACATGGATGTATTACCCTTGTTAGCCGAGACAAGCGCTTCAAAGACAGTATAGCCTAGCACTGCACTGTACATACCGCCAGAATATGCATTAGGCCACTGCTACTACTTACTAGTGTTAGTTCTGTCTTTGGTGCAAAAACTCGAACTAGCAATCTTTATCGTATCATTACTGCCTTCCTAAGTTTCCAATCTTACCGTCTGTGTAAGGAATTTGCCTGACAATGACAGGAAAAATTGTTTCATATCGATTGTTTCAGTCCGCAACATCGTTTGGTCAGCAAAGGTTCCCAACACTGTTTGAGCTGCATTGCAAGTCCAACGTTTATCATGTTCTTGTTACTAGGCCTAGTTCAACTTCAAGTAAAAGCCTTTCAAACGAAAGGCATGTTCACAATCCAATCGTCCATCAATGTAACAATAGATTTGCTGGCAGAATATTGCACCCGACCGGTATAACCTTGACATTGAGAAGTATGTCCTCGGAGGTGGAAAAGGCAGGATCCAAACAAGTTGTGAATGATTCTGATACCAGTCTCGTTTCTACATGGCTTGCATCATACGAGAATTTTATTGGCGTTCAGGATGTCAAGGAAGCACAGGAAAGAGTATCAATGGTAAATAACTTTTCTTACTAAGTTTAGGTTGTCTAGACTAGTGCTATACCCACCCCTTTCAGAGGTGTGGAAAGCCGCAGGTGAAACCACTGGAACATTTGACAGTTATGTGATTGACATTGGACCCGATTTTTGTGGCACTTCATTTATTTGTTACTTAGAACGAGACCTATAGTATTACAACTTACATTATAAAATGAAAGAATATGTTTTTGTTGATCCAATATTTTCCCAGACAACTGAAAAAAGTGTCCAGGGCCCCAATAAAACCCAACCCTGGCAATATAGATCCAGCCAACACCAGACCTAGACCTATGCTAGTTTATAGATTTCTTCAAATTTGTGCATTATGTAATGTGTTACTACAGCTTCGCTTTCTACAAGGTTTCTTTAGTAGGCTTCCATTTGAAACAGGGAACAGTGGACTCTTGGTACTGTGGCTAGTATGCTAGATAGAGTCCCATCAAGCTTGAGACTTGACCGACTGTCTGTCTTGTTCTTGCGAACTACACTGAATAGCCTTTCCTGTTCAGCGTTACTGTGGGGAATTACTAAGCATAGGACTAATTGTTGGCTATTTTCAGAAATGTTGCAAGTGATGAAACATTAAAAAGCCGGGAGAATAGAATATGAAACCGGGAGGCCGGGAGATTCGAGTAAAAACCGGGAGTCTTAGTCCAGTAAAACCGGGAGAGTTGACGGGTCTGCTACTGAGTCATAAGTTGCCATGCTAGTAGTAGTACTGTAGGAGTAGTACTAGTCGATCAAAATTATAGTATGTTTAATCCAATAATTTAATATCACCTTTAGGAGAAAAAAGTTGCAATCTTGTGGGAGCTGAATGAGGTGTTTAGACTTGCCATTTCCTTTGGTGATCTAAATATCTTCATGCCTGGGTGTGCATTTGAACAGATTAAGTGCCTGATATACTGTAGGCCTACTGTATATAAGTGTTAATGTTGATAGACATGCACATGGTGGTCAAAAGTATGCACAGAAGTAGGATATCTAGCTTAAAGGACTAACAATTAGAAACACTCAAAGTGTAACCATGTTCCCGTCTTATTTCCCTCTTTAGACAGAGAAGGAATTTCTTGAAACAAGACAGCAGGTAAAAGACTCCAGGCAAGAACTAGAGGACATACAATCAGATTTGCATCTTATTAGGACAAGGCTCGATCGCACGCCTCGAGATGATCCAAAGTTTTTGGAATATGCGACCGAGGAACATAAGACGATCCAAACAGAAAAGCAGGTGAACGAGAGACACCATCGACTGTTGGATAAGGAGAGAGAAACCTTTGACCGTTTGTCAGCTGCCGTCCGAGAGAGTCACGTGAAACAGAAAGCTCAAGAGGAAAAGACAAAGTATTGGTCAATCATCGGATCGGTCGTCGGAACGGTCCTCGGTATCATCGGGTCAACGTTCATCAGTCAGAGAAGGACGAAAGATCTGAAGGGTATGGTGAACGATCTGAAAGAGCAGATTTCCTTTCTAGATGGAGGGGCAGGGGATGAACTGAAGACGATCCTACAGGATTTGAAAAAGATGACTCCTGCTGACAATAGTGGAACTGGTCTTGGTGATGTTTCACAGAAAATAATCAACCAAACAGGAAGTCAACTGAAATCTCAGGAAGAGGTTTTCAGTCAGCTCTTGGAAAAACATGAGAAATCATTTCATGATGAGCTGAAAGGAATTCACAGAGCAATCTCAATGGGTGGGTCAGGTGATATGAGTACCTTTGAAGAATTGATAGGGAATGCAGAGCAGAAGCTAGAATGGGAGGTGAAGATGAGCACCTTAGCAACTGTCGTTATGGTTTATGGTGCTTTTGCTCTCACAGTACCAGTTTTATATAATATATTTAAGTAAAAATTAAAGCGTATATGAAAAATTAATAGTTGAAAGCCTATTTTAATATCTTCCAAAGTTTCTATTTGCAGTTGGGTTATTCAGTTGCTAGGTTTTCATCCAAGTTTATGTTACACCTTGAAGTGAAGAAATATTTTCATAATACTGCTTAGAAATTATGTAAAAATGTAACATTTATAGATAATGTCAATCAAAGTGTAGTGTCAAATTGTTTTAGGATTTGTAAAAAAAAAAAATCAGGACTTGTGAAAGTTGGAAGAAGATAAAGTCTCTAATTCTTACTCAGATACAGTAGGTGCAAAGCAAGATTAAAGCACTTTTTCTGACTTTATGTTAGAATTTGGAATTATCAAAACAAGTCTTAACCCAATAATCTTCTACAATGCAAAACTTTCAGTAGTTTAAATAGTCAGTTTTCTAGTTAGTTATGAACCAAGAGAACCAGAAATTTGAAGAAAAAAGTATTTCCAATTAGTTCTTGGCATGTTAGGTAATTAACAGAAGGTGTACCAACATTGATGATCAAATGATAACGACCCTTTAAAGGAAATACAAACCCATCCAGGTCTGTGATGAAGTTCTTCCCCAAAACAGCTAACAAAAACCTTATTCCTTTGGGAGATACCACATATTTAACACTTTTCGCACACAAGGCTGGAGACTTGATCAAGTCTAAATGTGTTGCATCATCAAGCCACACATGCTTAAATTCTTTTAGGTTTTTCTTGATGTATTTACACTGTTTATTTTCTCTCATTGGAGGTAGATTTTGCATATGCTAAAATATTATTCTAAATGCTACATAGTGGTGGCAATGTTTATTCTAGATATATGTGAAAATTCAAGCAGCTATGATATTCTGTTAGGAGATATCTCCACCACCTTGCACAGTAGTTTTCATATGCCATTTGAATAGTTTATGACCTGTTCTAAGAAAGATATTGGTGACTTGAGGATTTGTTATCATGATGACTTTAATAACTCTAATAAGTCCAAATCATAACAAACATAATAAGAATTACCCAGCCATGCTTCTAGTATTTACATAAACAGTTTGTTTCAACCTAACCACTCTTGTTGTCTGTGCAACTGGAATGTAAGTGCTATGTCAGTACTTGCCTTTTATTTTTTCTTGTGCAATATAGATAGATGTAACCTCTATAGTAAGTTGTCTGTTCTCTGTATTCACTAGAGAGGTTTGAATGTGCAAAAAATCATGTTTTCATTCACTATTCAGAGCTGACTTGTATTACTTTGGTTAATGCCTTGGAAGGCTGTGCAGATCATTTTTGGATCTTGTAAGCAAAGAGAGTTCACCAGCCGAGCAAGTGGTACATTTATTGTCACCAGATCATGTTTCAATAGGCTATTAATGATATTAAGAGTAAGTAATTGGTGATGCATATTCAGTACAATAAGATGTTGGATGGGGAGGTGTTGTAGGGGGTAGTGGGGTGGAGGGAAGATGGGGCCAAAAGAAAGGAATGGAGGAGAAGTGAAGAGGGGTTCCTTAGAAGTTTATCTATGTCAGAATGGGACAGAATCAGGTGAATGTTTATTATAAATTTTGACTGTCTGAATACAAGTAGTGTGATTTGCTCGACATACAGCATGCAGCTTTACTGCATCATCACTTCATTAGTAGTTCCCAATGTTCTTCTTAATCTTCAAAATGTAGGATTAACTTCACTGTGATGTCCAATCTGCAATTTTTTAATGCTGAAATGTAATAAAAGAAACTCAAAGGAAGTCATAGTTCAAAGTTCAGTAAATATTAGTTGAATGAATTACATTTGTGATGATGAATGTTGCTGATCATCAATTAAGAGTCAAAAGTTGACATTGTATTCATCCATCATAGAGCAGATCTCATCTTGGCAGTCGTATGAAAAATGTTTGCTTTGTATTAAAAAAGAGGTTTTTCTGTCCTACTACCCTTTGACCTATACCAATTCTCTCTCATTGTATTATGAATAAATTAAGTTGCTGAAATTTCTAGAGGGGTTTTCTGGGCAAACAAGAATCCTCCCTATCCCTTGTTACAAAATAATCACCTCTCAACGGAACATATTTTACTTTATCTGGACTCCTGTCATAATCATACCAGCCTTCGTCTGATATCTCAGTTAAATATTTAAAGTGTGTTGCTTTTATTCATTTTAGATACATTAGAACCATGATGTGCTGAATTGATTCAAATATAGATCTGAAACAGAAAAATCATTACTTTCATTAATTTGCATTTGACTTTCTGTAAGCCTTACAAGCTAATATGGGATGATGCTATTTTCTACTATTTTGGTGTCAAGTCTAACAGTGAATACTGACAGCCAGCAGAGTAGAAAAAAGATAGCAGTTAAAAGACACCTACACAACCTTAAAATATTCTGGATAGTTAAGTAATTGTCAGCCATGTTTTAACTTCCACAACCCTCTCAAAGTATTTTGTCTGATAAACATTATTTTACTGTACATTCTTCCATTTAACACAAGTTTGTCAATGTCTGGGACTAGTTTGAAACACTCAGAAGCCTTGAAAAAAAAACTTGAAAACCTTTAGAAACAGTTAAAACCTTGGTGCAATACTGAGGGCTCATACTGGTAGCATACCTCATATGAAATGGTTATCCATAAGGCAAAGAGTTCTGCTACAGCAGGAAAATTGTCAAAGAATCAGGAAACTTCTGTTAGACCTATCAAATACTGAATAATAACCACCCTATATTAAAATTAGAGCAAATTAAGCAAGGTTTGATCTTTTATAATGAGCATTAGAAAACTTTGTCTGACAAGAGTTAAGAGGAGTATGATTCACTGACCAATTTACATGGTCATAAGATTATGTGAATGGTCAATTATGTCACCTGTACATTGAATGTTGCACCTGGTAGAGGGTAAAAGTCCACCTCAGTTTGACAGTTAAATAACCCTCCTCTATGTTACGCTTCAATGTTTCCAAGTTTGGATGTGCGTGTGCAGTTGTTTGATAACTTTCAATGGGCAATCAAATTAGTCAATTTGTAGATATATCAAATCATCAAGAAGTACTATCTATTGAGTGGTAACTATCCTAGGGAAATGACAACATGTATATTGGTCACCAAGGAAATCATGTGCATATCCAAGGGGTGTACTGTACACTCCCTCCTTTTCAACCCCACACAAAATATTAATAGTAATATTTTGCATACCTTGCGAGTTATAGTCTAAGAAATTACCACTTCACTGACCTACAATTTTAACTCTTTTCAGAGCCCAAACTCCCCATCCCTACATGGGAGCCAGCTTCAACAACCTAAGGACCACATCCCCTCCTGTTTATCTAATCTGCACCTAGAAATAGGTAAGGAAGAATGGGACTGAATGATATAACCTCATGCCCAAAAATATTTTCCTCAGCTTATTCAACAATGTCACCTTCACTATTAGATTGTATAGAAGAGATAAGATGCAAAATTTCTAAAATTGTTTCACAAATAATAACTTTTCTTGTGGGGGGATAACCTTTTGTTGTTACCAACCAGCCTCCAGCTCGATGGAGTGCTTCCCAGCACCAAGGCTATTATAAATGTTACCACAACAAACAAAAGAAGAAAAGTAACAACAGTTTCATACCATGTAATTTCACCATATATTTTCTACTACTTAGTATGTCTCCATAGTCTTTCCATCATTGATATTCTACTAAAAATATTCTGTAATATAATTTTTAAGTAATGATAAAGGCTGAACAAATTTTAATACATTGAAAACGACTATTGATAAAATATCTAGATAAAGCTAATCACAGAAGAAAATACGTAAACACTGGTTTTTAAATATTGTGGGAAAATATTTGCCTGATATCATTGTCAAATATTTCTAGAGAATGTGTAACCATTGTTCCCAGAATCAAATTTTGTTGGCTTCTTTTTCCACAAATAATTCTGACAGGGGAGTATAGGTTACAGTAAACAATCAGGTGGCTTTGTAAGAGGGCAAAGATGCATTACTTTTTAAATGAAGACTCGATTCAGCCTCTTCCTTAAAAAAATCTGTCAAACAAAATTAAAAATACAAAGGGAAATTTAAATTGACACTTGACTTGAAGAAAATATCAAAACTGCACCCAAACTGGACACTGGCTCTGTGAATCTACTAGTGCAGTGGACAAATGTTGCTAGATGGTGGTGGTGGTGAACATGAGGTCAATTCCATTGAACCTACATTTTGTCTGATAACTAAATGATAAATTTGCATACTTTTAATGTTTGCCACAAAACAAGAAAGGCTGACATACTAAACGTAGAGTAGGGCCGAGTAATTTAAAACAGATGAAAACCTTACAACAATTGTTTTCAGAACTAGAAAATATACTACCCTTGGCTGTTATGAATGCACAATGCAATATTACATTGGTACAATAGCTAACATCTCTTTGAAATGGATAGTTTTGGTTGAGGTACATTCAGATTGGAGAGATGTTTTGGGCATAAGGTATAAACACAAATAGCCTTTGTACTAGACAGTGTCTGCATGTATGTTCATATATATATATAGATATCTATATATATATCTATATATATATATATATATACATAAATATATATATATATAGATATCTATATATATATATATACATAAATAATTATATATATAAATTCTTACCTATAACTAACCTAAAACAAGCGCTTACATCGTTCAAGTGACAAAATATTCAACCGGTCTGAAAGCAATGTGGGAGGGTTTTCATTTATTGACTTCATATAAACTAAAGTGAAAGATGACTATGAAAGAGCTTATCCCTTCTCTCAAATTATTCCTAACTGAAGATCAGTTCAAAACTTTGAAACCAAATCATAAAAAACATATAAAATAGGATGAGAAATAATGGGCTTACAATATATCCACAAAAAGTTGCGACACACAATAAACCTGAATATAGTAAGCGAATACTGTCTGCAATGTATTGTATTAACAAATTTCAACTGTCTTGTCAACAATGGAATTTCTGAACATTTATTGTTGGATGGCAGTCCCACATAAAAAAAGAAACTTCTGAATGTTTGGACATGACATAGTTATCTATAATGCCTTGAAGAAGCTGCCATTGATTGTAAACCAATGCAATGGTGAAAATGCTTTCAGCCAAGTTAGCTTAGCTCCCTGTAAACCACCACATACTGAGAATTGTTTCTACTCATCAAAACATTCCATTGTCATATTTTTGCTATTTATTTTTGGAGGTGGCAGGAGGTCGGGGGAGGGGTGAGGGGCTCTCATTCCTTTGCAGCAATTACTGAATAGAAAGATTCGTTCCTGATTTAAAGATGAAAATTTGAAGCACAGAGTTTATGAAAGCATTGAGTGTCATGTGTATCCACCAAATCTAAAGTCAAAACTCAAGTCACTGAATGCGCAAGAAGTTTATGTTAAGCGAACAGAAACGGCCAAGCCATCAACATTCTTGCATATCCTTTTTCACATACATGTGTGAACAAGCTCTTTCTCTTCTTGACAAATTCCTACATCTTTTTTTGTGACCGTAGTAGTTTGTTATTTATTCCATATTATAATACTTGCAAAATTGCAAGGGCAAAAAGTCAGGGTGTCCAGGACTTCACTTGATGTCAAGGCTCACTTTACATACACTAGCACTATCATTTTCAAACTGTTTAAAAAAAACATGATTCACATGAAACCTTCTATACGTCAATCTCTGCCAAAGAAACTTACCTAAGGATGAATCCAAACAGAACGATAAAAGCAGTTGTAATTAGACTAAGTTTAAACATGAAAGGTAGAGATAATTGAATATTCATACCAGTCACCATCTTAACAAATAAAAAAAAATTCAGTTCATACACACCATATTACAGCAACTTAATGAAAGCAAGGGGTTTTCTTGATAAAAAGGAATCTTTGCTACTATTGATGCCTTCATACCTACTAGAGGGAATTGGGGAAAGGTCTACTAGAGGACAGTAAATTCTATTCAGATTATATCGGATTTAAATCAAAATACCATTCATTAAAATCGTTAACAGGCAATAGCCATCTAAACTTGTTGACCAAAGCTAGGGCTCTCCTGCTTGTTAAGAGGTAGATCACAGGTCTCCCAGACGTCCACCATTGCCGCCACAAACTTGTCCATCATCTCCGGGGTATGGTAAGGAGTGGGTGCCACCCTGAGACGTTCCTCCCCAGGTGCCACGGTAGGGGCGTTGATAGCCTGCACATATATACTGTGCTTCTCCATCAGGGTATCCGCAGCGGCAGTGCAGGCAGCAGGATCACCGACCTGCGAGTGAGGAGGTAAACGGCAACAACCAAAATGTAAACAACATCTACTACAACCAATGTAAAGACAACTCAGGGAATACAAAACTGCAAACCGTGGTAGTGTATGCTCTACTGATCTAATCTTCTCATCTGTCACGGAGACATATGACATTCCTTGGTGTACAGATTACATAGAATACAATAAATACTTAGTATTACTAAGGATTACAAAGGCTTAGCTATTCTTAGGATTACTTACATTGTGACTTTCTATCTACCCAGTATCATAGGTATAGTAACCTATTAACAATAGGCTAACCTGGATAAGGCCTTGGCATCTACCAAGAATGCATACAGTAGGTAAATACTAATGAGATTAACATCCAAATACCCTACATCCCCTCCCTTGAAGGATGCCCCTACCATATAACCAACAGTTTCAAGTGATACAGCACCAGTGTCTCATTCCTGATTATGTACAGTTGCACATGGCTAATATCATTCTCCGATAGGATAGATCAGGCATCTACCATCAATTTATATGAGGATTGTTGTCCTTTAAATAAACTAATGATTCAACCTTGAAATTTGTCATGTTTCACAAATCAAAGACACACAAGGTAGTAGTATAGTAGGTATGGGTACCAGAAACTTCATATCACGTGCACAAAGCTTGGGGTGACAAAATTGGGTTCGATAGCTATTCTTACATCCTAGACAGAGCTGTAAAATGATCATTTCAATCGATTCATGCGTAAGTACTCCAAATTAGCCATGGTGTCCTTCACCAATTGAATCCAAAGACCTGAGATGGTATAAAGAATTCTATGATTCCACAGAATAATCCACTATTCACAAACCGATGGTATCTGAACCTACTATTTTATAACGTCACCTTTAACATCCTGAACAACATATGGACATTTGTTTTGCTCACCAACATAAGTAAAATGTTTAGCGCTCAAATTTTGTATGGTAGTTTTGAAGGCTCCGAAGGTTCCCTAACATATTACTACTGTTCGTGAGTACCAAAAAAAAAGGCTTTGCATCTTTGCACTTGTCTAGCAATTTACCCGATTCTCATAGCATTTTACGATGTGACACCGGATAAATTATTCCCCGAATATTACCCAACAGGATGAGGGGCTAGTTGTAAAGAGGAGAGCAGTGTTCTTACGTGAATTGGGATGATATGACTGGGCATGTTGACAGCAGGAATACCGGCATCCAGTAACTTGGTCCTCAGAATTTTCACCATCTCTTGGTGACGGCTACGAAGCTTTCGACCCTCCTCGCCAGCCAGGACCTGACAAAAAGTAAATAACTGACTGTTTAACACTTTTGAAAACTTTTTTGAATTCTGACAGAATGATGGAAGCAAAACGGACTGATCTAAATACAAATGACAGGATCAAAACTATAAAATTAACTGACTTGCATTATAGAAGCATGAGTGAGTTTTCTAGGTGATAGGTGTGAAGAAACTGAAACCCAGATTTAAGGTTCTTGAGGGATGCTGCAAGCATACCAGTTACCCACAGTTTTGTAGTTGGGTTACAATTACTATTCCTAATACTAGTATTCCTAATAGCTTTAATCATTTTAATCTGAAAGACTACTTGCAACTGTTTAATTCCTCTAAAGTTTACCAGTTTTTTATAAAATGAGGAAATGATCATCCAGGCAAGACTGCACCGTTCTGGTTGAGAAGCGACACTTCAAAGATTTCTTAGAGAGCAGTGTGACTAGCAACTGACGGCAATCTCGTTTTGGGAGTGGAATGAGGTCGTGAAATGAAATCGGTTACTTACTCCGATCGAAGTCATTGCTCCTTGAAGTACCATTGGTGGCAGCGAAGTAGTAAAGATGAATCCCGCGGCATAACTCCTCACCATATCCACCAGGTTGGCTGAGCCAGCGATGTAACCACCGATCATCCCAAAGGCTTTACCTATTGATACAGAGAGAGAGATGACCTCTATGAATTGAAAATGACCAAACCATCACACTGTCCACAGACATACTGGCTATCAGTTCCCGATGGTCTTAAATGTTTTAGTCCATTATTGTTGTTGATAACAAAATACTGAAACAGTAACAATAGATCTGTCAATGGACGGAATGTAGACCACGACCAAACCGGAACAAAACTGGGAACCAGTATGTTAGCTAGCCTTTCAAGCAACCGTACAAAAAATTAATCATCACGTTAGTCGAATGGAGATCTCTGCTGTATACTGACAGTAAATAAAACACTAGAAGGCTAATAAGAAAGACAAGTGTTCCACACTCTCTGTTACTATAGCAAACTGCCTCATGTAGAATGTTCCACCCTCCTGTTTCCCTTCCATTTGATAACAGTTAATACACATCTGCCTACCTTTACATTTCTCCCACCCTAAATCCTCTACCTCACTCAATAAATTCCCCATCTCCATCCCCTCCATTCCCATCTTTACTAACCCCCTCCCCCCTCCACAATCACTTCCTGTTTCTCACTTCCCTCCATTTGAAAATCACACCTGCTAATAGGCATTCTCAAACTTTCTGTGCAACAAATGTTGCCAGTAGGTTTCTTCCCTACAGCATTAATGATATATTTGGCTTCATAGTAATGTACTTTGTTCTAACAACACCCATTGCATACATAGGTTTCTTCTCTACAGCATTAATGACATATTTGGCTTCATAGTAATGTACTTTGCTCTAACAACACCCATTGCATACCTAAAGTTCCTGAGATGATATCCATGTCCTCCAGACAACCATCACGCTCCCCAACTCCTGCGCCATGATGACCGTAGAGACCAACGGCATGGACCTCATCCACAAAGGTAAGAGCTCCATACTTGTGGGAAATGTCACATAATTCCTTCAGGGGTGAAATGTCACCTGACGATGATGAGAAGAATTATAAACAACTTGATCATCAACACCTCAAGGCAAAGACCTACTTGATACATGTCAACAAAACAACACTTGACTAACTCTTGTAAACACAAAATCGATCAACATCTGTTCAAACAGGAAGTTAGAACCCAGCTGAAGTGGTGTTACATTACTACAACCCCATTCACACAATTCACAAGAGATTAACATCTGTAAAATAAAGTTCCCCGACATAAGCAAAAGGTCTCTTTTCCCCATTTTAAACCAATACAATTCACTTCTGTTCCTTCCTTCCTTACAATCATAGAACTTCAAATCTTACTTGATGTTTGCTACAAAAATATCAAACACTTGGACTATATCATATGCATGGATAACACAAAGTCTGCTACCTGAGGACCAACTGCAACATTAACTGCACCTAGATATACCAGGTTGCAGCTTGTAATTTCTACATGTTACAAAGAGATCAAAACTGGAGGGGGTGGAGGGGGTGGAGGGGGAGTTTCTTTTAATGTAATGTTTGTCAGTTAAAGCAGTTTCTGCAGTGAGTTGCCAAACCTCAGCAAATGAGCAAACATACCAGGAATTACTCAAAAGAAGGATAACATGTGATTAATTTATTACATTGCTGATCTCATGCAAAGGTAAACCTGCATATTTTAGAGCTCTTAGAATTGCTGCTACTATTAGAACTCCAACTGCACAAGGATTTAGAACCCAATTTTTGAGAAAGTTCCATTTTGTTAAATATATGAAAAGGTTTCCACTAAATTAGATCTGGTACATTTCATGTTTTTCTCCTAATTAATTTTCAACATGTTTAAGTATGGACTTCCTACAATGTGTTTTTTTCATTTCCTGTTTTTTGTTTTTTTTGGAAAACCTATCAGTTTAAGTAAACTTAATTATCCACGTGCACATTACAAAGCACGAATGTGTTTATCACAATCTCCACTTTTCTACAAGATTTCAAAAGCCAAAAAAGTCTCACCGGTCATAGAGTGAACCGTCTCAAAGGCCACAATCTTGGGTGTCAGGGGGTCCGACTTCTTCAGCAGTTCTTCAAGGTGTTCGGTGTCGTTGTGGCGAAAGATGAACTTGGGCACTTTGGAGTTTCGTATACCTTGGATCATGGAGGCGTGGTTTCCTGCATCTGAGTAGATCTCGCAACCTATTCAAACAATGAAAAGAATCAAATTATTGTATTCCTACATCTCAACTTACAGGGAAAATCTCAAAACAACTGCACATTTGCTTTACCATGTTCAGCACACTTGGTAAGCACTGTCGACCGGCCCATTCCAGACTACAGCCCTGGTTTTTTATGATGCTGTGACCTCCTAAGAAACATGTTGGTGATCACAGTGATAAATGACAGCATTTAAGTTTTATTTGCTGATGTTATCATTATCATAGTCACATCGGTAGTCACATAGTGACAAAAAGAAACTCAATATTAACAATGCTTGGGTGCAAAGTATTTCCATTCCACTACACCATGGTCTGGTTCAAAGACTGCTCTTCACCAAAATAGGATTTAGAAGCGTACATTTGCAAAATTTGACGACTCCAATTAACAACAAACTGTCTGTGTGATTCAAGTTAAGTTTTGGGTGTATATGAATCTTTAATCAATGTGCTTTTGCTTTAAGAGATAAAAGAGGCTTTATTTGGGATGTGAAAATGTATTTGAGGCAATGATAAAGTTACAAGCCAAACCAGTTGATTCTTCTGCAGCTACATACAAACCATTGTCTTGTAATGTTTACACATACAATTTAAATGTAAACTCACAGAATAAGTATCCAACACAACAAATGCTTCAAATAAAACCACAACCACTAAGTCATTTACCTGGCAGAGCCCTGGCTAAAGTAAACAGGGTAGAGTCGTTAGCCACAAAACAGGAAGTGAAGACTAGCCCAGCCTCCTTCTGGTGCAACCGGGCGACGGTGGCCTCTAAGGATTCATGGTAGGTAGTGTTGCCTGATATATTACGAGTGCCTCCTGCACCGGTCCCGTGCTTCGCCGCAGTGTCCCTTGAGGTAAAAGATGAAAAGAGAATCGTTTGAACAGCCATATTAACATCAAATGTCTCAGAAACCTTTATAAGAAGTTAAGGGAGTAATGGGGTACATGGTAGCTCAGTGACAACTTTAACATATTGCATCTGAACATAGACAATATCTGCCTGCAATAAAGGCATTAGTGTCAAACATGCTGCAATAACAAGCATGCAGTTTACTACATCAGTACACCTATTTGCCCTCAAGTTGCAAACACTGAACATTAACTATGAGTCATCCCTTGTGCATAATACCAGTTACTCATATCTGACGAGAAAAAAAAGGAGGATTAATCTGTTCACTGCAATAACCAGCAGTGTTTTGCAGCAACTTCAAATTTGTTGATACTTTTTTTTTGTCGGGCTCTAATCGATAAAGTTATTTCAGATACTGGTGGTACTTGGAGCTCTCAATAAGGTAAGGGTGACAGATAAAACTAAAATAACACCGCAAGTTTTGCTGTGAGGGGGGTACAAAAAACTGCTACTACTTATAAGGCAATGATGAAAAAAAACCTTTTCAAAGTCACATCAGATTTCTGGTTTTTTTAAGCCTTAGTAGATACAAATGTGGAACTAGAGTGGAGACAGGTAAGTGACTCTCACAATTTTGTTAAAGGATTCAGTGAACCTGACAAGACTACTTACTGCACAGCTTTAACGACCTTCTCGTGCCGGGTCATACCCAGGTAGTCGTTGCTACACCAGACAGAGATCTCCTGACCCAGGCCAGAGGTCAGTGGCTTGGAAAACTCTTCCGCAAACGGGAACTCACTGGCCCGACGGTTCACTTTCTTAAAGATGCGATAGGTGTGGTTCAGCTTCTTCTTTTCAATTTCTTCTTTCATGAACACCTCATAGTTAAAGGTCCCATCGACTATTTGGAGAGCAAGATACAAAAATATATATAGACATGTGATTCTACATCCACTCTATACAAAGAGCTTGAACAACACTTTTTATGTCATAATCTGCCAGAAGAATATGCCAATGGGTAGGTAGAGCTGCATTTTATCCTCTTTTTCCTTATTTATTTATATATTTCTTTCTTTTTTCTCTTTTTTTGGTTCTCTTCTTTTTGTTTTCTTTTAAGAATTCATATTACAGAGAAATTCAAGCCTGTTTGATCCCTATATTAGAGTCATTAGTTTTATTATTGATTATATATATTATCAAAACGGCTTTTCTTTGGGAATTTAGCACGTCAGGTGACTATAAAATCAGCTTACCCTCTGTGCATGAAACCTAATACCAATAATACCAAACTGTAGCCTGGTTGTCCTCTTCATGACATCCCTCTCTTATTAGAAATAACTTCCTATATCAGTGACTGATCTTGACTTTCATTGCTATCATCCAAGCTCATGTAACACAGCACACTATTGATATGACCTTCAGCCTATGGTTTTCTATACAATCAAAGCCTCCTCCAACAACTTGTTGATAAACATTCCACCTTCAGCTTCAAACAACATTGAAGAACATCAGTCTGATGGAGGTCACAGCAAGGCCAATGCATTTGGTTGCCATGGAAATATCAAATAGTGCCACCAGAAGCTAAGTCTTCATAAAGGATCGTGTGCAGGAAGCAATGGTTTTTGCCAACTTTTGTTCAAAAATAGACCTCTCATTGAACTTACAGCAGCAGACAATTCTATGTATTGCTCCCACAAAACACTGTAGGGGACATGTTGTTTACACTACATGACAGGTCAGAGGTGCATGTTGTGTTACAACAATCCTGTCAGGGGCATGTATTTATAGCCAGTGTCTTATGAGAGTTGAAACAGGTATATGGAGACAGCAGTTAATTGTAAAATTATGCCAATAGTCAGCTTGAAACATTTTTATATCTATGGACATTTCTATATGGGTGGGTGGGAGGGGGGAAGATTATAAATTCCACCTCATTTTGCTGATTTTCAAATCAAATTTCTTTACTTCCGTCACTCACTGATTACTTACCACTTTCAAACTCTCTCTGCTTCTCAGTTACCTTGTCAACTTTCTGGACGATAGTTGCAGGCTTACAGTGCTCTGTTCAAAATATAAGTGGAAAAAGAAAATATATTTATCAATATTACCAATACGTATTGGGTTGGTATGTGGGTGGATATAAGTGTTACTGTTTTCTTGTATTGTTCTCTCTATTTCCTTATGGGAGTGCTCTACTAGACAAGCCCTCTGGGTTTTTTGGAGTGCTTCCTTTCACAATTTTCCCTGTTGTTGATATGTTTTGTCACTTAGTTAACTTCTCTGTATTTATATTGTGAAGAAACAATGAAATGAAATATTAATCATGTCTGTAAGTTCTGCTATAAACATGTATTTTCTCAACATTTTAAAGAATTAAGAAAGAATATGATGTAACAAATGTTTCAAGTATTGCATGAACAAGGCACACATATGTGTGTATCATGGTGCCTTGATTTATTGCAGGAATCAGTTCCCTTAAAGGAGCAAAAAGGCCTGGGCAGGTTTTTCCACAAGACCTACGTAGTAACAACAGAAGTACCGCTAATTTTTTTACCCTCGTTAGCCTCCTTCACAGCCTGAGCTGTCAGTGGAAATGTTTATTTACAAACATTATGATTTTTCAAGGAAACTAAATCACAGAGGATTCATCTCTGACAAGAAAAAAATGCTTTCTGATTAATGAGAAAAACCTCAAGTTTTACCAAGAGACCTAGTCATTGGAGAAATATGATTGGTTCAATACCTTTGTTAGCCTCATTCACAACCTGAGCCGGAACGGACTTGTTACAAGTCTCGCAGAAGATGTCGCTATCGACGATGGGGTTCATCTTCTTGGTCTTCTCCATGTTAGCCAGGAATGGACACTTCATTTCCACTTTGGAATCTAGCCAAAGTAAAAAGGAAAAATGAACATTTCATAAAATATCGATTTTAAAACCTAAACGGCAGAATGCTGTCGAAATTCACCGCCTTGTTACTATGTAATAGAGTGTCCTAGGAAACCAAAACTCAACAAATAAAACTGAACGATTTGGAGACTTTACAGATAGCTACAAAGACTAGTATGAATAAATCATGCGCAAGAAATTTGATTTGCCGTTGGTGGTTAAAAAATGTTATTAGTTAATAGCAATCATGCTCAACGCAGGCATGGCAAGTACAGTAGGTATGATCCATGCAGATAGTGGAGTCTCCATGGCAATGGCATATATATGTTAATACAATAACATAGGTTGATATACTGTAGAAGCAAGGGCGTAGGAACCGGGGAGGCTGGGGGGGCGCCAGCCCCCCAGTGAAAAATATGGGGGCGGAAGTATCGTTCCGCCCCCCGCTCCGCAAGTCAGACAACCCCTTTTTCATTTCCAAATGAGAAAAAAATCTCATTTGAAGCACCAAATTGCATCTAAGGCCAGGTGAAAATGCAAAATTCTTTACAAAATGGAGTGGGTGTTGAAGTGTGCTATATTGCACCAAATTGCATCTGAGGCCACCTGGAAATGCAAAAAAATTCCAAAGGGGAGGGGGACACCCCCTCCCCTTAGACCCCTCCCCCAGGCCGGCCATCAGTCTTCAGCCCCCCCACTCAAAAGTACCTTCCTACGCCACTGTGTAGAAGATCTTTACAATAGACTCCTGAGAGGAATCATAAATTTTGTCATAGCCATAAATTGGATTCTCAATAACTTGAGAAATCAAAGTGGAAACTATACATGGAATTTGAAATTCTGCCAAAAAGGCGTTTTCACTTTAACACTTTTCTGAGAGAATACATAGTTTTCTGTGGTGCTGTTTCCGCAATGCACTAATGCAACTAGCTAATATATTTCTATATAGCTGTTCGACTTTGGCTAATATTCCTTTAATTTCTTTATAAATGATCTTACAGTACCTTGTTTTTTTTTATAATTGTGTTTACTAAGAATGTGAAGTTATAAAATACTATTTAAATAATTAAACAGCTGTAATGTACAGTAAACTTTAATTCCATATGATTTGAGCAATCAATACGGTTCTTCATTTAAGCCTGTTTTTATGTTGAAAATTTATGCACATTACATTATGCACATTACCCAGTTAAATTTGTTTGTATCTGACTAATAAACATTGCATTTATAGGTATTCCCAATAAACAGTGCAGCTGTTGCAATTAAGTCACCAATTTGAATTTCAGGCAGCTTGTAATCTAAACAATTGAATATTTATACACATTCTTTACATTCATCTTTTAGCCAGATGGGAAATTTCTCTGTTAATGAGCTCTCTAATTAATGCTAATAGTATTTAAAGGGGGGGTTCTTGGAAATACAGAAGTTCAATAGTAATTTGCAAAGATCAATTTAACCCACTAAATTAAAATTTCAAATTAAGTATAAAGCTGACTTGCATAATTTACAGTATATATTTTTTTCTTCTTCATTTTTTGTAATGTATGTTAACTTGAATATGTACTTCAAGAGTCATGAATCCAAAGACTGCATCGACAGCTGGGAGGAACTCAAGTATTGCTTCGTTTTCAGACATATGAGGAAAAATGTTTTACTTTCGTTCATGGGGTCCCAAGCTGAATTCATTCGAAGATTTTAAGGAATGTATCTTAATTTAATAGATATCTTCATTGTCATATTCTGTTTTTTTTCTGTCCAGTATCATGTTAACTTTTCTATCACTCTCAGTAATACATACTATTGTCATCATACCAATATGTCAATGGTAAACATAACATTGGAAGGATCACAAAATGCTTTGAATCAGTTTCTTAAATTTTGTCATAGCCATTAATTGGAAATTACACAGGGAATTTGAAATTCTGCCAAAAAGGCATTTTCACTTGAACACTTTTCTACAGTACATAGTTTTCTGTGGAAACTGTTTTGGCAATGCTAATGCAACTAGCTAATATTTCTATATAATGTAGCTTTCCACTTTGGTTATTCCTTTAATTTCTTTATAATAAATCTTACCTTGTTTTATTATAATTGTGTTTACTAAGAATGTGAAGTTATAAAATACTATTTTTTTTTAAATTAAGCCCTACCTGCAGCCATTGCCTTGGCCAGATCCACATTCTGATGGTGGTTGGAGGCATGGCGCTGCATCACTTGTGTCATCACAGGGCATCCTTCCGCATAGCTGAACAGGGAATTGCCTGCACGTCTCGCAAATCCAGCGGGGAGTCGAGTCAAGAAAGGGCATCGGAGAGCTATCTGGGCCATCTTGCTTCTGATTGGTTGGTTACTATTGACAGATCAGTTTTCCTGTATGGAGAGAATGAACGGTAAACAATCGAATGCCAGTCTAAATGGTTCGTTCTTAAGATCAATTAAAAGCATCTTGCTTTGTTAACACATAGTTACCCCAACCCCCCACCCCCCCCCCTCCCTCCCTCCCCATCACTTCATCATTCTTTTGTTTGAAGCATTTAAAATCCAATGTACTATGGCTTACATCCATCACTGTATGTACTGAGTCTATCTAGAGCCTACTGTACAGCAGAGAGATTGTACTCAGTGAAAAAGAGGGTGGGTAGTATTTTTTCTAATTCAACCTCTACAGCAATAAACATTTCACCTGACTTCTACTCTCATTCTGTTGACCTTCTCCCAGTGATGCTACAAATATTCCTGTGTTGTCAATGGCAACCACTCTATACGTTCATCAATTCTGTTGTGATGGTTTTTCTTTCCTTGTGCAAAAGCTATAACTCTGCTGTGAGCAGAATGCAATCAAGCAAACAAAATGAAATTCTGTTTGATTGTTCGACTACGAGGTACACTGTTTAATATACTGTAAGTGCTGTCTCTGGCAGACATACCTCTCTGTGTGTGTGCAGGAAGATTCTAACAATTATCCTAATGGAAAAAAGAAAATGTACTTCTGCGTAATATACTGTACAACAAATAGGGACGAGAACTTTTAGCAAAAATAATCAGTTTAGCATCTGCATTGCGATCTGATATTCTTTGCAATTGCAGGCTCACAATCATTTTGGAAGAATCGCATGAAATATGAAATTACAGTTTGACTGCGATATTTTGATTTCACATCAAACCACATTCACCAATATAATAATCATAATTTCTTCCAAAGTTTCAATGATGGAGAATGTTTGAAGAATCCCAGCTCTGTTAATAGCAATATTCTCCTGTCCAGTTATAACCTTGTAAAGATATTTGCTCAGTGTTTTTCAACAATTTATCCATATTAACAATAATACTACTGTATTTCTAATAATAATCTATAAATAATGATTTATAGACATTTATTCAAGTAACCGTTAAAGCTTTTCAAGCTTCTTACCATTGGGTGGGTGGGGGAGGGGCTTTGGAGGAGGATGGGCTTTTGTTTGTTTCACCAAATACAGTAATTCATGAATCACTATGTATTCCCCTGAAAATGACTTACTGCCCCATTAAAAGATCCATCAATAATGAGGATTACTGCCAAGAAAGAAGATTCTGAATATCCTATAATTACTTTCAGAAATATAAAAAGTAAGACTGTACCATTTTACACTATAAACTGGAGAGATTTATCAAACACCAAGAGGATTGAACATATTTCAAATTAATACAATGCCCTTGAGGATGCATTAGAAAGCAATTATTATATTTTAACATCTTTCAAATGATATACAATGCCCTTGGGGATGCATTAGAAAGACTAGTGTTATTATATTCTTCTTACTTATCAGTATGTAAATAGTTAAGGTCAGGTGTAAGGGAGTTTTCCAGAAAAAGTCACTGAAAGGAAACATTTATCCTTAAACTGATTAAGTCTTAATGTTATGAAATGGTGATACCATCTCTTTGATGTTACCGAAACACTCCATCGAGACACCTTACAGGCCTCTTATGTATTTATCTAGGTCATGGATTCAGTTTTCCCACGAGAAGTTTTTAACTATCTTATTGAATCTTGGTACAGGGCCTTTTCCCAAAATAGATTCCATTATGTCTGTGGAACATTCGAGAAGGTTCTCTCACGTGGTATGGAAGTTTCCATGGAAAGGGGATGGACTTCCAAACTCCCAACCAATCAGGGCAGATCAGTGCCAGTTCACTTATTTTTATATCGTTAAGTTAGTACAGGATGGTCAGTTCATTGGCTGCCTACTGATTATGCGCAGAGGGATTTTGTGGAAGTAAGGTTTAAAAGTAAAAGGAGGCCGAAAGATTGAGCACTCCGTCAGCAAATTTATCACTTGGTCAGCAAATTTATCACTTCGCCGAAAGTTCATCACTCCTAATTGTTTAATTGACGGAGTCAAGTCAAGTCAAATCATTGTAATTTAGTTTTATTTGTAAAGAGAATCGACAGAGAAGAAATTATACCGAATCATTAATCAAATCCTATCTCGTCAAATTGTTTTTTTTGTGTGAAGTCATTGTTTTCTTCCGTTCGAGACATCTCCTGAAGAAGCATAAATACGGCATCAAGATATCCCAGTACCTTTCTATCGCGAGTCCCGATATAGTTTTACTATCGGAGGAGCCGGGCTCGTCACAATATTACATTAACCACAATCTTCTAACATTGGAACAATTAACATAATACTGTACACTTCAGGCATATCTACCACCATTACCCCTCCCCCTTTTTTATTCTTTTCTTTTTTCTCATGGCAGATTTAACAAGTATATAAGATTATAGTTCAGCAATTCTATTTTTATTTCCCCCAAGCCATGGCATCAGCAATCCTTATGTTCTCCAAGGTAACAAAGCTTCCCTAATCCAATAATAGCAGAGGGATCCTTTGTACCGCAGGCCTTCTTGCCACAAATAAGAACAGCCAGGGAATATTACCTACATTCCCTTGTTGCTGAACAAGGATACCAGCAAAACAGTTGAGCTATAACAGAAACTAAAGCAGCTTTTCCAAGCAACAAGCGACAAATAACCATTGAATCATTGTTACAAAGGTCAAATAAATAGAGGCAAATCATCCTGGTGGAACCATGACATGCAATCCTTGACCGGGTTTGTGGGTAAACGTACAGCTTTGTACAGAGTATATCAGAGATGACCCTGTTGTGGTGTGTACTGGTACATGAGATTGTTAAGTACATTTCTAATTGAATTAACAAGTTATACTGACTTGTAACATCACTGCATATGAAATGGAACAATAAAAAATTTAATATACTTTACTGACACTTAGTCTGACAGTAGAGCTGAGTGACATACAGAGAGCTCCTTCTGGACAACTTCTGTGACAAACGATAATTCAATTCTCTTTTACAGTTTATTATCAGTAGTAGTTTTCCCAATCCACTTCCTTAAATTAAGTTTGAAAGATAAATAATATTTGAATTTAAAGGCTACAAGGAGAAAAGTGAAGAGAAAAGTGAATAAAAGGGTTGCATGAGAATTAACAAAAATACAAAAATCCTGTGGTGAAAAAATATAATGCAGTCTGTAGGATAATTTCTTGTCACATTTACAGTAAATAGAGCATGCTTTGTTTCAAAATGGTGCTGGAATACAATATATCTCAAAGTAACTCTCGTTCCTGGTGGTACCAATTATTCACTAATTCACAATCTACACACAAGTGTAGCATTATCGATTGACTAGTTTTGATTTTTAATCTGGACTGAACACCTGCTCTCAACCAAAATCCACTCGTTTGAATTTCAGAAAGAAGCTGGTAGGCTTGCAGGATGTCTGAACACTTGAACAAAGACTAGTGTTGCATGATCACACGCAAAATCTGTGATAGCTCAATAACATCCAGTCACCAGCCAAAATCAAGTTTCAAGAGCTTTAACAACGAAACTAAATTAAAGACAGCTTTAGTCAGCAAGAAGAGCTGGTACTCTTTAAATCATTTGCATGTCTTAAACTTAAAGTAGCTTCTGTAGTTTGGTTTAATAGCAAAGTAGATATGTTAATCATCTGAAGGTAGATAACTGTGTATATGCAGAAAGTTTATCATTTTAATGATATTTTATGCTAAAGACATACTTTCCTTGCACACTTTTGCATGAATAGCACTTCTTACTGTGCAGTCAATGCAGTCATGCAAAACAGAAAAGTATCTAACTATCTTTACTAATATTCAAGAAACTTGACTCAAGCTACGACCTGCACTTTAAGTGAAATTTAGCATCTCATGATATAGACTAAACAATAGGTAAAGCTGCTTTAAGGGTTAAATGTACACAAACTTACTTCCTGTGCTGTATAGTGATTTTTTAAACCAGTCTATTGTACAGTGCAGCATACTGACTCACTTAGTCATAACAAGCACCCATCTATGCAGTAAAACAGACCCCACCAATAGGGAAATAATGTAGTGTTCAAACTGTGTGTACATAGCAGTCTCTGAACTTTGTCTATTATTTATAGTTTCTGCATGTAAAGTAAAAAGACAGACATACTGTACATCTTCATTTTGTATTACAATTTGCATATTTTGCTAAGAGAAATTAAGAAAACATTAGTCCCCTAGACAGCTGCTATCTGGTAATATTGAGTCATAAATTTTTAAAATACAACAAAGAACTTTATACTTTCATTTGTCTGCAGATCGCTGCAGTGAGTATGTGAAGAAAACTTAAATCACACAAGAGTTCATGAAAACTGTACTGAGGTGCGGCAGCTAAATTATCATCTACAGTAATACTGTACAGGACAAATTTCCTACATGGTAATATGGTCTTCCAAGACCAATTTCTGATCCGACAACCAATAATCAGCTGTGGAGGTTGTCCGACTAGTTGTTTACATCAAATTCAGAATTGTAACTAATATGTACCATTAATATCCCAATTAGGTAAAATGATATATTGGTATCATCCCGAAGCTGGTGTTCTATTCACCAAACCTACACATCTCTGTTATCAATGTAGATATCAATGTTTCAATGTTTCATCATAATGATTTAAATAATGATAAAATAATGATTTAAACTTTATCATTCAGCAACTCAAATGAACCCAGATGTTTGTATTCCCTTTAATCAGTACTTGACAAGGGAAAAGGGTAAAACCAATCATCAATCACATGATATCTTCTATTTTAGTTTGTTAATAGTCCCATTTGCCATTAATAGAATACATAGCAGGTACTACAGACATTTTGTTTGTATTGACTATGTAATGATCCTTAATGATATGAACATTGGAATCTATTCTAGTTCCTGTCAACAAAAAATAGCTTGCTATTACTGTACTGTGTTGAACCTTATATAGCAAGGTTATTGGATACATGATGATATTATACTGTATGTATGTATTACAGTGAAGCTAACACCAAATATACAGTAACTGTTACCCGGATAAAATTTAAACTTCAAAGCTTCATATAACCCACTTGATACAAACTCCACACAACTTGATCTACAATTGTATAATATATATATTTTTATCTATAATTTTTTTAAATATTTTAATACAACAGCAAAGTCTTATCAATGTCAAATAAAACTGTGGAGGTTTTTTTTTTATTTTGTTGTTGAAAGATTTACATGGGAAAATTGGGAATACCGGTATTTAAGTGTGAATCCAAGGTTCCCATCTTTTCATGACCAACACCCATAGGAGAAATATTTTGTTAATCCATGTTCTTTATTTGTAAATTTAACAACAACAAAAGATCAATAAAATAGGTGTTAAACATGTATACCGGTGTTGACCACCTACTAAACAGTATAATCAAATGGATTACTTCCCATCTGGTACAGTATGTTTGACCATGAATAAAGATTTCAATGTCACAGTGCTTATCATCAATACCTTAACTGTGAAATTTACACAAACTATTTACAAGTGTTCTCAAGGATAATTGTTAACAAGAGTATGTACAGTAAATATTTGATACGAATATACCGACAGTATACTTTTCCAACAAAGCTACATATGACTAATATCGATAAATTCAGTACCCCAATATTAAAACATCTCTCTGGATGTCAACTCTCCTTGCAAAACTTAAATTAATATTAACTGAACTTGTAGAGCCAGCAGATATTATGTCTTTGGTCTCCAAGTTCCTGCAAATTTACTAACTCTTAAGTTAAGGTTACAATGGATCAAACTAAGACAATTTAAGACACCCACGTGTCCCACCATGCAAGATTTTTTTTTTTTTTTGTTTTTTTTTTAGATGAACAAGCTGTGGTAAGTTGTCCGAAAAGACAAAACTGCAGCAGAGCTGCAAAATCCCCTGTAGCAGGGCTGAATCAGTATCAAATAATCTCAGCCACCCAGATGAACAAGCTCTTTTGGATTCCATTACCTGCAAATTTCCAAAACTTACGGTTTATCCTTACTTAATATGAAAAAAAAGAGATATGGTAATTATTGTTAAGCAATGTGTCAAAAATATGTAGCTGGGAGTGGGGGACTGGGGGTGGTGGGACAAGGGACAAATTCTGTGATGTGCAGATTAACACCATAGGCACTGCTGGGTGGCTGATATTGTTTGATACTGATTCAGCCCTGCTACAGGGGATTTTTCAGCTCTGCTGCAGTTTTTTCTTTTCGGACAACTTGCCAAGCCAATTGCATTATAATCCTGCTTCAACTGAAACCTAGCACTGAAACACCAATGGTTACAATTTTACTGCATTAAATGCTTTAATCTTATTGTTGTCTTTTCAATGATGTTTTTCTCTTTATTCACCTGGTAATACCCACTACCACAATTACCTTCATGTATATTACCCTTTAAAAACTCCTGCTAAAATATCTCAGACAGAATCAATTCCAAAATTTCAACTTTGGAAAGCAAAAAATTAGCCTTGTAAAAGATTCCGCTTTTCATTGCATAAATCATGACAATGAACCCCCAGGTTTTTGCATCCTATGGTAGGTTAAACATTTTACTCCTTTACGTCACACCTTCCGGGCAGTCTATGTAAGCAGTGATGTAATGTTATCGATTTACAATACCAGTTGTAGAACCTGCAAATACATTATACAGAAATATATCCAATTTGCCCAACAGTATTTATCAATATCAAAACAGGACACACTAGCTCAAACAATGGGTGCAACCTTGGAACCTTGGAACTAACTTAATACAAAGGAACTGCTAATTCACTGTTTACGAAGCACTTTTGGGAACCACTGATGACGTAGATAAGAAACTTGACTACGTCAAACTGTACACTTGTTCAGCGTATTCCAAACAAATATCTCTATTGTTTAGCTTGAACTTCAACTATGGAAATGCAGTTTGGTGTAAAATTCTTTTTTCCCCCCTTTTCTTTTTGTTCTAGGAATAACCAGCCAAGAGAACAAATTTCTATCAATAGGTTAATTGTGGAAATATATAATGATTCACCATTGGGAAAATTTTTAAAAACTTAAAAAAAAAATTTAGTCAACAAGCTTATTAATTTAACAAACCACAAAAACAGAATTAACACAATTATTCCCAAAGAAAACGTGTTTGTACTGTAATATAGGAATTGATCTCAAACTTGATATGCATATTCACAACACAACAATAATTGATATAATTGTACTGGGCATAATAACATGTATTACAGTGCAGGTTTGAAACTCTAGACATAAATTGGTCTTCCTTAAAAGGTGAAAAACATGCATGATGATCTGTTCTTCAGCTGACAATCCTAGCATAGAATGACTGATGTACTACACCAATGTTAACTATCGCCAAACTATACTAGCATACAGTGACATGTATACAACTTTTTCATTATCAGAATGACAATTCACATTCATAAATGAGCACTAATACCAAAGAACTTGTGCTTCTGAAAATGACTTGAAGTTGTCCTGATGTGTTGCTATTGATGCACAGGTTATTCCTTGAAAGACCTACCTTGCATTACCTTTACAGAACTTTTCAATCCAAAGTCTGGACTAGAATCTCTAGATAACAGCAGGCAATCAGTAACTACCTACTCCTACTGTACAGTACTTCCTGGTACTGAGGTTTGTACAGTACAACTCGGAATACAGTTCGCAAAGAGATAGGGGAGATCATCAATTTTCAAATTTTGCTTATTATCAAATATTGAAACTACTGTATGTTGGTTCTTTGTACAAAGTATGCTATGCATTTCTGTTGTAAATCTGCAACAATTACTGTATGTTCATTTTGCAATGCAGTTTGCTCTGTTACGCATAGCAGATAACTCATTCCATATACTGTACAGTAGTGTGCTAATCATGTAGACCAGTGCAGATCAAGACTATAACTTGTTTCATCCACAGATGCATATATGAATAAATCCGGAAGCATTTGTGCACAGGTTTACCTCCAGTAGTACTTAATTTTATCCAGTATTGCATCACAAAATGCCATGCAATAATGTACAATTGTTATGCAAATTCATGTATTTAAGCATTTCAGTGTTTAAGAAAAGATACCATACTCTAGTAATTTATAGGAGACAGAAAGCCAGGGTCTACTAAATAATTTGAACACTAAATAATTCCCAGACTTGGAACTTTACTCAACCCTGTAGGTACAGTACAGTTCCTTCATCATGCAAGTCCTAGTCAGGTTCTAGTACCTAAGATCTACAATGACACAGCAAACTGCTATATATGGTACCAAGCATGTATACTGTACAACAGCTGCATTGTAACAGGAATGAAAGGTGGTCAATAAACAGGAGGTTAACTTCCCCTAAAACCAATATCACACATCCTTCCTGTGTTGTTCCCTGTTGTAATTCCTGGTGAGAACCCCATCTTGTTTACCAGACTCATAAACCAGGGATGTGTTGTTCAGAAAGTATGGTAACTAGCTGCAAGTTATATTTACGTCTAAAGAAATGATTCCCCGCATAGAGTGTACAGCATGAAGTAGAGTTTCATATGCTTGAATAATATGCAATGGCTTTTAAAGGGACAACTAGTGTTTCAATACCCATTATTTAATAATGGGTACATGCCGATATTATATAAAATGATTCTTTCATCAGAGAATCGGCAATATACCTATTAAAGATTACAAGCAACATACACTCAATGCTATATACTGTAAGGTCTTTATTGACTTGATACTGATATTCATTGAAATTCATTGCAACACCTACACTATTCATCACCAACTGATAGTGAAGCAGGTTACCAAACTATTCCATTGATAATGTGTTTAATTAATTTAGATGGAAAATGGCAAATGTTCTGTGAATGTTATACTTTTACAAACCTATTCTAAACTCTAATGTTTAAGCATGAAAAGAGTGCTATATGTAAATCCGGTAAAATCATAAATAAAAATGATAATAATAATAATTTGAGCTAGGTCTTTGTTTCACTGTTTTCTCCATGGTACATATCGTCCTAGCGAAAGTCAATTTTTCTTACATGTTTTGTTTTTCTCTACTGCACCATAACAAATTATAAATTATGCAAATTACTTTAGTACTGATATGCTGGTTGACAAATGACTTTCTTCTGGGCAAGAAGTCAAATGTTGCAATTGTAGACAATTCTTACAAACGCTCTCAAAGTCTCATCTTTGTTGCAACAATAGGAGACATTTATAATTGAAATATTTTTTCACATAATATAACAAACAATGAGCGTTACAAGTGCTTGGCCTCGGCCTAGTTTGTGTGAGTTGGTAACTACTATAATAGGTGGAATGTACCCCTCCCAGAGTTTTTCAGTTGTATCTATCTAGTAGGGGATTTCATCAATGGCTTGATCATGTTTTACCAGAATGAGGGCTTATAATTTAGCTTGAAAGGTCTTGAGTCAAAACTCCAAAAAGCTGTAAGCAAGGAAAAACTTACTGTACATGAAGTCACACATTAAAGTTTATACAAAGTAGAGAATGATCCAATAAATGGCTGCAATAATTCAGGAGTCATGACAATGCTTCAAATACACAATATTCATATATAAAATATTGTGCTGGAGCAATCTTTTCCAGTTTTGTGAAAGATGTGTAAATAAAAACTGCATAGAATATGAAAAGTGGCCACAATTTGAAAACTAGCTTACTCTGTCTCTGAAGCCTAGTACCAGCTAGTGCAAGCACATATGCCTAGTACATTACCTGAATTGATATCAAACCAAAACTTGACAACGCCCTAAGTTTTTCTAATGATCAAGGCCAACTGGAATAACTCAGGTGGTTGGCAAGAAATTCGACATGGTATTTGATTTTCGACTGAAAGTTGAAATCTTTTGGCTAGTTTATGATTTAAAACAAACTTCTGATGACAGGTCAGAACTAAGGATGACAGGGTCTGAATTATGTAAACAAAATTAAGTGGCAAGTAGATTCCAGTGATTGATGTAGAAATATTTTGTCTTGAGTATTAAACTTGCCACGGAATATCAAATTAGGTTTTTCCTAGCTGCCATAAAAGAATATCATTCAAAGCAGCTGGAATTTTTAAGTCTGTTAACTTTAGATGATGAAATCTGAAATCCAAAAGTTTGTGGAATTTCTCCAATTGTAAAGACATTACATTTAGCTAAAATTGCATATATACACAAAAATGGCTGGACACCTACAGTAAATCATGGTATTGTAATGACAATAAAGAGCTGGCATTATTGGCTACATTATTGTTTGATTGAATCATGTTATATCACCTATTTTCAGTCATTTTTTGGTATTGACTTTGAAGTTGCATTCACCATTTCACTCACAAGAAACAGTGTTTCAGTTTCTTAATTTACATGCAACACTGAATATTTGGATGTCTTTTAAGTGTTACAACTATCAGTTAAACTGATAAACTATTGTTAAAATTTTCTTAAAATGTCAACAGTATCATTTTTTTGTTTGGTGGTAAGGGTAAGTATATTTCTTTGCGATTCACTGAGATGTAAGCCTAGGCGAAAAAAGGACACTACGTTACTTTATTGACTAATTGTGGTCTTGCTTTACCCATCCTGCCAACTGTTAGAACTAAGTTTGTAGTCTAGGCCCTACGTATCGAAAATAGAGTAGGCTAGAGAACAAGCAAAGAAATACCATCACTGCCTGTAGGCCTAATTTAGGCTATCATCAAGTATCAGCCATATCTGCCAAGAAATATATATCTAAGTTGCATTGAGTCAACGTTATTATATTGGCGATGCATATTTGCAAGATGGCTTCTGTAGTGTTAAAATATAAGTAGCAGCTAAATATAGCTTTTGGTTTGCAAGGCCAAGGCTCCTAAGTAACCAAAGCCTAACTTAAAAAGTTACACCACAGAGTACATGTCAGTAGCCTACACTAACGTTATATATAGTCTGACGTTGGCGTTACTTCTACTAGTGTACTGTACCTTTGTAAGTGTAACGTTTGGCCTAACTTGTGAAAGATCTGAGGTTGATATTAGCTCCTTTTACGACTTACTTTTAGTAAATTATGTTAATAAAGCAATTCATAATATTTAATCATACCTTTAAAAGTTTGTGCGCTTGGATGATTGTGCTGTTACTTAAGTAAAACTTCTTTAGGGTCGTGTTCTTCACTGAGAACGACGAGAAAGCTCTTCTTATCTGGACTTCATGTACAGTATGTACTGGTTTCGTAATCAAAACTAGCCTTATGTATAGCACTAGCACTCTATGCTGTATGTATAACAGGGTGAACGACAGAAGGTTGTTACTGCGCACGCCCAAGTACTTATGCAGGCATTTAAATCAAAGTTTAGGCGCTCTTCAAAAACGACGAGAGAGGTGTTTGCCCTGTGGGTAGCTTACCGCAGACCAAAGAACTATCATAATATTGCATTATTTTGCATCTTTAGCACCCTACGTTTACCAAAATATTTCGAAGGGGGAGCGGACCTATGGCAAGCCGTTTTAACATTTACCTCGCAATTAGACTGAAGTCGAATACATTTCACTTAAGTGGAATTCAATTTCACTTAAGCAGAATACTATTTAACTTAAGTGGAATTCTATTCCACTTAAGCTTAATTGTATTTTACTTAAGCTGAATTCATCAACTTGTCACTGCATTTTACTTAAGCTAAATTCTATTTCACTTAAGTGGAATTGCATTCCACTGAAGTGGAATTGTATTTCACTGAAGTGAATTGTATTTCACTTAAGTGGAATGCATTTCCACTTAAGTGAAATAGAAATGTCCATTTCCACTTAAGTGAAATTGAATTCCACTTAAGTGGAATACATTTCACTTAAGTGGAATTCCATTTCACTTAAGTAGAATGTATTCCACTTAAGTAGAATGTATTCCACTTAAGTCGAATTGCGAGGTAAATGTTAAAACGGCTTGCCATACGGACCTCCCCTGGACGGCCTTAAGGGATGTTCCGCCGGCTAGGGGTTGATAGCTTTAAAAAGATTTTAAAAAGTGTTGAGGTCAAAACCACAGCAGATACGAATTTGTTGATATTTTGTGAAAGCATTTTGGCAAGTTGCAACAATGATATTTAGCTCACTTATTCGCAGAGAGGAATAATATTTCTACTAAAAGCTGCAATTTAATGAAATTATAAATACAGAGATTCTTGACAGCTGAGCAACATTCCAAATGTACTTGGTTTCAAGGTTAATCAACAAGGATATTTCAATAGAATAGTAAAGCTTTTGATTGAGAACATATGCGATCAACTCCTGTGAAGAATCGAGGAATTAGCCTGTCAAAATAGGTTACACTCAATCACCCATACCTTAAGTTAGGAATTCGGAACAAGATATTGAAACTCAATTTGCTTTTGTTTATTTCAATACTATTCATTTTCATGTGAGTGTCACAATTTTGCAAGCGGAATATTCCCCTTTTTTAAAATCTTATGCAGCATTTACACTAGGCCACGTTCTCCACGATTCCCACAATTTGAGAGAATCGTGAGGAGCGTGGGAGGTCGTGTGACAGAATCGTGGTGGTCTTGAGGGAACTTGGTTGAATCGTGATGATCGTCATGAACGTGACAAAACTTTTGACAGTCAAAAATTTCCCCACGATTGTCCCGATCTGAGACCAAACCGTGAAAGCGCGTGAAAGAACGTGGGAATTATCGTAGTACAGCTGAACTGAGCGTAACAGAGCGAAACATACCTTGGTGCACTATCGCAGGGGATCTTGCTGGATTTTGAAACACGATTTCCTCAAGTTTCACTACGATCCACTACGTGAGGAACACGCTCTACTACGATTCGTCAAGATGCTTTGAGAAGCGTGAGTAATTTATTCACGCTCTGTTACGATCTGCTGCGGTCGCCGCGTTTGGCTCCCACGATCTGACACGTTAGGTTAGGTCCCCGCACGATTCCGATTTTGCATATGAAAGGGCCCCCACGCTCTCCAAGTTTCATTGCCATTTGAGCGCTTCACACGAAAACATCTGTCCTTTGAGACCAGCTATAGCCTAGTTTCTTTTATTTGTCTTGTGTTTTAGGACCAGGTTTAATCCTACAAAATGGCGCCAAAGAGAGGAAGGAAGATCACTGCCAAAAATGGCAAGGCTTCTCCGCCTCCTCCATCACCGTCGGTAAGAGAAGTCCAAGCGGAAGTCCAAGGGCGGCGGAAGCACTTTTAATCTGGGGGGGCACCGACATCAAAGGGCACTTTGCAGAAATTCGATTGGACTTATGCAGCCTTATATATAGTACCCTTTATAACTCTTATTGTATTATCTTATTTGCGTATACAAATCACTCCATCAACGCCCCCCCCCCCCCCCTTCAAGGAAAATATGCATATATACTAGCACTGCAATATCCAATGTGCAAATTGGGAAACAAGGATTATGTTAATATCTTAACAAATTTTTCCCTTTCGAAATAGCTTTGAGCTTGACCCACAGAAATTCATTAAAAGTCAGGGGCGTAGCCAGGATTTGCAAAGTTGTATGCCCGACTATCTGAGCGGAGCGCCACCATCGGTTGGCGCGGAGCGTACAAGAAAATTTTTGGTTTTACAAACCCCTCAGATGGCCGGAAACGGCCCTTCCCGAGTGTTCATTCTGGTTCCCTGGCCTCTTGCTAACTTGAGACACCTCAATTTTTATGTAGAAAAAGGGCACATTTTTAACCTGAGGAAAAGTGGGGGGGCACGTGCCCCCTGTGCCCCCCCGGTTCCGCCGCCCTTGCGGAAGTCCATTCAAATCCAGCGCCAAGATCTCCTTCTCAACCCCCAGAGAAAGAACTCCCAAACATGACACCATCGCAGGAAGAGCTTTCCGACATGCCAACTTCACATTGTTTCTCTGGAACGAATGAGAGAGTGGCCCCGGCCTCCTCTTTATACCCCAATCGGGATTCAAGCGTGGTAATTTTAGTCAAATCGTGTACATAAATCTTAGGAGATCTTAACAGAACTTGATGAACCTGAGGGACCTCAACAGAACTTAGCAGAACGTGGCAGAACGCGAGAGCTTATCGTGGTGATCGTAAGATAACTTGAGGGAACGTAATGAAAATCGTCGCAGGCCTTGACCGGAAGGCACTGGTTTCCTAGCAAGGAGTTATAAATCTTAACAAAACGTTTGAAAGCGTCTGAAAGCGTGGAAAAAGAAAAAAGAAAACATTAATATATCGTGGAGCTCCACGCTTTTTGAAAATCGTGGCGATCGTGGGAATCGTGGTCTAGTGTAAATGCAGCATTAGCCCCTCCTACCCCACGTACAGGTAGCATACGCCCATTAAAAGCCCCATTGACTTACACACTAAATCACAAAAGTAATGTGGTCTCTAAAGCCCGGGTCACATCTGAGCGATTCAACAGTACGCGATTCAACTCGCAATACAATTGAAGGTTGAATCGCGTAGTTAGACACGGGTATCAACTTGTTGCGCAATAAAAGTTGCGCCGTCGATTTGCAATAGAGCAATGTCCTAATCAGCGCAACTTCTCAGAAGCAACTTTTCTGTTTCGCGTGATTTTAGTTGCGAGTTGAATCGCGTGTTGAATCGCGCAGATGTGACCCGGCCTTAAGTCTAGATAGAAGTTTTCACTAGCTAAACGCTATACCCATCACCGGATAGCTGACAAATTGGCCTTTCATGGTACCATCGATTTTCCGTATCATGACCGTGAAGATTTTTTGCTATCCGAGCCGGAAGTTTCCGTCACTTGTAAACAAACCTCTTCACTCAGTGGTAAACAAATTTCCTACGCTGCTCATGGGAGGCCTAAATGGGTCTAAAATTGCCTCAATTGACCCAATTTTCTCACCACATGTACTTCCATTCATGCTCTTCAACATGCAAGCCACAAAAAACTAGATTTAGATTGATAACAGGTCACAAAAGATGTTCTCCCGCTGCTTTTTGGCACTTTTCCTGAGCAATCGAGCGGATTGATATAGACTCTAATAGGAGTATGCCACCTACATACATAGTGGTTTCACCCATACTGTTGACTGATCCCTTCTGATCTCTCTTTTTTTTCGGGTGTTACTAAAACGAATGACAATTGCGTTACACATAACGAATGACAATATGTTGTACACATTAAAAAATTGCGTTGACTAAAACGAATGACAGTAATGACAGCACAGACATTTGCTTCAACCGGATATCACAGTTAAAAGTTCGTGGGTATCTAGATCTATTAAAGTACGGACAAGATAAAAACGCACCTTATAGTAAGCGAAATTGTAAGTTTGATTTTAAAAAGTAAATTGAACGTCATTTTTCCGATATTAATTGTTAGATACTAACAATACTATAATCTTGAAACGTCTTCAGTTATCTTTCTATATAAATCTACAGAGGTAAAAAGCACAGCACTCAAGCTCAATCTCACACAAAAACTTTCCCTGTGGTTTCTATCCGTAAATTACACCAAGACCCTGCAACCACGTAACATGCGAATTTCCTCAAATCATTTTTGCGCAGAAAACCAATAACAGCAGTTTACTCCACTCCGTTAATCATTTTATCTCTTCTCAACACTGTCCTTCGTTGTCATTCGTTGTCATTCGCTGTCATTCGCTGTCATTCGCGAATGATAATTAACCCTGTACAAAGTCAATTGTCATTCGGTCATTCGCTGTCATTCGTTTTAGTTTGTCCCCTTTTTTTCTACTAAAGAAGCTGGGGACTTTGCAGACATTATTTTGCACAGTTGCATACTACGTTTGGCATTGTATATGGTTGTCACAAATTCACAGTACACCAGTATACTTTGTTCATGTATAAATGCAGATATGTTCAAGCGATTGTTTTCATGCAATGAAAATATCCTAATAATTTGGTCTCATTCAATAAAGATTAATATAGACCCTTTGGCGTTCCACATGAATAGGACTTGTGTCCCAGACATGAGAGGTATGTCACGTACCTACTTCAATTTCTATAGTGTGCAACGTATTACATCGGATGAATACGGAGTGAGCTGAATGACAGGGTAAACCTTAACTAACATAATCGAAATCACTTGGCATATCTACAATAAAAAAAAAATACCCCATCGTTTGGACGGTTTTTTCTCTACGACGTTCTCAAGGTATCATTCATTACCCTAACGTTTTTGGTGAAATATTTAAAGCAATAAAGCAGCATGATGCGGTATACTGTAAGAGTAATTTGATGTCTTCTGTCAGTGCGAATGGGACAGATTTTCAGAACTGGCACATGCTTCTCGTGGAACTGATCCTCTATGTACGTAAACTACATGCATGTATGCCTAACCATTACGGAGATATATGATTGATATATGATTTTTGGATTATGAATGGCAGTGATAGTATGATGGTAACTCACAATTGATTTAGGCCTAAACACTAAATCTACAAAATTATGCGTTCTCGTAATTCTGGTTAAGGTTTCCTTCTGGCCCAATGGACTACTTGCTGAACAAGTATAGCAAATCCAATTTTCTTTTAAGTTTTAGCAATGTATCACCAATTACCGTGTAACTCCTCATGACTGAGTAATGTGAATATACGGCTACGATGTAAATATACGGCTACACCACTTACCTTGTTCAATGTGCAGAACCCTCCATGTGCGAACTACTCAAATCCTTGTTTTCACTATCCTTTTCAAATTTCGCCTAAGCTGAATTATAAACACACATTAACACAGACTGAAGTCCATCATGATGGCTCAGTTCATCCCATTCAGTTTTGACAGGTTCCAAACAATCATGTTATTATGTATATCTTTACTTTAGAAATCAGCCCTTTAACAATAAATGAGCAATAACTGCCATTTATAACAAGCTCAATTTTTCCACATGACAAAGGCTTTAAAATTAATCTTGTTATAAATTTGATGCATTTGTATCCAGGTGAAAAGAAAACAACTTTTTGCCATCTAGGACATGGATTCATCAGATGAGGAGAATGTGATGCCCGTAGAGAGAAAAACTCCCTCTCCACCTCCAAGGCCTGTTGAAGATCTGTCTACAAATGATATATGTTTGCGGTAAGGAAACAAAAATAGGTTTGATTAGTCCTGGCATTCATTCTTATTCATGAGCTTTGTTTACTATTCTCTTTTTTTATTTATTCTGAAAATATATATATGAAAAAGGTATATCCTTGGACAGAAGTGGTACCTATTATATATATGTCAATTTAAAATAATGAGACTTGACTCAGTTAGGATTATAAAATACATTGTATTTTAGAATCAAATACTCCCACAAAAATTGATAAAACAGCTACTTCAAAAATTAAAAGTGATATTGAGATGCAACATTTTACCACTAAATATCTTTTTATTGAACTATAGCATGTCAGAATTAACTTTTATGTCTTTATTCATGCATATTTGACAATATCCTCTACTAGGTTTGAATGTCCTGAACACTTTCAAGAGGTATCCACAACTGAGAGAAGTCAAGTCCACCTGGCAGATGTGGCAGACAATAAAGAACTGTGGCTTATAAGAGTACCAAACAATGTAGGTTATTTACAGTTGTTTTGGGAATGTAAACTTCTTTTCAAACTTGGTCACACTTGACAAGTTTTGTAAGAAGCTGCTTTGCACATTCCGAATGGCAGGTTGCCATTCAAAAAGCCTCCCACACTTTAACTTGGTAACTGGGTTTGGTTATGTTCTTTCAATGAAAATTTTGAAACAACTTCGTCCACCATGAATTTATAATGAATAGGGTCAACATAGCAGAGAAATAAACTGAGCCAGAACTAACCGCTCATGATCATGACACCACAGCCACTGTTAATAACATCTCATCAAAAACCAGAATTATGCGATTTCACTCATGAATGGCAGCCTTATGATTTGCGCACGCTCTTAAATGAGTCTTTCAAATGATACCATGACAGGCAATCCTTCTGTACAACATACCTTTGACTGACTGATATCTTTTTCTGTATGCCGTTGTGAAGGAAGCAAACAATTACAACTAGTGCAAAGACTTTGAAATCTTAAACATGTTCTCTTGGTTAACTCAGCCAACCACACACACATGTCCCTCCTTCCTGAAATCCCAGAGTCGCAAATCTGGAAAGTATAGAGAATTTATCAGACGACATTCTTTTTGATCACTTTGATTGCATTTGCAGTTTCATTTCCTCCAATAATGTTCAACAGTTTATAGTTGAAAAATCTTATGGATGCGGATGACAAATTAGGAGAACTCTTATTTTGAAATTGTAGTCCTTTAGATAATTTTGTTGCTCTTTGAAAATTCTCTCTCAATGATTATATTTCAGTTTGACAGCTCCTCCATAGATGATGTCGTTTTGAACTTGAAAAGTAGCACGCAGTTTTCTTGTGAAGGGAAGAAGTATCAGGCAATCACCAAGAAACTCAAGAAAAACCAAGTAAAGGTAAGAGATTGTTATGCTTTGTTGTTTGCATGTTTTTAAGTATGTCAAATTGTGCGCTTTATCGTCAGTTAAATTTAGTGTCATTTATGCCATAGCGCACAGGTAGCCCTCTGAACTTCTCTTTAGACTCTGTGACAAACATTTATACAGGGAAATCGATTTCATCAAGAACAGTTAATGATTGTTCAGGTGTCAAAATATTGATAAAATGTGGTTCATTAAGTAACTTCATAGCTGACAACTTGTAACTTGATGAACCTGCTAGCAGCTTATTGTCCAAAATCAGAAAGCTGATCAATGTGTTTCACTTGCCGACCTCCTCAAATATACAATACTAAGTAGAGACATAGGAATGAGGCTGTACCCCTGGAACCATCGACTTCTGTCCTGCTGAAAGCAGATCAACCCCAAATTGCTTAGAAACAAAGGGTGACAGATCTACCCCTCCGCTCCACCCCCCCCCCTCCCCGACCACCTCCATCTGCCACCACAGATTTTGTAGGTGTTGTAGGTTTTTGGGCCAGCTAGCTTGATATCCAAATTAGCCTTACATGGTATTTGTAGGTAGTACAGTCATTCACCAACACCAAATGATGAGCTAATCAGAAAAACACAGATTGAAGTGTAGCCTCTTTGATAGCAACACTGTAGAAAATGTCCTCATGGTTCAAGCAAAGCACTTCCAACAGTTAAGTAATAAAGCATTATGTGTGATAAGCCAGTGTGGATGTAAGTCTCAAAGTTTACTCAAAGCTACAAAATGTCTCCGGGTTCTGATTAAATGTTCCTCTACTGTACAGTGTTTTCATTCTGTTTAACTTTTGTGTATGTTTTTGCATTTCAGGGTTCCACAGAAGTTTTGTTACCCAATGAGCATGGTGTGCTCTGCTCAGGTGAGCATATACGAGAAATATCGACACTTATTTAAATATTGAAATCGAGCTTGTTCAGGCCTCCTCTTTGTTTACAGTTCAGAGTGTACAGATGAAGTTTTCAAGAACTTTCTTTATGAACCATTAGAATGTTCTTTCTTGAAGACAGAGTGAAAGTTTACTTTGAATTACACTCAGAATGAAAAATAAATTAATTGAAGTATGATAATAATATTGATATAAAGTATTAATGCAATCAATATTGATTCTGATTCATAGAGAAATCTCACTTGAAAAGGTTGTTTAGTTGATTTGGTTTATTATGTGATATTTCTAGCTTTGGAATACATGAACCCTACTGTACTCATGATGTGACATTGTCCATGCTATGGATTCCCCTTATGCGGTCCTTGAAGAAAAGTGAACCCTGAATGTTCTGGTTATCCTAAGGATTCTTAATTGTATCCTTGTAAAAGAATGTTGATGTTTGCCAAAGCATTCAAGAATTGTCCATAAAAGCCTTCACTAATGTGTGACAGGTTAATTAGTTAATATTTATTCTATGTACAGTTGTGCTATGTTTATAACTAAGTAATGAAAAGATTTGATTCATCTGCAGCTCAAAAGTTTAAAGGCCATGTGACAGTTATAGAGGTCCCAGACATTCCAGATATCAAAATTCCCGCCTCCCCACCTTCACCGAAAATAGAACTGCCCACTGGGATGAGGGAGAGGTTTCAACCGTTTGGATGTGGTATGTGACGCTCCTTTGCTCTTTTAAAGTTTTAAACACCTTTTGCGTTGAAATTTGGTTACCCTAGAATAGATGAAACATGCTGAAGATGATCTATTTCACCAAGTGGTAAATAAAATGTACGTTACTAGCTCTTCACAAGCAGCTTTGACCACTGGATTACCCCTTTAAATAGTGAACTGTAACTCCTTTCCTTCCCCTAGGCACCACCCCACCCCCCCAAAAAAAAGGACATTTTAATGTCCTTCTAATTTTGTATATCTATTTTGGTTAAACAAAATTCATACATTTCTTAGTTCTAACATTTCTGTAAAGGGGCTCTTGATTTTCATTTTGTTTCCATGGGTTTCCTCCAAAGAAGAACATATTTTCTGACGCTGGCAAGCATTGGATTTCATACATCTTAGGCATTTAGGGTCACTAATTGCCTGGATTAAGCTTTGGTCTGATGAATTCCCAAACAAATTGTCAAATTCCAGAAATGTTGGTTTTATTATTTTGAGCCATAATTAGAAGATTGTAAGTGTTATAATGTACTTAACTTTGATAGATTGAGGTAGATTGCAGGATGGGTTGACTTGCAAGAAACTAGCTGGGTGTGTTGTTTGCATTTCTACTGTCAGTCTCACTGTTAACCTGTCCACAATAAGTCTATGAAAAGGAACCTTGGCTATCATGTAGCACTCTCACTTGGCCACCTGTTTCATCTTATTCTTGTATTTTGAGGTTATATTACACAAAAGGGGCAAGACAGGGGCAATGCAGAGCATAAATTTTGCATAACAATTTGAAGGTGTGTGCAGTTCATTTATCTTAAAACACCATAAAGGCTTTAGAGTTTTTGTGCACAGAAATTGCTAAACCTATTTGCACGTTGTGTAGCCAGTTTTAAGTTAGAGCATCTTTATGAGTTGATTCTGACAGATATATTGATGTATCCATTACTGAAATCCTAGAACAGTATGGATACTTAGCTCATCTAGTCAAGTTTTCATGTTGAATAATGAAGTACGAATAAAACGTATTAGAAACGTCTCAACTTGGCTCTTAAATGTATTTAATACTTCAATGAGAGTATCAAGGGGGATGAAATGTTGAACAACACATAAAGTTCATGAAATTAATTAAACTAAATTGCTCATCGGTAGGGTTGGGCGATATTTGCTATTTAACGTCACGATAAATAGTTCAAAAATTATCGCGATATTTCGATAATTACGATAATTTTTCCTCTAACAGAATTAGCGTAAATGTCAAGCTTTGAGTGGATGGAGAAAGAGAGATATATGGAGGGGACATTCAAAGAGAATATCTGAGGTTGTTATGAACTGTTCCCTTAAAAATAAATAAATAAATAACCACGGAAAATTTTAGTATTTTTGCGTGTCTGGCGATAAAAAATTCGAAGTTGAGGATTCAAAATACTGACAACTTTTTAAATTTAAATTGTCACGAAACTGATGAAAATTTTAAAATGACAAGTTGGACTAGCTATATTTTGTGATAAAATGAAAAGAATTTAATATTTCTTACAATCTTTAAACAGTTTAACTTACAAAACTTTCGGCATTATGAAACAAACTACGTTCGGTAAAGACCCGTTTCTAGACTGCCTAACAATGAACAGCGTGCACTATACGTACATCAGTTTACAACTGCAGTGTTTACCCCTACTTAAATATCACGGTAGGCTACATAAGCTGAAAATTTTCCCAGGTACCTTGCCAAACAACCCCCTTGTCTAACACCTGTATGTTAAGTTTTGTTAACATTTTTGGCACGTTTCCAAAAAATTTTTCATGGAGTAAACTATTTTGGCTCCACTCTAGAATTAATTAGGTCAGTCAGTAAAGGATCGGTAAACTTATGCGAAATAATATCTTAGACGTTCAAGAAAAGTAGGTAAATATCCCCGTAACATTAGGGAAAGTAAAACACACCTCAAGACAACTGACTCCTCCGCATGAACAAACCAACCTATTCCCCATGATACACGAGGCACAGTCTATAGCACGATATCAAGGCCCCAATAGCTACAGTACGGCCGTCTTTATGGAAGTTAACCTTTTATTCCCATGTTTTAGGCCACTTGGCATGATTTACTAAATGCTAAATAATGTTTCCGTGTCCTTTTAGGAAACGTCAACTTCGCAAAATACAATTAGTTGTGTTTTTGTTGTTACGTGAGATCCGTAACCGACGAAGTGGTTAGGCTATTTACTATACACTTAACTATGGTAGGATATTAATTTTTTTGTTGTTGAAATTCTAGAAAATACTTTCTTTTCCCCCCGCTTAACACCAGATGTGGTCGTATGGTTTATTCATAGATGGGTATACTAGAGCCTTGTTTTCATGACATTAGTTGCATTTAGCACGATATGCCAGTTTCGCGTGAATTTTTCGAAAGTATTTTGCTCGATCTTTTGTAAAATTTGAAAGGTTTACCAACTTACTGTTCGTACACAATTGGTAATTTTTCTACTGATTTTCAGAGTTTTTACCTCTATACAGTCAATGTTGTAAAGGACGTTTTTTTTTTACGAAGTTCAAAAGTCAGTAAATTCAGTTGATAAACTTTATTTCTTTCCAGCTTTCTTAACCATGGAAAGCTAGAATAATATTTACACGTAAAACGGAAAAAGGTTAATCGCTTTTTTTTTCCACATTTTATTTCAAATTTCTTTCACAAGAAATTATCGTCATATGTTCAATCCTCAAAAAATATCGTCTTGAAAAAAAATTATCGCGATAATAATAATTTTCGATATATCGCCCAACCCTACTCATCGGCCATAATGTCGTGAAAGAAATGTCACTTAGTGTTATCAATTGCAATCCTATTTTGAGTTGCTTATAGAGGTTGAAGAAGAAGTTGCAAAGTCTGAATTGATGGTATATTTCAGTCTGAAGGAGTCCAGATCCAAGCAGGTTGGGATTTGAATATCTTGTCTTTGATTTTAGAGATTTCTTTTGTTTGTAAATTAACTCTGTTGATGCACTTCCCTTATTAGGAAAGACTGATACATCACCAGGCAAACAGAAGAAAAAGAAGAAGGTGAAAAAGAAGAAAAGTTTGGATCAATCAGACAAATTTGAAGAGACATTTCCTATTAAGTGTGAAGAGGAGACGGACTCGTCTTTTGCGAACTTCTCACAATCGACACCAACAGATGAAGAAGACACGAAGAAGAAGAATAAGAAGAAGAAGAAGAAGAAAAGTTTGGATCAATCAGACAAATTTGAAGAGACATTTTCTTTCAAGAGTGAAGAGGAGACGGACTCGTCTTTTGCGAACTTCTCACAATCGACACCAACAGATGAAGAAGACACAAAGCCATTTGCGATTAAGAGAACGGTATGAAAAATTATGATATTAAAGACAAATCAACATTTTTGTTAAGTGGGAAAAAAGGTTTGTGGGTTGGATAGATTTAGCTCTGGAATTACAAGAGATTCAATTCTCAGGTAAACAAAGGATGTAGGAGAAGTCAGAAAGGGGGATAAACCTTGAATTCAGGGCAAATTGGGATGTGTGTTATTTAAAAGTGCCCTTTTTGTTAGTTAAAGTGCCTTTTTTGTTTAAAGAATTTAAATGAAAATTAATCAAAAGTGCCTTTCTGATAATATGAAAAAGAAATATTTTTTGAACACTGAAATTTCTTGTAAGTAATGCAAAGAGGATCCATACTTTGTCATAAAATTGTGAGGTCACTTTGTGGTTTGACCTGTAACAAACTCACATGTCCTCACTGCTCGTAGAGGTTTGTGCCCATGGAGGTTCTGGGATAGAGCCCTGACCTAACCAAATAAAGGTGGATGTTCCATCCGAAGACGTCTCTGCATTTTAAAGCTGTCTCGACTTGTGAAGAGTTAACAAACCTTACCAGTTTTTTATAGAACCTATTGTAGATTGTGTAGAACTTTAGTGAAGTGCAGTGAACTGTGAATAACAATTTATTTTACTTTTTCCATATATGTCTTATTGTTCACATCAGAGTTTGCTGCCTTTCCACAAAGTGTTTCTGTTATTTTTGTTTGAGACCTCATGGAGTACTTTGTTGGTTTCAGAGTAAGAACCCTTTTTCAACGAAACCACTCAGATAACCAAGTAAAACGCCTGACAAAAGCTGACCTTGTCCTATAATAATTTCAGAAATTACACCTTTCAAGATCTGCCTCAAGAAGTAAAAAAAAAAAAAAACATGTAAGATTTGCTGCTTCATTGAATTCATAACAGGTAATTTACCCAGGTTATGATCTTCTTTACACTAAAATCATTAAAAGCCATTCTCTGGCTGCAGAATTGAACTGCATTTGAATTTGCTGCAGAATTAACTGAAAATGTTTGCAGTCAATTTGACCATGCACTGATGCATTTTTGTCAATTTGCCAAAAAAAAAAAAAAATAGGCAGAGTAAGTCACAAATGACAAAACCTGAATAGCATAATTATCCCTCCTCCCATTTATATTGGATGAACTAATCAGGCAATTAAAAATGATTGTTTGCAAACATGATAATTTCTTAGTAAAATAAAATAAAACTGTTAGCAAACTGCTTATCCACTAGAGAGCCTGTGTAAGAGAATGTGTAAAAGTAAGTTGGCCTGACATTTCGATCCTAGCAGGATCTTCTTCAGAGGCTAAAATAATAATTTCTTGTGAGAAATCTAAAGATATAGTATTAAACTTGGGACATAGCATTAAAGACCAGTACACCTTCACAAAGGACAAGACAAAATAGTCTGTGGTGCATTTATGAGGTTTGCTAAAGAATAAAATGAATTTTGAAACATGATCCTTTCAAATTATTGTTAAGAAGAATATTTGCCGTAAGTGTGAAATTTGAACTACAGAATTCTGTGTTGTAATGGTTGACAATGTATCGTTGACCAAACTGCAAAATATTTAATGGTAGGTGTCTTATACACAACAATCTTCACAGTGCTTTAATTGAGAGAAGAATGAGATAAATTTGTGAATAGAGCAAAGATTGTCAGCCATTTTCCATCGCTCTCATCAGCCAAGATATCATGAGGGTGGGGGAAGGAGACAATTGTTTTACTAAAAGTGGTTCCCCTCTCTTCATAATATCATCACTCTTACTAAATTAGAATTGTTTTGTTTTGTTATTGTTTATAATTTTCCAGGCTACAGACCTTTCTGATTCAGGAGCACCAAATATTAAGAAGAAGAAGAAAAAGGTAAAGAAAGAAAAACGATGAAATCTTTCAGATAATGCATCATCAGGTTTGGCTGCATCTGAGAGATGAAAAAGTGGTTTCATGAAGCCTCAGCAAAGACGTATGCGTGATAGTCAGTGTTTATGTTGAAGCCAGAAAACACCTGTCACTCTGACTTTCGTCAAAATGATGCAATAAGAGATGCAAAAACAACGACAAGTCTGAGAATAAGATCACATGGAGACAGGCTTCAGCCAAAACGGAGAAAACTTTTTAAAATGATTTGCTCTAACAATGGAGATGGAGACATCATCATAAGAGGCGGCAAAATTTGAACGAAGAGCGTAATCTCATATTGTAAGAGGAAGGATGAAATTGAGAGACGAAACAAAACAGCATCTGATAGTTTTGTTTAACACTTCACATTTAATTTTACTGCAGGCAGCTCTGTAAGGTAGGGACTGTTAGAACAAAGGATGAAATAGTCAATAGAGGACAAACAATAAAGCAGAGAGCAGAGAAAAGCAAACTCTGTAGGATTCAGACTGACCATGGATTACAATATTCAGGAGAAATCTAAGTTATGAGAATGTATTTGAAAGAATTTTGTGGATTACTGTTAAGCAGTTCATCATTTTCTGTAGGGAGTGAAAGGAAGGAATGGGCTAGAGGGAGGTGGATGGGGAGGGGGGGGAGGTGTTACATCAACAAACAGGCTTTCAGCTTGGTGGGGCCAACTGTACTTTTCTCATGAGTCAAAGGGTACCTACATACCTCCCTCAATTGCCAACTGTACATGATGCAACATAATTTAGATATTTTTCGATTGTTGACAGTAAATAATGCTGAACTCAGATCTACATGAGTAATCTATACAAGTTGTTTAAATAAATATGAGGACACTATCAACAGGAAATTGACCAGGAAATAATATTACATAATTTTGGAGGAGTAAGGAAACTTGATGGATGGACGAAAGTTAACCATTGAACCTCACGATTATCTAATTGTGAAGACGTTTAATACTAATTCCATCCATTCAAGCCGATAAATTCTTTGATTTTCAGTGTTGGACATAAGCAAAATACAGCTCAATAATATACTTGAAATCACCTTTTCTTCTTCTTTAATCATGTTTTTGATATATTGTTTTCCCCGTTTTGTGCCCACTGATCAGTAATAAAACATAAAAAGAAAGAAAGAAAGAGAACAGCAATTAGCTTATATTATTCAAACTATAGAGAGTACAAAACAAAGTAGTAATATTTTTATCAACTGTTTATAAATTTATTCTAAATTTTTATTCAAATATCAAATTATTTGTTAAATAAACCTCTTTTTGAATATATCTGATATACAAATTTTATTTTTGTCTGTAATAAATGCAAAATGAAACGCATCAAATCCTTGTAAACAAGTACTGTGCTGTATGTACTGTTGCAAATATTACAGTAGGAACCCATTGAGGGATATTAATCAATACCAATGTAGTATTATATAAGAATATATTGAATAAAACTAGTTTAGGAGAAATTAATCCTAAATACCTTAAAAAAAAAACTATTTCTTGGCAAAAACGACAAGAGGAAAAATCAAACTGTAATTCAAACTAAGTCTGCAGAACAACAGCAAAATATTAATAATGGTGCAGACTTTTTTAAATTAATTAATTAATTAATATTCATGGTCATTGCAGTTGCTGGATTATGTATTAGACGTTTGCTCACTAAGATTGTTGGAGATAGTCAATCCCCATGCATATTGGTGAAAGGATGTTATTCAAGTGAAAATAAATAAAAGATAGCTTGAACGTCGGGAAAAAATTTAACGGGATAATTTCCTTGCCTAATTTTTCGTTGAATGGACTTTCGTCTTAAAAAATAGGAATCCTTTATTTCAGACCATCACCAAAATGACTATGCATAAAACTTGAGAATATAGTTTGAACAAAATGTAATCCATCACAGAACCAAAATTCCCTGAGAAACCAACACCGTTCTTCACCTCTTTAAGTTTTGCACTTAAAATAGACCCTCTTAGTTGCACACTTTATACCTTTTGTTCCCTTTAATTTTCGTTGACAGTAACAGTACTTTTGTAACATTTTCAGCAATATTTATGATTTATTTCAGATGTTTACTGTATTCCAATTAGATGATGGTCCGTAAACAGCAAACCCTGTAATGGCAGTGTTATTCAAACCCTGAAAATCGATCTTCTGCATCGGTCGTTCGTTGTGTGAATTACAACACCAGCCGTTAAAACATCACAACGGTATTGTTGATCAAATGAGTATTTCAAACGATTCCCTAGGAGACATTATAATCACAATAAGGTCACAAAATGTCATGCTAGAAGCAAATGTCTCAAAGTAGAGAATAAAAAACTCCCAAAGCTTGGGATTGGAGAATTCTCATAATTTTACAAGGGTGTGCGTTTAATGCCATAAGCAAAAGATATCCATCATAATGACGACTAAAAACTTGCACCAACATTTCGGTGGAGGAAAATTCTTAAAATAAACAAGGCATTTCATCACTCTTACTGAAACAATTGACCAGAATATTGACCAGATCAGTCTTTAAAAATAAAATTTGCAAACAAAATGACGATGAAAAGATGGATAGACTTCGCCTTAGCCACCTCCAAAATTATGCCCAGTCAGTCACTAGTGTTGAATTAGACAACATTTTCATTGAGATGGAGAAGTTCTTCAAAAAATTATCTTAATCTCAAGCAACATCAATCGCATACAATATTCAACAAAATCATTTCAAGCAGCATTCTGTGTGTACAAAACATTGCTTTAAAATGATTGGATGCCCCAAAAATTATCTCCGGACAAAATAAAATGGTGACAAAGCCACACCCCCTAGAGGGGACCGTCCTTACCTCATTCCCCCCCCCCCCCCAGATCTAGGTCAAGTCAACAGAGAAAGCTTTTGTTTTAGAATTCTTTGTTAGAAAACAAACCCTCATTATTAGAAAAAAGAAATGCACCAATCTGATTCATCTTAGCAGTCAATTGTCTCCTGACAAATAGTGTACACTCTTGCATTTGTTTCTTTTTTTTAAACACTGCATGTTACTGGAGGAGTTTTGAAATTGTCTCTCAAGAAGGATAACTAAATAAGAGTAATGTTAGGCTTGAATTCATCATATATCTTTGCATGTCACTTCCACTCTTCTTGGAATGAGTGAGATCTTAGACCAAAGAATGAATAATATATAACCATTAAAGGCCTTGAAGACTCCCCCCAAACTGCGTGCCACGCTCTGAAAAAGTTAACTTTCCGTTGCATGCAAGTGAAGTTTTCTTCTTGTTGCTACAAAATGCAGACAGTATTGAACGTGATACCATGTTATCTTTTATCTAGACCTGAGATGTCCATCGCTGCTATGCATACTGTGTTGTGGGTATTGACCGTAGCTGTATGTATTGACTGTAGACTAGTGTCTAATTTCTGGGATGGATGGTGGGTGTAACACTTCTGTTACACCTCATTCAAAACTAGGTCAGATTACCAGCATGAGACGTTTCTTTGTGCGCGAGTCTTCACACCCTTAAAGGTCACAAAACTTGCATCAGATGTACAGTAATAAGTCTGTTTAGACTCTACTATGTATTTTACCCATAGCGATTAAATGTAGTGCCCTTCAACTACTAGACAGTTTGTCGTAGCACATTAGTGCAACATAATTACCAGAAATAAATTAGACGAAACAATGATGGAAGAAAATGTTACTGTAGATCAAAAAAAAAATCATAAAGAGAGAGTTATTGCCAACAAATTAAACAAAGACAGACAACATTCTGTTGTCCTGTTAACCAGTATCTTCAATTCCAAAGTTACTCAGGGTGATATCCCTGTTAACTGTAGCACACTAAGGCTTTCGAATTTCCATGCTGTTTATTTTTTTGGTCTTAGGCTGTCTAATTCTTGTTGATCATTATCACATAGGTATACTAATCTTATACATAGGTATATTAATCTTATACATAGGTATACTAATCTCAGTCAGGTGGCTCTGACACTGTTCAGACACACAGGCACTGTCGTTGTGTACTGGGGTAGTTTAGATTATAAGTGAGGATAAAAGCTGTCGCTATTTCACACTGTTGATAGTATTATATTGCACTTATGAACAATCCGTGAAGGTGGTCACCGTATTACCAACTCGTTGTGTGACTGTCCTACAGGTTGTGCTGCTTCCTGCAGGAATGGGAAAGGAGAGGAAAACAAGGTGAGACTGAGTCACAATATCAAAACTGTGAGAGGATTTCATGTCGTACAAAACACATGGCTGCAATTATCAGTACATGTTACAGCCATAGTTTGAGTTAGTTTATTACCTTGCATGGCAACAAAGTCATACATATTATTTGTGCACATAATTGTTTGAATCTTAACAGATCTATTTAATTAAGTTAGTTGGCTGCTGAGGCTATTTATCCTCTTTTAATTTAATCCAACATACTTTGTTTACTTTTTATGGTTTGCTAAGTTTTGCTTTGCTTTACATAACAGTAAAACTGTTCCTCATCCTCTGTCATCATCAAACAAACCTGTCCTCATCTTCAATAAGATGAGGAATTACTTTCTAATTCTTCCAAGGCTAAACTTCATGAGCTCATAATTACAAAAGACCTTTATAATATTAGGATTCCATTATTTAGCAACCATAGTTTTGAATGGGAGTATACAGAAAGTATATTTGTACATTGCACACTTGCCAGATGCAAAAATATGAAGCTATGGAAATCCAACTTTTATAAGAAAACGGACAGAAATATATGCAATTTCCAAAATTCTAGACCTATATGCAGTGGATATACAGCCCAGGGTTAGCAAAAGGATTACCAGACCATAAAAAGACTCAAACAGGAAGATTCCATATGGTTGGAATTGTCATCTGCGAACAGATGTCACCGTCATACTACAGTGAACAAGAAACTTCTTAACTTACTAAGGGTTTTTATGAATTATATTTATTACAAAGCTATAAAGCAGCATTCTTCTATGCTGTGTAGAAAAAATGCTACTGACAGACATGTAGCGAATCTGGCTAACTTTTAAGACAATAAAATATCTCACAAATTATTCCCCTGCACTAAATGAGCTAATCCTTATGTAAAATTGTCATTTTCCTTTAATAAATGAAAACTGTTCACATTTGAATATCTCAATGCATATGGTTTTGAAGACTTCTGTCAATATGTCAGAGCGTTTAAAATCTGATGCAAGTAATTGCTTCGGCAAATTACAGGAATTCTGCTGGTACGATCTTCCTTTTTATTAAATAATGGAATTATTTAGTGTTCAAATTTTGTATAGCACTTTCGAAGGCTGTGAATGTTCCCTTACAAAAAATATTCTGGTACCTGTGTCCAAAAACTGCTATACATTTTTGCACTTGTACAGCAATTTACCCATTTTGAATAGCTTTTTGTGATGCACTATTGGATAGATTATACCCCTGAATAAGATGTGAGTTATTAAAGCACACAAACATTGCCAGGAAGTAGATGAAGGAAAGAAACAAAGAAATTAGTTCATCATCAAAATTATCAAATATTGTATCACAACCCAAACAGGAGTTCATTACTTTTCTAAATGGACCCACTAAAGACCCTCTAAAGACCTACTAAAGTGCATAATGCAAAACATCTTCTGCTTCATAAGGTATATAGTGAAAATACCAGCTAATGGCATGTAACATAAAATGCAATGAATATTATGAAGGTATATATACTCACTGGAAGAGCTACTTGAGGATGTAAAATGGGAATTCTGAAAATGAAAAGAGATTGACAATGACCCACAAGTATAAACATTAGACATTAATGACTTATAATTCATCTTGCCTTAAATTATCACTGTGTTCATACAGGATAACGAGCTTGTCATCAAACAATGTGAGGTTACTCTGGTCACTTGGGTATCTGATCTTGGCCCATTCACATACAGTGTACAGTTCATGTTTTGATGTTGAGCCTGTTATCAAACAACTTATATCTCTCTGCTTTCCCTCAGAAAAAAGAGATGTCAGACATATGGAAAGTCTCTTCTCAGAATCTCTGAAGTACTTGACTTAGGAGCAGGAGTGTGGGAACTCACCCCCCCCCCCCCTCTTGGCCCCAATTTTTGTTCAGATTGTTCTAAAACAACACACATACATTGTGGTTCAAAGATTACAACATTTTAATAGCATCATTTTGCACCTAACCTTCTTATCCAGCATCCCTTCGGTTAGACTCCTCCCCAGAACTGACAACAGCCAACATAGCTCACCATGCAGTGTGTTCATATGGGTTGTGGCCTGTGATCTAATAACGTTCTCATCATCAGACTAGAATCCGATGGTGAGAATATTATCCCATGTGAACACAATGTAAACCGTGACCCAACCGACTCTTAAGATCCCTCCCCTCACATACCTACTATTTTACCAAGCAGCATATGTCCTAACAGTATCATTAAATGAAACTTACGGCCACACTTTTTATAAGTCAAGACTACACACCTGTGACTTATTTTCACAATGTGCGGAAACCTACCCACACATATCAGTAGGATCTAGGGCTCCAGTGTATGATAACGTACAAACCTATTCACGGCAAACTGTTCCAATGAAGCAGTTATTAATGAATGCAACAGAGCATATCAGGCAACCATTCTTTAAGTTTGTTTTCATTTTGCTTTTCAAACTTGTTCTTCATAATTTAAATACAAGTATGCACAATCAAACTTAAGTGATTGAGGTTCTTTGACTGAGAAAGAAAGCAGATGTTACTAATTATGCAAACTAGTACCTGTATAAATATTGAATTGTAGAGCTAACAGAAGGACTTAAGACTCTGAGAAAATGGCCTCCTGACAACTGTTTATCTGTTCCTTCCATCTCTATTTGACAATTCTGTACCAGCTTATCTTAATGAGTGTACATTCCCCATGTCATTAGGCTTTGTTAATCAAGTTTCTTTTCTATTCTGATGCCTACCAAAAATCACAATTAATATTATGTTAAATGTTTCAGCTTTTTCATAAGACAAATAAATTTGAAAGGACTATGCAAGCAGTAACGATTTTCAACCAAAGCTCAAATACATACATGTGTTTATCAATTGATAATTTGGTGGTGCCTCACTGTTTCAAGTTTATTTTGACCATTTTCACAACAAACAAAAATTCCATTACTATTTTACATATGTGCATAGACAATACATGGCTTGGAATGTATGTTTAGGACTGAAAATTTTCAAATTTGTCTGCTCTCGATGAGGAGCAATCTTGTGACATATTACATCTATAAATTGATGAGGGAAAAAATGCTCACTAGGCAGTACCACGTACCTGTTGAAACGATCCCCTTGTCTCTGGTCTAGCATTGTGAGGATGTCTATGTTTCTTATGCATATTGTGTATATCTGAGCCAAAGCTGAAAGACGGCATTTCAAAATGGAAGCCATTGCCAAAACCGTTCTCAAACAGATTATCAAAGAGTTCATAATCGCCGTTCACGTCATCCCAAAAGTCATAATCAAAAGAAAATCTTCCTCGTACATTCTGGCGATGTTGATGGTGACTGTTTCTCTGCCTTGTGTTTTTATGTGTTTTAAAAGCTCGGAAACTATCGTCAAAGTTTCTGAAAAATTCGTCAAATTTAAAACTGTTTTTAAAGTCTCCGGAGTGGCTTCCACCTGCACTCTGTTGTCCATTGTTCATAAAGTTGTTGTGTCCGACTTGGTCGTACTGTCTCCGTTTCTCTGGATCTGACAGTACCTCATAAGCTGTAGATAACAAAAGTGACAACAGATGTTAAAAACGTTAGAGTATTAAAACGTACAGTAACACCACTTGCAATATACATAGAACCAGGGGGTAGGAGCCAGGGGGGAATGGGGCACATCCCCACTTTTTTCCAAAATAGCAAATGTGCCCTACTGGCAAATGAAATGTGCCCCTTTGATGAAAAAACTGTCTTTTGGATATCTTAAGCCTTTGTTGATTTTAATATTTTATTTTAATTATATATTTTTAGTCTGTACATGCTAAGGATTTAACTGAAGTTGCTAAAGACTTTTGTTCAAGGAATGAACACAGGGAGGAATTTTGTGGGAAAGTTCTAAATTATGGATGGACAGAAATACAGACGTAGGTTGATAGAGTGACGTGCACCATAATAGTATTGATAGCATACTAACACATCATATATAAATTTAAGTGATATGGCAGGTGTGTATCGGTTTATAGCATAACCAGTGGTGGTTGTGGAATGAGAAAGTGCCCATCTGATGTTGTGCCCCCCCCCTCCACTTTTTGGAAGCTTCCTACCCCCTGTATAGAACGAATGTGGTTTGAAAGATGTTGCCCATTGTAAAGTTACTTAGTAGTACCACATGTCTTTGCTCTGCACACATCCAACCGACTCTCACTAAATCCAATAAACACATATTCGATAGTAGCGACACTGTTTTTTTATGACAAAGCTTTAGGGACCTTCATCAAATTACGGAGCTCAACACAATTTTGATACCAAGCTGCAACATGTAGTTTGACTTTGATACCGGTAAATTAATATCTTTCAAGGGAAAAATTTCCATATGTGAATGACAGCATACATTTATAGCACTTAAGAGCTCAGTTAAAGGAAACACCTTTAATTTATCTGTGGTGTTGTCAATTCACCATCAAATACATATTTTAAATTTATCTTGTTGTCTAATTTGTAAAGTTTTACCTTCAATTTTAACTTCCACAATAAGTTATTCGTAGAGACTGTTCGATCCTATTTATCGTGAAGAAGTTAGTCACTAAGTCACGAGCTTCTGATGAGAAGTTATATTACACATTATATCAAACTTAGATTATAAGGTATGTGACAGATATATACATAATAACATAGGAGTTCTATCAGGAGAATATTCAAAGAACGTATTAACGTGGATTTAGAAAGGAAAAAAATAGTTTCTTCCATTGAGGAATTCATGGTACAGTACCTTCAGCAATCTCCACAAATTGTTCTTCTGCTCCTGGTTCTTTGTTCTTATCTGGATGGTATTTAACTGCTAACTTTCTAAAGGCACGTTTGATCTCTTTGTCACTGGCTGTCTTTTCCACACCTAACAGGGAATAGTAGTTTCCTTTGGAACTTTGAACAACTTTCACAAATATTACAGTTCCAAGGCAGAAAACTGCAAAGTGGCAGCTACTTGGGCACTTCATTCTCCAACCAATCCTTACCCAGCTCCTTTATAATTACTGTGGAAAGCAAGGTCAAAACTTTTAATTTCATATAGCATGGAATCAATACTCATCACATCATTCTTATTTAACATGTAAAAACATACTGTAGATAACCTTCAAAAGAAACCTGCATGTTAAAGCTGTGAGTAAACAAGTTGCCATGACGTCAGTTTGGATAGAGGTTTGTTTGGTAACTTGAGTGGTGATGAGTGAGAAGATAGTCACCAAAATACTCCAAAAAGAAATCATTTATCTTTGTATGAGATCACTCAGATTACAGGCATGCTAACAGATCTAAGACTGACTAGTTGAGAGGTATTTGATAATCTAACCTACAGTTATGTTCCCTGACTTGGGATGCTGAGTTATACACAAGTACCAGATATCATGTTTGAACGCCATATTGTAACCACCTATATGACTGCAATTTTAACCATCATGAACTTAATGAAAAAGACTGAACTTGCGAACAGTAGAATAAGGCAATGACAGTTTGTATTTTCCAGAATGCTCATTAGTTACATCACACATTTACCAGAATTACATTGTAATTAACAATACACAGCACACATGCTCCAAATAGTTAATTCTCTTTGCTTGGTATATTTTGACTCAAGACCTCTATTGGTAGTTATCTATCTTTCAGTGATAGATTCTGATAAAATGATTGAACTGCAACATATACTGATAGTGATACTATAGCAAAGACAGTACGAGCTTCACTACACCTAGGCCTATATACTGAGCATCAAGAATTACTGTACATCATCATAACACTTGAAAGGTGATAAAGATTCTATGTTGAAATGACTGTAAAAATACCTTGTCCCTAATATGAATAATAGGCTAACAGTAACACACGATCAACGTATTTAACGCCGGGTAGTGTGAGCCGAACTGTTACTTAGTGTTATGCAGTTACTGTTTGTCTAAGTTAGGCTACGTACGGTACCGTGCCCTGAGCTAAATTTTGTGCTGGCCTACGGTATAACCAAGAAACTGCTTATTATCAAACCGACTCTTTTACTTAAGTTGCCACTGGGATATGTTTATTATTATTGATCTACCTTAAAAGAACGTCTTAGTCTGGATTTTCCGCGGTAGAGACCTACTGTACATAAAGAAATCTTAAGCAACGTCAGCTATATGGTGTTGCACAGCGACGATCGCAGCTTCTGTAGTATTTTGGATTGATTGAAAAGTCAGCGGTCGACTGTCTTTAGTCTATCATGTTACGTAACTAACAATCTTCTCAGGGTCGCAGTTATAGATGTGTCAAAATTGATCGACACATATCTTTTTCAACTGATATCATTTTAGTATTATCAAACACCTGGAAATTATTTTACGAGTATTTGTTCATGAGAATGACCGTACTTTGCCTTAAAACTCGTTACTGGAGAAAATATGTAACAAAATTAAGTCGAAACGGTGCCTTCAAATCTATGTCAGACGTATTCAACACGAAAACTGTTCTAATTGGTCTAACTTGACCACGTGAATACCTAGCAGCTATCAGTCATCGGTACGCGGATGTGATGTACATGCGCAAGTATAGGTGACTACGCGATGCAGTTGTTTCAGTCAGTCATTCGAAGTACAACTACCTTCAGAATGACAAGGACTTTCTTTTAAGAAATCATAATTGGAAGGGCCACTAAAAATAAAGGGACTCAATCACCCACTTCACAGGGAAGGTTCATGCGGTTTTCAATGGTCAACCCCCAAAACCGGGATGGAAAATTTTCATAATCGTATTGCAAATATAGTGACAATTTTGAGATAAACTAGAAGAGTCAAATAAATTGAACAGTAGAAAGTTTGTAATGTCAACATTTCGAATTGTTCCTTCTACTTCTTCTCTTTATATCAAATACTAGTAAATGCTGGAAAGTTTGAAATCTAGTTAAATTTGTAAATTTTGTAAAGGGAGAAATTTTAAGAAAATAATTAGAAATTAGAAACCTTTGCAAAAGTTTCAACGTCCCGTCAGTTGTGCCGCCGTAGCCATTCCAAATCTAAACTTCCGTAGGAAATACGCTCAATCCCAACCGTTTTCTGCCCGTCGCTTTTTCATAGCTTCCATATAGCCTATAGCCTAAGTATGCCACTGCTCTATCATTTTTTTACTCCATTGGCAGGAATTTAGAAACCTGAGTTGGGTGTGACCTGAGATCGTTGAAACTTCGTGACTCCCAGGTCAGGGTTCTGGGAGTGCACCCCCTCCCCTAGCCCTCGGAAAAATATTTTAGGCGTCATATGGTGCATTTTGAGGCAGTATTTTCTGAAATAAATTGTTTTTAGATCGTGTAAGCAGTTGATTAGGAATCATTACTTTCCTAAAGACAAGGAAGTTCTGAAAAAAAGTTCAAAGACATGCTACCTGGTTAATTTGCTCGCTGAATGATGTTCCCTACCATAAGAGTTTCGGATTCTCAGTCTCATGCACTACCCTGACTAGTTTGCGAATGGATTAAATTCAGTCTTGTCACGTACAAGATTGCCCATGGTTTTGAAAACTTATGGCAGTTTGTGCCTTTTTCATATTTTTAAGGACCACTAGATAGTAATTGTCTTGAGTAACGGTTGCAGAACCTTTGTAATCATTACATGTTCGTCGAACTACTTTTCATATAGGGTTGTGAATTAGGATTTGCCTGAGTCAGGCAGTTGTCCTTTCCGATAGTGTCACTGAATCATGGTTGTAAGAATGTTGTAGATTGGTTTATCAACAATTGTGATAGGATTTGATGTTCCTGTTTTCTTTTCTTTTTTCTTTTTTTGATGGGGACCGCTTCAGGTTCAACCTGATTTTCAAATCCTATGATTGTGACAAGTTTGAACAGTGTTAGTTAATGAAAGTTTGGTGAATGCGGCCCCTTTGTGTTACCATTTTTGTGTGCGTGTGAATGGCTCATTTTTAGTTTTTGCCTCTGTGTTGCAGTGTCTTCATTTTTTTAGTAGCACGTGTTTTAACTTTCAACTGTCTATTATTCGAAGATCTTGAGAAAGTTGCGAAGCTGATGTGTCGAGAGCTATAGTACACTGCATTACGTGCAAACAGCCGCCGCAGCAACGAAAACAGGGAACCAACAGAAAATAATGGCACATGTTGCAAACGTTGTGTAATCTCTGACTGATAATTAGAAGGGAAAATCCCTAATCACCGATCAAAACAAGCTTGAAGCTCGCTTGCGTTGTGGAAAGGCCTCACAAGTTACAATCTAAATCGAAACAAACCCATACCTAACGTTACAAATGGAACTTTATTCGAACTCTTTCAATGACTCTGTAATGTTCAAAATAAAATAGAATTGTGGAAGCCATTTTCAATTTCGTGGCAGGTATAGTGTCAAAGGTAGTAACATTTTGGATTTGTCGTCGTCTGCCTAACGTTCAGTCTTGTCAGGCCTAATGTTATCCAACCTAATGCCCAACTTGAATTAGTTAAGCCTGGCCTCGTCGATTGTATTTGGACAGCCTGTCATGAAAACGACACGCTTGCTTTAACATACTTCGTGGTGCCTTGACCCAACTTTAGGGCTGAGATAACGTGTGTTTGGCTTTATAAGAGATATCGCATTTCTTACAGTAAACAGAATAAGAATTGAAAATCATACCACATTAACATGTAACATTTGGTTGCCAGTTGGCAAACAATTTAGTCAGGCCTATCCGCTAATACTTGAGCCTGGAAGAGTATTAAGGGTACAACATACAGTAAGTTATTAATTCAAGCTAAACTTGGTACTGCTTTTTAGACCACATAACCTAAGCTTAGCTTAGAAATGGAGGAAAGTGACGAAGAGAATGAAGCATATCACAGTGCAGATGAAAGACTAGATGAGGAAGACCTAGCACTATTGGCAGGTGTACCGAGAGAAGATGAGAATGTTGAATTTGGTTATGAAAATGATGAGGACGAGGATGATGAAGTACATGTAGATATCGTACAGGAACCAGATGATGTTGAACCTGACTCTGATGAAGGCTAGTATTTTAACACGTTTAAGACTATTTAATCCATAACTTAATGGCCCAAAGTAAATGACTTTTTCAGTTTCATGTAAAATATTTCCAAGCAGGCATGTAATCAGCTGAGTAATAAAGTACATTTTCAGACTGTTTGTCATCAAATGATCAGATTTTACCCCGGTATCTTGTTTAAAAAAAACCGAACCCCTGTTTCCCAACGTATAGTCATTCTCTCATAGTACCTTATTAAGAACTTGACTGAAATAGTCAAAACTAAATGAGTCATTGTTTGATGTATGTAGCAGCAATACAGAAGTTTTATTGTGATGCAGATATAGTAAAATGTTTAATGGTTTCATTTGCTTATATTTTAGAAATGTATGCCTTATTTCTTCCTTTTGGTTGAAATTTTTAGAGGACTTTGGTAAGAATAGCGTAATTTACATTTCCTTTTAAAAGCTGAGCATTGTTTTGACAGATGTTTACAAATCCTTAGATGATTTTTTTTAAATTGATTTCTGGTGTGTCTACATGCATCATTCGATATATCAATGATTTGGTACATGTTTCTCTTATCACTATACCCTTGCAGAACATTACAAAGAGCCAACTAGCTCTCTATAGTATATTTCTTCCCAATTTTCTTTTTCAGCTGCCCATGAATCATTTTAAGGAAAGGTATTAAGATCTGAGCAGCTCCTCTGTGTAAAATACATAGATGTTTTTTGACAAAATAAGAAAACATAAATTGTTCCAGGTGTCTTTCTTTATCTCTCAACAGAGAATGGTTTCATGTTTCATATTCGTATGCAAATCACTGGCCGTGTTGACAGAGATACTGTTAATGCCAGACCAACGATGATAACATATGATGCATCCCTACCAACCACCCACGCTGTATGTTTCATTTTTTTGTTTTAATTAATGCAAATGCCTCATATATTTTCTTTCTTATGCATATTAGAATTAATCATTGCATTTTTGTTTTAATTATTGAGGAACAGCTAATTCCAGAGGAGAGGGGAGGGGTGTTGGTACATACAAAGTTTAGGGACACAGTGCATCAACAAAGCTGAAAAGACTGTAGATAAATTCAAATTCCTTTTTAGTTGATCATTTTGGCAGTTTCTCTGTCCAGCTCTACACTTTAAATGAGATATATTCCAGTGGTAGACCATGTGACTCTTATATACAGAAAACAAAAATTTCCAAACTTTTAGTTGAAAATCCATCTCAATATCTTGTCCCTAACTCAAGGTATAGTTGCTTAAAGGCATTGAAGACTCGCCCCAAACCGCATGTGGCCATCTGAAAAGTTAACTTTTTTGTTGCTTGCAAGTGAAGTTTTCTTCTTGTTGCTACAAAAAAATATTTCCAACTGAATTACTGTGATGCCATTATTCACATTGTTGTTGCAAGATGCATAAATAAAATATGTCCAAATTTGAAAAACTCATACTGTATCTTCTTCCATATGAACTGACGGTGTGGTTTTGACCTATAGATGCAATGATGTTATTAAGTAATCAATTTCAGCAACCTGAATATCCCTTTAGAGGCAATTGAAGACTCGCCCCAAACCGTGTACTGCCCTCTGAAAAGTTAACTTTCCGTTGCTTGCAAGTGAAGTTTCAACTTGTTGCTACAAAATGCAGACAGTAATTAAACGTGATACCTTGTTATCTTTTATCTAGACTTAAGATGTCCATCGCTGCTATGTACACTGTGTTGTGGGTATTGACCTTAGCTGTATGTATGGACTGTACAGTAGTGTCTTATTACCGACGGTAGTAAGCTGTGTGTATTTTCTGGGATCGATGGTGGTGTCTAACACTTCTGTTACACCTCATTCGAAACTAGGTCAGATTACTGGCATTAGACGTTTCTTTGTGCGCGAGTCTTCACACCCTTTAACTGCTTTTATCCTATTAACCTGTACACTATTTAGTGATGCATCACTGAAGTTTGAACATAGTTTAAAAAAAGAGAGGAGGAATTTAGAATATTTCAAGAGGCTAGTGACAAACACAGTTATCTGTAAACCAAAGGTTCATATTTTGTGAGTCACTTTTTCATGTTTGTTTTTCTTTCCTGGTTTAGTATTTGGGTAATGACATGGAAGATCACAGTGGAAGGACTGTTTTAGATGACGATAGTTTTGTTACAATGCCTTTGATGCAGATGCCTGGAGTGATATTGACCCCTGGTCAAACCATACCCTTCCATATATTCAACCAGAGACATATCGCCATGATTAGATCAGTCTTGGGAAACAACAGGACTTTTGGAATGCTGTATGACTGGTGAGTGTTTAAAGGTACTGTATGCTGTATTGGCCCCAAATATGCTAGATATTCAAATATGGTCACCATGGTCAAAGTTCTACAACTGTTTTCATTACAACCTTTGAGGAAGTTTCCTCACTGGGACATTCAGTCATCTTGTGTGTTCCTTAACAATGTCTGAGAACAATTTGACGAAAATTGGACGAGCAACGTCCATGTTTGCCGTTCAGACAACTTAAGACCTAAACGATTTATGAAAGTCAGACCCGAATGATGGAAGGGGGTTGGTATTGTAGATTGTTGTGTAGAACATTTAAAATATAATCACTGTTTTCAAGTCAAATACGTGACATAGAAAAGTCAAGAAATTGCCTTTGAGAATTACAAGTGGGTATCCAGAACAGGATCCCAAAGGCACCTGGCAATATTCCTGTTGAGGAACACTAGTGACAGCCTTGAGTGGAACATTAAAATAATAAACAAGAAGAAGAAAATGCGTGTTTTGGAACGGTGCAAGTGATACACAGAAAAGCAGCAAAAGTGTATTTATTGTGTTGCTACAGTATCTAAAGAGTATTTATTCTATGCTGTGTCCATTTACAGTAGGGTACCCTCTGGCGAGATGTCGGTGACCAACATGGGGACGACTGGAGAGATAATAAGCTCCAAGGAAGAAGATGAAGGAGGCGTAGAGAGGATGAGACTCAAGGTCATCGGGAGGCAGCGGTTTAGAGTCATGGATTCACACAGACAGCTGGATGGGTACTTAATCTCTCCTTCTTTGGTATTGCGCAAGAAAGAAGAGAAAAAAAAAAAACATCCATCGTTGGTTTATCTCAGAAGTGTCAGATATTTTGTAAAGCAGCTGGTTTCATTTGGGTATTGAGTTTACATTATGTCAGTTCAATTTTCACCAGATTGCCTGCCCCCCCCCCCCCTTTTCTTTTTAGTTTCCAGACAATCTGTTGCAGACACCCATTGTTACCATCATTCTTTCAACACAACCATGCATAGTTGCTTGATTTTTATTAGACTTAATCTGGTTGCCTGTCTTCTTGGGTTGCGAAGGATGTATTTCACTGGCCATTACGATCTTCCCTGCCTATAGCAAATATCACCAGAGTCCCTAGTTTTTGGCCAAATATGGGAGATTGAATATCTACCCAAATTGGTAATGCTGGCCATACTGAATGCTCCTCGCACAAATTCATGATTAAACACTGTACTATTTCAGCGGGCCAGCACTTGTGTTTGCAAACATATGGTGGCTAGTCAATTAATAAGGTGCGCTCAACGATGACACCTAATGGGGTAGTTTATGCTATCTAGTAAAAAATTATTAATGCTCCAGCAAATTTGAGGGATTTTTTTTCTTTAGGCCGCCTTGACCATCATGGGTGTGCTTTAACTCTGTTGAGCTATAAGAAATTGCACATATTTTCTTGATTCCATAGCATTATGATGGGCAAAGTTCTGATACTGGAAGAAAAAATTGTAACAGATCCTTTAGAAGATGTCCGACTGAAATCGTATCGTGCCCGAAGATCAGAGGCTGTTGCATCGTCATCGACTGGTTTAGAAGATGCAGCAGTTTGGAGGAGAAAGAGAAGGAGAAGGCATTATCACGAAGCGTCTCTAACATCTGTACCGACATTTGTGTATGAAATGTATGATAGTGTAAGTTACATCATCTGTGTTGCAATGATTCGTAGTTTGACAACTTCCATGATTTTGTTGCTTGATCAACAAAGTGTAAATTTAGGCAACATTGTGTCCACTTTTTGGTAGACCTTTATCCTTTATCTGTTTTGCTTTAAGTAAAAAAAAAAAATTTTGGGGGGGGTCTTTGTGTTTATGAAATCTTGAAAACCCTAGTGAGTATTTCTTGCCGCTTAATTTGACAGAATGTTTAAAGTTTCTAGGGAACTAGTTTACAAATGTTAACATTCAAAGCATAAAATGTTATCATATCTCTTTCATCTTGCTTTTGAAATCTTCTTGGAATAGTTAATCGTGATGTGACGAATCTTGTACTTAGACTTCTCCCAATCGCTAGCAGATCGAACAAAATCCCTTTGTCTATATGGATGAAAATATTAATCATTTCATCATCGTGAAGAGGGGACTATTATAATTTTCAGCAAACTCAAACGCTTGTTTTCCAGAAAGGGCATTGAAGTAAAGAGTAGTTAATGATGTGTGATCAAATTCCAATACTAGAGGAAAATAACAGTTTAAGATCGAACTCTAAAGATCCCTAGCAACCAAGAAAAATATTGAATGTACAATGTGAACATTTTGTCGTACATCCCCAAATTAATTTGTCATAAATCTCACTGATTTTGCAACAATATCTGATGGTGAATTCATGTTTTATGCCATGGCTTCTAAATATCACGACACCAACTGTAACATTCCAAGTAATTTCCCGGTTTCGTCAAGTTTTGTCTCTATCTGTTTTAGGCTTCAGTTATGGTTTGTCAATGGAGGCTTGTAGAGTGTAGGCTGTTAGGCTGCAGTAAATTATGAGAAGGTACCCCTGTCAAGTGGGGTTTTATTGTCATAATACTCCTAAGACTTTGATAGCAACATTTATTAAAGACATGCAAAACACTGCAGGATATCTAATATTGTGTGGAAACTCAGATTTTATTTTTAAAGAGTATCAGAATAATGAAATATTACAATAAAGATGAGAATGTGATCAACTCACAAGATGACCACCATGGTTAGGTTTGAGAGAAACTTGTTACCATGTATTCAGTTCTTAATTTGTCCTTTGAATAGCAAGTAAACTTCTTTGAGTGGTACACAAGCTTCCATTGTATTTATTTCCCTCAGTTTTGATATTTTTATTCTCTGATTTCTTCAGGAACTGCTGATGTTCCACATCAAGTCTGAATTAAGGAGTTGGTACGAAGGATCGATGAGTTTAGATGCTGTCCCTGCAAGTGCAGTAGGTTAGTCCTATACTCCTTTATATTGTTTGAGTTTTTTATCTTGTTTCAGTGATACCAAACATAGAGAGGTTTGTATATATCCTCTTCATTGATCTGCAGAAAGTTTTTTTTTTTTTTGAAGTCCCATTAGCTCATGAGTTTCTATTTGAGATGGATTGGTTTTTGGACACAAATTCAACGGCTTGTATTGTATCATATGTGGACTTGATAAGACACTACAAAATACTGTAGTATATATATGTTGTTGGGGCAGCATTTGAAGGAAAGTTATTCTTATAAATATGATGCAGGTTATCTTGATTTGTATGTGTGTACTTATTGGGATGCATCACAAATGTAATATACTTTTTAAGATGTCTGGTTCCCCAACAACTGAGGTCTATAGCTCTTTGGAATTTGGAGCGTTATTCAGTTATAACTTCCTAACTATTTAATGATTATGTCAGACAATTTTTGCAGACCATTCAGAAGACTTTCTGCTGCAACACTGGTTATTTCTCTTTAATGCTATACACTTTATTTTGTATTAACATAATCTGAAGGCACATACCATACTCCACTAGTAAAGGAAAGACCTTGTACCAGAAAACCATATGTGTCTTATGGTCCCAAAGTCTCATCAGGAATAGTATAATTAGGCATAAACCTCAAAGGTTTGCAAATGAAAAAAATTAACCAATATGTTAAATTTGTGGTCATGAAATCTTCAGTAACGAACTGATTTGCATAATTGATCGATATTTAGGGACAACCAGATGGCTATAACCACTCGGATCTCTTCAAGTTAGGAAGGAAAGTTGAGGGATAACATACCTTTGTGAGAATGATCCAACTTTACAACCAAGCACAAAGTGTAGCTTTAAGAGAAGTAGTTGATATTTTTGGCAGTTTTAATGTCATTTACGGGAGGATATCACTTCAGCCATGTGGAAAATGAGGCGCTTTAAGTTGGACCAAGGAGGGTTTTCTTGCTACATTTGTTTCTTATAAGATATGGAATATTAAAAACATTAATGATTGTCATTGTTTTGATTAGACTTTTCCTACTGGGTGGCTAGCAAGCTCCCCCTGGAGGACAAGCAGAGGATAGCCTTACTGAAAGTGGAATCGGCTGTCCAGAGGTTACGAGCAGAATTAAACTTACTTAAAGAGGTGAGCCCGCTTACAGCATGGGTCATTATCTATGTCTGCTTTAGAAAAAAACTAGTCCATTTAGTCTTAATTTGTTTTACATTGTTTTGGCAAATGTCGTGAAAGTACTTTGATCGAAGTATCTATCAAACATTTACGTTTAATTTTCATTCCTTTCGGGAGGTTATATGTATCTCTCTTAGCATCACTCGAGACATGAGGCAGTTTACACATTACCTCACCCACCAAAGTTATGACATGACAACTATACAACATAAATATTAAATGTCAGAAGCAAGTATTGAAATATTAAAAAACAACTGTATTACTAATACTGCTAAAAAACTATATGTATGTAAGGTTAAATAATTGGCAAAATCTATTCCATTTCTTTGCATATTACAAGCTTGTTTTGAATGAGTATTTCTTAATCCCAAAAGTATTATAAGTATTGGCCCTCATACAGTATTCTATAATTAAGGCTCAACTTTTCAGTCAATCAGTCTCTGCTTAGAGTTTTATATTTCTGTATTGTAATGTACTGAATTGAATGCAGTTATTTGGTTGTCATTGAGTTTCAGTCTACAGTAGCACGAGAGCGTTTACTTCTAGTCAAACATTTTAGGAAACCTGATTGAAGTATGTTCTCCTACTTGCATTTTTCACCTACTTGCGAGAAAGGTTTCAATTGCGTGCAAAGTAAGTGAAACTGTAGGTTTTTCTCACAGTGTACCCACATGAAATGTGAAAAATTTTACTCTCGCTTTTGCATTCAAGTGAATTCTAAGTGCGTAGTTTTGCACGCCAGTTGTAGCTCATTTTAAGCGTGCAAGCAGTGCGTTCATAAGTAGTTGAAATTCCTTTCGAGAAATGCTCCAGCTGCTTGCCTAATATGCAAACGATTGGGACTTAAATATGATATAGTGTTTATTGAGCCCTGTCATATTGTGCAGTATTTAATACCGCAGTTTGCAATTTCTGTGAGGTGTTCTTTGGTCATTTTCACAGTGTACGGTACTCCGGTGCAAGAACTGCCAAACTCATATCGGTAACAAGAATGATGTTTTCAGGTAATTTGGGAAATAAGCTAATATTATATTGTGAAATATTTTAATGTTTAAAAGCTTACTCAGCTTACAGCTGGTACCAACTAAAGATACTCAGGAATTGGAGGTCAAAGGTTACAAAGGATAATTTGACAATGTTTTATTCTCTTCTTCTCCTTCATGCAATTTATTCATTAATGCATACAATGATGAAAAATAAAAGCAACCTCTTGATCGTGCTAGAAACTAATCGTATGACATGTGAGATCCCTTCTGATTTGAGCAATAATTCAAGATTTGACGAAATGCTGCCTGGGCTCACTGTAAATTCTGTCTTACAGCTTGATGGAGATTACTTCAATGGGTTGCCTTTAACAGGGTCATCTTGGGTGAATAAGAGCACACTCCTATAATTGTTACTATTAATAAGTCAATTGTTCCAAGGAGCCAAGTCACTAGTGAAGAAATGATCTTTCCATGCAAGCTCTGTGTACAAACATGTCATCAAGGAAAGAACATCTGGCATTTAAAATATCATCATCATGATTTTATTAATTATAGAAATTTGCTTAAACAATATCTTAACATGTTCCTAGTGATAGCGGGTGAGTAACTTCAGAGTGAACAACCTCCCTGGAATGCCTCGGAGTCTGGGGATGCCTTGAAGCCTGGGGAATATCTCCAGGGTTGCTATAAGAGACCTAAAGGAGCTTAACAGAGTAAAAAAAACAAATATATTCCATACTATTACATGACATGAGGCATAGGTCTATAGTTTCTATGGGGAAGTTATGTAATCCCCAGCAGCAATATATCAAACAATTAACCCTTAACACAAGGCAGACCATCTCTCATCTATCAGTTATTTAATTTCATTTTTTATGACTTTTTTTGGCAGTATGTCCTTGGATGGTCCAATGGCAGCTTACGTTAATCCTGGAGGGTATATCCATGAAACTATCACCCTCTACAAAGCTCAGAATCTTAACCTTCTCGGACGGCCATCGACTGACAATAGTTGGTTTCCCGGGTGAGTGTTACTTTGCCATTTTCAGATTTTCCATTGTCACAGCTTCGAAGCCGATCAAATCGGAGGAAATAAGCCATCGTCATCAACAATTGTGCTGCTCTCAACATATTCAGAGTGGCTTTTCAGATCTTACCAACACTGTGTGGTACTTTCCTGCCATTTGGCCAAGGGGTGGGGATGGGGGTGTGTCCTGGGGAAGAATAAACTACCAGCCCCATCTTGCAGTCATGAGTTTTCCTTCAGCATATTATGAAACTGAGAATGAGTTATTACCCATCTCATTTTCCCCTGGTTCCCCTATAAATTGACCAAGAGCCCCTGGCATGTAGCCCACCCGGCCCTTTCCCCCATCTGTCAGGCCTTCATTTTGTTTGAATCAAACATTTTGAGAAAAAACATGTATACTACCTCATTTTTGAATGGCTGCATCTTTGATAGTAATGAATTCTGAGAAATGCTAGCTTTTAATCCAAACCAATTGGTCATTGAAATTATCACATTTGTTCTTGTAACATTTTCAGATTCGCTTGGACAATCTTACAATGTCGCAGCTGCGCAAGTCACATGGGATGGAAATTCACAGCAGTGAAGAAGAAGTATAAACCACAGAAATTTTGGGGATTAACGAGGTCAGCCTTGCAGTCTGGATTACAAGACAATGAAATGGAAGACCTCGCCCTACAAATGTAAACAACTTAAACAAATTAACAAAAAGTGTAAAATAGAAAGATATGTGAATCAATGTTTGATATAAAAATAAAATAAAACTGTTAGCAAACTGCTTATCCACTAGAGAGCCTGTGTAGAAGAATGTGTAAAAGTAAGTTTACTTGACGTTCCGATCCTTGCATGAACTTCTTCAGAGGCTAAAAAAAGGCAATGTTTGATATAAACAGAGAGGTCATTGTAGATTATTCGACTGTGTTAACCATAATACATTGATCCATATTCAGTATTGATAGTGTAAATATTACCAGATATAATTATTAACACTTGGGCTGTGATTTAAGAAGCGAGGTTTAGCAACCAAACAAAACCTGGATATAAGTCATCAACAAAAGTAACCTGTGTTTTATGCCTACTAATACAGTACCTGTAGTATTTGGTATAACATTAATATATAATTTATTATGATGTAACTGCAAATCTAAGAGAACTTGACATAGTGATTACAGTCATATTATATATCATGAGCAAATTTTGCTGTTTATTCAGGGCCTGATTTTACTTGATTTACTTGGCCTGATTTAGATTTAAGAGCCGGGCTCCAACTGGCCATGAAGCAACCGAGGCACGCAGTGTGTTTACATTGCTATACAGGTGCACATGTAATATTATGTGTGTGTGTGTGTGTGTGTGTGTGTGTGTGCAACTAATGCGGCATTGTTAAGATTTCATTCATGATTTGCGAGTGTTCTATATACATTGCTTATGCTTTGTAATAAGGAAAGTAATATGAAGGGGCAACAGTGAAAGAGGAAATGTACATCTGAAGATATTTAATGGAATCTCTCTAATTTTTGCTGTTTCTTTTCCTCTTTGCTAATTTTGAGTTCCTCTAGACTAATGGAAGTGCAGTTAACAGGTTTAATTTTTTACTCAGTAGCGAACCTTCATCAGTTTTTGTGTACGCCCTTTGTTTGTTGCAAATACATCATTCGAAATGTAAATTAAATTCACTTCTTTCTTAGTTCTTAAGTTACCAGGGACGGATCCCTGAGCGTTGACTGGGGATACCCCATCTACTTTGAAAATTTTTTTGTTTCCATAAGGCGGCTTAGATGCAAAATGGTGTTATCATTTCCATCATGGCTGATTGAAACATCACAAGGTTAAATTCCTCAAATTGAGTGGCAGTGTAGCACATGTGTATCATGCAAAATGAAGGCTGCACACAGATTCATCGAATGGGTATGAAGGTCATCATTCCTCCGAGGTATTTTGAAAAAAGATGTCCTGACAGTAAGTTACAAACTAATATATTTACATGCAGCAGACCTTACTAGGTTGCCGGGACAGAGGACATCACCAATGGCACCACCCAAGTTGGAAAGGGAAAGTTAATTGTAGAATAGGGGAACACTGATAAAACAAATATTATAATGCAGAGGTATTGGAATAATACAAAGAAGAAAATAAAGGAAAGTATATTTTAAATCTTCTTAGAGGGTATTTAAAGTTTAAATCTTCTTTGAGGGTATTCAATCCCCCCCCCCCCCTTAAAAAAAAAATGGGCATTACATGAAGTTGCAGATCTCATCTCCTTCATGACTTACTCTCGGCATCCTAATTTCGCTAAAGAGTATCGCATTTAAGTGGGGGAGGGGGCACAACATCAGAGGGGCACTTTCTCATTCCACAACCACCACTCGTTATGCTATAAACCGATACAAACTGGCCATATCACTTAACTATATATGATGTGTTAGTATTCTATCAATATCATTGATTGAGAATATTTATTGTTAACCGTGCTACAAAAAGATATGGGATTCCATTATAAAAAAAACATGTACAGACTAAAAATGAATAATTAAAATTAAATATTAAATATTAAAAATAACAAAGGCTTTAAGATATCCAAAAAGACAATTCTTCATCAAAGGGGCACATTTTATTTGCCAGTAGGGCATGCACATTAAAAAGTGGGGGCACATCTCGCCCCCCTCCCCCTCCGGCTCCTACCCCCTGCATATCCATATACAATACATGTAGGGAGATGAGAAAATGAAACGAAACAAGAGGCGTAAAGTAATAAATAATATAGAGTTTATTATAACCATAAATTGCGGCAGGGAAAATGTCTTTGAGTACTCTTAGCTCCTTACTCCCGATGGGTCTCATCTTCGCAGCAGTTATAACATTTATCTCAGTTCGAACGCCACTCTTCCTTTCTCCATGCTGAGATCTTATATTTGCTCCGTCCCTTCCCTCCTCAAAGTTAAGACACTTTGATGACCTATACCATAATTGAAACAGGTTTATCCCATAACTTAACAAACATATCTTCATATTAGTAATATTGACTAATGATATTACGAAAGGGTGTCTATTGGATATTCATACTTATGCCAAGGGTTTGTCCTCTTTGAATGAGTAATTACCCTTTGTCACAACCTTACTCCTTTAAACTTTGTTTAAACCCTTTCCTAACTTCTTGGTGATGTGGTATTTTGCCCTTCCTGTATATGTCACACAGGTGTAACAACTTATAAGTGTAGGTCTTTTACCTTCTTTTACAAATACATAAGCACAATTGACTCACTGAGGCGTTTAAACTAAACTTGACCTACACAGAACAAGGACAGACCCACCTTCAAAGTATTTAACCACTATATATAACCAAAATGATGTAAAAAAAAAAATTGTTGGCAATTAAGTAACTTTCCAACTATTTACTTTATTACTACTTTATGCTGAGTGTCAACTATATGGTAACCTACATATTCTAACATCCACAGGTCCTGACTCAGTCTGTTCTATTCCTACCGGTTTGGTTTTCAAGCATTCTTTCGGGCAAAGATTTCCATCCCAAACCTCAAAGTTTTTCTCTTTACTTGGTAGTATGCCTGTCGTGGACGTATAACACGTCACATTTGGTGTCATTTTAATATGAAAAGGTAAAAGTGTCTTCGGACAATCATAGCAAACCTTTATTTCTCTACGCGAGGTCTTGATATTGTTTTGGTTTTTGTTTCCCGAAGCATCAAATTCTCTACCGGATAAATACTTTCCATTTGGTGCTAAAACTTTACCCAAGAGAAGCTGGGCCATCATTTCGGTCGGATTACTACACACTCTAATTTCCCCATCCAGTTCATTACAATAGTGATGCCAGTGCAACGACCCTACTATAAGGGGCGAGGATTGTGTAGTATGCCTCATCCCCGTTGCCATGGTGAATCCGTCAAGCAGTTGGACTCGCTTATCCAACGAAACAAGCCTTTTGGCAAGCGCATCACTTTCTAGGAAGCCAAATGCAGTGAAAAGAGACATGACTTTAGGATTAAAGTTGTATAAAGGATATATCGTTCCGTTCCATGAGACAGGGACTGCATTCAGTAGCCACATCAGTTGCGTATCATCGCCTATGGCAACAACGATAACATCCGGCCAACTTTTATTGTTACCAAATAAAGTTTCCCGCCAAAACCCTTTTGCACCCAATATCAACTCAAATGTTCCCTTGTTAACTAGTTTTTCATTATGACACGTTGTTTCAAGTCCTACATGTCTGTCTATTTCCCTTTTTACATCACCAAATCTTTCGATTCGAAAATCTTGGTTAATCAATTTCAAATTTCCCAGCTTTAGTTCAGCATAACCCCAGCATTTGTCAAAGTCTGATGCACTGATCATAGATTTCTCCTCTTTCGTTAGAATCACATCCAGGATAGATAGAAAAATTCCTCGTAGAATAGATGAACCTAAAATTGCGATGGTCTTTAACCCCTGTGTTTGTGAAGCAAGCTCTACATCCCTCTTGCTGAAAATATCGAAACTGCAACGACTCGGTTGGAATACCCAACCGCTTCGCAGCGTTCCTCGCTTTGTTCCTGCTAAATCTCTGGTAACCCATGAACCTTTGATCCAGGTGGTATCATTTTGTGGGACGGTTTGGCACGATGGTAACTGATCGGCGCGTTCCCTTTCGTATGCTTTGTCAATTAATCCATTTACTTTGAGTCGAAAGGGACTCCCAGAGACTTGAAATTGAGATGTGTGATTGGCTTGCTCGATATAAAGATCATACTCACCCGGTAGAGTTGCAGTATATGTAAAGTTTACGACAGAGCCATCTGGAGTAATCCCCGACTGCTTCGCAGAGAATATATGGTTCTCCCCTACTGCTAGAACACTAAATACAAATGCACGATTTGTTCCATTCATCTCTGCTTTTTCGACGAGAATTGATATGGTAGCAGCCTCTCCTAGTTTCGCTGTATGCAAACCATCTCCAATTGCTTGGCTCTTGGATTGTCGAAGGGTGTCGGTATTCGAATGAGGAATATGAAGGATAGGGTACACTGTATCATGAGGAACTCTAGAGGTTCGTGTGGTAGGGTGTGGTATAGGTCTAAGCCGAGTAGACGCTTGATACCTTTCAGGAAAAGCCACTGTGAAGTTAAGAAAATGACATCCTGATCGAGGTGGTGATAAATTGACTAGTATACAGGGCCGCTCGTGGTGCGGGAGGGGGCAGTTTAACATTTTCCAGCATCACAAGATTCTTTGTCAGTTATTATGTATCAAATCATACAAAAGTCTGTTGTCCATCAAGAGTGGCGTCGCCAGACAGTTGGAAGTAGGGGTGATCAGGGTCCGCTACAGGGGCCCCTGGATGAGGTTAGTTGGGTGCGGCCCTGGACAATTTGGTTTCCTTCGTTCTAACAACTGAAATCAGCTTAAAGCCAGCATAATTTGGACTTGTCATACATATATAATTATAGTACGTGTAATAGAAGTCAAAGAGATGTGTGTTCTCCTGCCTTATAATTTTGGACATTGCAAATGTTATTGGGGTGCATGTGTGGGGGGGGGGGGGCAGGGTGGGCACCAGGAAGGAACAGCATTTTGGTATTTTAGTTCAGATGCCATTAACGTAAAATATTTTCTAAGACATTGTTGAATGTTCCTGTATACAGAAGAAAGTTTGGTATCAATTCGAGATTTTTTGAATGTTAACACAAACTTAGACCTTACTATAAGATAATTTCATGTCCACTACCTTTCTCTTTGATTGGTTACATGTAAGATGCAAATTATCTTTCAACTAAGCTTATACTTATTGCTGCAGAACAGAAAATTGCATAGCATTTTGTGACGGTGTATTTTACATTGTACAATTAATGATAACCCACAACCCCCCCCCCTCCCCAACTCCACCAAAAATAAATTGTGCTACTAAAAAATCTTACCGTTTTCCTTAAACCGTAACTTCTCCTTATCTTGGTAAACGAAGGAATTGCCATAGGAGGGATCTTGAAAACGTTGCTTCTGTGGCACTTCATAAATATTCAATAAAACATTTATCAAAATGATACAAGCAAGAAACCGCAATATGTTTATGATCCAATTTTTTGTAGCATGTCCTATGATGATGGCCATGTTTGACTTCATTAACTGGTTGCAAAACGAGTCCTCAGTATTAATAGCAGTCGCAATCTCATTATCGGGTCATCTGTCGAAGGAAAGGTTAAGTTGTTCATATTATTGGTAGTAAAACAGTACAACGACATCAAGTATACCATAAAACTCTTACTCTTCAAGTTGTGCACCCAGTCGAAACCACTCTATAAACTGAAAAGAAATAAAGATCACATCACACCTATTATGTCAATGTACTCTAGCTAGTGTTTATTTGTCGTCCAGGGTAAAACTGGACATATTTTCCAACTTAGGGTAAGCTAACCACTTGAATGCCAAAATACACGCACGCTTTCAACTGAATGTCAACAATATTTCTACTTCAAAGCTGAATAGTTCAGATCAAGGGCGTAGGAACCGTGGGGGGCTGAGGGGGGCGCCAGCCCCCCCCCCAGTGAAAAATGTGGAGGGGCGGAAGTACCATTCCGCCCCCCCCCCGGTTCGCAAGTCAGAAAACCCCTTTTTCATTTCCAAATGAGAAAAAAAATCTCATTTGGAGCACCAAATTGCATCTAAGGCCAGGTGAAAATACAAAATTAAGTTTACAAAATGGAGTGGCTGTTGAAGTGTGCTATATTGCACCAAATTGCATCTGAGGCCACCTGGAAATGCAAAAAAGGGACACCCCCTCCCCTTAGACCCCTCCCCCAGGCTGGCCATCAGTCTTCAGCCCCCCCCCCCCCCCACTCAAAAGTACCTTCCTACGCCACTGGTTCAGATTGATATAAAACAAAATAAAAAATAAAAGGCATAAAAAGCCATGTCTTTTGGAAGATGCAAACTCTTTTTCTCACCATACAGCTTTAAATTTTATTAAACATATTTCGTTTATCCGATACGTTATTTGCAACAACAAAAAACGAAAAAAAATTACCATCATTTTGAGTTCTCTGCTCAGTTTCTTTTCTTCTTCTTCCTGGACTCTAAAAACAACAACATTAAAATTCTTTGCCGAAACTTTCAGTCAATAATTGTAGTACTTGAAACGCATGAATTCGATTTATTTAAACTTTCTTTCTGACGAGCAAGGTTTGAATATCCCAAGGCTGTATATTTGTTCGTTTATCGAAACAAAACTGTTACAAACCATCCGTACACGACGTACATGTTACTGTAGTACACCACTTGTACTGCATACCAGTGGTTTATGGGGACCATAACCAACACAGTATTGACATGTTCCTAAAAAATTAAACATTGCCTCTTCGTGTTCATTGACGCGGTAAATTCAGATTATACATCATATTTATAGCAGTGAACACAAAGGAAAGCATTGTGTTGCACTGTTAATGAAGACAAGATATACCTATATATAAATTTGTAAAGCTATTCAGAAATCTATAGTATAGTCACTGCCACGTACTGTACTTTCATGAAAACGTATTATTATATCTTACTTCAAATAAAAATACAAGCAAAACGAAAACACGCAAAGTGGTCCTTATCGACGGTAATGATAGTAAATGGGGCAAAGACCAAAGATCTTTTTTTTATGTTTATACTTACATAAGGTTGTTTAACCTACTTGTGATTACCTCATGATTGTTAGGGATTGAATGGTGTTAAATTTCGTTCGCCCATTAAGATAACATAAAATAACCCAGAATGAAATGGTTTAACCTACATATTTATATGGCTATTAAAAGTCGTTAACCTTCGGGGAATGTACTGTTGAATCAGGGTGCTGCTACTCTAACTTAGAGTAGCAGCTGCCCTGGTTGAATAAACCTTAAAAGAGGCTAACTATATATACATCATGACATTTTAAGAGCAATGTGCATTGCTGATCGCATATAGAGTCAAAGTTGAATTTTCCATGCTTAACCCCCCTCCCGATACTGTATTTTATTACCGTGTAAAAATAATAGTAAGATCGATATCATGCGATAATTGACATAGTCGTAACTTACAAATTTGGAATGTTTGCTCAGCTGATAATGTTTTCTGAGTTTAAAACTTCGTTAAAATGTATCGTTTTTTAGTACAAATACTATTTTCCCTATGTGGATAAATGATTGAAAACTCAACAAAGTTCAGCTAGTGAAATGCCTGATGAAATCATTCATTCGGCCCTTGTTAGATACATTTACAAAATATCACAAATATTTGAAAAATATATATCTTCGCAACAAAACTTGCTATGAGAATGTGGTTTCGCATAAAGATTCAGAACATTTTCAACAATTTTCCTGATAAATATTACTTTCGTCAATCCTTTAAAGTGTTACAAATGGCCCGTCATAAGGTGTCATACTCCCAAGGGCGGCGGAAGCGCTTTTAATCTAGGGGGGGGGGCACCGACATCAAAGGGCACTTTGCAGAAATTCGATTGGACTGATGCAGCCTTATATTTAGTACCCTTTATAACTCTTATTGTATTATCTTATTTGTGTATACACATCACTCCATCAACGCCCCCCCCCCCCCCTCCACAAAGGTAAATATGCACACTAGCACTGCAATATCCAATGTGCAAATAGGGAAACAAGCATCAAGTTTTCTTTTGAGACAAAATGAGGGGAAATCATGCTAGTTGCTAATGTAGGAATCTTCCGAATTAGAGTTTATTTCTTGTTAATATCTTAACAAATTTGTTCTATTCGAGATAGCTAAATTTGAGTTTGACCCACAGAAATTCATTAAAATTCCCGGCGTAGCCAGGATTTGCACAGTTGTATGCACGACTATCTGAGCGGAGCGCCACCATCGGTTGGCGCGGAGCGTACTAGATAATTTTTGGTTTTACAAACCCGTCAGATGGCCGGAAACGGCCCTTCCCGAGTGTTCATTCTGGTTCCCTGGCCTCTTGCTAACTTGAGACACCTCAATTTTTATGTAGAAAAAGGGCACATTTTTAACCTGAGGAAAAGTGGGTGGGGGGCACGTGCCCCCTGTGCCCCCGGTTCCGCCGCCCTTGCATACTCCTATTAGATTCTAAACCATTCACCCAACTTGTGGCTTACATGTTAAAGAGTATGAATGGAAGTACATGTGGTGCAAAAATTGGGTCAATTTAGGCAAGTTTAGACCACTTTAGGCCTCCCAGGAGCAGCGTACGAAAATTGTTCACTATACTGAGTAAAGAGGTTTGCTTTACTAGTGACTAGAACTTCAGGCTCTCATGGCAAATAGAAATGTGTGGTCTCAATATGGAAAATTAATGGTGCCATGAATGGCCAACCTGTCAGCTATCCAGTGATGGGTAGCGTTTTAGCTAGTGAGAACTTCTATCTAGATTTGGGGACCCCATTACTTTTATGATTTAGTTTGTATGTCAATGGTGCTTTTAATAAGCTAATGCTACCATAATACACAGGTAGCACAGTTAAAAAATAGTGGAGGGACGGACAACTGCTGGCTGACGATTAATTGGATCAACTCAGTCAGAAACAGAATGCGAGGGATTGGATGCAATGGTTGATCCTGTTAAATACTTCAAACAGTGATACACACTTTGGAAAGATACACGTATGTTTCCACGGCATTTGGTTTTGTTTTTATAACATTACTTTACGCTTAATATGTTAGTGTCGATAACATAGTGAAAGTTAGGTGAATCCCCACACTAGGCCAATGGTGGCAGTACTCATCAACTTCTGCTTAGGGACAGCTTAGGTTTTGATTTCTACATGGTTGGTAACACTTCTGCGATAACTATTCGTAAGGTCCCATTTAACATAGGGTCACACCTATTCACACGACAGACGCCTGAATACGCGGAATGTTATTCTCAAGCTAACCGAATTGTAGGGTTAGCAATTCTATGACCTTTTACCATTTGTATGAGAAAGTCATATAAGGTTATCCACAGCCTCATTATACATCTGACAAATAAGGGAAGGCATCATGCTATTTCCCTTGCAGCTTGATTAAGATTTGCACTATTCCCCTGGCTACCATGTGAATAAGATATTCAAGAATAATTGCAGAATACCCTGCAACTCACACACACAGTGCTTTTCGAGACCGAAAATACATTGTATATTATAGGGACTTCTGGTCATATTCTGTGGGATTTAAGAGTTGAAGGGTTTTCTGCAAATAAGCAGATATTTATTGTGATATTTATCCGACTGCTGGACAATTAGCCCTAGTTATTCAGCTGCAGGGAGAATACAACACCCCTCGCTTTTAGGTAACAGTGTATTGTAGATCTAGATGTCGCGATTCAAACCGTTCCCAGGAACCAGATTCTCTTGACCTATCCAAAATTGCTACTGTGCAGTGTTGTTCAACGGACTTTTCCGTGGATTTGGTATTTCTGGTTTTTCAATCGGGGAGTGGGATTTCTAAACAACTTTTTTTCACCATTGCTGCACTGCAATGATGTTGAATGTGGATGTCTACACCTCAATCATTATTCATGACAGTGGTCAGATGCTAAGGTAAACTTTCAACCACCAGATGGGGATATTAATGGTGGTCGCAAAAGTACGAGTGGGTGCAGGTATTCACACTTGCTGTGTTACTTTCTAAGCATTCATCAAAACTAGAAGCATCATGAAAGTCGGTATTCATCCATGATACTCGTCTGGATAGGGTTTCAAATGAGCTGCTGTTGGCTTGCTAACCATGGGATTTCCTCATCTTACTTGAAGGAAAGTTCAACAAGATAGATCTATATAAAAATTAACCTATTAATATTAAGAAAAAACTGCCAGTTGAATATTGACATACAAACAATGTTATGGTCTAAACAGAAGCCAAGGTCAACAAAACAGAACCAAAAGTCAGTGAAACTTGGAAACAAAATTATGCATACAGAAAAAATGTATACATGCAGTTTCATTCCTGATGTTATCGCTGATGGACACAATGATATACTCATTTCATCATTATCTCCTGAAAAGGCAAAGTGGATTTTTAGAACTACAGGCCAGAATGCAGGTAAATATATGAATCCTAGTTTAGAAAAAAACAAATTAGAAAACTAATTTTGCTGGGAGATAACACCTGAAATCAGGAGAGTGTAGGATTGCCTTAAAACCTGGGAGTCTCGTGGTAAAACAAGGAGAGTAAAGCAAGTCTGCTTGTTCACCTGGCAGCTACATAAAGATGGAATCCTTTGTTGAAAATTCCATCTACTAGGTCTAGCCAAGATAAATGAAAAATATTACAGGTAGAATTGTTTATCTGCTACTCTGTGCATGTTCAGACGGGGATAGTTTAGAGAGGTGGTGTGTCTGAACAGAAATGGCACCTCTTTTTAGGAGTGTTTATTCTCATGACCACACTTTTTTGAAAGATGTCTCAATCTTACACAACATCCCAAGTATTGTATTGAACATTGTGGAAGGCCTACCAGCCTACAGTAGTTTTGAAGAATGTAACGTGAAATTTTTGCGAATACCAATTGTAAGTTTTAGGATGGTGTCGTAGTGATCCCACAAAAGTTGTGATGTTTCAGGGATACTTAAACATGGCTTGATGAAGGGCCCTGTTTATAGTGTTGCCAAATATGTTCTTATTGATAAAAGATAACTTTGGAGAATGTAAAAGTAATTAATTAATTAAATTAATAATTAATGTTGATATGCTTCTATTTTCAGTTTTCAATTTCAGCTTGATCCAGTCTCTTCATCATGGATGAGGTTGAAGAAATTTGCATAGAAGAAGTTGCCCTGGAGGGCTTGGATGGTAAGAAGTGTTTATCAATACTTTTTTCCTACGGACAGAATTTTCCTTGCAAATGACTACTACTGACATGTAGCAGTAAATGATTCATACAAAGTATAAAAATAAAATACAGTAGTTTTCTCAAGAAAGATTCTTCTAAAATGAGAAACTTTTACATTTTTTGTTTATAAAAATTGCAAGAAAACCATACATTTGGGGCAGAATTTTATTTTGGATTGATTTATTTTTCAACAGGCATCACATTGAGTGCATTATGGTTGCGCCTTGAGAATAGGGAACCAGAGTTTAATCTTAAACTTGATACCTTCTCAACGGAGGCTATTTGGACTATTTTAGCATCAAGCATGGAATTGAAATTCTACAAACTTCCCTCAGCAAGGGAGCTGCCAACTATTCCGGCAAAAATTCGTCACAGAGACCCAGTTACTGGTATCATCCAAGTCAAACAGGAGGTACTGTACACGAATGGAGTTTTTTCTCCCTTTTTCTTGAAAAGTATTCATTGACCAGCTTGATTGTAAACAACCTTTGTTTTTCTAGTTTCCATTGTAGGTATTGGTGTATATTTGGTATATATACCATACATTTATTACACCATACATTTATTACACCTGTTTGTATTGACTTTTGAATAAATGTGAGAGAATAAATTCTGAAATTGAATCAAAAGAAATATATAATTTTATATTTATTGTGAATGGATCTCTCAGGATAGATTTCAATTTTTAAAGTTATGACCTATGTGAGGGTAGGAATCCAGCATTTTCAGGGCTTTTGTTAAAATGGCCTAGCCTCTACAGTGCACACTGAAATCTGGTAAAAATGAAACAGTAAACAAATTTGACTGTGATTGATTATAATTATGTGTAATAGTAAGTGGGCCTGATGTTTCGATCTTTGCCAGATCTTTTTCAGAGGCTGAATACTTTCAGCCTCTGAAGAAGATCCTGCTAAGATCAAAACGTCAGTCCCACTTACTTTTACACATTCTCTTATACAGGCTCATTAGTGGATAAGCAGTTTGCTAACAGTTTTTGATTTATTTTGATTATAATTATAATAGATTATGTGTAATAGATTGATTATATGATTTTTGTTTTTACATGTAATCAATATTACTGATATAGAATCACATGAACTGATGATTTTGAAAAATGTTCTACTCATTGCAAACAGCTGAGCTTTATTTAGGGCTACAAGAAAACTTGAAACATTGCTGGCTCATGCAAAGTACCATGTGTTAGAGAAATGTTTTAAAGTTGAAACACCATCTCAATATCATGTCCCTGGCCCTAGACATGGTAATTTGAATGTAAAACTATGCTTACCAGATAAAATCTTCCTTTCTCCTGGAAGTGGTTCATAGTAGATGGTCTGTGTCACTGTCATAAAAGAGGAAAGTTTTATTTGTATATATTCATAATTCTGTTGGTGAGTTACCTTAGAAATATGACACATTTGGAATGTTTGTTTAGTTGTCGAATGTTCTCTTCATGTAAACTTTCATGAAATGTGTTTATAAGAATATTATATTTTCCTCAATTGTTACATCGTCTTGTACATTATAACAAAAATGGCTCATTGTCAAGGTGACATTTCTGTTGCCAGATGCATTAATAAATTTCACTTTAAAAAAAAAAATTACACTAAAAAGTTTTGAAAAAGTTTTTGCAATACAAAATGATATTTCATTGGATGCAGTTGTGGCTCACATGTGCAGAATTTTTTTTTACACAGTGAAGTTCAGCTACAAAGATATTTTGTTTAATTATGAAATTTTATTTACCAGTACAGAACACTGTCTAGGTGAAGCTGAAATATCTGCAGACACAAAGTTTAATTAAGTTAAGCACGTGTAAAGCTGGGGTGAAATTTTTTAAGCGTGCCAGAAGCTTGTGATATCTTGTAATAAGTGATTTGTTTTTGCTGATGTGGTGATAAAATAAGACAAAAAATTCAGCTTTCTCTAAAATTCAGATTGAACACAGCAATTTTGTTAAAAAGTAAAAACAGTTGCTGTCTTCATAAACCTTTATCCATCACAGAATTATGCATTTTATTATGACTTCATTTCAATGAGGTAAGGCATTAACTTCTTTTGTTTATAATTATTTGCAAGCTTTTAACGCTAAAATGAAAACAATGGAAGCAACTTGCAAGACCTATTTTATTTTAATTAATTTTTTGTTGTTTTCTTTTTGTAGGACTACAAAAATCCATATCCAGTCCATGTAATTTCAAGTGCAAAGCATAAAGTGTTTGGTTCTTGCTCAACTTTCCTGACAAGAAAAGAAGTCACTGCGGATATACGAAAAGCAGACGGAACATTAAAGATGACTTTGGCAGAAGTCACTCAAAAGTTTGTTTTCTCGTTGACTTCTGGTTATGGTCAAATATATCAAAGCATTTCACTTAATTTTTTTTCTAAAGAAATTTTGAAGAAATTTCTAGTCAGATACAAGCAGGTTTTCAATCAAAAGTCTACTATGTTCTGGATTTTAGTTTAGGACTTTACTTCTCAATATATCAAAATAATTTGATGACACTAAAAAGATTTTGACGCAGAAGAGTTCAAGTATGTGGTTAGACACAAAATGAATATTCATTTATTGTAGATCATTAGAAAACACTGCTAACAGTCCAGCAAGTATTTATATCAGCACTTTCAAGTTTTGAGGAATTGACCCTTTAAACGACTGAGGTTCATCAACCAAACTGGCTGGACTATTGAGTCAAATACAGTGACCATTAGGTCAGTTACTCGGATGCAAAACTCGATGGGAAAACATGAAGCCTTTGTCGCTTCAAATGACGTGTCATAATGTGTTATAAATTTGTTGAGGAGAAATGGTGTTGACTATAATCCAAAAGGGTACTGTTGTTGTTTATATGAATATTCAAAAGACACAGTGTGCTGCAGCTGGATGGAAACTAATTAGCTATTGTCGGTCAAGCGGAATTAGTTCACCTAAACCACGGGAATTTTCAAGTCACATAGCTGAAAGACACACCACCTTGTTATATATGTAATAAGTCATCTGGCAACACATGCAATGAGTTTTGCTATTCTCTTCTGTTCGCCAGATACGGGGACACTCTAGTCCTGGTCGCGTCGCAGAGTATTAGACTGAGGGCGCTCTGTGGTTCCGATTCTTGCCAGACGGAGCAACTCTCCGACATAGTCTATGTACTTCTGGAGTGGATAGGTAGACACAGGCATTATGGAGCTTTCCAGTCCGATAGCAAGAAGGACATCAAGATCGATTCCAAGATGGGCTTCTATTATCGTAAACACCTGTCCAGGCTTGGCATCATTACTCTCCAGGTCAGTTCCATTACTGACCAGTTCTCAATATGTGCTATCTGCTATTTTTTTTGCTGGATTGAACTTGGGAAGAGCAAAGAAAAGTTGGCTAGAGTGGGTTTCACACCAGTGACCTACCTCAGGGTTACAAGACCTGTCTTCTATCAACTGAGATATCTATTCCCTAGTTGGTGGCAATTTCTATATTACCACTTCTTTGTCAGGGGTAAATGGAAGGGTGGGTGGGGGGAGGGGTGGTTACCACCACATTACTTCTCTCACCATGTAACCAAGGATCCAATTTCATTCAATACAACCCAGAAAGTGGCAGGGCAGTTGCAAGAGAAAATTTGGCTATTTATATGTAAAGATATACATTTTTGAAATGCTGAAACATTGACATCATTTGACATCATTTATCTTATGGTAACTCCTTAGGGTTAGGGGGGCAGGGAGGGATGGGAAAGTTATTTTAAGGGTTAAAGCATAACAAGCTGCAACTTCCAATTATACAGATTTACTCAACAAAGTCCTGCCATGTTTGTAAGGTCACAGAAAACTGGAAGGTACCTTCTCTGTGGTGGAAGCTGCCACGACAAATAATAATGATAATAATAATAATTAGCAGTTATATTTACAAAGCTTCAGCAACCACAAATGTGAGAGGAACCTGCAAGGGCTTATGGATTACAACTTACACGTCGGGTGTCTTCCAATCCAGCATTTTAACTGAAATTTGGAATCTTTTTCAATATAGAGTCTTTTCAGATGGGAATACCGTTGACTGCTCTCGATGAAAAACCCACCTTACTCTGACCCGGCCGGGGTATCAAACTCGGAAACTCCCAATTGCATAAGCCTCATTGCTTCAAATGCCACTGCCTTTATCCACTCGGCCACAAATGATCTGGACATGTCTAGATACTGTACCTAAAACATGTGATTAGTCCCAAAGTCTCTTTATCATGGAGGCTCTAAGCAAATCTCAAACATACTGTCACAACTGTTGCACAAAATGTTTCAACAACAGAAAAACAAAGCTGAATTACTCCCTTGGAAAAACATATTGAATAGCAAAACTTTTTGCATAAAACTAAAGTGTTTGTAAAGCTCATAAGCAAAATTTAACTTTATCATTAAGTTTTGTTTTTATATCTGCAAATTTTAAATTAAGATACTTTTTCGCCGACAGTCCGTTGCTAGGCAGGAGGTACCAAAGCCATTCTCGATAGTTAAGTTACTCTTCCTGAAGAGCAAAACCGTCTATCAGCCTCACAGCAGGTACGATCTTATGTCAGAGGATGTCAGCAAATATCTGGAAGCCACCGCACATTGGATGGCGTCCTTCACCGACACCAGGGCCTACGTCTTGGAAAAACACCAGGTCTGCTTATCCCTTAAAGTAGCATTTTTTGAGTGGATTTGATCTTGATTTTCAACTCGCTTGGGCCAGGAAATATCCGTGACGAAATACTTGATAGAATTTTGTACACGACGATTGCAGTAGGAACTTGATTCGACCTCTTAGGAAGTGGAATAGGGTCATGAAACCCTACTAGATAGTTTAAATAGAATGAGAACTAGCAGTATTCAGTGATGTAGCAAGTAAAACATTTATAGAGCTTCATTAGGTATTAAAAGTGGGGAAAAAGGACCATAAATACCATTAAAAAAATATTCTCAGACAGTTTTAATAATCTGGTCACTATACCAGATGTATCAGTAGCAATTTGTTCATCCCTGAAGTAGAGTTCACTTTAAATGATGCCAAGTCTCTTTAATCGCCAAGTATTCGTAATCGTGGAGAACCGATGTTTATTACGATTGTCTATCAAACAGGCTATGCGCCCAAACTATGCTCCTGAGAGAAGTATCATTATTTCCTTAACAAGTTGGCAGGTTTATGCTTGCACATATTAAAGTGAGCTTTATATATGCTGATATTGATGTAATATCTATAAATTATTGGTCACCAATTATTTCAGCTCCCTGCACCACTGTTTTACCTTGAATATTAAAATGGCAATTAACTTATGTAATTATAAAAGCTTGCACAGTCAAGTAGCCATCGAAATTGAGATTTGCTGGACACGATTATCTTACTCGTTACAGTCTGCTAACTTTTCCAATAAATCAGAAGCCATTTTATCTGAAACGATTGAATTAATAGTGGCCGTTGGTTCTTTCCTTCTTGTTTGTCAATGTTATCAGCTTGTGGACCCGGACATGTTTCGAAGGAACATTGCTTTAATGAAGTCCATGGGCTACATCGAGAAATATACTCTCCCGCATAGCGTCGCCACGGGATACAGGAAATGTCGCCTGGCAAATAAAAATGTAGAAATTGGGGTACGTACCACAGCTTGTTTTTTCGTCAGACCATCTAGGCACAAATGTCATTAGTCAGATGCTGGTGGAGTGGTATGGGTGGAGGGGGGGGGGGCATTTCAGCACCACTGTGGCCAGGCTTTGGAGGACATGTTTGTGCTCAGTAGTGTCACACAGTAAGCACTATTGGTCAACAGAGATAATCTCTAATGTTTCAAATCGAGTCAGCCCAGCTGCAGGGGATCTGGCAGCTGCCACAGCTTTTTTTTTTGGCATTGTGCCAATGATGTTTAATCTTTCATCAGGACTAACGATTGCACAATCGCAGGAAGTGCACCTATTCTCTACCTGGATTAGTAAGATATTAAGGTATTTCTTAGTTTCAGAAGGGAATTTTCCCCATGAAGATTATCAGGATGAATTGCCTCAATTTGACTCCAGGGCCATCGAGAGACGTTCAACAAATCACTCATTTCACACTGAGGTTATCAAGGAATATGTTGGTGTTCAAAGTTTGTGTCATGGTTTTTGAGGGCTCATAAATTTGTGTATTATAAAATACAAAAACATGCACACAAAAAACCTGCTATACATCTTTGGAATTGTATAGCGATTTGTTCATTGTGGAGAGTTTTCTGTGATGCGACACTGGATCAAATGTTCCCTGGTTTTGCTTCATATTAAAAAATGCATATTTCTGTTCCATGTTTTAAGAACATTTTGTTTTTTTTCCTTTACAGGTTGGAGTTATCAGACTCCTTAAACCGTTCCGTATCAATGAGGAAGACACAGAAGAGCCAGTAACATCTGAAAGTAATTTTTTTGTTTTTATCAAATTTGTTATTTTTCTATAGCCAATAGCATGGACATATGCAAATAGACTTTGGCATGACCAGACAATGCATTTCCTCTCCCTCTCTCCCCCTCCCTCCCTCCTCCCCTCCCAACTACGTAAATTCTGTTGTTGTATGTATTGTGCTGTTTCAATATTTCTAATGAAACTTCCCTGTCAGAAGGATGCTCGGAAATAATATATTGTTCAAATTTAATGAAACTATTTTAACGGCTCTCAACTTTGTCTCGTGTAAGATACTTTGGTACCTGTATGAGACAAACCATTCATACAATTTTTGCACTTGTATAGCAATAAATGGCTCAGTCTTATATCAATGTCTTGGTTTCTGGCTTGGTGACTGCAGTTTTCACCTTCATCGGCTTGGTGACCCTTCAGTGACGATTATTGTCGCCTGGGAAAGGTGCCTATGGGGAGGGGGAATCCCCCTTCACCTTTGAGAAATGTTGATATGATTGGTGGTGCCTAGTTGCATATATTATATACATATAGTGTTATTTTCGGCAACTTTTCAAGTACCGAATGTTCAAGATTTTAACACTTAGTTATTCTAGAATTATCGGCAATATTTCTTTTCTCCAGATTTTGTAGGCCACCCTTCAAAACAATTTCGTCACACTGAAATGGTCGGGAGCCCCAGTTTGAATATCCGGGATTAGACAACAAACTAAAATTTCATTAAATGTTCCAAGTCTGTAATATTTTAAAAGGACTTTGAAATGTTTGTCGCACGCCTTCCACTTCCCAGTTTTTGTCCAAACCATGATTAGTATAATGTTCATATGTTCCTGAAAACACCATTTATGATTACTGTCATCGCATTTAGCAAAGAGAAAAATTTTCACTGACTGGTAGGTCATCAAATGATACTGGTATTTCTCCTTATTCAATTACTTATTCAATAATAATAGAAGAAATAGAAAGAATATTTTCTTTTTTCATTTGTGGTCATATTTTTCTTTCCACAGTGAACATCAAAGATACAGTGCTTTACAAGGGAAGATCTCAAATAGATCAGGTGTACCAACTTATCTGTATGAAGTACTTTGAGGAGGGCAAAGCATGCACCAGAGCTGTATGTATTTGTTACATTTATTTATTGTATGTATGTATTTATTGTAAGTATTTATTTATGCAGGATTCTTTTCAGCTGGGCTGGCTGTTTGTCTTTGAAGGAATATTCCATAGGCTGTAGATCATTTGTTTGACAACTTGATGGCAATTTTCTGGATCTTTAGGTCCAGACCCATATCCTAACAGCTTTTTTGTATCATGTCGATAGCAATATTTAAACTTTGGTGAAACAATTTATGCCAGCCGTGGAGTTTGTGATGCCATGGTGGCAATTGAGCAGAAGTGGCTTTTTATTTTGTTTTTCTCCATTAATGTATATTTTTTTACATTTTATAGACTGAGAACAAATATTCTTACTAGCAATTTGCATATTGGTTTAATTTTCAAAATACAGAGAATGTTGACTCAAACAAACGAAAAAAATCTCAAATGTGTCCTATTTTAAGGATAAACCAACAAAAATATGATAAAAAGGAAAATATGTATATGGAGAATATGTGTCATAAATACACCACAGATTTCCCACTCTGCTTCACTTCTGGGTGTAAGAAAGGTTTTTTGGGATAAAACTTAGTTGACATTTACCCCTGCTATATCCACAGTGAGAAGAAAGCTGATGAGTTGGGGGTATTCAACTAACAGTGTAGAACAGTTGTGCACATAAGCATCAGATTGCCGTTCGCTGGATCTGTTACTTGCAAATCAAACTAACATCTGCACAATGTTTTCCAATTTTGAATCAATAGAAATTTGGAGATGACTCTAATTTTATTTACTGGTAACAGTTAATTGCACCTTTTTTTCTTTCTTTCTTGTTGTAGAGGAGAGATACTTCATTGGACTAAATATGCAACGTTGCTGCATTCTTTGTGAGGGGCAAGGGAGGGGGGGGGCATGGTCAGTTAATTGGTAGTAATTATGGGTAATTGACTGCTGTTAGTACAAAAAAGAAACGAAATGTCAGAGCTGTATGTCTCTTTCTTTATTGTTTTATGTACAAATTTCAATTTTTTTTTTTTTTTGTGGTTTTAGGACCTGTCCAACTATTTCAAACTGAGCCGTAACTGCATTCGAACTTTAATGCGTCGATTGGAAGGTGTGAAGTTAGTCAAAGCTGAAATGATTGATATGGGGAAGCAGAGGGCATCGGGGTAAGTTGGAAAGGTATTTTTTATTTCTTCCTGAGGGCAGAAGAAATCTATGAGAAGGTGATGGTGTTTGTATGTGTGTGTGCGTTTGTTTTTCTATCTGACTGAGGACTTGAACAAAAGAATTCCAGGTCCTCGGTTGTGATTTCTAAAGAATCACCATGTCCTCGGAAGAATTCTATTGTTTGGGGTATTGTTAAGGTTAGGGTACGTGGATTTGAACAATGGAAAATACAATGGGTTCCTCGGTCTGAATGAAATAAAAACATGTGTGTGCGTGTGTGTGTGTGCGTTTGTTTTGTATTCTGACCGAGGACTTGAACAAAAGAATTTCAGGTCCTCGATTGTGATTTCTAAAGAATCACCACGTCCTCGGAAGGTTTCTATTGTATGGGGCATTGTTAAGGCTAGGGTATGTGGATTTGAACAATGGAAAAGACAATGGGGTCCTCAGAATGAATGTAATACAAATATGTGTGTGTGTGTGTGCTGCCTTACCTTGTAAAGACTTCAAGTCAAGAAGCACACAGTGGTTTAAGTTTGCATGGTGTGTAGATGTATATTGTTTCTGTGGAGGTTAAAGGTCTTTTTAGGTCACCAGGGGTCAAAGTCTGAAAACATTGTAAATAACTCAAAAAGTACATGATGGGTTCAATTTAATAAGTTTGATATGTAGAAGCACCATAGTGAGTAGAAGAACAAGTTAATACCACTGAGGTGAAGCTAGCTGTTTTTAATTGTGATATTTGTTTCCTTCATGTTTGAACAAGAATGTGTCATTGGAGAGTGACAGAGCAGAGACGGGTGGGTGGGTTGGGGGGTGGCTAGGCTGTAGTGCAAAATATTAGTTTGCAGTGCTAAAAGCCTCTTATAAATACATCTCACTTGAACAGGTTCATACCATTGATGCCCCCAAAGACGCATACCATCCAAGAGAGTGTCTCGTCTCTAGATGAGAGCTTCGAAGCAACTTCGATTGACCAATCAGAGGACAGAACAGATGAGCAGAAGGAGATGCAAGATAGAGATGGTAAAATGCAAGAAATCTTCTGGGTCAATTCTCTAAACCATTTTTAATAGTTTTAATACTCTAGATCAATTTGGACCCAAAGATTTAGCTTCAATATAAAACGTTCTTTCCTTTGATGTTGGTAATTTACAACCTATTAATTTTTGATACCTTTGGTTTGTGACAAAAATTTACTGAAAAATGAATGAAACTTTGCAATAATTATTCTGTGTAAAATGTTTGCCTTGTTTGTCTTGAATATCATACAGAGAAGATGCCATCAGCTACCAAAATGGCGACAAACTTTTCAGCAACGAGAGCAGAGAAGAGACGCCAGGTGATGCTCTCTTTGCTAAAAGAGAGTAAAATCTTGTTGGGGACTTACTTACTTCTAAAGGTTTGTAATGGGAGAGAATTGGACTACTTCTATGATGTAGCTTATGTATTTATGTGAGGATTAATGTTCGCTTTAACAATGTGTTTCGATATGAGATTCATGTTTTTCAACAATATCAAATAATATCAAACTTGTATACAGGAAAAGATTATTATTTTTTTTTTTTTGCCAATTCTTTCCTTACTTTTTTTTCAAAGAGATGCTTCCTTTGTTTTGGTATTGGTTATAAAATTTGGTGTCAAAATTCAGCTCATATATTTTATATTAAAAAATGAAAGACTTGAACTGAAAGGTCCATATTCTAAGATTGAAAGATAAATAGAAAAAGTACAATCACATTTTACCTGTTGCAAGGATTATAAAATAGTTATCATATTTTTTGTGATGAAATGCAACCAATCAAATTCACCGACTCTGATCTGTTCGTTGATCAGGATTATAATCTAGGTGAGCTTCTGTTTTATTGGTACTATATTTCTTCAGTTGCCTAAAGAATATTATTCTGTCATTACTTAGGTATGCAATAATTATAAAGAGCCCTTTAGAAGCAAATTGCATGTTAATGTTGTTGTAGTTACAGCTGTAACTAAAAAGTGAAAAGTTTGATGATCGTAACAAAAAAGGGTTTAAGTTTTTTAAGTAAAGAGAGCAAAAGCTGTTAACAGACTTATCTACTTCTCTACTACAAAAGGCTTGTGTAAGTATTAGGCTTACTGCCTCTGAAGAAGATCCTTCTAGGATCAAACATCAGGCCCTCCAACTTGTACATTTTATCTTTCAAATATAAGCATTTTAAACTCTCTGCATAATAAATTGACTATTAAAAGGTGATGCATAAAGTAGCATCTCTTCATACTACCAAAATTTTAGTAAAGACTTCAGCACTCAGTTTTTTTTTGTCACCATGGAAACTGGTGAAAACGAAAGATAATAAGTCGGTAATTTATAAACACCATGACAGTAGTTCTTCCCAAATTATCAAGAAATAAAACCTGATTGAAAAGCATATTCTAGTTGTTTAGGCTTTGTGGTCATTTGAGCATATTTGTTAGATTTTTTGCTATTGTGTTTTGTAGGGAATGCTCCACTTTGCTAAAGAATGTTACAGTCAAGTTTGCAGTAAACTGCTAGAGAACTTGAGTTTTCCTTGTATTATACATAAATATGTTTATGGAAAGAGAAGATAATGTAATATTACTCAATGACACCAGACATTATATGCATGACGGTATGCCAGCAACCATTTTTGTTGTTTTTTCATCAAAGTTTTTAATCACATCCTAAGAACAAACGTTAGGTCACATGGTTGCTTTGTAGAATAATTGTTGTATGGCTGAATGGAAGTAGTAGGTACTGAAATATCATTTCAAAATATTTTGTGAAGTTCTACAAAGCATGATTGAATTATGGATTGAACGGATGGGTTCGAGACATAATTAAGTGTTGTATTTCAATTCAGTCAAAATTTTACACATGCTCAGCACACCACTTGATATATAAGACTAAATATTATTGTCTGTTTGGGCTTTGAACGGCACCAGAGGGCAGTATAACATAAAAGCGGAAATACAGTTTCCGTTCGGTTCAACCCTTAACTTTACGTTAAATAATCACATAAATATAATGTTTCTCTTAAAATCTTCTTCTTTATTTCAGAAAACCCGGCAGATTGAATCGGAGGAAGGTCTTAAAACCAAAGTCGACATCAAATCCTTGAAAAGGTCTTTGAGTTTTTCCTTATTTTTATTTCTGTATTTTCGTTATGTGGGCAATGGAATATCTACAAATATTATAGATGGGTGGCTATAAATCTTATGCAATCCGTGATGCTTTAAAGAAATGTGTTAGTTGAATGATTACAGTCTTGTATCAAGGCAAGGCCTTCTCGCATGACTTCAAGACTTTCGGCAGAACACAGCCATACGATATAATCCTGGTTTGATGTGGTAAACAAAAGATTTTTGAAAATGACAAAGATATCGAACGAAACATTGTCATCTCTTTTACCAAGGGAAAAACTTTGTTGACATTAAATTATTAAAATAATAAACATCAGTTGGTAAAAGATATAATATTGGTGACAAAACTATGTAAGTATTCCTGATTTCAAGCAGCGAGATAAACAGTCCCTTCCATTACTGTAAGAACAAAGTTAGTCCCAGGAATAATTAATTAAACATTACAAAAAATATTGCAAAAAGGGACAATTAAAAGCAAAGTGATAAACAGACAAAAATCTCAGTGCTAATAATAATTACTGAAATTTTGAAAAAAATCACAAAGTATTTCTTTTTATAAACCAGCTTAGAAACATTTCTTAAACATAGGAACATCGTTTACGTACCTTCATTCGTGGAAATTAATTATTTGCTTTCTTTTTTTCTTCAGAATACTACGTAAGATGGTCAAGGACAAAGAGATTAATGAATACCAAGTACAACTGGAATCACCACGTATTCAAAATAATAAGGTAAAGGTGTTTTAGCAGTCTCTATTAGCTTGTCTCTTTTCTTTCTCATAAAAAAAAATTGGTTTCTCATCAAAATTTCTTCAAAGCAAAAATTCTTCATTTTTTTTTTTTTTAATTTTCAATAATTCACATACACTGTGTAAGTTGTTTTTATCAGGGTGATAATTTTAGAAGAATTAGTTGGACCACCCTCTTTTTTTTTTACCTCAAGTGAATCAAAAATCCATGATTGTTTATATTGAGTGAACCAAAACTCCATGAATGCATTCAAGATGGAATATGCAACAAAACTACAAAAGTCTCGTTCTTGTAACTATATATCACTGGTGTTGTCCAAATTGATTACCACAAATTGCTAGGTTACATGTATTAATGCATGTAGGACACTCACTGTAACACAACTTTCCCAAAGGTAGTAAACTGGTTTAGCCAACTCATCTCAGTTTTGTTCTCACTAAGTCATCAATTTTCCCTTTTGTTTGGGGTGGGGGTGGGGGCCACACTTTGTTAGTATTTTCCTATATTTTGAGAGAGTACTGACTATAATATCAAACAGTTAGTGAGAAAAATCTGTTGGAGCATGTCTTGGTTTGATTTGTTGTAAATCTATTTTGAGTAATACTAAGAGTTTTTAAAGCATTTTTTTGCGCTTTCTCACCATTTTCCCACCCTTTTGACATGTCCATAAAGTTTTTTACATGTATTCATCAAAAAACAGCAAACTAAGATATAATCCATTTTTTTCTCCCCCAAGAGCAATTAATCAGAGAGTAATTATGGACATCTACAGTTAATGGGTAGAGTGTCTTCCAACACCTTCTTAATTTAAAAGTAATCATATCAAATCAAATCCACTAGTTTGAATTTTATTCCAATTTGGTGTTTGCTTCTGCCTCTCACCACCTCATTTATGCAAATATGAGACAAATATGAACAATATATCGTCATTTACATTTATTCAGTGTGCTCCTGCTTACTACATTTAAAAATGTTTTTACCAAGGTTTCTCTCTCTTTCTGTCTGTAACCACATGTTGCTTATTATGAGTCTGAATTCTATCTCTTTCCCTCATAGAGGTCTCCTCCAGTATTTTTGGCCCAGTTGTGACCTCATCCTAAGGTTAAAATATATTTGCTTCAATAAATTAGGAGCCATTTTTATAGCCCCATGGTTTTGGCCTCTCTGCAGAAAAAGACCTTTCTCTTTTAGACTTTGTTACTCACAACATCATGAGAGACTTTTTGTCAAATGGGTGACCAAATACAAAAAAGGTTACTTAATTAAAATCACGTCATCAATATTCAACAATGGCTTTGACAACATCACTGAATAAATTTTTTTCTCTGCACAAGGCCTGACCTTACCGTCATAGTTTTCAGAATGAATTTGTTATTCCTAAAATTTGAGTTTTCCGTTTCCTTGCTGATGTTTTTGGACAGATTACCATATACACCATTGCGGGAATCGCCAGGGACGACCCAGAGGTCCAAGCCCTTATCACCCATGAAGAGTTTAGTCGACAGGGGAAAGCTGACTCACCATGGCGTGGACACGCACTACGAAAGAGAACAGTACCCAAAAAGGTAGGGGCAGGTTTATCTAGATTTTGTGTGCAAAATTGCTAGGTATGACTTTCTGGTCCCAACATCTCCAATGCACCGTCGAAATCACTAGAGGAGTAAAACACAATTCACATCTCATATCCTCAATGCAGAAAGTAGTAATACCTTGCAAATTATTACATATGTTCCTGCCAAATCGGTCCGGTAGAAGTGGCGCATAATTCTCCTTTTTTGGAAACTTAATTTTGTGCTTAAATTCGCCTATTAACCAAATTGATTTTATTGTCATATTTGAAGCAGATATTTTTTTTTAATGTTTTTCTTAGGAAAGTGATGATGAGATCGCTTCGCCAGCGAAGAATAAGAAATCTGCGGCTACCGAAGAGGAAGTAGGAGAATCGACTGAAGAGGTGAGGGGTCAAATTGTTAATTATATCTCCTGAGTTTAGAAGGATCAGCCACCCTAATTATCATCTTAACCTTAATATCATAGAAATGCTATTAATTAAGAAATGCATGAAAAAACATTTCAAGGAAGGTTTTCTTTGTCCGTTTGGAAATATCGTAATTTTGAAATTAATATCAGGCAGTCAAGGGTGTGATATCTTAGAAAAAGAAACACTTACACACAATCTCAGCAAAGGGTTCATCAATGGGAGAATCAGGCATCCCTTCGAAAAGGGGATTAGAGGTTTTAAGACACTGGAGAAAGCAGATGTGTTCATCGGTGTGTCGTTTGCCATCCTCGTGTTTTACCTAATTTTACCTCTCGAGCCATGATACTCTTGATAACTTCAGAATTCTTAAGGGATCGGTTGGACAGGTGGGGTTACATGGGGGAGGGAAGGGGGGGAGGATTTAACCAGATGCACCATTGTAAAGTACCGGATTGAATTTCTTTGCTTTACTATGCAGGAGGGGAGACAGCAACAATGGGAGCAGTTATGCTACCTGCCAAAGATGCCAAGACTACAGACCACTCATCAATATCTCTGGTACCTCTTACATGAAGCCAAATTACAGACCACCGGCTCGGGAAATTCTCAAAACAAGAAAGGGAGTAGTGAGTCTGTAAGTCAAAAAGCCCAAATTCAAAGAGCTTTTTTCACATGTGTCTATTAGAAAAATTAAAAAACAGTGATTTTCCAGGGATTTGGCAGACAATTCATCACTTTATATTTAAGACAAAACAATTCCTCACTTGTTTAGTTTAAAATCCTTGTGACAATATCTTGTGTTTTTACTCAAGATATGGTTGACTGAAGGTAACTTATTTTGACTGGCTGAACTCTCTTCTGCTCCAGTGTTCACAGTAGGTGGGCAGTTGTTTGTCAATAGCTTTACTTTCCTGTTTAAAATCTTTGCGTTATATTTATTCTGGAAATGTAAAATACATTTGGATACTTTGTTTATATGTTAATTTTCTCTTTATTTTGAATTTCATCAAGATGCAAATATTTTGTAGAACCATTATTTTAATCTGTGAAAAAAAAAGTGGTTTTAACCTCTCAGCTAAATTGCCATGATCACATTATTCACCTCTGCTGCTGAATGATGAAAATTTCCCAGGACTTTTGTAAGGAAATCGACTTCAGCCACCGGGGAGAATCCCATGAACATTTTGATGGCCTCTGAAAGCTTCCTTATATTTAATACTGAAAAAAAATCCTGGTTTTATTGTTGTTGTTGTTGTTGTTGCTATAATAGGAAGCTCCAGATGTTATGGCAGAAGATGCTGACCAAAGTGTAATGGATGAAGCTAGCCAGAGTTCAACGACAGTGATTGCGCAATCAACAGGTGAGGATACAACAGAAGGTGCTAGCCAAGGAACTCAAAATTCAAGAGAAGATTTTAACAGCACAGAACATGAAAACTCTCAGCCTCTCACAATAGATGAATCGAGCCAAGATCTAGTTGGAGATGCTGGTGAAGAGGCCAAGGAAAAAGGTCAGTACTAAAAATCTCATGGGTATAGGATTCACCCTTGTTTCTCACTTTTATTTTCTTTGGAGTGGGGGGGGGGGGGTTTCTTGCACCTGTTCATGTTTGTGAGATGATTGCTATATGAGAACTGAAAAATTGCTACTTGGTATTAGGTTTCAAAACAGTTTTCAAGTAAATTTTAATCTTTCACTTTAAATTTCTCTGAGATCTGGAAGATACAAATATGAACTTTCATGTGACTTGATAAAAAGTGTGTATAAGTGGAGGGGGGGGGGTGGTGGGGTATGTTTGAGTAGGAGGAGGGCGAGAGGGTCAGGAGCTGCAGTGGCAAACCAGACAAACATTTCAGAAGAGCTTTCTCTAGAAATTACCAAGTTAGTCCTATGTACCCTACTGTTAGAGTTCATACTACAAGGCCCCCATTAATATTCAGTGAAATCAATGGACAAATTTTGGCTGGAAATTAAAGCAAAGATATTGCAAGAAAGATTCACATACATCAGAAAGTTTGGAGTTTCATCACAAGTGTAAACGATTGGCTAAGTTTGTAAGAATAGTCAGATTCTTCAATATTATCTCTTGTAATTATTTTTTTTACAAAATAACTTTATTTTTAAATTGTGAAAATCTCTCGTAAAATTAGGAAGATATGACATAAATGAAAGTTTTAAATTGTTAAAGTCTGCTGTATGCCTCCATTTTGATTGACATGATCATTTTTTATTTTGAATCAGATCTTGAAAAAACCAGTATCGAGACACAAGCCCCCTCAACGACTGATAAACTGAAAGATGCCCCCGGGAAAGGCCCGACTGTTTATAACGACACAGATGATTGGAAGAGATTTGTGGTGCCGTTACCATCAACGCAAAAGGCAGCTCCAGGATGGTTCCAACTCGGAGAAGTCTTCACACATTCGCCGTTGTCTGTCTTATGTCAGACTTGTTCCTATCGAGCTGAGGTACAGTATGAAATCGGTTCCTTTCATTAACATAAAACATGAAACTGTGAAAGCATCAACTATTTTATTACAATTCGATATGGTGAGATCATATTTGGGAGGAAGGGATAGGTTAGGACATGACTAGGTCCTGTAATATGTATTAAACAAAAGTATAAGATCCTAATGGTTGATTCACTGCATGGGGGAGAGGGTTGGAGTGGGGAGGGGAGGGGGTTTGTAGCAAGTAGTAATTCTTCACTGCAAGAAACCTGTCCATTTATTAACGACAGTGTCATTTGATAATAGCAGCAACGTGATTGGTTCTCTCTTTCCGTAATTTTAGGGTGGATGTATCGCAGAATATCTGAAAGATCCAATCAAGAGACATTATCCTATTTGTGAATTACCAAATAAAGACAAAGCAAAACTACTACGGAGTAGAGTCACCCTCACAAAGTTCGAAGACAACCTCAAATACTTGAGTAAATTTGGTCTGATTTGGTTTGGACCTCAGTGGAAGAACAAGGAATTTGTGAGTATAGTTTTAACAAAAAACATGATATGAATTTTTATTGTTGTTTTTTAATTTTTTTTTATGGTAATTTCATTAATAGTTCCTGTCATTGCTCCCTCACTTTATAACGATAGTTTTAGAAGGCTGCAAATAGTTTGAAATTCTTTTACTTGCTTTGATTTTGAGCTAAAAGTACAGCCTAGTTTAATCGGTCTGTGCCTCAAGAGAAAAACCGTGGGAAGACAGCGAGTCGCGCAAATCACATTTTTATTTTGATGTAAATTATAAAAATTATAACCTTTCCTTGTGTATGTCTGAACACATTGTAAATATTATTCCTCCAGTAGGGAAACTCCAAAATATCTGATTTCTGAAAGATGATGCTGCTTGGCATAAATCAATATTAATTAAACATATTTTCAGCCGGCTTACGAGTCTTTTTCTTTCAAAACCCCAACAAAGAAGCAACTTCAGATGGCTGAGTAGACAATTTAGTTAAAGAACAAGGACATATTTTGGACAGCTAAGTTACATTAGTCATCATATTTCCTGTGTTTCCTTCTTTTTTTTCTCACTTTATAGAGATGGTTTTATTTGAGTCAGAAAGGTATTCTGAAGGATACGACTTCCTCCGAGCTAAATTACATGCACGTCACAGAGAAGACTTACCCCGAGAGAGTATACTACTTCACTGAAAGTGGAGAGGTTGATAAATATTGGTACGACTTCAAGTGGATCAGTCTCAACACACCCCTGGGTAAGTGGTGGATCCCATGTATATCATTAGTTTGTTGTGATTCATCCTGCTTGATGTCAAATGCAACTGTTATGCAGTAAATCACTCAGTTTTTTTTTTACATTTTTTTTTTATATAAACTTTCTTAAAGTTCCTGTAGTGCTTTTCAAAACACTTGTACTGATAGTATGAGCAGTATGAATTGAAATACAGGTTAGGAACTGTTTGTACTGTCAGTAAGAGTGCTTTGAAGCATGATATGAGAGGACAGTATAGAGTGGTATTAGCATAAGAATCAGATAAAGGTTAGGAACTGTTCTTACTGTCAGTATGAGTGCTTTGAAGCATGACATAAGAGGACAGTATAGATTGGTATTAGCATTGAAAAAAACTGTCCCATTCTGGCTGAGCAAGACATGAATATGCAATATTGTATGCAAAGTTTATAGTAATGTTGACATAAAATTGGATGTAAGAGTTCTTCATGATTCATAGATATCATGGGCAAATTAAACATTCAACTATTCTGATTGGTGGAAAATAAATGTGACAACTAAATGTGCAAACTTTTCCCAGCTAGGTAGATGTTCAGTCTTTTTCGGCTCAGCAGATAAGTAAAAACTTTATTCCTCTGTATGTGAAAAGATAACTTGATCTGTATCGCAAACAATTTATCCATAAAAAGGACTTATTTGCTCTGTTGGGCGTTTCTGTTTTATCGGCTCAACATCGTTATTCCGTGCAAATCTACCAGTTTTTACAGAATTAAGCCTTTCTGGACCAAAGTTGGATTTGATACACCAACTGGCCCTTTCACACTCTGGCTGTCTTTCAACATAGGTGCAAGCCACCATGGTAGTTTAATATTCCATCTACATCATTATGTCGGACCAGCCATGATCTTTACCATAACACAAACTTCACGCTTCATTCAAAGGTTTATTAAAAGACCAAAATGGGATGCCCGTGGGTGTACCCAGGAGAGAATCAGAGATGGTTAAAGATTTAATCCTTCACTGGAAATCCATCAAGACCACACCGGACAACGAAGGGGTGGTGACTGGTGACGGGAGAGGCGCTTGCGGGGTCGACTCATCCACTTTTGCGTAAGTTCTTCATTCTACCTCTAGCCATGTTTGTTGTCATTTCCAGAAGAAGAAAAGCAGCACGGAGTTGCTAAAAACAACGTATTTTTATTTAAATTATACCGAAGTGTTAGAGACATGAGGCTACTTCATCTCATGTTTAGTAACGATCAGTGTAAAATGAGGCATAGTATACTCTGTTCCAACTCTTGTTGTCCAGACTAAATCATTGGAAAAATTGATGTACTGCAAGCACAAGCTATCAACGAATTCACAAAGCCCTGTAAACCTTGCGGCTGAATTAGTGAATACTAGATGAGATTTTTGGTACAGATATGTAGCATGTTAAAGGTAGGCTGTGTACTAGGGTGTTCTTCAGATATTGGACTAGCAAATCAATGCCTCTTGTATCCTTACTGTACTTTAATGTATTTTGAAGAAAATTTGGTCAGATCTGGGAATTTTAAGTTGAAAGCTTCCAAGGATTCACAAATACTGTCATATCTTATCCATTTTCTATTTAATATACACATATGAAATAAGCAGAATAATATTAAGTCTAATAGGTCTAACTAAGGGAATTTTGTATGGGGGGGGGGAGGGTGATGGGGTGCTTCTGAAAATGTGATTTTTTTTTTTTTATCATCTCAATGAATGATGGATTGAACTCTTCATAAACTCTCTCCTTAATCCCAGCCATCTGAGGAGAAACTGGATTTGGATGAACGTAGATTCTCGATTTATAGGCAGCAAACATAAAACCAACAAGCAAAAGGAAGTCAAGAAATCGGAGGAAGGCGGCGCCAAGAGAGTGAAACGTACTTTAGACATGAAACGAGAAATCATGATGCTGAAAGGTATTACTTGAATATCAGTTGCTGTAGCGCCATGAAAAACTGGGTCATATCTATAAGCAGACCTACTTTAAATTATATGTCTATGTGTACATATATATATTTATATGTAATATAACGAAAATCCAAGTTTACTCCAAAAGAAAATATGATTAGAGAAAACCAGAGAAATAAGATATGACTCATAATTGACAAATAAGGAGTAAGTTTTAGAAAATATATTGGAATTTTCGGTCCCCCTGGGACCTTCGTCAGCAATACTTGCCAGTCGAATGAAAAGTACAAAATGTGACACAATGAAAATATGACGCTAAATAAGTGTAAGTTCCATTGATCGAATTAGAACCAAATAAACCATGACTTTACAGGAAGCGGATTAAGGAGCAAAGAGTGGATTACATATGTTTGTAGAACTTATAGTTGTTAAGGGGTCCCAAGTCTTTGGCCGGGGATGTGAGACTTTATACCAAAGATCCAATCGACTTATTTACGTTTACATTCAGTAGCGGATTTGAAGTTCCAGGCAATTAAAATACATTTTAGGTTTTTGAGAGAATGATAATGAAGATTGAAATGTTCGGAAACTGGGAATCCTGCAAAATTATCACGAATAGATTTTTTGTGATTATTAAAACGTAAGCGGAACAGGGAGCCTGTTTCACCTACATAATTGCCCTCTTTGCAAAGTACACAGTAGAAAATCTAAATAACATTAATAGAATCACAAGAGAGGGAAGGGGGTCTTAGACTATAGTCAACATTCGAAATCCTGACCACGGTGCCTGGGGTAATATGGGGCATTCCAACACACGCTCTCCGTTTGTTACCAGGGGAAAGTGGGCCCAATTGGCAAAATGATTTGCCTCATCACTTTTCCGAAGCAAATGTGCCAAAAACAAAGGGAAAATATAAGATAGCTTGAGAGAAAAATGCAAGACCCTAGTATCAATCTAAAGTGTTCACTTCACTGTACATACTAAGGCCTTAACAAGACTAACCTAGTAGCAGCAATGACTGAATGTTAGGTCCAGTAACAGAATGCTGACAATTTCAGTCCTTTTTACTTTGACTCTGTTTTACTTTGACAGATGGTAAAATGATTCCTGTACCTGTCACCGTGAAGCATATATCCAGCGAAGAGTATAACTAACCCCATAGCAGCATGAGTGAATGTTAGGTCCAGTAACAGAATGCTGACAATTTCAGTCCTTTTTACTTTGTCTCTGTTTTACTTTGACAGATGGTAAAATGATTCCTGTACCTGTCACCGTGAAGCATATATCCAGCGAAGAGTATAACTAACCCCATAGCAGCATGAGTGAATGTTAGGTCCAGTAACAGAATGCTGACAATTTCAGTCCTTTTTACTTTGTCTCTGTTTTACTTTGACAGATGGTAAAATGATTCCTGTACCTGTTGCCGTGAAGCATATATCCAGCGAAGAGTATAACTAACCCCATAGCAGCATGAGTGAATGTTAGGTCCAGTAACAGAATGCTGACAATTTCAGTCCTTTTTACTTTGTCTCTGTTTTACTTTGACAGATGGTAAAATGATTCCTGTACCTGTTGCCGTGAAGCATATATCCAGCGAAGAGTATAACTAACCCCATAGCAGCATGAGTGAATGTTAGGTCCAGTAACAGAATGCTGACAATTTCAGTCCTTTTTACTTTGTCTCTGTTTTACTTTGACAGATGGTAAAATGATTCCTGTACCTGTTGCCGTGAAGCATATATCCAGCGAAGAGCATAAGAAGGCAAATAAAGGGGGCAAAGGGCTCAAGAGGAAGAAGACCTTACCTGTGGATACAATGAAGAAGGCCAAGATACACAATCTAGTGCGAACTAAGAAGAGCACCTTCTTCGACGAAAAGGATCAGATGGCTCGGATGAGGATGAAGACGAAAAGAGCTCTGTGGAGTTCCAAAGAAGATAATTTTGTAAGAACCAATTCTAAACATCTGTGGGTTATTATTGTACAGAAAGCCTAGTATCATTGAAGATTTGTCAATTGCATTTTTTGTATTTTGAGATAAATCGCAGTGATTACATTGGAAAACAGCTTCCTGTGATGGAAACAAAAATTAACTGACAGAAAGTTTTTGAGACTCATGTTGGTATGAAACTGGCAGTGTGGTTCCAGAAAATAATGTTAAGTTAATTTTTTTTCCGTTTTAATTCATTTTTAATCTTTCTTTCTTGTAACATTTTGTTCGTTACAGATTCTGTTGTATTGTATAGCTACTGCAATAGTAAGTGTGATTGGTTGGGGGGGGGGGGTTGGAATGGGGTCAAGGTTGGGAAGAGGATATTGGTATGGAACTGGCAAAGTGGTTCAAGAAAATAAGTTTTCATTTTAATTTTGTTTTACAGTTTTTAATTCTTTTTTCTTTTTGCTTTCTGGTTACATCATGATTGCTACAGATTCTATTGTGTTGCATAGCTTCTGCAATACTGAATGAGAAAGTGACCCGAGCTTTTGTCACTTGGAAGGATATCCGTAACATCATGCATGACTATCTGGAGGTAAGTTATCATCGAAAGCTGTATTTTTTGTCAGCAAAACATATTTCTGGGTTTACTTTTCCATGTACCTGTTAGCTTAAATGTTGAATTTAAGGAGAAGTTAATTGTCAATATGTCAACATCTAGTCAACATCTAATCAAAATAGTCACATGTCTACATCTTCTGCATGTATCTTTAAAAGATATCTGGAGACACACCTTTTAGGAAAATTTGATGATATATCTGTTCCCCTTTTAAGGCGTAAATATTAATATAATCATTTTATTAATAATAATCAATATGAAACTTTTTGTTAAAAATTTCTTTTTAGAGGTTTCTCAGAAAAAAAGTTTTTCCAATATTTTTTTTTTTTGCCTTTTATTATTTTAATTTTCAAAGATATTATAATGGAGAAAGCCTATAAATATATGTAACAGGGGATAATAACTCTTTTATGAATCGTACACAATGCATTATCATTTTCAATGAAACAAATTTGCATGCCACCGTTGACATGATTGTGAGATCTAATTTACATATAATCAAGATTTTTTGAATCTGACAACACCATGGGGGCACTCAAGAATAAAATTTCACTTATATTTGTGTTTACTTGTGAAAATTTGTGACTTTGTAGATTTAAAAGCTATAAATGAGAGCACTTGTAAAGTTCTGAACGTTAAAAGATCATGGCATGTGATAAACCACCCCAAAAAACAGCAAAAACCGATTGTTTATTAATAAAGATGTCTGGAGAGAAGTCTGTGTGAGTTGATTGGTTTGTATTCTGTCTTTTATTAAGTCACTGCTAAGTTTCTGGTCCATTATTTCATCGTCGTCTCATACTTCAGAGTGACATCTCATTAATTTTGATCATTATTCTTACAGGTATCTAAAGACAAATCGTCCCTAGCCATAGCTAAGAGAGCTGCAATGATCTTTCACTATCCTCAAACTAATGTCAACTACGCTACCTGCCTTACAGAGATCCGGGAAGACGAGGTACCAAGTTTGTCCATTGTGCCCTCAAATATTTTTCTTTCTTCTTTGTTCCCTCATCTTCTCTATCGTAGATATCCTCTAGTTGGTCTATTTTTGTAGCCTCATTGGAGTAGTATAAGACCTCTTCAGTTGTCTGAACTGAAGAGGTAACAGATCTCATTTAGAGTGGCAGTTTTGACTTACACTATTATTATCTTCAAATGTTGAATTACTTAGAAATATTAGAAAACGTTGCATTGGAAGAAACTGTATGTTTACTTTTTGGAAGTATGAAGTATCTGGGTCGATTTGCTTCATAACGTTCCTTGTACTAAATTGTATGTTCTGTTTGCAGGGGGCAGGGGGCGGGGGGGAGTAGAAAATTGTGGATTTTCCTCTCCATTCTGTTGTGCTTCCAGGAGGACACTCCAGCAAAGGTTGCTTTAAGAAAAGCATTGAGACATACTGCTGAACCAGTAGGAAGGCCTGTGACTACCTTGCTTTGAAAAATAAAGTCGCAATTTAAGGATGTTAACATTAACAATTTCGAGGAAGCAAAAAACCTTGCACAAGATCGTGATATGTGGCGGAGGTTAATCACTGAGCATGTCGGATAGACGAGACTAAACTTACTACTACTACTACTTTGTTGTGGTGGCTTAATGTTTATCTATCCATTGGTTTTCTCCCAATTTTTCAGGAGCTGATCAATGGTTTCATGTCCAGGAAGGATGACTACACCAATCCTGCAGTGTGCGTTCAAGAATATCAAGAATTTTTAGAACAGTTGATTGACAAATATAAGTAAGTGAAAAAGCAATTAAACTGAAACAATATTCAAAATCTTAGGGTGTTCATATTTGACACCAAAAAAAAAATGTCTTCATAGTACTAGGCTAAACCTAGGTGAATCTGTTATAAAAGTTTTATATGCTTGGCCTTGAGAGCATTATGTTGTTATATCATAAATGTTTTACTAACCCTAAACTGCATGTTTTGTGTATGTGTGTAGCCTTGAGACCTATATGTAACTATAAATGCTAAACCTAGGTGCATCTGTTATGTAAATATAAATGCTAAACCTAGGTGCATCTGTTATGTAAATATAAATGCTAAACCTAGGTGCATCTGTTATGTGAATATAAATGCTAAACCTAGGTGCATCTGTTATGTGAATATAAATGCTAAACCTAGGTGCATCTGTTATGTAACTATAAATGCTAAACCTAGGTGCATCTGTTATGTAAATATAAATGCTAAACCTAGGTGCATCTGTTATTTAACTCTAAATGCTAAACCTAGGTGCATCTGTTATGTGAATATAAATGCTAAGCCTAGGTGCATCTGTTATGTAACTATAAATGCTAAACCTAGGTGCATCTGTTATGTAAATATAAATGCTACACCTAGGTGCATCTGTTATGTGAATATAAATGCTAAACCTAGGTGCATCTGTTATGTGAATATAAATGCTAAGCCTAGGTGCATCTGTTATGTGAATATAAATGCTAAGCCTAGGTGCATCTGTTATGTAAGTTTTGTAGGCTTGAGTCCTATGTATGCAACTTAGGCTGAGCTTAGGTGCATCTGTTTATGTATCATAGGCCTAGTTTAGGTTATAGAGGTTTAACCTATCATGCAAAGCCATCACGCATATCAGACGACATTCTAAATAGTATAAAGCATGTTGTAGCACTTACACAGCATGCAAACAATACACACTGCAGACTCTCTTATAAAGAAAATATATCTGATGGGCAATTTCTAATAATGAAACAGTTCTCACAAAGATATTATCCTTGCAACCAAAATATTTATGATTAAGAATTGAATATAAAATATAATGCTGAGACTAATGAAGCTTAAATTAAAAATTGTGCAATTGCTTTTTCAATTTTTAGAAAACAAGCTTCTGGGAACATCACATGGCTCACCGACCTAAGTTACGCCGATCTTCAGTCGAAATACAAAGTCGTAGTCCCTTCAAACATTAGGGAGACCAAGAGGCGTAAGAGGGTGAGGAAAGAAAGCCTGGACACCAAGTCAGATGTGCAGAAGGCCGTGGTTCAATCACTCATCATGGTGAGAATGGACACACAATTCTTTACTCATTCATCTTACAAGAAACACCGTCCAAATAGTTTGAGAGAAATCAAAGTTTCCAGCTCTTTCCTCTCTTGCAAAGCCAAAAGTTTCAAACAATTTCAGCAAGTCATTTTGTGTCAACCTTTTATCCTTTTGCTTTACATTTTTCAAAGTTCCTATGTGTCCTACTACCCCTCCCCCTCCCCCCTCCCATCCTACTTTCATCTTCCATCACCCCTCAACCTCCTTGCCTTCCTTCCTTCCTTTGAATAGCTTTATCTTACACCACCCCCTCCCCCCTCCAAACTTACAACAAGACAAAAATAAGGAAGAAAATGGATGTTATGGTCCTTTTTTTAAATTTTCATTTTCCCCATCTACTTCTTTGTGTGCTCCATTTGAGTACAGTTATTATACAATGCTGTTGGACTTTTATTTTCTCTAAATGCATCTCAAAGAAGTGACAAAATGATCTCAAAAACTGCTGCGAAGTAATTTCTTTTTTTTAACTTTTAAGTAAAAAGCACCCTCATTTGTTAATTATCCAAACCAAATTGTATTTTTTTTTAACTTTTAAATTACGTAAGAAATGCAGCAATTATCGTAAAGTGTTTTATTTTTCTCTCAAGATTTGCAGAGAGCAACCAAATAAGAATGCAATAGTTATGATGAGGATTAATTCTAACTTCTTGATTTCTTCTGCTTCTTTTTTCATTTCCTCTATGCAGGGCGCCCTCCATACACAAAGCTATAAAGGATACAGTCCAAGTGTCATGTTTGAAATTTTCAACCAATTTGACGAAGCTCTCTTACACGATGCATTCATGTATCTCAGGGAAGTCAGCATTTGTTCTAGATCGGTATGTTTGCCCAAAATGATTTTGACTATGAGCCCCCCACACCCCTCTCCTTCTCCCACCTTCTTTTTTTGGGGATGGGTGGCAGAATATGATGCCCACAGGCTACCTGTTCAAACACCCTTGCTCTGTACTGATAATAACAGTGGAAACAAGCCTGATTTAACTTATTATCTGATGATAAAATTACAGCAAACGAAAAGAGACTCTAAATAGGTATAAATAGCTATATATTAACATATGTATATCTTTCCAGATCCAGTTTAAGGAATCACAAATTATTTTGAGTTTGTAAGATATATATATATATATATATATATATGCTGAGCGATCGTCAGCCAACTCCGAGGTGTCTGATGATCGCTCACCGCGTGAAACTCTGAGTTACAACTACTAGTGTTCCACTAGTCACAACTAGTCTCAACATAGATATATATTTATACTTACAGGGATGTGCTCACACTGGGCAGCACCGGGCGGCTGCACTCAGCAGTTCTGAATGCTGCTCAGCACAAACAATATTTTAAACATTTCCACTTTGTTGATGATAATTTAACAAATTTTACCATAACCAAAATCTGGGAGAATACACGGTACAGAATAGGAAAAATAGCACCACCTAAGCATACTTCATATATGCAAAATTTATCCAGTGGGGAGGGGTTACCCGACCCATGAGATCCCTCTCCCAGGGTGTGGATCACACTACCACACAATCTGCCCGGCACTCAAATATTCCTGAGCACATCCCTGTATATATATATATAAATATATAAACATACATATATATTTTTTCTGGAGTGCTAATGTTTAGCAGCAAAGTTGTTTGGTTCTTTCTCAGTATCGTCTTCAAATTCATAAATACAGTCTGTACTTAATGAATGATTAAAAATATGTAGTTGTCATCCGTTCCACTCCATGTCTAACATGTTTTCCCATCAGCGTGTTTTAGTACCTGTTTCCTTCATCTCATTTCAGAGAAATATCAGGGAGGTAGGTCTCCCTCTTCTGAAGAGGGTCCTACCACACGTCCCCATGTCCTACCAGCTGTCTCAGGGTTACTATAAATTCTTTGTGTCTAAGATTACAAAGGAGATACTGTTGTCTGCTGCAGAACTTTACACAAAAGTCTTGGAAGCAGAAGATGGTAACCAATTTCATTTTGTTTACATTCAAATTTAATTTTATGGCTAACTAGAGGAGCTGTCTGCACCTCTTTAAATTAAAAATAAATAAATAAATCAAGGAAATATCAGAAAATGGTCATTCCTGTGTATCTGTGGCTGAAGTTAGGCTTTCCTGGTAACCATGGTTATGTATTACGGTTTCCATTTCAAGTTAGGTCTAACATCAGTGGGATATGTTTTAGTTCAGTTTATGGAACCATATTTCGCTCTTTAGATTTATACTAATGAATCAGTTTCATGAATATAGCATATCACCCAGTGATGCCTTTTATATACAAGCAATTGAGTTAGTACGGCCGAAAAAGAAGGAAAAAAAACAGAAATAAAACTAGGTTACGATTTTGTTAAACCTCCATTGTTTTGTTCTATTATGATGGTTAATCAACACAGTGATTGAAGGTACAATCAGTGGAAAGTGTAGGTGATTGCATCCACAAAACTTAAAAAAGTACTATGTGGGTTACTCATTAGTAATGACACATGATTAAGGAGTGTTAGCTCAGTGGTTAACGCCGGTGCCTTTCGATCATAAGGTCCAGAGTTCGAGTCACTCACCGATTAATGTATGTCGTCCACTTACAGAGTTGTTGACAATTGACAATTCATAATCATTGACGTTAAATATGAATCTAAGAGACTGACTTCCGTCAGCTTGCTGCTTTGATAAGCCAATGATGGCTTCTTCTGTCATTGTTTCTGGTTTATTTTTACAGATTTGGTGAACATACCGATGGATCCATCCGGTGAATACTGTGCCGTAACCTTGGTAACACTGGCCATGGGTCAGGTATGTGTTTTTGTGCTTCTTCTTCTTCTTGTTATGATAATGTTACTTGTAAAACACTGCCAAGGCACCATGTTAGAGAAAAACAAGGGCTGTAACAGCTGGAAAGAACCCTACAAGTCTGAATCGATATCAAACAATATAGAATATCTCTGCGACCAGATTGTGTGAAAACGTATTATGTGAAACTGGTGCGAAACAAGGATTGCCTCCTACCTAGCCTAGCCATAGGTAGGCTGCAGCCCCCTCAGCTTTCTGACTATTCACATGTTGCCTAAATTTCCTTTCAGTTATGATTTTTGTCCCTGATCAAGAAACTCCATAAAGGCAAGGTCACCAGGATAGATGATATGTTTAAGATGTTGATTGGGATGAATTCAGTATTACATATCTGATGTGACGTGATAAATCAAGTTCAGATTAGATTGCTAGATTGATAGAAAACTTGACAATACTAAATCAGAGAGAATAATTCACCGAATGTAATGGAATAGTGATCGAAAAAGTTGGAGGTCTAAAGTGTAGGTTGGAGGTGTCCAAAATGGAGGTGCTGTTTTTTCACAATCTGGACCAGTTACCAAATTACTTTTACGAAGGGGGAGGGGGGGGGGTAAATTAAATGTTGGGGTATGTCAGTTGCAGTTGTATATTTTGGTATTCTTTGCATGGGTATTAAAAACTACAGATGCCGGTATTATTATCGAATTTAAACGATGTTGGGTTTATCTTTAATTCCAGGGAAACTTGGAGGTAAAAATTCCAGACCAGATCATACACTTTGATAAGAATGCCGTACAAGATGGAAAATTTAAAAGGCTGGGTAAGAGAAGGAGGTTGGAGGATGGAGAGACTGAGGAGGATGAGGAAGACGAAGATGAGGAAGAAGATGATGATGATGAGGAGGATGAGGATGATGAGGATGAGGATGATGAACAGCTCGAGGGGGGTGAAGCGGAACTTCGCAGACTCCTCTCCGAGACCCAGGCCGAGTTACAGAGGTATGATAATCTTCCTGAAGTAAGCAGCAAGGGCGGCGATGATGGTGGATCCACTCTGGAAGCCATTTTGGAAAGAGGCGACGTAGAACTGAAAATCGATGAAAACGTCGGCAAAAGTGAGACTACACAGCCGGCCGAGAGCATTCAAGAGGTCATAGAAGCGAAAGAACAGTCGAGCGCACCCTCGTCGTCTTCCAAGGCTGTCCAAGGAAAAAGGGCCGCCAAAGGGAAACAGATCTTTCAAAAGGACGGAGAGAGGATTCTGAAGGGAGACGACGTAGTCGCTCACTTCCAATTACCGTCGTCTGAGATGTCGACCGGCAATAATCTCCTGTTGCTGAGAGGACATTTTAAGAGGCAGCTCTCCTCAGCGGATTCCATCTCCATGAAAGATGACGTGCTCATCAACTCCTGTGACCTCACTCTAAGGATGTATCGCAGTTCTCTGGAGAAAGAGGCAGAGAGGGTCCAAGATATGAAAAAGTCTGGTTCCTTGCTAGAATTTTTGGAAAGTGAAAAATATGTCTCGGGCCGATTTGTTCCATTCAGACAACATCATCCGACTACCGTGTCTAGCGTGAAGTTGGACAACTGGTTGAAACCAACGGTTGTGCAAAATAGGGAGACCACCTGGCAGTCTTTTAAGTTGCAGTAAGTCTATGATTTGATCAATTTTAAATAAATTTGAATAAATTTTGTATGCTATAGATTTATTCAGGCAATTCAACTAGCATATCTCACTTTTGTTATTTTACAATTTCTCTTACCCTTCTAACCTTTACTATGTAATACACTCCCTGTATCTCTTCTAACCTGTGGTATGTTACACTTTCCCTTACCCCCTCTAACCTGTGGTATGTTACACTTTCCCTTACCCCCTCTAACCTGTGGTATGTTACACATTCCCTTACCCCTCCTAACTTGTGGTATGTTACACTTTCCCTTACCCCTTCTACCCTTTAGTATGTAATGCACTCCCCATTTTCCCCTCTAACCTGTGGTATGTTACACTTTCCTCTTACCCCCTCTAACCTGTGGTATGTTACACTTTCCTTTACCCCTTTTAACTTGTGGTATGTTACACTTTCCCTTATCCCTCCTAACTTGTGGTATGTTACACTTTCCCTTACCCCTTCTAAATTGTGTAATGTAACACTTTCCCCTTACCCCCTCTAACCTGTGGTATGTTACACTTTCCCTTACCCCTTCTAACCTGTGGTATGTTACCCTTTCCCCTTACCCCCTCTAACCTGTGGTATGTTACACTTTCCTTTACCCCTTTTAACTTGTGGTATGTTACACTTTCCCTTACCCCTTCTAAATTGTGTAATGTTACACTTTCCCTTACCCCTCTAACCTGTGGTATGTTACACTTTCCCTTACCCTTTTTAACTTGTGGTATGTTACACTTTCCCTTACCCCTTCTAAATTGTGGTATGTTACACTTTCCCTTACCCCTCTAACCTGTGGTATGTTACACTTTCCCTTACCCCTCCTAACTTGTGGTATGTTACACTTTCCCTTACCCCTCCTAACTTGTGGTATGTTACACTTTCCCTTACCCCTTCTAAATTGTGTAATGTAACACTTTCCCCTTACCCCCTCTAACCTGTGGTATGTTACACTTTGCCTTACCCCTCCTAACTTGTGGTATGTTACACTTTCCCTTACCCCTTTTAACTTGTGGTATGTTACACTTTCCCTTACCCCTTTTAACTTGTGGTATGTTACACTTTCCCTTACCCAGGGGTCGAAATTTAGAATATTTACCACTATTCCAGCGGAATAGTGGATATGAAAATACACTATTCCGTCTCATTTTCCACTATTCCTTAATTTCCTTGGAAACTATAAAAAGATTTTAAAAAAATAACATAACAAAACAAAATTATATGTTGAGTCTTCTGTTGGGTTATTGATAATCATTTGTGTTTTGGGTACCGAGGCAAGAAAGCAGGTAACCCAGGACGCAGGTTGTAAAACCCACTCACAAGGGCAATGTCAATGGCTAGTTTCACACACTTCAGGGTATACAGGTCACACGGACACCCACGGCCAAGCGCGGGAAGGTTGCTGTAATAAATCAGCCTCGCGGGAAATGTTTTGAACAATATTGCCATTCCATATTTATTTTTTTTAATTTATATTCTATGTTGGTTAGTAACGTTTTCTTTCGTATGAATTTGACTTCTGTTCAGCGTTCCCTCTAATGTTCGGGATTCCCTTCAACTTGCTCAGTAATCCAGCAAAGAAAATATTTGTCTGCTGGAAATCCCCCCATTGTTTTCTTGCATTCGCGTTTAGATTATACTGTACTCAATGCACAACGTATTCACTTCACTGTGTAGAGGGGGAAAAAACGAAAATCAGTAGAGAAATTACCGATTGTGTACGAAAAGTAAGTTGGTACATCTTCCAAATTTTACGAAAAGATCCAGCAAAACACTTTCGAAAAATTCACGCGAATCTGGCATATCGTGCTAAATGCAACTAATGTCATGTTAACAAGGCTCTAGTACACCCATCTATGAATAAACCGTAAGACCGCATCTGGTGTTAAGAGGAAGAAAAAGTATTTTCTAGAATTTCCAAAAATACGCAAAATAATATCCTACCATAGTTAAGTGTATAGCTAATAGCCTAACCACCCCGTCGGTTACGGATCACACGTAACTACAAAACACAACTAACTGTATTTTGCAAAGTTGACGTTTTCTACAAGAACATGGAAACAATATTAGGCATTTAGTGAATCATGCCAAGTGGCCTGAAAAATGTCATTACAAGGGTTACTTTCATAAAGATGGCCATAGCTATAGGGACCTTGATATCGTGCTATGCTTGTATAGTATGGACTGCGCCTCGTGTATCATGGGGAATATATTGTTTTGTTCATGCGGAGGAGTCCGTTGGCTTGAGGTGTGTTTTACTTATCTAAATGTTACGGGGATATTTTACCTACTTTTCTTGAACGTCTAAGATAATATTTCGCATAACTTCACCGATCCTTTACTGACTGACCTAATTAATTCTAGAATGGAGCCAAAACAGTTTAACTCCATGTAACGTTTCTTGGAAACGTGCCAAAAAATGTTAACAAACAGGTGTTAGATAGGGGATGAGCTCAGTTGTTTGGCAAGGTACCTCGGAAAATTCCCAGCACATGTATAGCCTAACGAAGTATTTAAGTAGGGTTAAACACTGCAGTTGTAAACTTATGTACGTATATTCATTGTTAGGCAGTCTAGAAACGGGGCTTTGCCGAACGTTGTTTGTTTCATAATATCGGAAGTTCTGTGAGTTTAACTTTTTAAAGATTGTAATACATTTTAAATGTCTTTTCATAATATAATATTGCTACAGTCTCCAACTTGTCATTTTAAAATTTTCATCAGTTTCGTGAAAATTTAAATTCCAAAATTTGTTATTATTTTGCATCTTCAACTGCTAATTTTTTATCGCCAGACATGCAAAATTACCAATATTTTCAGGGGGCCTTCGCCCTTGGACACCCACAAGCATAGGCGTAGGAGCCTAATTTGATTTGGGGGCTGAAACGACTTGCCCGAAAAATATAACCAAAATCGAGAAATCGGCAGTTGTTTTATTGTGTTCGCGGGAAATTGAACAAGGATTTCCAACACTGTACTACCTGTTACCCACGAGGTGATAATTTTTCCCTGATACGCGATGGTATACGGAACGTGTAAAGTGCAATAAATTGGAGGATACTGTAAGGCTTGCTATACTGTGCAAGTGCAGTTGGCTACGGAACATGTATATATGTACTGTACATAACTGCAACTCACGTGTAATTTACAGACAGTTTCTTTTGTATTTCTGGGCAAGTTTTTACGCCCGGGAAACAAATAAAATTAATATTGTTGCCTGACTAGTGACAGGCAAGTAAAATTTAGATGGATTTGTCCAAGTTTGTTGTTAGCTATCACTTTTAGCACTATCCATACGGAATAATGAACCCAAGCAACCTGCTATTCCGTTCATGATTTCACTATCTCAGGATAGCGGAATAGCGTAAATTTCGACCCCTGTTACCCCTTATAAACTGTGGTATGTTACACTTTCCCTTACCCCTTCTAAATTGTGGTTTGTTACACTTTCCCTTACCCCTTCTCACCTGTGGTATGTTACAATTTCCTTAACCCCTTCTCACCTGTGGTATGTTACACTTTCCCTAACCCCTTCTAAAATGTGGTATGTTACACTTTCCCTTACCCTTTCTAACCTGTGGTATGTTACACTTTCCCTAACCCCTTCTAAAATGTGGTATGTTACACTTTCGCCTTACCCCCTCTAACCTGTGGTATGTTACACTTTCCCTTACCCTTTCTAACCTGTGGTATGTTACACTTTCCCTAACCCCTTCTACCCTTTAGTATGTAATGCACTCCCCATTTTCCCTTCTAACCTGTGGTATGTTCGCACTTCCCGTTAGCCATCCGGCTGACCTTAAGTCAGAAGCTAACACAGAACTTATTACAGATGGACAAAATACTTTGCATATTACAGAACACCCACAAGCCTGATCTGATGAAAATTGTTTTAACTTAGCAGGTGTTGAGGTATATGCAAGATATTAGGATTTTAGCGTGGCGTCTGAAATATTTCTTTCTGCCACCTTATAGTGTTACATCTTCTGTGTTTGTAGTAACAAGAAGAAACTTGTTTAACTCACAGTCAAAATATAGTATAAATATTCATGAAGATGAGTTTGTATGTTAATGCTGCTGTTGTTGTTGTTGAATAATGTTTTAAAGATTTCTGACATTATACTCAGAATTGATTAAAATTTTCACCATGTACAGTTCTATTCATCCACATCACACTGAATTTTGATTCTGTTTTTTTTTTAACATCAACAGTTGCCAGTCATTATCCAAGTTCCAGGATCAACTGGAAGACTTGGAGCAAGTCTACAACTTTATACAGAAAAGCGATATACTAGGTATCACTGTGAAAGAAGTTAAGAACGAATTCCCAAATTGGAGTCGATTTATGATGCAAGCGAGTATTTTGATACAGGAAGAAATGGTGAGATGAACTTAAATATTTTCTTTTCATCTGTTGGTTGTCATGGTGACAGTTCTTATAATGCTTGTTGGAATGTTTTGTAAGTTTTAAAGTAGTTTGGGCATTTTATGAAACAAGCGAGTATTTTGATACAGGAAGAAATGGTGAGATGAACTTAAATATTTTCTTTCATCAGTTGGTTGTCATGTTGACAGGTTCTTAAAATGCTTGTTGGAATGTTTTGTAAGTTTTAAAGTAGTTTGGGCATTTTATGAAACAAGCGAGTATTTTGATACAGGAAGAAATGGTGAGATGAACTTAAATATTTTCTTTTCATCTGTTGGTTGTCATGGTGACAGTTCTTATAATGCTTGTTGGAATGTTTTGTAAGTTTTAAAGTAGTTTGGGCATTTTATGAAACAAGCGAGTATTTTGATACAGGAAGAAATGGTGAGATGAACTTAAATATTTTCTTTTCATCAGTTGGTTGTCATGGTGACAGTTCTTAAAGTGCTTGTTTGAATGCTTTGTAAGTTTTAAAGTAGTTTGCAGCATTTCAGAAGTTTATTCCAGTTTACATAATTTTACGCTCAATGTTACTATTGTAATGTTCGCCTGTGATCTGTATGTAGGTGCTCCAATGAACCCTAATTATTGCAAATGGTGGTTTCCAATTTCTCTTCTTTTTCAATTTTTTTTCAAATTTATTTTAATTTATTAAGTTTTCTTGTTTTATCTTTCATCATTTTTATATAAAATCTAGTTTATCTTTTAATATCTTAAGTATTTTATTGTGCAATCTATTGGCTGAAACTGGGGTGTAAATCCTGCTAATTCAATGTGCAAGGTATTCTGACCGGCCTCCATCCCCATCTCCCCCCCCCCCCCCAAGCAATGTAAGTACTTTGGTAGTTATCACCACCAGCACATGGCTGGATAGCTTCACTTAGGTGATAGTCCACAGGACTTGTACTCCTGCAGTCCTTGGTCTTATTTGCCATATTTATTCAGGGTGTTGTTCCTCAAAACCTACTTTAATTCATATATTCACTTTTGATTCATTATTTATACATACAGTACATACTATTTTAAGCTTGATAACTCTTAACTATTTATCATATCCTATTTATAACTATGTACTTTTATGTATTTGTACTGGACTTTTAATAAATTTAAACTTGAAACTTAATCCCCTTACATCCAATAATTTTTCTTTGCTCATCAATACTTGTCTCAATTTCTGATATATCTTATGATTGCTCCTCTTGTCAAGGTTCTGGAGGCTGGCTCCATGCAGCTACGGTTAGTGACCATCGAGAATGCATTTCCATGGGTGATCAGAGCCAAGCTCAAAGGAAAATGCGAAGTAGAAGCTGACAGTGTGATGCAACAGGGCCTCGTGGGCTTCCCGCTTATCGGACAAGACTTGCAGATCCTACAGAGAATCGGTCAACCGACCGATGACCGCCCAGATAAGGAGAAACAAAAAGGCAAAGTCCCGGCAAAGCAAGACGAACACCGAGATATAACTACGGTAGTGGTTGAGGGCCATCCTCAGGATTCTACGGAGAAGCCTGGCATGGTTAGACCAGATTCATTAGGAGTTACCTCAGAAGCTCCCGGTGAAGACGAATTGGATACAGTGGGAAGCAGCACTGGCAGCGAGCATGTCACCATGGAAACCGATGATGCGACTGTCAATTCAGGAAGGTATGGCGTTGTTATTTATCAATTATTGTTAAAGGAGCACACTGTACTCCAATGATTGCATTAGATTAGGCAAATGAAGTGCACAAATAGTGTGATATAAAATCCATTAAATAATGACAGTCTTTAAGTTACTTCATTTATAAGAGTCAACATGAATTTTGAAAGGGTTTGATGAGGGTGACCAGACAACTCCCCCCTGGACAATTACCCCCCGGACAATTACCCCCCAGACAACTCCCCCCTGGACAATTACCCCCCGGACAATTCCCACCCAGACAATTCCCACCCCGGACAGTTCCCACCCCAGACAATTCCCCCCCGGACAATTCCCATCCCGGACGACTTCCCCCCGGACAATTACCCCCCGGTCAATAACCCTCCCGGACAATTTCCCCCCGGACGATTTCCCCCCCCCCCCTCCGGACAATTTCCCCCGGACAATTGCTATGGCGCGAGAAAGCGGAATATATACGTACAAATATATATATGCTGTACTTGCGAAATACATACATGGTTAACTTCAAAAATACATTTTAGACATATTTGTTTACACATATATATTCCCTGAAAATTATATTTATTCCCTTAAAGTATATATTTATATATTCTCCAGGCGTACAGAAAGTATTTTCTTAATAACAAATATGTATTCTGTGCAAAAATATATATTCTCTTATAGTAAATATTCTGTCAAAAATATATATTCTCTAACACAAAAAATAATTTTTCTCTGCCAAGAATATATTTATTCTCTAAGAGAAAAAAAAGGTATTCTCTAAAGAAATATATATATCCTTTTCAAAAAGTATGTCAATTCTCTGACCGAAAAATATTTTTCTCTAACAAAATATATAAATTCTGTGACAGAAAATATATATATTCTATAGAAAAAGTTTTTGTCTGTACAAAAATAAATTTTTATTCTTTGTAGGAAATATTTTCTCTAATAACAAAGTTCTATTCTGTGCAAAAAATATATATTCTTTAAGAAAAATATATATGCTAAACAAAGTACGGTGCTCTGTAAGTGCCAACTGAGATGTTTTGCTGTTCAGTAACTTCAGTGACCAGCTTATTCATCATATTGCTGTTTTCTTCACATCCACTTTCTTTTCGTTGATGTATAGAGTCCTTGCAGAAGTGCAACAAATTATTGAAAGACTGTGGTTAGAGAAGAGCAAATAGTGGAATATATGCTAAGTCTTAGCCTAGTGTAAGTAATAAGTATGCTGTTTAGAGTAGTCTAACGTTAACATCACACTACCAACTATCCTACTAACGCGCTATATCTGGACGCCATGATTGCAGTACTGCTGCTATACGTATATGTTACCTATGTTATACCAGGGAGCTGCTACTCTAACAGCTCCCTGGTTATATGATATGTTAATGGGACTGTTAAGCCGGCTAGATACAGTAGGCTAATATCATATGCAATGTGATGTCGCAAAACCACTAACTTTGAACTGCATTTCGGTTCTGAGCAAGAAAGTGCATTGTACTTGCACACTTATTGCCAATATAGTGAATAAGCTGTTCACTGAAGTTACTGAAACACCAACATCTCAGTTGGCACTTACAGAGCTCCGTACTTTGTTCAGCATATATATATTTCTTACAGAATATATATTTTGCACAGAATAGAAAGGCCTACCTGACATGTCAATAAAACATTGTATCCTAATTCACAAGTCAGTAATATGAGGCATAGCTTCGGCTTTTGTCCACAAACTTTCAGTTCTGTTACCAAATTGTTGACCCTTATTATGGCCAGCAAGAAAAGACGAAACTTTGAATTCATCGGGGGTGTTGAAGAAATTGGGAGGGTGGCTGATCATTGTAGTACTTTGCTGCTAAATGATCAGAACAACCCAGATGGCTTGAAAAAATAAAGGAGGAAATTCAAAAAGAGTGGGCTCAACTCAAGTCTCAAGTCAGTGGCAAAAATATTCCATTTGGTCCCCTATCCCAGCTTGTAATCCAGGAAGGCTACAACTATCCTCTGTTGTCTGAATTATTTAAAGTAATGGTACACCTTTTGCACGCAAAGTAAGGCTTCCAAGCGGCAGGTTTAAGCAAATGCAAGTATGTTGGAGTTTACAGTTTTTTAGTTTTAGATTCTACGGATGCCCATAAGCTCATTTCCAATGCCAATAGCCCCCTATTCGTACGAGGCGTAACGCACATGTTATCTGATAGGCTGGTCGGTGGGAGATACTGTAGCTTGTAAACAAGGTTTCCACAACTTGGCGTCTGGCGACTCAAAATGACCTTTGATCTCAATAAAATATTGTACTGAACGTGTAACAACTACATACTAAATATGAGATTCGTTCAACATTCCCTTCTTGAGATATCGTGTTTACAAGGTTTACACTATTTGACCCCTGGTGAACCCAAATGACCTTTGACCTCCACATTAAACTAGAGGCTTTTGCTCCTAAATGTGGTCCCCTACTCACGAACTTAAATATGATATTGGTTTAAGCTTACATCCTTGAGATATCGTCTTTACAAGGTTTTTACTATTTGGCCCCTGGTGACTCAAAATGATCTTTGACCTACCCACAAAACAAAAGGGTTCTTCTACCCAATGTGTTACTCATATACACCAATATTAGATTGGTCAAAGCTTCACTTCCTGAGATATCGTATTTACAAGCGAGGCGTTACACCCCCCCCCCCCCAACACACGCATACACACTCTCCGCCCGCAGGAATGCATAGGTTACGATTGTCATCGAAACCAAAACTGAAATCTCTTGTTGCACACCCTCATTTTTACTGGAATAATAGCCTTAACCCCGCCTACATCGGCTGTCAATCAATCGTCCAAGTTTCCGAGGAAGGGGATTGTCCGGGGGAAATTGTCCGGGGGGAAATTGTCCGGGGGGCAATTGTCATGGGTGGGAATTGTCCGGAGTGGGAATTGTCCGGGGGGCAATTGTCAGGGTTGGCAATTGTCCGGGTGGGAATTGTCCGGGGGGCAATTGTCAGGGTTGGGAATTGTCCGGGGGGCAATTGTCCGAGGGGGAATCGTCCGGGGGGTAATCGTCCGGGGGGAAATCGTCCAGGGGGGAATTGTCCGGGAACCTTTGATGAGAGCTACCAAACAACTTCACCAAAGAGTGTACTTTATCTTATCATTACTGTTTTGTATGGGGTCTGGCATTATTGCCTAATTTGTTGGGTATGCAATGCTACAATTACTGGAAAGGAGCGTATTAATAAATGTATTAGAAGGGCGCCGGGTGATTGGTGAGGTACAGGAGAAGGTGGACTGTGTTCACCACTGCCTTGTATGTAGCAAGCTGGAGTCCCTTTGGACTGACAGTAAACACCCCTCCATGTCCAGCTTATGAGACAAGTAATCCCTACGCAGTGGTAGGCTCAGGCAGCCTTCTGTTACCAAAACCCACTATCCTTTATCTTTCATTCCTCAGGCTATTAAAACTCATAATATTAAGTTTTAGCCTTTGAAGAAAAATCCTGCTAGGATCGAAAAGTCAGGCCAACTTACTTTTACACAATATTTTTTTATTTATTATTTTTTATTATATTATATATATATTTTTTATATACATATATATATTTTTTTATATATCTATTATTTTTATTATATAATTTATATATATATATATATTTTTTTTATATTAATTTTAAACGTTAAATTTCCTTTCTTGCCATTTCTGTACAGCCTGCTGCTTTTTCATGTTTTCTTTCTATTTAGTTTTGCTTCTTTTTCATTTATGTTTTATTGCCTTTCGAGCATTGTAGTTTCCTTAGTTAAGGATCAATAAAGATATTATATATATATATACTCTTACTTTCTGATAAGTGTTCTTAACATGGAAGAACTGTTTATCAAATTTTTGTTGTTGTTGTATATTTTGAGATTTCCATATCCATTTAAAGGTAATAACTAGTCAATAGTAATTTGATACAACTTAATGCCTCGTTCACAAAATGATAAGTCTCAACATTTCAGTAAGTCTCTTCCGATTGGTCAATTTCAATCGACCTCTGTTTTCTTCACAAACCGAGTCTGTTTTTTGTTTTTTTTTTGTTTTTTAGTTTTACTCATCACTTTGATGTTTTCTTTCTTTTCTTCTTCAGCCAGAAGAAACATATTGATATTATTTACAGGCAGTACTACAGGATAGATGGAACAGTCAACTATACACAAATGCAAAGTTTATTCACCAGACTGGCGAATTTTGTGATCGAAAATCCGGGCTATAAAGAGGAAGATATTGTTCTCTACTTAGAACCTATCATACATGCAGTCGAATGCATAGAGTTACTTCAGGTAAGAACAGTAGTTTTTATGTTAGAAACCAAGGGCAACTCTTTGCAAATTCTTATTAATTGACTATAAATTTATCTATGGAATAAAGTTGCTAGGTCATTGCTCACCAAGTGAACATATTTATGTGATAGATATTGAATTAAATTGAATTCTGAAATGTGTTTCACTCCGACACTTATTTTATATATTAATGCACTGTAATATTGTGTTATGTATAAATATATATATATATATGTATACTTTATTGGTATCATATTTATATAGATACTCATTGGTATATTATATATTAAGTAGAATATATTAGAGCATTATATGAATATGTTTAATAGTATGCTTTCATCATTAGTATTGTTGTGTTGTAAGCTTCTTTCAAGTATAAATTTAGGTATTCCCTCTTTACACATCTGATATAGTTTTTGCCCACTTTCAACGTCACATGAATACAACTCCTTCCTTTTCACATGCGACTGGTAATGCTATAAACACATTGCTACAATTTGGATACATGTTTAGATTTTCATGATATTCGTTATTGAGAATGTTTTAATATCCATATTGACCATTAATGTTGCCTTTATTCTGCTTTGCCTATCTTCATCAGAAATTAACTGAATTTGGATGTATGACTAGACACGTCCAGCAGTACAGAAAATACTACAGTCCATTTGATAAGAAAGGTCGTCTCCATAGTTACGCCTATTACATGCCAACCATAGACTGTTTGAATCGACTATCGTTGCTAACATCGGCCCTACAAAAAGATGTCTAGAAAGCACAAACTAGCCTCATTACCGCTGAAATATTCCACGTCGGCCTGGGTTGTGGTCAACGATCTTGACTAGAAGTTAATTTGCCTCATCACCACAAAGGCATTTATAGTGAAGAAGTATAAGCGTTGTAAACACCGAGAGGTTTGTTAGTCATCAAGAATAACCTCATTGTTTCTAAGAGGTTCCTTATAAGCAAAGATTAGCCTCAACACTTCTCAGAGGTTCATAGGTAAGCAATGGCTCTAAACCTTGTTACTGTGGAAATGTTTGTAACCAGCAAGATTAGAACCAGCCTTATAACCAGCCAATGGTTCATACTTAGCAGTGGAAAGCCTCCTTATGACCCAAGTGTGAAGAAGTACAAACCTCGTAACCAATGAGAGGTTTGTAGTCTAGAGGAATCATCTCATTTGTACTAAAGAGATTCCTAATTAGGAATGACTAGACTCAACACTTCTAAGAGGTTCCTAGGTTAGCAAATCTAAACCCTGTTACCATCAAGATGTTGATAAAGAGCAAGATTAGAGCAAGCCTCTTTACTTGTGAGATGTTCTTTAACAGAAAAAAAGTTCCTTCACCTTTATATAGATAAGGGATGGGCACAATATTTATCTTTCAGGCCACAGTGAAATTAAACTTTTGAAAGTATACATATTACATTTTTTTTTTCCTTTAGGTCATCCAGTGAATGTATTGTTTCAGTTGATTTATGGTTGAAAGAAGAAAACACTGCCCCAATATTATTAGGTTCCATGGGTGGCTTTAATAGGGTACTGAACACCTTCGGGGGTCGCAGTTAATTTTGTTTTCGAGCTATACTTTGATCACATGTGCCTTGGATTTTTGTAACCACTAATGAGATGCATATTTGCTATCAACATCATTAAATTCTTTGATCTAATCTGGATCTAACCTGATATGGAAGCTAGGAAAGTCAAAAACCCACACAGTTACAACAACAACACAGATAATTTTTTTCCATTTTGAAAATTATGTAACAGGTGCAGGTCATGAAGGCTTTCTTCATTGTTGATGTGTACAACTCAAAATTCCAGATTGAATATTTACAAATTGGAAAAATGTATGATAAAATTTTCGTTTATTCTTTTTTTATACCTTGGAGTAAATTTATGAAAAGAGAACAATTTGTAAAACTAAGTCTAGAAATGATGATTTAGTTCATCTAAATAAATTAACAAAAAAATGAAAATAAAGAGGAAATATAATAAATGTTTTGCGTGATCACTTAATGTCCCCTAATTGTATGCTTTGTTTGTTTCATTCTCCATTCTATTGTAATCAGCAAACTCTGCAAAAGATATTTTGAAAACTTTGTTGGAATTTTTCTGCATTTTGTAATAATGTTGGTTACAGTTTGTTATTTAATTTTACAATCCTTGATTTCTTACTAATTACTGTATTTTTTTTGTGACAAGAATTAAAAATGTGGATCATATATGTTGTGGTTGGCAAATATTCAAACTGATGCTTTTATCAACCAAACCATTCATTCTGATTTTGAAATTTCAAATATTGTTAACAATATTGGTTTCCCTTGGCAAATTTTATACAAAAATTGCATCTAGTTTATTGTTGCATTCACAGTTTTAGAAGAAGAAACATCAGTATGCATGATAAACATTAAAATGATATTAAACATAAAGTCAAAGGAGGTCGGGGAGGGAGATGGCAGATTGTCGCTGAACCATATGTGGGGTCTAGACGACACATTACAATATATTCTAAGATATGTAGCAGGGAAGTAAGTAAGTTTTCTTACTTCATGTAATGGTCTTTAGCTTATGGATTTATTTCAGCAAAACGCTGAAAATTTACAATCTGTCTGTAAACCAAACCTGTCAAAATATTTACATTTATCCATAAATTTGCCCATTTTGTAAAACATTTTGTTATGTAACACCACATTAAGTCATCCCAATATTGCGCTATCAATCCTCTTTATTACAATTTATTTACAAATGAGTTTGTAATAATTTTCTGATTATTTTCCTGATAAAATTGTGTTTTGTACATTGTATATTATGTGAATAAAGTCAAAATAAAAGGAAATGATGATAAAAAAAATGACTTGCTGTCAGTATTACTGTGATCTGAGTTTTATGAAATGTCCATACAGCTATAAGCAAATTTTTAAAGGCATTGAAGACGTTAAAAAGTTAACTTCCGTTGCTTGCAAGGGAAGTTTTTATTCTTGTCGCTACAAAATGACAGTAAAAATGACAGTAGTGAAACATGATACCTTGTTATCTGGACCTGAGCTGTCCATCGCTGCTATGTACACTGTGTTATGGGCATTGACTGTAGCTGCATGTATTGACTGTACCCTAGTTTCTAATTACCGACGGTAGCAAGCTGTGTGTGTATTTTCTGGGATCGATGGTGGTGTCTAACACTTCTGTTACACCTCATTCGAAACCGGCGCGAGTCTTCACTCCCTTTGAAGTGTATGTTGGTTTTCATCTTCTTATTTCCCAACCACGCATATAATTCTAGCAAAACCTAGTATACTCAAGTAGTGGAACCTTTTCTCTAAATGAATGCGATTGTAAAGAATTAGAGCGAATTTGCGCAAATAATATCTCCAAACTTTTCAATTGATCGATATACCTTACACATTGAAACAACTTTAGTTTAAGCTGTGGTTACCATACGTCAGGATTTCTCAGGACAAGTCCGCTATTAGCTATCTTACGTTAGCAACATAGTTGGGAGGTAAGATCTATATAATAAACTCCGGAGTATTAGGTTCTCACGACAATGTGATAAATACAGTGGAAAAACATATCTGACAGTGATTTGGCCAACAAGTAGGTACCTACTCCAGTTTGAGCACAGAAAGGAAAACGTTCAATAAAATACAGTCTGTTAACTATCATGTGCTTACATTAAAGATTGAGCTTCAGTTGTAGCTTCAAATCTGGAACCATTTTCATGCAGGTGCCCTTCAATTTTTTCTCTTGCTTTTCACAAATGGGAGAGAACTCCCTCAATATAGATTTTTATCCTTTTTATCAGATAAAATATGGAGACCGTAGTGTAATTTACACCTTATCTGAGAAATGAATGGCAGTGGGCGTGGTTCAGCGGTTCAAGTACCCGCTTATTTCCCCTGCAAAATGTGAAGACAATGGAAAACAACAAAAGTAATAAAACAAAGTCTTCAACTTGTTATTTCTAGTAATAAGTACAGTGTTAAGAGAAGGCAGTCCGGGCATGAGAACCAGACAACGTGTTCCACTCTCAACACCAGTCCCCTTTCATCGCGGAGATTGTAACCATGATAGTCATGACGTTGTGAGGCCTACGTGAAGTCAGTTATCGGGAGTCCCTCCGAAAGGAAAAAACAGAAAGGCATTCTGTACACGGTTGTGAGTCGGCTTACAGCTTTTCTTTACTCCCCCCCCCCCACCCCCTCCTTTCTTCTTCTTGGAAGGGGATATCTTTTCATACATTTAGTGAGCCTCTTCTCTGTATTCTCCCAGTCGAGCTCGTATTCACATACAGTTCAAGTTAGCATAAAATGAAGTCAAAAGTCAAAACACTTCAATAAAATACCTCCAGGAGAGGAAATTCATACTTTGTAAGTATACGACCCCATGTCGAGTATAAATTTGAATCAATTTCATTTTTTGTTCGAGGTCAAAGGTGATTCGCAGAGGCCAAATATAAAAACCTTGTTTGTTAGTATATAATGACTAAAGTGGTACAACTTGGACAGATATCTTATCAGGAATTTTGTCCCTCTGCAGCAGCTCATATGTCGCAATATAGTTCACACTGTATGCAGACTATAGATCAGACACGTTGAACCGCCAGACATCCTAGAGGTGTATCGACAACTCTGCAGCTTGACGGCGCCTTTTTTTTACTGTCAATATATTTATCCAGCGATAACAATAATTTCTACAAAAAAAATGATGCACTGAGCAAACCTCGTGGACATATGTGTAGGCCTTAATTTATGTTTTAACAAGGATATATAGGACCAGGTCAATGTGCGGAACCCTGGTATTCCCTGAATACAAACAATCGCGGACAGAAACTTTAATAAATACCGAGGTCTTTACCAAGGACAAAGGCTCTGAATTTTAAATAGACCTGCCTAACAATAACGTGTGGTAGGGAGGAAAACAAACAAACTGTGTGTTCCTGAAGTATTGTGTATTTATTTGTCCACGTTGAGCCAAGTTGTATGTCGGTTTAATTTCCTACAATAAGTTGTAACCTTGTAACCATATTTTAGTAATACTTTTGGTTGTTGATATAAAGAAAAGTCAAGCCCACTATCTTGTTTTTAATACTATATTTACGCGGACTGTTCTAGTATGGCTGAGAAGTCTGCTAATAGGCCTAATAATAGTACTCATTCTTTCCTTAAAAGCTTAGTTTGCTAAATTCCAATCAGCATCGAGCCCATATTTTTGCCAGACTATAGACATCATAATTGTACATTACTCGCAGTTTGATAAATATATATACTCATTAAGGACATTCCGTCATAAAACGTTTCGATCTGTTTTCTATTGTCGTAATTTAAAAATATAGTTTCGAGCCCAGGCAGGCTATCTTGTGTGCTCTTTTGTACAAAATAACATTCATAACGGGCTACTTATGGTGGCATACTCCTATTAGAGTCTATATCCATCCGCTCGAGTATTCTCCTGTTTTAGGAAACGTGCCAAAAAGCAGCAGGAGAACATCTTTTTTTTTTTTTTTTTTTTTTTTTTTTTTTTTTTTTTTGTGGCTTGCATGTTGAAGAGCACGAATGGAAGTACAGGTGGTGCAAAATTGGATCAATTGAGGCAATTTAAGACCCCTTTAGGCCTCCCAGGAGCAGCGTACGGAAATTGTTAACTGAGTAAAGAGGTTCGTTTACAAGTGACACAAACTTCGGGCCGCTGATAGCTAAAAATCTGCGCTGTCATGATACGGAAATTAATGGTGCCATGATAGGCCAGTTTGTCAGCTATCCTGTGATGGGTAGCGTTTAGCTAGTGAGAACTTCTATCTAGACTTCGAGACCACATTACATTGTGATTTAGTGTGTTAGTCAATGGGGCTTTTAATGAGCGTATACTAATTTATTCCTCTAGCTTGGAGATTTGCATGATCCCATGAAGAGGGCGGGCTACCTTTTGGATCAATGTCACTGCAAGGATTTTCCCCGCACTCATTATAAATCCATTTAAGAATCCAAAGTTGTTTTATGAGATGATGTTGTTCATATTATGTTGTGTCATTTTGTTACAAATGGCCGTTAGTATGTGGACACTTTGAAAGGTTTTCAACACCCTACCCCAAAATATATTTTGCCCCTAAATTTCTTCATAACGTTGGGGGGCTGGGGGGCTCAGCCCCCCCCCCATGAAAAAGTTGAGGAGCAAATGCATGATAAGCCCCCCACTTTTCACCAAGGCCTCCGAAACGTGCGTCTGCCCATTTTTCAATACATACTTGTTGATCTGTCCAATGCACACGCATACTATATAGGTGTAATAATTTTAGTAAATGCTGGGGGACCCTCGGCCCGTCCCCTGGCTATAGACCACATTGTCACCCCAACTGCGTCTTCACGCCCCGTGAAAAGTGGAAGCAGTGCGTGTGAGTACCGGTAAGCACAGCACAACTTCGTCTTAGGCCAATGACTTGCCTCATTTCAGCCATAAAACACTCGGGAAGTGCGGTTTCAGGTAATCTGGGGGTATTAAAAACCCAAAATTTTCTTGTACGCTCCCCGCCAACCGATGGTGGCGCTCCGCTTAGATAATCTCGACACATTAGCCCCCCCACCCCCACAATAATTTTACCGTTCCGCCGCGTCTGGTCAAAACACAAGATGTATACGTCAGGAGAACAGCTTCCATTCTGAATATATTTTACATGCACTGTAGCCATCTTCCGATGACAGTGATTGCGATTGTCCTCCGGAATCTTATGATAAAATCTGAAGCACTTTCAGACCTAAATGGTGATCCAAACTTGATCAAATCATTTGCAAACTATAAGTTTTGTTTCGCTTGATGATCAATTAGATGATATATTGTTAAGGTTGTCCGCGGTCGGAAATAAGTAGGCTAGTGCAGGTTCTACCATTTCTGTGCATGTAAAGTTTCAGTTTCACTTTATTCCAGTATAAAATCAAACAATTTTTTAAATAGGAAGTATATGTAGCAGTAAAAATGAAAGAGGAAATATAAATAATAGAACGAATACTTTAGAATGTGGGGTCGTAGTTACTAACAGAAACAAGAATGAAAAAACATCGAATAAACAAAGGTTGAAAGAGTAGAAATATTATACAAAGGTTTTAATTTTCTGAATTGGATTTAAAAAAAAGAACAGCTCTGTATATAAATTTACTTTTAATGATTAGTATTTTAAGTTGGTTCCATTGCAGGATTTGTTAAATTGTACTTCGTTTTATTTTGCACAGAACGTTTAGCTCAGAATATTATATTATTATAATAAATATTCATACAGTATTTTTATAGTATTTATATAGTATTTTTATTCCTATACATACCTACCAAGTTACTATTATAATATGTCAAGAAAATAAACACAATAGCTTTCTAGGCTTCTTTTCCATGGAGACGATTTCGGTGATCTTGGATTTTCGTCTTCATTATTTAAATGTAAAAAATGTAATAAAAGAATATTTTAAAGGCGATCCTGTATAATATAACGGTGAACGTGCGTTCACGTACGTTGTCATGGTCACGACAGGGGAAATTCCCTACGACTGGCGCCTTTAACAACAAATGGACTGCGAGAGTCAGTTTGTTGATGATGAATAGCCGTGGGTGAGTGAGTAACCCAAAAGTACATGCATGTATACAACGTCGAACTGATGTCAGACGTTATTATTCTCAAAGCCTATAGGCCATATAGGATGAATGGCTACTGTCAGTTTACAGTTACTGTACAAGAAGTAGCGACTCTGTAAGAAAATTGTACTCAAATTCCATTTGAGTTACATTCTCAAACAGAAAGAAATTTTCAGATATAAAAGTGAATTTTGGTCACTGCTGACACGATAGCACAGCATCCCCCGGATTATATACAGTTTGAGTGGTGTGGAACTATTCTATCGACCGTGCAAGTTACAACCTTACGACATCGTGCAACAAGGTGTGAACTTCGCCCAAATCAGTTGAAATCTCTGCAGAGATAAGCAGTATTACAGAACGTGGTAGCTGTTCCATTTTAAGCGGCGGCTTGGAGATTCAAGTAAACCGTTGGTATGGATATATTTAAGTGGCAGGCGTTATAGGATGTGATAAATCTTACAGAATTTGTTTATCATCGGAATAAGAAAGGAGCAACAGCCGTTTGTGCCAAACCGTTAGGACCTAGGCCCATGAGTATATTCTGTACCAAGCCTAAGTTACAGTTAATTCTATTGAATTAATTATAGTAAAGAAATGAACATAACACTTGCCTATTAAGGAACTGCCGTATTAGAAAATTATTTGTTTTCATCATTGTGCAGATTGCACATAGGGAGATCCATTCAACTTCAAGCAGTTAAGGACGGTTTCTGTATCATATTGCAGAGAAAAGCACACCTCGTGTTGCAAGTTTCGATCAGACTGATAAATTAGTGTCACAAGCATCTAAGTTTTGTGTACTGGCTTATTCCCAAAATGGAGATAATACAGAGGTAGTATCCAAGGTGAAAAGTCAACTTTCTTGAGATTGATGAACTCATTTGATTACCCTCGAGTCTTTTTATACAATGGTTTTTGTACCTTTTCGTTTTCCAAAATGATCAATCGCTTTCGCCAAGTTGTTAACAATGTCATCACTGCTCAGACAAATGCACAGTTCCCTTCGGGGGGCAAAGCAGTGGGGGGCGTTGATGAGAATGAGACAGCAGGGAAGAAATTACGACACCCTTACTGCAGGCCGGTATTCTTACATCTCTCGGAGGAAGAAGTTGGAATTGCCACAGATATTGTTGTCAGACCAATCTTAGTTCCAAGAGATTTGAGTAATCTACCTTGGTATACAGGATATGCTGAGTAAGTATATATACTATGGGTAAATATGTAAGTTAACACTCAGAATTTGCATTGCGCATGTATTGCTGTTTTGATACATATATGCCATAGGTGCTGTGTTGGATTGTAAGTTTGTAAAGTTGGACCTTTGTTTTATCATGATTTTTAATCTCCATAGCCTAGCTTAACACCAGAATGACTATGGTACTAACAATAACTATTGACGCAAGTTGATATTTACCAATTTTTTTTTAAATTGATTTACTCAAGTTGTCAATCATCATTTTCTTTACTTTTAAAGCTATCATATAGCGTTAAAAGAATTTTACTCGCTGTATAACACTTCATGTATGAATTATACTTTATAGATTACAGTTTTGGTGAAATTTTACAACATATTTGTTGAAATAACAAAGTGGAAGGATAAAACTATTGCCACGTACCAAATCAGAAAACTGGTTACTGTCGTTTATCATTGTCTTACTCTTTTTATCACCAAACATTACCAATTATATACCGTCAGTCTCCAATGAGTATTAAATTAAAGTGCTGTAGTGGTTGTCACATGAGCATCTTGAAAGCATTCTGTGAACTATCTGGTTGTCCCATGAAATTATGAGGCTCCTTAATGTTAAGTTATGTTCCTCAGAAGAAGAATGTCTTTAAGAGGTATAAATTATTGTGTCATCATCATGTTTGAAACATCTCCACACTCCACAATGTCCTTAAGTTTATTATTGACATCTTCCACTATATATAATAATATTCTAGCCGTGCTAAGTTTTGCAGTTGAAACGTTCAGTTCTGTTGGTTGAGATATTGGGGACAGTTTGTGGAATGAAAGGGGAGGAGGAGGGGGGGGGGAGTGCAGAGATAGGGAGTGAGCACTAGGGAAATAGAGATAAAGTTAACTATTTTTAGATAAAAGTTGGTCATTTGCTTTGCAAAGTCGAAATGGATACATGCTTTTGAGCATATTCATCTTTTTTATCCTCTGAGACTTAAATTTACAACCTCATCTCATGTAACCATTACCAGAGAAATACTGCTGTATTATTATTATTTTTGTTGTTGTTATTGTTTTTATTTACAGGGTTGTCAATGCTGGGAAGAGCAAACAAAATGAGGATCAAGCAGCAGCGGGGCATTACTCCATAAAATGTCCACCTCAGGAACCAGTCACTGAAACACAGAGTCCAGACAATGGACCTGCACCCATAGCACAAACCAAAGTGAGGATCCACTTCCTGTTGCTGTGTAGTACTTGTGTCTATTTGAAGGGTGTGGGTGGAGGGGGGGGGGGGGTGTCAGAGGTGAGGGCTATAATGGCAAACTTGTTGGAGTCCCTAACAGTTTTAAGCTCTGGTTCCTGTGTGCAGTCTGAATGCATACTGTATCTACGACAATATCACCAAAACTTCATAAAAACAGGAAGTTTACAGTACCCTGTGAATACATTTAAGTGCAAGAGAGTTTTTGACTATTCCAGAATCTGCCTAATTTCAGGTCTGAATCACACCCTGATTGGTGTGTTCAATAGTGGCAGTTCACAAAAAAGGAAGTAGTGATTTCCTTTATTGTATTTGAATCAGTTCAACTTTCAAACAGAATGGAATATTCCATTCTTTGATAAAGGAAATAAGTTTGGACAATTGTTATATTCAATTTATATGTAGATTAAAACTGTTGCCCAAGATTTAAGATATATATTACTGTTTGATATTTTGAATGGAAAAGTTTCCAGCAGACAATATAGCATTGAATATATTACTTACACTACGCTATTAGATTTATGCAACTCTAGTACTTTATATACTCACTGCTTTAAAGAGACAGAAGTCTTTCATTGCTACACCGGGTAGTGAGGCAATGCCAGTGGTGTAAACAAGTTTTCTATGTAGCGATGTTGATATGAGGGGAAGTAGAGAGAATAGAAAAAGTCAAATCTTTGGGCTGTAAATCTAGAATGCATCCTACTCTCAGCTCATCCTCCTCCTAGCCCCATGTTTTACCTTTCCCCCACCCCCTCCTCCCCTCTTCCTCTGTATAGATCATTTTTAGCTTGCATTTATATGTATGTATGTACCTCTGGAATTATTATTTTCATCTGAGGAATTCATTTTCAGTGGTGATCCTATGAGGTTTTTCATCTCTCTCAAGATTTGTCTCTGCCTCTCAATATTTTGTCCCCTTTGGTACTTAAGTCAAAATGCAGGAGCTAATGGGACGTGGGTAGGTGCTTGGGGTGGGAGATACCCACAGATCATGAGACAGGCCCCTCCCTTCCACCCTTATCTCTGCCAGTTATACCAACTGAGACTAAGTAGGTGATAAGAAAATGCCAGAGGGGGAGGGTGGCATTAGAGACCCACAAGGCTTGTCTCCTTTGGAAAGGTTAAAAGGAAGGAGCTAGTGGGACATGAGTAGGGTAAAGGGGGAGGGGTGGAAGGGGGGAGCTACCCAGAGATCTTGATACAGGCCCTTCCCTTCCACCCTTATCCCTGCCAGTTATGCAAATGGAGACTAAGTAGGTACCGTAGTAAGAAAAAGCCAGTTCTCTCAATGTCACTTGGATTCGTCAACATAGTGTTCGAAACCTTGTGGGATCTTTATTGTCAATGCCATTACATGTCACTTCAGTCGATTTGTTCCCTTCTCTTCCTGCTGAGTGGAGAGATATTGCCCTCAATAAATTACTGGTAAATGTATAAACTGTAATGTAATCAAAGGAGGTTCTCAAGTAGATCCCGTCCTCAATTTTAATTTTACAAGTATGTCTGCACAAGACTTGGCGTAATCCAAAAACCAGCGTAATGAATTACAACATTTTCCTTCATATTTTCTATACAAGTTGACCAACTTTTGCAAAAGTATATATATATTTCTTAATTTTTTTTTTATATATATATTTTTTTATACAGAGTGATATAGGAACTGCATCTTTCATTTTATATGTTACAGGAAGTTGAAGAATTACAAGAGGACATTAATTTAACCTATTTTGGATTATTTGATGGCCATGCCGGATTTGGAACCGCGGTTATGGCATCGCACACCTTGCATCACATCATACTTGAGAAGCTACTCTCCATACAGCACTTCCTGGTCAACAGTACCATCGAACAACGGCAGTTCACCAAGAGCAACGACAGTAGGCCTGCCAAGTGGCCCTTCGCAGTCAAGGACATGTCTGTCGAGTCCATGGTCATTGGTGCTTTGGAGAAGGCCTTCTTGGATATGGTGAGTTTGTCGCTGAGATATACCTCCTCCTTGTTTTTATTCCATCTTGCACAAATTTGTCCAGTTGAATAGCATGTCGATGAGAATTTACCACATGTGTGCCAGTATTTCTTGATAGCATGTAGTAAGCACTACACATATCCTTCACTGTTGTTTATGAGATAACCAATTGGTATACCCCATTCTGTCTCCCCTACTTCCCCCCCCCACATTGTACTGTGTGAGAAAATGTCTTACACAGTTCCTTTTGGAGAGTCACTTTAGTTTTGTCTCTGAAAATTTGCATGAAGTAATAGACAGAATGGTTGACTTGGATCTTTGATTGGTTGAGGAGTGTAAGGGATATCTGCCCTCCCCAATCCCCAAATCCTGTGAGAAGTGCCCTTTCATATGTTGAAGCATCCCATCTGGGTACACATCCCACTGCCACTCAAAGTGTGTGCTCCTTCCCCCACCCCCACCCCACTCCTAGATTCAATCTGTCATCTGGCAGATCTATTATGGAGCATGTTAACAATTCCACTGGTTATTCTGACTAATGCCATGCTGGTTGAAGCCATTTAAAGGCCTTGGGGGGAGGTTCTGCATTGTCGTAAGAATTGTGGCTAGCCATAGATATAAACCTTATAAGCTTTAGAAGAATGCTCACATTGAAAATTCAGGGGTGCAGACATCTCTTTTGTCTTGGGGGAAGGGAACAAAGATGTTATTGTCATCCAGGGGTGGGGTGTGAAATAGAATGTCACACTTCAAGGGTGATTTGGATGTAAAACGGTGCTATAGTTTGCAACCTTTGAAACAATGTTGAACAATTGAAGAATTTTTTGACTAGGTTACAACCCTATATGTACATGCCATATATTTCTGAACTGTAACACTAGGATGTTTGGTAATATGTTGTCTGCCAGGGGTATGGAATATGAGTTCCCAGATTTTTTTCTGGGGATGGTGGAGGGGGGAGGGCGGTGGGGTAAAGTAAACATGGTCTTGCCAGTTGCCAGTTGTCATTGTTCTGAATTTTTTTTAACATATTCCCCACTTGCAATTTGCAACATGATTAAACACTAGCATGAACATGCGTCATGGTGACGATTTGTCCAGGTCTGCTGATTAACCATTTGACCTTTAGCTGTTTTACTGATTAACCTTTACTAGGAGAGAAAACCGGGAAGGTGTTGTGATACTGTGATCACAATTTGAAGTCTTGTTTTATGCAATAATTAAGTAAGTTTGATAGAATTGATGAACAAGCTCAGAATCGCTGCATCGAAAGAGCCACTTGCATGAACTCACCCAGTGTTAAGCCTTTAATGCTACTGAAAGAGGAAGTGCTCTTTAAGTGGAAGGTTTTGTTGAATGCAATTATCCTCTTGTTTTGAATGACCTCTTGGTTTAATTGCTCTTTGTCAATGTGACCTACTAGAGTGAAATTCAATTGACTTGCATGTATCAAGTGTCGGTAGAGTTTAAAGGAGTTTCCTGGGTTTCCAAGGCCCCTGAATTTGTCAATCTTCAACATTTTCATCAGAGGTAAATGAAAGCCGATCATGTTGTGTTGGTCTTGAAGTACCCAGCTTACGAAGTGAATGTCCTAAAGTTGCATGTAAAATTTTGAAAGTTTCAAATAGCCAAAACTCCATGTACATAAACACACTATCACAGAGACATGTGTATGCTAGATAGGAAATGCAGCAGGCATGTGGGATGGTTTGAGCAATGTGCAGTAATATGTGCTGGAAGCAACTGCATAAAACTCTCATTGCATATCTTTTACTCTCATTAAGGTTATTATTGTAGGGATGCTAAAATGTTAGTCAAAAGAGGATGACTTGTAGCTTTACACACTAACAATTATTGAGTTTCTTTAACAAACTTCTCTTAGTGCAAACTTTCAAAACAAATCTATCGTCTTCCGGTCGTGTGAACAGAGATTTATACCGTCTCGAACGATTTGACTCTGTTAAATATTTGCATTCAGATTACTAAAGTTTGATGAAAAGGAGACCATATTCATGTTGATACTCCACAATATTAGTAATGATATTACATTACAGTACTAAGGTATTTTCTTAATAACAGCATGCAATATTTCATTATTTCCTTATGTAGTCCATGTAGTCAAAGGTTGACACCATGACTCTCACCAATGCCCCTGACTCATTACAGTACATAATCTAGTTCAAACAGTGTTCCAATTTACTATATATTCACTCAGTTTTCATGTTCATATTCTGTTTTCTGGAAGATGACTTTTCGAGAGCTAATATGTAAAGTTCAAAACGATCTGTAATAACAAACAAGGAGTAAAGTTGTATGATTAATTACTTTCAATTGATAACTGGTTTATAACTAACATGACGGAAGGTGATGTTTCAGGAAAATGAAAAGAGATAAATATCGGAAACATGAGCCAGAAAAATATTGCCATTCACCAAAGACTGGGACAAGTTTGGCATTGTCAGACAGAAAATGAATACAGTGCTTAGCTATATCCATTGCTTGTATAAAAGGAAAACATGTGACTCTGGCTAGGCTATATAATATACATACATATTTGGAAAATCCATATATCAAATTCAGAAATCTGTGTGTCATTTGTCCTCTGATTGGAGAGGTTTTTACAGAAACAGTTAAGCCATGTTTAATGTTTTGCAAATTTACTCATTTTAATATCATGTTTTTTTTTTCAAAGTTTATGCTTACATTCCATCACTCATGGTGGAATGTAGACGAATTAAACATTATTTTATGTACCCTTATCTGTTACGTTAACAGTGAAGTATCTCTAAATTAGTACAACCATCTTGCAACAAATTCCATACAAAATGCAGCTTTGAGAGCTGTTAAAGTTATGAGAGTTTCGTCATTTTAATACTTGAACGTTAAGAACCTTCTATGTCAAGTGCCAAAGTAAACTGAAGTGGTAAACAGTATTAAGAGTCTTATATCATTGGATTTGAATGAATATGTTCACAGTCAAACTGCTAAGGTTTAAGATGCAAGGGATTAGAAATTTATCTTGATTACCTTCTCCTCCTCCTCCTCCTCCTCCTCCTCCTCCTCCTCCTCCTCCTCCTCCTCCTCCTCCTCCTCCTCCTCCTCCTCCTCCTCCTCCTCCTCTTTTACCTAAAACAGTTTGCCTTTTGAATTTGCATGGTCATGTTTTAGTTGTTGTCAGATGTACTCTGGGGGTAGGTTTCAGGGTCGATTATCTTTTGTTACCTTGGTAATCTGTGAGGTAAAGGGCCCAAGAGTTTGTAGAGGGACCATTTTATGATTTTATTATATAAGGTACTGTATATATTTATTTAAAGATGGGATAGAAGGATGGACACTTGGTACAAAATGGTTGATTTCAAACACCTTTGATTTCAAAACATTGACAAAACTTGAAACGAAACAGATGAAACTTTACCAGTTCTTTTGCTACATGTATGCTTTTGTGTTATTTCAATGATTTCATCAACTAAAATTGATATTTCAATGTACCCTTTCTATATGATCAAGGATAAGGTTTGAAAACAGTTTAACTATACACCTGTACCAGCTTTAATAGTAAACAAACAATGACATCTAGGCATTCCCTGTGTTTGGTTTGTTGCAGATTGTAGTTGAAAACTGTGAGTTACAGTAGTAGTCCAATTTTAATTAAAGCCCACCAGAAACTGATTAATCAGTAAATTACATTAATTCCATTATCAGCATTTTATCGATTTTTATTCAAAACTTTTACAAACTGAATCCAAAACTGTTCTTCAAAGTATACTTTCTGTTATAGGCAAAGCATAAACCTATCCTTGCTTTACTTTATTGTCTGTCCTTACAGCTAGCGTACAGTTAGCTTACAGCACACATGACACACCCATGTGAAATTAAGCACAAATCTACTGCACCTATGTAATTGTTCTTACATCAAGGGTTGTATGACTCTCACAATATGCAGTCTGATTTACATTGTATCAAAATTAGGAACTTCTTAGTCCAAATTGTGATATTGAGTCTTAATAGAGAGAATATGCAAGCATTATAGAGAGATATACAGTATGCTTATATAGAGATAATATCCTTTTTATCTAGAGAATACATGCTTATGCTTCTTATATAGAGAGAATATGCTTCTTATCTAGAGAATATATGCTAAATGCTTCTTACAGTATATAGAGAGAATATGCTTCCTATACAAATAATATTCTTACAGTATGCTTCTTGTATCTATATGCTTCTTTTAGACAGAATATGCTTCTTATATAGAGAAAATATGCAAGCCTTAAATGGAGAATATGCTTATTCTTTATATATGAAGAGAATATGCTTCTATGTATGCTTCTTATAGAGAGAATATGATCATGATTAGAACTTATAATATGCTTCTTAATTGAGAGAATATGCTTATAATGCTTCTTATATAGAAAGAATATACAAGCCATATAGAGAGAATATGCTTCTTCTTCTCATATAGAGTATATACTTTTATAGAGAGAATATGCTTGTACTTCTTTATAAAGAGAATATGCTAAATGCTTCTTATATCTATGAGTGAATATGCTTCTTATAGAGAGAATATAGTTGGGAACTTGATAAGTAGCTGCTTGCGAAAATTGATAATTTTTTCTGTATTTTAGCTAAGTTCTCTTGGGATTCTCGACTCCTTGATTCTTCTCCCTATGAATTTGTTCATGATTGTTACATCTCCCATACTCTTTATCAAATATGTACTATTTAGTTTAATGCTGTGAGATTTTGAAAATCTCTTAGAAGCTAATTTCTCTCTGTAAACGTTATTTCCAATATTGTTTACATTGAACGGTTAATACCCAGTGAGACGCAGCTCTACGATAGGCCTTGTGGCTATAATCTGGCTAATGAAATCTACCTAATCCAAATTGCTGGTAGAATATGTATATATAAATATATACGATCGGCTTCATTTAATTGCTCTGGCGTTTCTCATCGATGTTAATTGAGAAGATTCGAGGTCTAATTATACAGTATGTGTATAATAGCATTGCAACAAGTTTGAAAAATATCTTGTTACTTATGGTAGAATGCATGTGGATTGTAGAAATATTATAAGTTGAAACTAAGAATGTGACTCTATATTTAAAGCAATAAAGCAGTTAGGTGGCCATGCATACAGTAGGTATCCAAGACTGAATAACCTTTGCAATACTTAGAATGTTATGCAAGGCCTTCCCTCATTAATTGTGTACTGTACCAGAGTAGACAGTGTTATCCATTGCTGTAATGTACTATATTACTTGTACGTTGTAACACTTTCCTCTGTGAGTAGCGCCGGCCAGTCGATTCAGGGTTCTTGGCCTAAGATGTAGTATTGTAATTGGCCAGATAATGAAGATGAACACAAGATAAATCCAGAGAGGTGATTGTATTTTTTAACACAGATATCTTGAAAAGAAAACTTGTTATAGTAAGGTTGAGTGTGTTGTATTGGATGTGTTGTACACCTTGAGGCTAAGCAGCCCTGAAGCCTACCATCAAGAATGTTTCTTCCAACAGCAACCAGAGTAGACTGACCTGTCCCTACCAGGTAATGCACTTTATATAAACCCCTTAACAATACGTGGAAATACCACATGTACACAAATGATGAACTTTACCTTACAACTTAGCTTAAGACATAATACACAAATACAGTACATTCCTACCATCCCTAAACAATTGTACTTCTTTACAGAGATGAATGTGATCACATGAGTATCCCTAGAAAATATCACATGTGTTACATCACAATCCCAGGATAAGCCTAATACCACATGCCAATCCACAGGAGCAGCCCCAAAAGCCATAATCTGCCAACAATTACAACTGGTTTACTTAATCCCAGGAGAGATAATCCCTATATAATTCCAAGGGGACTTAAAATACCACAAGTCCACACAGAGTGCACACAGAACTCCCATTGCTCCACAACTTTACAGTATTAACAGCTTTACACTATATTACATTATGTACTATACATCAGTACACTTAATTCACTGTACAGAGTCTCCCTGAGCGTAACTTGATAGTACTACTGTAGATGGACTATATTACATAACCGCAATGCCTAAAAGTGGGTCGCAACAGCCTTAGCTTTTTTGGGAGTCAAAGGATCATTTAAGGTCATTAGAGGTCAAATGTAAAAATCATAAAACGGTTGTATCTCGACACCCAAGATCCATAAATCATAGTTTGTGGCACAAACTGTCTGCATGGTAGATTGCTCTCATGGTTCAAAAAGTATACAATGTTTGGTGCCCAGGTCAAAGGTCACTTGAGGTCTAATACCTCAAAACAGTGTGACATCTCAGAAAAGAGAATGTTGCAAGATGTGGTATCTGACATTATACCATGCAACAATGAGTATAAGATCCTTATGACATTAAAGGTCAGCAGAGGTCAAAGTTCAAGAACCATGAGTATGGCAAACTAGTTTTTAATATATATGCATGCTTTAACTTCTGCCTGAAAACTGAAAACTTTTGAAATTAAACTCTCAAAGTGTGGCTTTCCAAAAGAGGAATTTGATTCATTCCTCTATTAGTAATTTGAGTAATTTTCTGAGTCTCTCTCATTTCCAAAACTAGACTTTTGTGTCCTCACAAGTCACGAAAACCATGCTATCATTTTCTAAGAGCGGCCAGTATATACTATACTGTGGACAAAGAGAAAGTGGGTTGTGAACCATACATGCAGCCCGGGTCAATTGGGGCGCAGGATTATGTTCCTCGGAATGGCTAAGGCTACATGTATGCATGTTTTGGGTGAAGCCGGATAAATATTGTTCATAGAAATTCTCAACCATTTAGATTTTCGGTTTACTAGAGCTGTTTAGTAACACCTTCAAGGTTAAATTGGACTAGATTTATTAGTAAATGTATGATCCTGTCATAATAATAGTCTTAACATAGCTTCTTAACTTCTATTCCAAATGATGTATTTTGGAGAGTTATTGTCACTGCACATGGTTAAATGTCTTAATTTACCCAAAAAAAAAGATATGTTTAATTACTCTTCAAATATTGAGAAAATTGGACCAAAAATTCAAATTATTGGTCAAAATCAGGATGTGTTCCTGGTTGAGTCCATTGAAACATTTTGTATAATTTGCTAATTTGGAATCCAGATCAGCTAGAGGTTAATTTGGTCTGTATATAACTTCATTCAGAGAATTGTACCATCTGTAATAGCATATGCAGTGCTGTCCCAAAATACAGTAATAATTGAATAAGGTGGGAAAAACAAGGAAATAATGGTCTGGGTGTAAAATTAATAATACTATTATTATTTGCAAACTTGGTCTTGCAATGTACAAAGTCCAGCATATTGCATTTAAAAGATACACAGCCAGTTTTCCAACAGTCAGTAATTTATACTGACTAAGTCTGATCATTTAGTTATCTCTTAGCTCACAGCTGGCGGCATAACTCAAGACGAGAAACGGCGTTTACGTGTGGATGCTCTTCTTTTGTAAAGTGCTTTTTCTTCTTCAAATTTTCATCTCGTGCTGACTTTTCACAGCCAGCGTATTGACATCATCGTCGTCATAAAAACTAGAAGCTTGGCAAACTGCCATTATAAATTTAAATGCACAGTAGAATAAAAAAGAGAAAAAAAGGCATGATTTAAGTTGTTTCGATAGGATGTAAGCATGCTACATGCAGATATGTGTACAAAGAATATACCATATTAGTATTCATGTATATAACACATGCAGGGTGGTATATGTTTGGTCTTAAATTTATTCAATATTAGGTTACAGCCATTTCATTATCTTGTTTATAGCTTGTAAATATTCTCAGAAAAACATTGTCAATTTGAATATGGAGCAGTAATATACACAAATAATATATTTACTTTATTCTGATGACATATTTTTGTCCACAGAATACATACTGTATATGTTAATGACAAAATATCAACCTTCTGTTACTCTGTGGCTTCGATATTGTACAATGCATTTTAAGCTCCTGTGCTACTGTAGTGTTACATTGAAATGTTATTAGTATGTTTCATCACTTGATCCGCTGAAGACATATTGGCACAAAGGTATATCCATCCTACTGCTCTTTGGTATTATTTAATGTCATATTAAAGCATAATGCAGCATTTTGGGTTTTTTAAAAAAAAAAAAATATTGTTTGATATTTAAGCCTCAGAAACTATGCAGGTATTAAAATCAGTGTGATTTATAGTCAAATCTCTTTTCAAATAGTGAAGTCAAAATTGTTTGGAAGTTTTTCTCCCTTTTAGCTTTTGAATTTCCCTTCTCTTTCATTCACTGAAATTCAGATGCTCACTTGCAGGCCTATCAATAGGTCTACATAAATGTACCTAAGTCATGAATATTCAAAAGTATTATCTATGTTTGACAAAGTTTATAACTATCTTATCAAAATTGGCAGAGACTGCTGAAGAGAGAGTCTTTTTTTTATATTTTATAAATATGCTTTTTAATGTGGATGAAATGGTGATGATTGCATGGAAGTCATTACGAAGTATAAATATTGTCACTCAAAAGTAGCTTCCTTTGATAAAACAAAATATAAAAGATGTGAGATTTTTTGTTGTTGAAAATATGTGATCGAAGGGAAAGGAAAGGAATCTTTCCATCAATAGCAACATCGATAAAGAGGACTTTGAACCGTAACAGTAGACTTTATGACCAATAAAAATGCTGGCCTAATTTATAAGTAATTTAGTAATTAATTAAAAGATACATAAAATGATTAATAATTCGGAACTCAAATTGGCTTTCCCAAATTGACATGTAATCATATTGGTAATTGAAACTACTTGTGAAGTAAAACCTGAAAACAAAGAGTAAACTTTATTAGTTAGATTAAACAGAACTTGTGATTACTGATTAAAATGAGTAATAGAAACTAACCATATAAAGTCAACTCAGTATTCTAGCATAGTTGACAACATATTAATTATGAAAGTTTTGGTCAAATATAGTCTCTTAAAAAAATTATACTGCATGCTTATAGCATTAGCATATGATCCATTCCATCATATGTCTTTATGATAGAGACACTTTCACTTTCAGCAGTTGTTATAAGAAAAGTTCCCCAAAACAGCTATTAAAGTAAAATATGTATGTCATACTGGTGATCCTTAACACATAAGACTTGAGTAAGTCTAAATTTTGTATACAGTAGCCACTTGTAGCTGTTTATGCTGCATTTCAGAGTCATTGCAATCCTTATTTATTACTTTTATTTTCCATAACAGAGATGAGTTTTTAAATATCACAAATGATGCACATCTGGCTCGATGATTTAGACTTGATCAAGTCTTCAGCCGTGTGTGTGCGTGTTTGTGCGTTTGTTTTGTATTCTGACCGAGGACTTGAACAAAAGAATTCCAGGTCCTCGGTTGTGATTTCTAAAGAATCACCACATCCTCGGAAGAATTCTATTGTATGGGGTATTGTTAAGGTCAGGGTACGTGGATTTGAACAATGGAAAATACAATGGGGTCCTCGGTCTGAACGTAATACAAACGTATGTGTATGTGTGAGGGAAGATCTAATATGTGATATGATCTGATGATATGAAGTGATCCCAAACGGATGGTTGGGTTTAGTGTTGCCATCCTGTGATTATAAATTGTGAAACATCAGCATGTTTATTACCAATATGATTGTTTATATATATATATATCATGTTCAAAATTTAAGGCAAATTTCTCATTTTTGTGTTGGTTCAAAGAAACCCCAAATTTGGATTTGAACCAAAGTTTGACTGAAAATTAAGAATAGAATATATCTGATTGAATTTTGTGTTAAAATAGGGTACTTAATACTTATAAAGGTCATTTTTATTTCAAATATCTGTGGGATTTTCCCCCCTAAGATTTAATCTCATATTTCTACCCTGATTTGAAGCTTAACAGAAGCATAGTATAATTTAGCAAAAGGATATTTTTCTAAATCCAACAACATAGCTTTTTGTCCATCGAGAGGAGAATGCCTATATTAAGTCTCAGAGCCCTGTCTTACGATTAATTCTAATATTGCATGCCTTCAGGGAATTCCCTTTTTTTGTTTCGTCTAACGTTGCAGTTCTCTCTCAAACAGAGATATCTTCAGGGTGTGTATACATGGTTCACGGAATGATATAGTGTTGGTTCAACTGTATCTTTACCTATTTGTATGAATCCAGACAATTTGTAAAAAAAAAAACATGGAAGACATCCTGGCACCATCCTGAAACATTTGAGTATAATTCAGATCGTTATTGCTGGTAGTGTAATTCAAGGATCAATGTGGATCTTGAAACCAGTCACAGAGGATCGATTCATGCATGTTTCAAGCTGTTTATTTAGTTACTGTAGGCTATTTTTAGTTTTGTGCGTGCATGAGTATGACTTGAACAGTCTTTCTGTTTTGGCATTCAACTGTGCACTGGGATAACATTCATGTACAGTCTATACCCTTGATACCTCAAAGCCAGAGTTCTATGGAATCAGCTGCCGATTTTTGATTTTTTTTTCCCCCAAGCAACTGGAATTTAGTTACGATGAAGAGGTAGTAAAAATTTACTAAAATTTGCCAAAAAAAAAACATATCTATTAAATGTAGTACGCATGTGTAGATGACTATATATGTAAAGATTGCTGAGTCAGAGTGAAGCACAAACAGAGAAAAGAAAAACAACTTTAGAGTAGACAGACGGAACAGTTCATCTCTTATAGGCAGAGTGAAACAAAAACAGAGGAAACAAAACATTTTTCATTAAGACAAGTAGAACGGGAGAAACTGGGAAACGGGGAAAGCTTATAAAACATAAGTAGAGACATGAGCTAGTAATTAAAGTACTATGATAAAAGGAGAAGCTGCAAGTTCCCCTGCAGCAAGACTGAGTCAATATCAGAACAAAATAAATTAAAACTGTTAGCAAACTGCTTGTCCACTAGAGAGCCTGTGTAGGAGAATGTGTTCATCATGCTCATTAACCTGTCTGTATTCTGTGCGTGTTTTTGTCCCTTCTGTTACTGTTACTTGTCATTTAGCCTTTGAAGAAGACCCTGCTAGGATCGTAACGTCAGGCCAACTTACTTTTACACATTCAATATCAGAACAGTAGAGATTTAATATCTAGTATGTAGACCATAGCAGTGCCTTTTGTGTGAAACAGCTGTATTAACACAAAAGATTACAGTATGTGTCCTATTCAGTCGGACTGCAGGATTCTCCAGCCCCTCCCCCTCCTCCCCCTACATCCCATCAGCATTCTACTTTAATGTTTTGACACAGTGCTTACTGTATAGAAGGTGACAGCAAGATCTGGAAGGGAGGCAGTGGAATCTGGTAATGGGGGCCAGTGAGAAAAAGAGAAATAAGTCAGAGGATGAAAGATAAACGGAAGCAAAATTTTTACTACGAAGCAAATAAAATAGAGAGAGAATTAGCAGTGGAGGCCAAGGAGTGAAAGGTCTGAGAGAGAAAAAGACCAAGGGTAAAAGCCTGAATACTACTTTAAGTAGAATTCCATTATAAAACCAAAGTACATTTATCTTCCTACATTGCTTTTAAGCAATAAGAATACTGCAGTTTTAATATGAAATTCAGGAAGTGAAAAGGAAGGGAGGGTTAAGGTGTTTCCAATCTGCGGTTTTGTTTTGTTTATTTCGTGTGGTTTATTTGTTTCTCTTACAACATTAAACAGTACAAGTTACACAAAATATTACAAAAATAATATGAACAGCAGTGAATTAGAGGGAAGTAATACTAAGAAAGAAGAAAAATACACATAAGAAAAAAACCGAAGGGGCTTGTTATTTTGTTGTTTTTGCAAGTGGTTATCTTTACTTCCAGTTGAGGATGTAAATTCTTAAAGCAATACTGCATGTTCTTCTTAAAAAAGAACATGGGGAATACAGGTATCACATAATGCTATAACTTTCTATGTTTAATACAATGAATTTACATGGATGATATTGAATTGAGTACAATTAATGCTTTTAATACTATGTACATTGCTCTCCCAACTGAAATAGTATATTAATTAACAAACACATGTATTGAGTATTATTCATGTTTAATGACAGACTTCTAAAAGCTACTGTACGTAGGAAGGCTTATCATATGATGTAGGTTTGCATTGCTTCTCCATGGAAGTCCTACACATCGTTACATTTCCTTATTGAATAGAAATCAATTAAGTGGATTCGTTAACGTTGATTAAACAAAATTGGCAAGAAGGAATGAGTTAACTTGTCAGAGTTAAATTGAGTTAAAGAGTTAATTAAATGAGTTAAATTGTCAGAGCTGAATCAATGAACTGTGATTAATTGCTTACAAGGTACAATAGTATCGTGTATTATTTAATGCACATCAGGTATAGTTGTTTTACTTAACTGTACATTGCTCTCCCAACTGAGTATATTATTTAACTTACACACATATTGAGCATTATTCGTGTTTAATGACAGACTTCTAAAAGCTAGGAAGGCTTAGTTATCATATGAGGAAGTTTTGCATTGCTTCTCCATGGAAGTCCTACACATCGTCACATTTCCTTATTGAATAGAAATCAATTAAGTGGATTCGTTAACGTTGATTAAAAAAAATTAGCAAGAAGAAATGAGTTAACTTGTCAGAGTTCAATTGAGTTAAAGAGTTTATTAAATGTGTTAAATTGTCAGAGCTGAATCAGTTAGATCAGGATTAATTGTTCACATGTTTAAATGTGTTTATGATATTGATTATATTGCATTTTACTTTTTTAAATGAGGTACGATAGTATCGTATATTATGTAATGCACATAGTTATAGTTGTTTAACTTAAATTTTGGTGTACAGGTACCGTAGTATTTTGCCTTGAAACTATCAACTGATATTGTGACTTTGCAGTTTGAGATCCACGGAAAACAGTACAGCGTAACCAAAAGATTTTATGCTTGTGTATAATGATACTGGTTATAAATACCAAAGCATTCCACGCTCACAAAATCGAAGCTATCGTTTTTTCCTTGCCGATACATTTATCTAGCGTTCTGTATCTTGCATACATTTCATTACCCGCCGTTTCTGTTTTTCTGACATATGTTATGCCCGCTCATGATCTTAGAATTGTCGAGAAATTAATATTACACCCACGAACGTCACTGTAATGCAGAAAATTACTTTCTTGTTCTTAACACCCTAGCTACGGTATGTAGGTCACCGCAAACGAAATGCGGGAGTTAACCTATTTGTAAATTGATCGACATTGTAAGAGAAATGATTAGATTCCTCTTTGTGTCAACTTGAAAAGAGCCTCCATATTTTGAAAGGGAAAGTTAGGGGAACAAGAAAGTGCTTGAGTCGATCCCTCTACTTTAAATTCATCCATAAAGTTGATTTAAAAGTCGAGCAATAACACCCGGGCAAGACGCGATGAGTTTAAAATTTAATTGTCAGAGCCAAATCAACCGAAAGTGATTAATGCACTACTATTTTGCAATTGTTGGTCAGTAGCTTAAAAGCACCAAAATGTACAAAGAGTTTTGTCCCTTTGTAAATTAACTAAAGGAATTGGAAGGAAATTTTACAACATCAATCCTGAATTTTCCCCCATTTATCAGCAAACGTTAGTTTTGTTACAAGAAAAGAAACAGCTGTTTGATAATTGTGGTCTTTAAATAATCACTGCTGCGCATGAATTAAGAATGTGAAGTTCGTGCCTAGAATTAGCTTTCGTTTCCTTTTTGCCTAATCTTAGATTGTTTATTCCTTTCTGAATGCAAAAAATAAATCTGTGCATCAGTACCCATATCCTTATATCTGAAGAGCATGATCTATTCTCAGTGGAAATTATTAAGAGTCCATACACATGTGAGGAAATTAACAGCTCTTAAAGGTCATATTAGGAATTACCTGTCAATTAGGGGAAAAAAGAACATTTTTTAGGAGAAATTCTGCCAATGAACAGATCATATTACTTTGTGGTGGGATTTATTGATTGTACTGCTTTTGACGAAAAAAGAAAATAATAAACACGTCAGAAGGATTCGTGAATTATATTAAGATTAAAATCCTTAGGAAACTATAACAAATATTATGGGATGTGTAATTAGATGTAATGGTTGCTTGCACTTTTTAACCTATGTTTGGTTTCCATGGTTTCGCAAAGTTTTTTTCTTGTCTCTTGTTAATTTATTAATAGTACTACCGAAATGGCAGACATGCTAAACTTAAGGAATCAAGAACAAATGGACCAATGTGCGCAAACTGTATTATAATTATATATTTCAAGTTTAGCCTTTGCTGTTCCTTCTGATTAATCAAGAGCAATTAGGATTCTTTGGACTTAATCAAGGAATTATCTTTAACCTGGTATTAAAGGCATTGAAGACTTGCCCCAAACCACGTGCAGCGCTCTGAAAAAGTTGAGACGTTCCGTTGCTTGCAAGTTGCAAGTGAAGTTTTGTTCTTGTCGCTACAAAATGCAGACAGTAATGAAACATGATACCTTGTTATCTTTCATTTAGACCTAAGATGTCCAACGCTGCTATCTACACTGTGCTGTGGGTATTGACCGTAGCTGTATGTATTGACTGTCCACTAGTGTCTAATTACCGATGGTAGCAAGCTGTGTGTGTATTTTCTGGGATCGATGGTGGTGTCTAACACTTCTGTTACACCTCATTTGAAACTAGGTCAGATTACCAGCATGAGACGTTTGTTTGTGCGCAAGTCTTCACACCCTTTAAGTGAGCTCATTTTGTGTGGAGCCTTTGTTTCCATGATTGGCCTTGCATAGATATCTGTGTACATATCAGCTACTCACTGAACCAATTTTCACTTCCCAATATTGAGAATATATAGAGCTAATATTGTGTTCATTATTAAAGCGATACTCAAACAAGACCAATAGCTAATTAGTTCCTTGTTATTCCATTGACACCTCTTGATATTGCATGTTCATGCAAGACTTATGAAAGAATAACAATGACTACGCGTGATTACACTTCATATGGTATTACACAACTTGAAAGACTTTCTTATGCTATTTATATGCTACCATACATTATGCAATTGCATTCAGTACAAAGTTGACTTTCTCCTTTTGAATAATTGAAACTATGCTTCACATAGTCTTCCTCTTCGGATGAAATTAAACAGTATGTATGCATATAACATGTGTATTCATTTATGTGTGTATGTACAGTATGCGTGTACAGTATGTATGTTTGCACTTGTGGGTGTATGTGTTTTTTATGTATGTATGCTGAACGTAGTCAGTACTAAAAGACATTGATAAGTTTACATAATATGTATGTATGTATATTAGATCCTCGTGCAAGCAGGAACTGGCGAAGAAGCCTCATTGGCTTATCAAAGCCGCAAGCTGACCGAAGTCAGTCTCTTACATTCATATTTAACGTCCATGATTATGAATTGTTAATTGTCAACAACTTTGTAACTGGACGACATACATTAATCTGGGAGTGACTGGAACAGGGGACGTTATGATTGAAAGGCACCGGTTATCTCAAATAATAACTGCTACTGTTCAGTGCATGCATATGTATGGCCTGTGTACATATATACATACAGTAGATGAGAGTATGAACACATACATGTGTACTTTATTGATGTGATTCTATAGCAACATTTAAGTCATTTTATGTTGTGTTGACATGTTATGATATATATGTGTTATGTGGTCATTATGTTAATATCATGACATAATATATTATCTGTGTTTAGTACTAGACCAATAAAAGTAAGGATTCTAAGGAAGCCTTGTATTCTCATAAATTTAGCATAAAGTTCCAGAAAAAAGTAGCCTCAGGAATGATTAGTCTAGTGTGACATCTGGAGCAAACTACAATATGCAATATAAAAGCCAAATTATATGCCATGCATGATTCATACATCAGGTCATATACTCTAAACCTTATTGTCTCAGTATTGTGTAAAGATAAAAGACTTACAATTGCATAATTTATACCTCAAAATACCATTCGTGATGCAGACACTACTGTGTATCCTTCCTAATTGGACAAGACTGGTTATGACCAGATTTTCCTCAGAAGCATACAGTATATACTTACACCAGAAGATATGTACATTTATCGTGCCTTTGCTAGCATGTGCCTTGATAATTTACAAGCGAAGTCCGGGATTGCCTGCAGTAACAACAATGAGGTGAGAATTTAACCATAGCAGCATTTTTATTGGTGGATCATTAATAGAACTTCACATTGGTTGGCAGTCTGGATAAATAAATTTTCATCCTATTTGACTTTTATTTTACAAATATTGAAAGACTGCTTAATACAGATGGGAAACAGTGGACTTATTTTGTATCCCCTTTTCTCCCCCCCCCCCCTCCCTTTCCCTCTAATGGACTCCTCATGGATTAACAACCCTAGTTGGTCATGAATTAGCCCCACTAAGGTACAGCTAGAGCTCATAACAAGCTTAGTCGCTGCTACTTAGACGTCACTACATCATCAAAGTTCAACTATTGTCCGCTATACCACTACCAGGAAGGAATTTATGAGAAGCTATCCATTTTAGAGCATTTTTTAAGTTTTGACTACTGTAGCGATATCTATGGATGGAGTCTGTATATAAGCTGTGCCTTCAGGGAACAAGCTGTTTGCAGATTTCTTAAATACAGTCAGAGGCTGTGTTTGAGTCAGCATGACTTTCCACTATTGGCATATTACTCACACGTTGTCATCAATCCAAGATGTTTGCCAGTCAAATGTCAAATTTTTTTTCCTTTTGATTTTTATTAACCCACGTGAAGTTGTCACTTTACATTGCTGACCTTAAAACTACATTCTTCGAGAAGAGTATTATTAAAATATTGATATTTTGGGTGGCTTGATTTTTTTTAAATAATTTTATTTTTTATTCAGTCATCCTCTCTTGATTGTCTGTATACTTGAAGGTTTATAATAGAAGTAACAGGGCCTTTAATATATTTATGAATGTTTGCTATACTTTTGATTCTTATCTGAGGTTTGATAAATCTTATTTATGATATCCATCCATCCAACAATGATCTTGTTTAAGAATATATTTACAAACTGAATCCAGTAAAGGGAACATAAATCATGCGAGTTAATTTATTTGATAATTTGTTCATGCATAAGTTACTGTTCTAGTAGGTAAACTCATAAAGTGCCCCATAAAGATGGATATGAAATTGAACCTTCTTAGTTTTTTTCACTTTGGTAGTGATCATCACTAACCTGTCTATTTTAGATCACAAAAGATTTTTTTTTAATTTTTGGAAAAATACAGTTTGATTAATAATTACAATTGCTGCTTTTGTGTTTTTTCATCAAGATTTATAGGTAGATGGGAAAATGCTTTAGTTGATTGAAGACAGGTGAGGATGGTTCTCCTGAAAATTCAAACCAGAACATTTATTTATTTGTCTTTGCACACATAGACTTAGCAAGTTAGCATAGTTTCAGTATCGTTTTAATGGCATGTTAGTAACAATTAGATATCTTAGACATACACTGTACCGCAATGCTGGTTTGTGCATAAATGTGTTACTGCTACATTTTAATACAAAGATAGGTGATTAACAGATTTATGTCATTCTTCCCTCATACATACCTGTCTCCCATACACACACCCTGAAATCTACCCTAGCCTGCAGACTAGTAACATTCTTGTACTGTCTGCTATAAACACATCTGCATCAAATGTAGCATTTGATTGGTGCATATATCATGTTTCGTTCAGTTGCTGTAAATTACTGTGGGCAAACAAACTTTCAGGGTATTGTAAAGTGATTTCAAATCAATGTTAACTAATTAAATTTACTCAATTATTCTGCTTGGAGCTATATCTCTGATACATCATGGATAGCAAGAACAGTGCAAATATCATGTACATGTGATTAATTTATTAATTTATAATATACCCTTAATATGTATGAAATGACGTTTGTCTTGTGGATGCATGCACTTATATAGAAAAAGTCGCTCTTAGCAGATAGCGAGAATGTTAAATCATTTGAAATGTCACAGAAAGTGATAATATATTTAAAAAGTTCATTTCCAGTTCTAAAGGCTAATAGAAACCATCTTCATTAATCCCACCCCCCCCCCTCCCTAATCTACTGTACCCATTGAACCACTTCTGTGTTACTGCTTACACCCTCTTTACCATTCTGAAGCACCTGCACCTGTTTCGTTGTGTGAATTTTCATCCTCTCGAATCCGTTTGCTTTCATTTTGCGGTGACGTAAGTTTTGAGGTGACTATAGTGTGGAAGATTATATACCGTATGGAGACTTCATTATTGTGTATTATTCCAATCCCCCAGGTTAAGTAACATAATTAGCTAGATTATTGTATAAAATCGTTCACAGTAGCTTAGTATCTTGTAGGCAATGTTGCACATTTGATTTGATGTTTTTTACGTGTAAAAGTAAGAGGGCCTGAGGTTTCGATCCTAGCAGGATCTTCTTCAGAGGCTGAATGGCAAGTTACAGTAACAGAAGGGACAGATACACACACAGAATACAGACAGTTTAATGAGCAGGGTGAACACAAAAGAGATGTTTTTACATTAGTTACCATGTAAACAGGAGGGGCTGAGGGGGCTGCAGCTGAGGGGGCTGCAGCCAGTTTTGCATCTAGGACAATCTTTCGCACTGATGCAGTTTCACACTATAGACACTGCAGGTCTTCCAGAGGTAAGACCTGATGTTGGGTATTGATTCTTCCAATTAAGCTCTGCAGGTATTTGCAGCTGTTTCAGCTTTTCCTTTTGACACAATGCCTTAATGTTTTATTATATAATTGTGTCAGTAATATTGACTTTGCTCCTCTCTTACCTGTCTCCCACTCTACATCTGCACTTTCCCATCTACCTAACTACACACTGGAAACGTTTTAGCACTGCGCCCTCGCTCCCCGGGCACCGCCCACTTACACCTCCTTCCGAATCTACCACATAGGAAGAAAACACCACATTTACTTCGCTCCTCGCTTACCTGTCTCCTCACAACCTTAGCACTTCATTCTACTGTGCCTATAAAGTCTTGGTAAAATAATAACACTGTGCGCCCTCTATGACCGGGCCCCCCCCGGTCACTCCTCCTTTTTCATTCTACCATTAAAGTGTCTACACGCAAAAATTCTTGTGGAAGTTTCCCTTGAATTTTGTCTTGGATTTCTTTATACGATCGTTGGAATTTCCTTTCATTCGGATTCTGTGGAGTTTTGCAGTCTTTTCCAGACCGATAAGTATCCTTTTTGTTGAAAGGGAGGGTTTTGGGGACTGTTTTCTCAGTGCGTTTCCGCCTTCGGGCGTTTTTTGTGCGGGGGTAGCAGTTCCGCGAACTGCTTAGGTTCCCGCCATTTTCCTCCCCCACGCTATAGGCGTGTTGTTTTCATGTTTTTCCATGTTCGTAGCATGTTGTTTTTCGTGTATTTTCATGTTCATAGCATGTTTACTCGTTATTATTTTCCTCTTCTATATATATTGCTCTCTCACGTTCTTTTCAGCTTGTATTGATTGTTGTTAGGCCACTTCGTAGCGTTTGTATTTACCGTTGCTAGGTTACGCTACGTTCCACCTATTCTCTGTTAGCATGTTCCTCCCCCAGATTATCTCCCGTTCTCTTGTTAGCTTCATTGGCTTTCATTTTTAAGCTCTAAGAATTATACCTCCTTGACTCAAGAGTTTACAGCATGTCTCGTAACCAGCTGAAGTGTGTCAGCTGCTCGATGTTTCGGCCAGGCAGAGCCTGGGACGAGCACGACCTATGCCCCAAGTGCAGATCCTGCACCAGACGGGACCCCTGCCTGGTCTGTATAAAATTCTCGCCGACCCAGTGGCAGGAGATTGATCAGTGGCTCAAGAGTCTGCGAACCAAGCTGCAGGGCAAGCTAGACTTGATCCCGAACGACATCGGGGCAGAGGATATAGGAGGGACGGGAGAGAGAGAGGAAGAGGGTGAGGTAGAGAGAGAGGTGGAGGAGAGTGGCCAGGAGAGGGCCGAAGGAGAGAGAGAGGAGAGAGAGAAAGAGAAAGAGAAAGAGAGAGTACCCCTAACGGTCCCGGCGACGTCCGGCGTAGTTACGACCAAAGGGAAGGGCAGGAGCAAAGGGAAGGCTCCTGCCAAGAAAAGACCTCTCAAGAAGAGGCACTGCTCGGCCGGGCTAGAGGTTACGCCTCAGTGTGGACCGCAGCAAGATAGACCCACGGAGCGCGGGCCGCCGGCCACAGAGAGCTCGGGTCCGAAAGAGAGTGCGATCGAAGGGTCAGTGAGACGGAGCCGGTCCCATAGCAGGGAGCCGGAGAGGGAGCCGGAAAGACGGGTCCCTACTGAGACCCCGACCCGGGAAAGCAGGGGGAGAGAGACCTCCCGCAGACCTAGAAGAGATAGATCCGGAACGCACTCAAGATCCCCGAGACGGAAGGAGAGGAGAAGACACTCCCCGACCTCCGACGAGTCTTCAGAGTCGTCTGACGACGGCTACAGGAGAGCGAAGAGGAGGCGCCGGTCCCGGAGACGGCGACAGGAGGAGGAGCCAGCATGGCTGGCTCAACTTACCGGCCTACTACGCCCCCTGATAGAGCAGAGAGTAACCACGGTGACCGACAAGGCACCAGGCTCCACAGGCTCCGGCCCTACTACGGCCCCACATCCGGTCTCGGATCCAGACGCCCTGGACTGCAGAGCGTCGGTAAATCTATCCGGCTTGGAGGACGAGGGGGATCTTATGGATCCCACAGAACCCCTCGACTACGATCCTATGGAAGATAGCTTTAGTCGAAGCTACGAACCAGAGGAGGCTCCCATAACAGGAGGAGCGCTCCCCCAAGAGTTAATGGCACGGGCGGCCGACATCTTCAGACGGCACCTGGGGTTCGAGGAACCTGAGACCCAGCCACAGAAGGCAGGCCGGGTGTCCAAACTCACGGCAACCGGCGAGATGTCATCGAAGCCAAAGACCACCATGCCCGTTGACGCAACATGTTATGATAGATTCGAGGCCATAGCCGATAAGAACAGGTGGACTGCCTTCCCAGCCAGGGCAGACAGGGCAGTCAGGGTACCAGACGAGGCCTGGAGGGCGCTATTCAAATGCCCAACCATCCCCCAGGAGGCCAAAGAAAGGCTGAAGGCCGAACATGGGGCCTCATCTTCCCAAACCTTTAAGACTCCTGACCAGAGAAAGCTGGAAGAACTTCTAGTTGAGGTGGACACAGCGGCCCGCTCAGGCATGAAGTTCGCCTCAGTCCTAATGCTGTCGGCCGAGGTCCTTATGCGGCACCACCAGCAACTCCCTGAGGACGACAGCCAGGTGTCCAGGGATGAAGCGGGCCAGCTCCTCCTACTGCTAGGACCCCTCGTAAGGCTCGCATACGACCAGTTTGCAAGAGTCGCTACACGTTCCGTAAAAGCCCGCAGGGAGAACGTCGTCTCCGCCATCCGCTGGCCATCAACCGAGGCAAGGAACAGAATGCTAGCTCTGCCAGTGCTCGGTGAGGACCTCTTCGGAGGCAACTTCCAGAAAAAACTACAGGAAGAGGTGGCCCGGAGAGAGACCCTGGCTAAATCGGAGTTTAGACCCTCGGCTACACAAAGACCGAGACCCTTCCGACCGAGGGAGAACAAGCCAACCAGGGGAGCGAGAGCAGCACCCGCCAGACCACTGAGCAGAGGAGCTCTCAGAGGAAGAAGCAGGGGAACGGCATACCGCCCGACCCGCTCCTGGACACCGAGAGGAGGCAGAGGCACAGCGCCTCCCAGACGGGACAACGACCGCTCCTCCACTCGACCGTCGTTCGCCTCCCAGCCCTAGGGGTGCCCACCTCACCGCGGCCATTCCGCAGGTGGGGGGGAGACTGACAAACTTTACCCAGCAATGGGAATTCATTGGCGGGGACAAGTGGGTGTTGGACACAGTCGAACACGGATATCGAATAGAATTCTCCTCCAGCCCACCCTTCGGGGGCGGAGGAAGACAGACACCCACACCCACAGACCCCGTCAAACGCCTAATTCTAGAAGGGGAAATTCTGGCCCTGCTGGCCAAGCAGGCAATTGTGGAGGTACCGGGAGGGACGGGACCACTCTTCCGGTCCTATTTCTTTCTGACCAAAAAACGGGACGACACCTGGCGTCCCATCTTAAATCTAAAACCCCTCAACACAAAATTTATCAGGCCAAAACACTTCCGTATGGAAACCCTAAATATAATATTACCCCTACTCAGAAAGGGCATGTGGGCGGCGACCGTAGACTTACGGGACGCTTACCTACACATCCTAGTGCACAAGGATCACCGACGGTTTCTAACGTTCCGGTATGCAGAACAGGATTACCAGTTCAGGGCGCTCCCGTTCGGCCTGTCCACGGCCCCCAGAGTCTTCACGAGAATAGCGGGAGCGGTAGTCTCCTACCTCAGAAGGAGAGGGGTCACCCTGTACGTGTACCTCGACGACTGGTTGGTGGTAGGGAGCTCTCAGTCAGAGGCCGCCGACAACGTACACAAAACGCTCCATACCCTCCGAGAGCTGGGCTGGATCGTGAACGAGAAGAAGTCTCGACTATCTCCAACTCAGACGACCCAGTTCCTTGGAGCGATACTAGACTTCTCCGCCGGGGTAGCCCGACCCTCGGAAGAAAGGATCACTGCGGTCAGGACGACCACGCAACAGATCTTGTCACACCAAGAGTCACCCAAAATGATGTGGCTCCGAGCCCTGGGACTCATGGCCAGTCTGGTCGATGTAGTCCGACTGTGCAGGTTACACATGCGACCCCTACAGCTTCACCTCCTGAAGTCCGCAGACCCCACAGATCCGGACATGACAACACCAATCCACAGGTCGGAGGAAACCACTCAACACCTCCGATGGTGGCTCGACCCAGACAATTGGAGTCAAGGGGTACCTTTCACAATAGAGCTACCAATGACATCTGTAACGACAGACGCTTCACTCACCGGATGGGGGGCTCATTGGAGCAACCGCACAGCCTGGGGAACGTGGTCCCCAACAGAAAGATCATTCCACATCAATATCCTGGAGATGATCGCAGTCAAGAGAGCTCTGGAAACCTTCAACGAGCACATACAGGGTACAATAACCACGGTCTTCACGGACAACACCACAGTGGTGGCTTACATCAACCGGCAGGGGGGCACCCACTCAGAGAAGCTCTGCCGGCTAGCATGGGAGGTGATAACAGCAGCCGAGGATTCGGGCACGATCCTACGAGCTTCCCACATTGCGGGCAAGCTCAACGTGATGGCAGACGCCTTGTCCAGGGGGCATTTAGACCCCAACGAATGGACGCTGGAACAAGAAACTTGCAACAGAATCTTCGCGATCTTCGGAAAGCCGATGATAGACCTGTTCGCAACATACACAAACAGCAAGCTCCAGACCTTTTGTTCCAGACGGTTCCACCCCCAGGCCTACCACACGGATGCGATGTCCCTCCCATGGGACCACTTAGAGGCCTACGTCTTCCCACCGCTTTGCATGGTCGGGCAGGTTCTCAGAAAGATCCGGAACTCCAAGGGCAGGTTTATTCTAATAGCCCCGTTCTGGCCTCGCAGACCCTGGTTCGCAGAGATTCCCCAACTCCTCATGGACGTCCCAGCGAGCCTACCAGACAAGCCCCACCTACTGTCCCAGAGACAGGGAACACTCTCCCACCCGGACATCAAGGGGTTGCAGTTAGTTGCCTGGAAACTGTCCGGTCTTCCCTACGACAGAGAGGTTTTTCAGAGGCAGCTGCCGCGATGGCAGCCGACGCTAGAAGGGGAACGACCGCAAAGACTTACGATTCCCGCCTGCGGAAGTTCGAACAGTGGTGCCGGCCTAGACAGATACTGCTTACTAAGATCTCTATAGCACAGACTGCCGAGTTCCTACTCTCACTCTTCAGAGAAGGCAAACAAGTCTCTACAATCAAAAATTACAGGTCGGCCATCGCTGCCATCCACCAGGGTTTTCCAGACGGCTCCACTCTGGGCAATAACCTAGACATTGCCCAGCTCATCAAAGGCATGGCTAATCGCCGTCCACGAGTCAGACGGTTAGCCCCCTCCTGGGGGCTCTCAGCAGTACTGCATGCCCTGGCAGGGCCTCCATACGAGCCAATGGCAAACGCTTCCCTAGCTGCCCTCACAAAGAAGACACTCTTTCTTATTGCGGTAGCGTCAGCAAGAAGAAGGAGCTGCCTACATGCCCTAACGACCAAACCGAACCACATCAGATTCGAGGGCCATGGGGTGAGGATGGTTCCAGACCCGGCCTTCATTGCCAAGAACCAGGCCCTGACCTTCTTGCCGGGAGACATCTTCATCCCGGAGATTAAAACCCTGTCATCAGTGGCCGAGGACAAACGATGGTGCCCAGTCAGGGCTTTGAAGTGGTATTTAAGCAGGACAGAGAAGTTAAGACAAACAACTTCCCTCTTTATCCTGCCACGACCACCCTACACATCGGCCTCCAAGGATACCCTGTCCAGATGGCTAGTGGAGACAATACGCCCGTTCACAACGGGGGCTGCCCGGCCAAGAGCCCACGACATCAGAGGGATCTCAGCCTCCACAGCCCTCTTTGCCGGTATCCCGATAGAGGACATCCTCAAGGCGGCAGCGTGGAAAACACCAACTACGTTCGTCGCCTGCTATCTAACTGACACACTACACGCCGAGGCGGCATTTGGTAGCGCGGTGATGCGAGGTCCAGCGGGTAATAGGTCCCACCCCTCGGGCCTCCCACCATCGGGCAGTGCCACTCGGTGCTAAGGTTGTGAGGAGACAGGTAAGCGAGGAGCGAAGTAAATATTCCAAAACTTACTGGTTTGGATATTTACGAGTGACGAGCTTACCTGTCTCCATTCCCGCCTCCCTCCCCCGAGGAAGGTGGGACACAGCCGGACGGGGGAGCGGTCGTTCGACTTGACTCACGACTCCAGGCACCACACCAGATAGACAGAGCCAACTACGACTAGAGAGTCTCCGGCCAGGTCTATCGGTGAGTGTAACTTTATGTTTTTCGTATGCGTTTATATTACATGTTCTACTCCGTATACGCTCTCACCTAAGTTGTTTTTGCGGTTAACAGGTGTCGGGTCTTACAAATTAGGCTCCTTGTTAGGATAAGGGGTAGTTACGCCTGCAGGGTCCAGGAGAGTGTTCCCCCTGCTCCGCTGCGCCGGAGAGGGTTACACTCCCCCCTGCTAGGAAGGCGTCAGTGACTTTTTGTTAGGGGCTCACCTAAGGGAGTTTTCTCGACAGGAGTTGTTGGGGCTGGCTAGAGGGTCCTAGCCACCCCCTATCTTCGTAACCGTGAGGCCACTTTTTAGGAATGGTCTCATGAGAAAGGAGGAGTGACCGGGGGGGGCCCGGTCATAGAGGGCGCACAGTGTTATTATTTTACCAAGACTTTATAGGCACAGTAGAATGAAGTGCTAAGGTTGTGAGGAGACAGGTAAGCTCGTCACTCGTAAATATCCAAACCAGTAAGTTTTGGAATGTTTTTGCTAGCAATCCTTTCGTAGCAAATTTCATACGCAAAGTTACGATGTTATTGTCTTCCACCACATACATAACTTAAGCAGTCCAATTCTATTCTCTTGTTATGTACTATATGTGTGTATCCTACAGTGTGTAATCACATAGTAACCTTAGTGTTATATTGCACGTCCATCCACTGTAGATGACTTCAAATTAAAAAATTGAAATTTAATCTTTGCAAGTTAAATCAACTCACAGCTGATTGTGCATCTCAATTTCATATGGAGGTCTTGTAGTGGAGGTCACATGATGTATCAACAAACAAAGAATTTGTTTAATTTTGACACACTATTTTATAACATTACCATAACATTATTTTGTATGTTCTGTAAATTACATGTAAAGATTAGTTTTCACACAATGAGTTTCCTTAATTATATTTACTCTTGCACTGTTTTTTAAATATTTGATGTTAGCATTGCATGTAAATATTTCAATGTATCTAGATAAATATTGTATTAATTAGGTCAAAATATTATTCTGTTGCTTATATAAATTCATTCTGCTGGCTAGGTATATATATATTCTCAGCATATATGTTTACTAAAAGTATCACACTTATTCCAGAGCCTTGCATATAATGCTGTCAACCATGCATGAAATTGAATTCTTCATAAGATCCGCCTCCATGCCAATAACACTAATCACCCAAGCAAATAATAAGGCCATCTACAGCTAGCGATTCATTTCACCTGTCTAATCACCCGTTCTCATAAATAACTAGGTCACCTACAGATGTTTCATTAATAATGTGAAAATTTACACCAGGCTTATAGATACCATACAGTGGATACCGTATGACAACAATGTTTGCTCCGAACTGAAAGTCAAACAATATATTATCCCAACTCGAAAGTGAGTTACGAATCCTCCCATGCATTGATCGCGCCAATTGCCTACCCTCCAAATGTGTATCAAAAACAGTTACTAGTATAAATAAATGATTTAAAGTCTAATACAAAAGTACATTTGAACAGCTGACCTTCTTTTCCATAAATTTTTAATAATGATATTTCTGAACATACAATGGGTGATGTAGAATCAATAAATCATGTACGGTAACTGTACAGATGTTCCAATTTCAGGCAGAAAAGGTTAATATATTAGTTTGTACTACCACACATCATACTGTTATAGCTCTGTTATATTCAGTGAATGTTACTGTAACTTGATACTTATTAAATGGCATGCAGTTCTAGAAATAGAGTAGTCTTGGCCAAGTCGTTTGAAATACTCTTTTTCTCACATGCAAACTGTACATGCCTCAGTGTCCGTTTGTCCCTACCACGAATGTGCTTGCCCACTGTATTTTGCAAGCCTGAGGATCTGTCCGATACAAATGTTGGACATTTCTCCAAAGAGGGGCGTGACCTTATGCAAACCACAAAATCTTTATTCATATTATTGTTATGAAATTGCTTGTCATGTGAGATCATGTTTCTTCCTCAGCAATTAGCGACCGTCTCGCAGTGTACAAACCAATCTAAGGCCAAGTGATTGTTCATTGTGGTTGGCAGGGCTTGAATTAACAATTTGGGGGAAGTGGACCCAATTGGCAAACCTTATTGGCTTCTTCGCTTTTCCAAAGCTAATCTGTCAAAATCAAAGGAAAAGATAAGATAGCTTGGAAGACATGTGCAAGACCCTAGTATCAATCTAAAGCGTTGCTGGCGTTCTCTGGGCAGTACAGCAAATAGATACGGGAAAATAGCTTTGTGAAAAAGAAAGGTACACTAGGCTGTACATACTACTGTAGGGTCTTTACAAGACTAGAAATAGAGTGATATGTTATTTCCTTGCTGGATCAGAACAAGACCTTGGTGGATAATTCTGCTAGTTTATCATGTCTAAATCCCCTTTTGTTGCATGTGTTCATGTGAGTAGTTCAGGATTATGTAGCAGATAAGCAATACTTTGTATAAACAAACAGAATCAATAAGATGAGTCATTGAAGTGGAGAGATAATTGTACAGTACATTTTTCTCTTTACCTCCCAGCCCTACACATGTTAATACATTCATTACACCCATGGTGTAATACAGCTGAACACCTACAATGGATTCGGTTGTATAATCATGCCCTTTGGACCTGTCATGCTCATCTTCTACATATTCCCTATGATATAGTAGCACTAGTTTCCCATTGATTGCTTTTGTACTCAATAGCAGTAATTGCAATTGAGAATTGTTAAGGTTAACTCTCTTTTAAATTTAATCAAAGTTGCCCTTTTAAGTTAAACGTTGATTCCATGACAGGACTGTGGCTGGCCAGGGGAGAGGGGGTGGGGGAGGGGGGCATAGGGAATTGGGGGAAAAAATGACCATACATCATCTTCCTCATTTTTAAGTTTTTGATCCGACGTATATTTTGACTTTCCAGCATAAACTCCGAAAGTCATGATATTTCGTTCCATTTCAAATCAATTTTTGAAGACTCCAGAAGCTTTGTAATAAGTTATTCTCCTTGTCCTTACAGCTCTATGGTTACACCTTGTGCAATGTTTCATCCATTGATTCTGAAATATTCTCCCAAGTTTGATTGATGACTCTGTTGGAAAGTGATAATATCTCATAAGCTGTCATATTCATCATTTTGTATAAAACAATTCCACCATGTCAAAATTTGTACAAGAGTGTATCAGGTAGGCTGGGTCGTTCATCTGTTTTTCTCTCTTCCCAACGTGCGAGGATGAAATGTCGGCTTGAGACATCAATACTTGAGACATGGATACCCGAGACATCTTGCGTCAGCATTCGGTGGTCGTAAAGTTGACAAAATTCATCACACGCAGATTACTCGTCTGATTCCCAGAGGCCAGAACTAGGAAGTCAGATTTTAGTTGGATGGCTGGTTTGTAACTCATTCAAGCGCATTAAAATATATTCAGAAGGTATGGTCGCTGTACTTCTGCAAAGCTCTCTGCTTTCACATCTCGGTTTGGTTTGTATCTGTGGATACTTGTCAGACATTTCAGTGGACATCATGTGGAACCTTTGGAAATTTTGCCAATGTTTTGCGATTTTCATGAAGGGTTGTCAATTTTAACGTAGCACACGTGCTCACCTTCTGTTTTATATGATTTAATGTACTGTACAGTACACCCTTCTTTCACTGTGTGATGCTATAAATTTATAAATTGTGAATGTCATTGGAAAAAGTATAAAAACAAAATTTGATAGAGAATTTCTTTTAGAGCAACTGCTGCAATTGATAGACTAATTTGCTCCTGAAAATGGATTAATGAACCCATTCATGATCATCATCTCTATGTATTTATGCGTTATTTGATTTATGCACATTTTTAAGGGAGGCAAAAGAAACCTTCTATCATTATTAGTCTATGTGATAGAGATCAACGTCACGAACAACTCCCCAAACTGTTAAGAAAACATCTTACTCCAGTTGGTAGATATCGCAAATAAACTGTTTTTTTCCCACACAAGGCTGAAGACTTTGATCAAGTCTAAATATGATATTATTGAGCCACATTTACCTCAATTATTTATGTTTTTCTTTAAAAGAGCCTCTGTAGAAGATCCGGCTAGGATCGAAACGTCAGGCCAACTTACTGTTACACATTCTGTTACACAGGCTCTCTGGTAGATAAGCAGTTTGCTAACAGTTTAATTTTTTTAAATTTTTTTATATTTATTCCAATGTTCATTTTCCATGATGTTGGTAGATTTTGCAAATAGTGAATCTAAACTATTGAACCTCTAAACATGACCTAATGATGGGCAGGGCTTACAGCGTCAACGATTTTAACATTTTACTTGGAAATGTAAGAAGGATGACATAGGGAAAGTTAAAGGTCTTAGATCCCAGCGGCATTATGACATTACAAATTTGGAAAACTGACAACTCCCAGACAAGACTTTTGAACTAGGATATCTACCAAGCAAAGCCAGATTTTTGGGAGATCTGTTTTGGGAGAGTTGTTATTCACAAAGATGACTTATTTGGTTATATCAGCTAAAGATGATGGTTGTGTTTGGGTTCCCTTTCATGAAATTTCAAATGTCTAAAAACTTGTCTGACTTAATTTGTTACTTAGACAACAGTTACTTAGTTACTAAGACAACAGTTAGTTAGAATACCAAATCATTTCATATGACAGTGGATGTTATGGAAACTTGTCCTAGATACTGAAATGATGGAATATGATGTGAACCATGTGACCTCGGAATAACTTTGTAGAAAATTTGGATTAATATTTGTGTGGCAAAGAGCCAAACGTCATGGTGCACGTACTGTTGCCTAGGTGTTTTGTTACATGATGTTAAATTATTCAGACAGACTGGTATACACTGGTATATATGGTTTCATTTTGCTGCTAGCATAGTTTCAAGATAGAGAGACCTTTCACACTATTTACTATAAAGGCCTTTGCGACAAGTTAATTGAATCCCACATGAACTTGCGTTTCTGCCAGAATCTTACATGTTGACTTTTTACTGTATCTAGAAGTTTTCCTGCAAATACGGTGACGTTAGAGAAATTTATGGCAAGAGGTCAATAGGTCAATCACTACAGGACCAGATCTAGCTAATAATATTGAATAATTTACTTCACTCTTCTCTTACCTGTTTCCAAACTACATTTGCACTTTCTCATATATATACCATATTTTAAGCTACATGACTTGGAAACAGGTTAAGAACTGCGCCCTCTATTCCTTTCACTGGGACACCGTCTACTTGCTCCTCCATCTGGAACTACCATTCAAAAGTTGAGCTACGGGATTTTTTACGAGATTTTTTCCTGAACGTTTATAAGCTGTGTACCTACCTTACCGTCCCCACTCTACCTATATACACCCTGGAATATCCATGCAGTATTTCATTGCGAAACACTATGCAAAATGGTCAACTTGCTCATACATACCAGTGTGAAGATTTGTAGTAATATTGTATACACAGTAACAGTACTATACCAGTGTGCACTCTTGGCTCATGTGCACCATACACATATTAATTACAATTTCCATCTTCAGATATACTGTTAGAACAGTTGAACTGCAAGATTAAACATGACAGAATTCAGAGTTAATGTCTGGAGGTGGTAACCTGTAACATGTAGATAATTATCTTTACTTAATCCATTCAGTTTATTTTCTCATGTGGTATAGGTTGCAGGGCTATATGTGCAAGTACTGTACATATACGTAGTATAGCATTGTAATTTCACTGTGATGTCGTTTTTGTGGCTCAGCTGTCTCTCTGACTTATCGTATTGATGGAAATGTCTGATTTCTTCAGGCAAAAGGAAATGGTCATAACTATTGCAATAAATAGTAAATATGGTCATTTAGTTTAATTTCAACGAAGGAGCTGGAAGCAATGAAAACCTGTCGTCAGTCCGTCTGTAAATTTACTTGAGGTTATATCAAACTGGAAACAACAACTGTTCTAAACGGTAACCATGGTGACATTCAGAGGGTTGCAATTATTGGCTTTAAATAGTAACAAGGGAGCAACAGTAAAGTTTCAGTTAATTACAGTTGAGGAGTGATGAATGGGACCATTATCTCAATAGAAGGGGGAAAAATTTAATGTTGAAACTTCAAGAAAAGAGCATAAACCCCTATCCTAAGAGTATTTTCAGTTATAATTGGTCATGTAAAAAATCCTCTTGTAATCGTTGGTAGTAATTAGCTAAGGGCAGTAACATAACCATACAGGTCAAATCTAGCCAGTAGTTGATTTTGTCAAGCAGTGAACCCTGTCACTGTTTATAATAGTGGATTAAAAACTAATATGCGCAATGAAAATGATCTTGTGTTAGTTTCATTGTTATATTTTTCAAACCTCTTACTGTTCTGAGATTAAAAATATTTCATAATTATTAGTTACGCAGGATGATCTGTGTAGTCATCGCTATGCAGATGCTAAAATATTCAACATTGTGGAAATTAGGCCGAGATTTTGCAACTATTAATTACACAGCGTGAAAAATGGCTTCTGCGATTATGAGTATATAATCTAGTTTCACTGATTGCCATGCGTTACAGACATCAAGATGCTATGATGTTCCAGGTGACACTTTTGATGGAATAAATGATTAAATTTTGCATATTTTTCATGTAATTGTAATCAATGCATCAGAGTAGTTAAACCTCGATTAAATTTTCTGTTTGAGTAGAGTCCTTAACGTTTTGGTTCTTATGTCACTTTTAATGTTTTATCCAGCCCATATGTCTAAATTTTGGAAATTGTAGTCCCCTTCACCACCTTCTCTTCATCCCTCCTTTCCTTTCGTCTCCATTTCCTCCCCCTCCCTCCCACTACCCCCCCTCCCTCCTACCACCCCCTCCACTGACTCTATCTCTCCACAATCCCGGTGGACTTTGATTCGGTATAATATTAGGAATCAAATCTTCTGTACATTGTAGTTATTGGAATGTAAAATTCAATAATCTTATAATCTAGATTCTTGATGATGCAGATGTAGTGTAGACTATATATACAGTTCCTCCATCACCATTAAGATTACTAATACAGACATCTGTCTCTATCCCCACACGCATTAATATGTAAACAGTTTATCTGTATTAAAGCAGTGCACAAAGTGGCAAGCAAATATTTGTGCCAGGGTTATACAGCTTAAAATGAAAATGTCAAGCATTAGTTTCTGACGTTAAACAAGGTTAATGGGTTTCAGTAATAACTGAACTGGTTTAATGCAATAGGTATATTTTTTCTCAGTAGACATTCATCGGTAAACCAAGGGCTTAAAAAAAAAATTGTTTTTAAATAATTTTTAATCCTGGACCAGTTTTCAAATGAAAAGTTTGATGTCATCGCACAAGCAAAGTGGACTGGACTGTGTTAGATATAGTTTACATATCTGTCTTAGGAACTATTCTGAAGATTTGGGTTGTACAGTGGATGGTTAATGGTTTGACCATGCATGCAAGGAAGGTATAAGACTGCCATGGTTTGACATCCTGAGAGTGTTTTAAATTCAACGTACCAATTTGCTTGTCAGAATGTTGTCATACTTTACAAGTCTGTGAATCCTAAGCTGTATTGATGATCCATTTTTCCCTCCCTTTCACAATTTAATTTCACAGCTTCATTTTTTTTCTTTGTTTTTTTTTTGTGGGGGTGGGGGACGGGGTTTGTTTGCCCAGGGGTTTGTTTTCCATCAACTGATTTCTGATTTTCAAGCATCAATGGAAGGCGTAAAAGTGAAGTGAATTATTTTGCTTAAACTTATTGCATTGACAGATAAAAATCTTGGTAACACACCTTAAATTGATTATTGACGTCAAAGGAATGGTGGTTTGTTTACATTACAAATAAACTCAGTTGACGATCGCTGCGATTTTATCACTGTTCGTGCTAGTTCATAATTTACCTCATTTATCTCTGAACGGTCTCCTATAAATATGTACTTTCTACTTTCTAGTTTGTAATAAGTGGTAACATTTTGGCACTGCACCTGACCCCCCTCATTCTGAATCATCCTTTTCTGTTGTTCTTTTCTTTTGTTTTCTTGCCTGCATGAATTTAGACAATTGATGTACTAGTTTGACCATTCTAATCTATAAACAGACACTCCTAATTTTAACCAATCTATAGAATTTTGCCAAGTAATATTTAGTAAATAAAAAATATAGTAGGAAATAAGCAATGTAGAAGGAGCAAAAGAATTGGATGTATTTACTTCCCTCCTTGCTTATCTGTCTCCTCACAACCTTAGCACTCTTGTCCTACCATGCCTAGAATGAACTGGTATCCAAAGGTTTATGCAGTCTTATATATGCTGAATATACTTAGCTTATAATTAGTAAATCAGTGGGAAGCTAGAGAAACACCTTCCACTTTCCTCTTCCCCCTCTCTCCACCCCCCTCTCTCCTTCCTCCTCTCTCCTTCCCCCTCTCTCCATCCCCCTCACCCCCTAGGCTATTAATGATCAGGTAATGCAATGCCTAATGTAGTAAATGTCAGACTAGCTGATAAATAAATGTTCTCATTTCAAGAACCACAAAATAATCTCATAACTAAAGGAAATGATCTCTTTTCTATCCAATTCCTTTCCCCTTGCATACCATTAACGGAAGAGCTTTATATTTTACCTGTTATTCTGATGTCGTCAGAATTCTTAGCGTCATTATAAACAGGATTTGAGGGGGCTGTAAGCGCAAAGGTGCTTCAGTCATCTCCTAGCTATGATTTTTCCTTCAATTTCAGTGTCAGACTAGTTACGAATAAATTGTCTTTAATAGCTGCTCAGGCCTCATTCCGTAGGATCGTACCCTCTGCTCTCCTGTTTCTCTCGACATATTAATTTAGAGAATCATCTAAAGTGAGCACCTCATTCAATTCCCTCCGTGTATGTGATGTTTTTACACATGGTAAATGGAAGTCACATAATATGACGAAACAGAGCTTTACCTCTACCTCAGAGCAATTTGTATGTGGGACACACTTAAACGACTTAGCATCATGAATCCGTCGGCTGTTGACTTTCCGTGAATCCTACGGCGAACCGGAAATTAAATCACTGACATGTAGGACTCTCTCCTGTTGCCTTGAATTAATGAGTCATGATTCTGCATAATGTTCGCAAAATGGAGATCTCTCTCTGTAAATTTTTGACACAGGTACCTGTGAAATGTTAAAGATGTCATTTTAATAGGAATATTATGACTCGATCTTAAAGAAAAATGTTGAACGTTAATCATTTCAAATTCTTTGATGAATTGAAAATTATGGAATCCTGCTCTATTTAAGGTTTTGACCCGGCCTAGATGCTACCACAGAACTCGACCCCCACAGGGTTTGACCTTGAATCAAATTCAAGGACGTTTCAGCGATTTTGGAATATTGTCAAAATCTCACAATTTCAGCTTTTGACCTATGAAGGAGACCAAATTAATCAGAGAAATGTAGGGAGAAGTTGATTACTATAATTTTATGACAGGTGACACAAGTTTTGTTAAAAGCATGGTTAAATAGTCAATTTTGTCAGAAAATTAGAGTAAAATACAAATTTTGCAACATTTCTATACATTTATTACACTCATCTTGTCAATTGTATTTTTCGTTGTTCTTTTCACAGTTCTTCCTTTTCAGCAAAATTCTTTAAAGGTCATCTCACTTTTAGTCATTTGCCATAGTGAATGCTTTATCAAATCTGGATTCTCATCTAGCCAATTCATATGAGGATAAAATAATTTGCAGTTGCAGTTAGCATTGTAAACCAGATATTAAATATTACTAATGAAATTTGGTCAAATTTTTAATGGCTTTCATGTTTTTTAATTTTTGTTTATTTCTTACAGGATAAACTCATCGGACAGCAGAAGCAGTCCTACTTTATTTCTGGCGGATGCACGTCGTTGGTGGCCGTCTTCCTCTTTGATAAACTTTACATTGCCAATGCTGGGGATTCCCGGTTAGTATAAATTTACTTCGTTCCCCACTTACCTGTCTCCCCACAACCTATGCGCCGCATTCTACCGTGTCTAGAATACCCTGGTAATCTTTTAACACTGTACACCCTCACTGGCCCTAATGGCCTTCCTTCATTTTTCTACCCACAAAGTGTCTCACTGTGTTTTTCGGAGTTAGAAAAATTTTCGCGAAATTCGCCTGGATTACCTTGGATTTATACTCTAGAAGTTTCCTATCAGGACTTCTGCACTTCCAAGGATCTTTTCCAGCCTGATAAGTATCCTTTTCTTGTAGGGAAGGGTGTTTTTGGGGGCTGTTTTTAGTGTACACTCTCGCCCATGCGTTCGTTTTTTCTTACGTAACGTTTTTAGGGTAACAGGTAGTAGCTCTGCGAGACTACTTCGTTCGTTGCCTATACCGCCTTGTTTATGCGGATAGGCATATTTTTTCGTATGTACATGTTTCAGCTTTTCTTACTTTCAAAAATAAGATGTTTTGCTTGTTTCATGTACCTTCGTTACTTCTTACGCTTTTGTGTGGGTTTTCCCCTTTGTAGCGTAATTTGTAGCGTTGCCTATACCGCCTTGTTTACGCGGATAGGCATGTTTTTCCGTATGTACATGTGTTTCAGCTTTTCTTACTTAGCATAAGATGTTTTGCTATCATGTACTTCGTTAATTTTTACGCTTTCAGTGTGGGTTTTCACTTTTTGTAGCGTAGTTGTAGCCACGTTCCGATATCTCCTAACTAGTCGAGATAGTCGGCTCGTTTCGTTGTTTTTCATGTTAAGACGGGAGTATCCTTGATTTCATATATTGTTGTATATTTTCATGTTTCCTCCAGTTGTTGCTACGTGCGCTCCCTGAGTCTCATGACTTGGGGTGTACCTCGTAGCCTTGTTCCCCCCTCCGCTGGTTCGCGGTTAGGGGGTTCTCTCCCTTATATACATGTTTCGTCCTTTTTACAAGTTTTAAGATGCATATTCGTTTAGTTACGTTGCTTCCATATGTCGGAAGTGTTTCTCCTTGTAACGTATCTTGTAAGCCGCGAACTCCTATCCAATACTAGGCGGATAGGCGGTTCGATTACGTTGTTGTTGTTTCTTGTTTGAACCTTCATATATTTGTACATATTTTCATGTTTCTCCATGGGTTTCGCTACTCGTGCCCCTCATAACTGTCGGGAGTTTCACTTGGGGCGTATCTCGTAGCCTTGTTCCTCCCTTCCCGCTCTGTACGCGGATAGAGGGGTTCTCTCCCTTGTATACATGCTTGATGCTTCGTCCTTTTCCTTCATGTATTCTAGTTACATGTTCGCTTCTAAGTGTGGGAAGTTTTTCACTTTTGTAGCGTACCTTGTAAGCCGCGAGCCTCTAGCGGGGCGCGTTGTTTTTGTCACGTAACTTTACTCTCTGTTAGCATACTCCCACCCTACTTCCTCCTTATAGTCGTTCCGTTTGATACGTTAGACTATTCGCCGTTAGTCTCTCCTTAACGTGGGTTTCTCAGACATGTCTCGAAGCCGCCTTAAATGTGTGAACTGTTCCGAGACCTCTGTCTAGTCTGTTTTGTTTTCACACCAGACAGTGGCAGCACATCGACACCTGGCTAGCAGGCCGGGACAGGTTAGATCTATCACCGAACCCACAGTTCCCCTGGAGGGAATCGGAGGAGAGACAGGAGATGAAGAGGAAGTGAGAGAGTTGGTGGGAGTTGAGATGGAGAGAGGCCAGGAGAGGGCCGGAGAAGAGAGAGAGAGAGATGGAGATTTTGCCACCCAAGGTGCCGGCGTTGTCCTGATGTACCACCAAGGGCTAGGGCAAGGGCAAGGCTCAAGGCTAACCAAAAGCCCATGTGAGAGAGAGAGAGAGAGATGGAGATTTTGCCACCCAAGGTGCCGGCGTTGTCCGGATGTACCACCAAGGGCAAGGGCAAGGCTCAAGGCCAACCAAAAGCCCATGTGAGAGAGAGAGAGATGGAGATTTTGCCACCCAAGGTGCCGGCGTTGTCCGGATGTACCACCAAGGGTTAGGGCAAGGGCAAGGCTCAAGGCCAACCAAAAGCCCATGACAAAGACGGCCAGAGCGGAGAGTCCGTCCGGGTCGCAGAGAGCGGCACCCGTTGTGCGCGCAAAGAGAGGGGCTCCGGAGAGCCAGGGTCCGGCGAGACCTTAGAAGGAGCCTGGAACAGACGTTCCCCTCCGACCCAAGGAAGGCTAGGCTCAAGGCCAATAAAAAGCCCATTAGAAGTTCTGACCGGAACGGACGGAATGTCCGGGTTGAGGAGAGTGGTACCCGGCGTGGTACGCACACAGAGATACAGTACCGCTTTTAAGTAAATGAGAAAACCGCGCTCTTAATCGCGCTCTGTGCGTTTAAACCGCGCTCTATCTTTTGTTAAAACCCGCATTGAAATGCAGTTAATTGCGGGGAACTGTTTATCAGAGCGCAGATTCCGTCGGAAGGCTTCCCTAATTCTATTCATGCCAGCTAAAAGTGTGAAGTTCATTGTTACCGTCAGACGGTCAATGGCTGTAATCCTACTTAATTCCTTCCAATCCGGTAACAAAAGAATATCGATCGTCGCCGGCAGAAAGAAGACCGAGGGTTTATACTCGGCCAAGGGAAGGGATAGTGTATAAGCACGTATCTTATACTGTTTAAATTCAACGTACAATACAAATGCTCAAGTGGGAGCAAAACAGTTGGTTTGATGAGTGAAACGTTAGCAAACAGAATTCCCGCGATTGCTGCGAACAATAAAAATTGCAGATTAAGTGAAAGCCGAATTGATCATTTCTCGGGGCTAGAACAGTACAGTATAATGTTCTTGCAAGTAATACGGGCTATTCGCGCACATGTTACATTACGGAACTGAGTTGGTACTCAGTTGTATACCGCACTGAGACATTGCACGTTGTCACTGCCCTTGGAATTCTCAAAGTATACAGCTTCACGGGCACTGTTCAAGACAACACTTCAAACGTTTTTGCACGTTCTCATTTAGTATGCATCGGCCGATCCTACCTCTAAGCCTACATCAAAAGTTACGCCGTATACACCTCGCAAGAAAACCACGATAACCTTAAATGAAAAAACAATACTTTGCACTTGAAGATTTGACTTCCCTCAAAATGCAATGATAAGGTCTACCCCCAGTACTTCTTGATACATTGAGTTTCCAATTACTAGTCAAAATATTTTCTGAAAAAAAGTACGATATTTTTCACAAAAATTGATGATTAGATAAGTGCTTCCTCACAATCAACGAGCCGCCCCGAATTCGCTCCGCTTACGTAAAACTTCTATATATATTGCACGTGGAAAACCCGAGTTTTTACACACAGAATTCCCATTGACATTGGTCACGGAACATAAGTAGGTCATCGACATTCGAACTTGGCAACTTGCCCAAGTTCATTGCACCATGGGAACAACACAACAAATTGTACATGATTGTACATTTTCTAAAAAACGTACGATATTTTTCAAAAAAATTGATGGTTAGATAAGTGCTTCCTCACAATCAACGAGCCGCCCCGAATTCGTTCCGCTTACGTAAAACTTCTATATATATTGCACGTGGAAAACCCGAGTTTTTACACACAGAATTCCCATTGACATTGGTCACGGAACATAAGTAGGTCATCGACATTCGAACTTGGCAACTTGCCCAAGTTCATTGCACCATGGCAACGACACAACAAATTGTACATGATTGTACATTTTCCCGCCATCTGGACGCCAAGTTATAACTTTTGGTGTAATATGCAAATTATGAATGGTAGTGTACCGCGCGGTTAAAACTTAAACTATTGCGACACACACAAATTCTGTGTGTTGTAGAAGTAACTTTTGTTTCAAATGTAAAGTACTGTATGGTAGGCCTACTATAATTTATAAAAGACGGTTTTCCTCAGGCGATAGGGAAAAGGGATGTTTTGGTGAACTCGATCTCTTTAGTACTTGGATACTTAAAATGACCATGTACATGTAGTTTCTATTTCTCTTTAGTAAGCTCTAATCATCATTTTTATCCTTTGCGGATCTTTATTGGAATAAATTCGAAATGTATTGCTTGACGCCAGTATTTAACGGTAAGCATTTCTTAAATTGTCGACTGAGCTTCAAAATCCATTTTCAAACAAGTCTGTTAATTTTCATGATGGTTTTATAAAAAATCGACATACAGCTAGGGAACAAAAGCTGTTCTATAGTATCCAAATAAAATACATGTTTCTCGTACTGAGATCTGAAAAACGGGCGGCCATTTTTCTTCTTTTCATGCGCTGCTACTAGTTTGGAATATGTTCCAACCTTTACAAAATAATTTTTAAGGATAGTTTAGATTTCTTGTAATCCGAAAAGAAACTCGGGAATCAGGAAAAAAGGAGGCCCATCAATTGCGCGGACGAGAAACATGTTTTGAATTTAACCGGCCCTGCTTCAAATTTGTTGGGTGGAAGTTCTTTTTTCTTTTCATTCTGCTGGAACCAATGGTAATTTATATAAAAAATTCACACAAGAAACGCTTAGTAACACTTTATTATTTCTTCAAAATGTTGCCAACTATTTAAAGTAAACTTATCCTCCGTCATAACAGAAATAAGACCTGAAGTTGTGCTGTCGTCTCTTTCTGAACAGGGAGATCCATGTGGTCTTGCCAGATATTTAATGCGTAAAATATTTACACCATATGAGCTTTTAAATTGTAATGTTAATGGGATTAAGAAAAATGCACTTAATAAGGATAGGGTATTTGCAATTAGGAAATGTATTATGGAGCAGTTTCATGTACCACTTCACATTCAGAAAAGAGTTTGGGGACAGTGCGTTAAAAAGATGGACACAGCCAACAGAAATGCTAAGAGATACTTAGCAATGGCAGTCAAATCTTGAAGTACAGTATTTTTTGGTATATTCCATTTTCCTTTTTTTTTGTCATCATATATTTAAGTTATTCTTGATGTGAAACCTTTGAAGACTGTAGTCAAAAAGAACTACATGTTAATTTTGATCCCTTGCATGGTAATTTTAATATTTTACTTATTGTATTTTTCAATGTTGTTGGCTTTGTAAGTGCAATGTTTCCTAGTCTAATAGACAGTGTGTTGCTTTTAGTTTGCTTCTCTAAGGGTAACACTGTTGAACTGTTTTCTTTTATAGTATTAATTTATTTGCTTTGTGAGTGCAAAGCTTCCTAGCCTAATGTGTGCCTAACTTTTCTTTTAGAATTTTTAAAAGATTTACAGAAAATACAGACTGTTTGTTTCTTTTTAGTTTGCATTTCTAAGCTTTAACAATGTTGCATGATTATTCTTATTTTATAATAATTTGCTTTTTTTTAAAACAAGCATTTGTGAATTCTTTTTCATTTTGGTTTCCAGGATATAACTACAATTATTCTCTTTACAACTCCTTTCAGTTAGTGACAACCTTTGCATTTGTAAGCCTATGAACAGAACTCTATAAAAAATAAAATAAAATCAGTGCAACGTTTCCTGGCCTAATGTGCCTAAAGTTCACACAAAACGCGGGGCCTAATGTTACTACTTAAAATGATATGTTACCCCGAAAGGATAAGGCACGAAGTTTCCTTCTTGCTTTTTATTACTTCTGGTAACCATAACATATTGGGGAATAAAATAAAAACGTATAAAAAAGGTTTTGCCCTTCAACACGAAACTATTCTCGTTTAAAACTTTCAGTCGAAGTCGTGAACTTCGTACTCGTACACTGGCCTAATGTGCCTAAACTCAACACAAAACGCGAGGCCTAATGTTACTACAAAAAATGGTCCGTTAATATTACGGCGAAAGGATAAGACACAAAGTTTCCTTCTTGCTTTTTATTACTTCTGGTTACCAGAACATATCGGGGAATAAAATAAACACGTATTAAAAGGTTTTGCCCTTCAACACGAAACTATTCTCGATTAAAACTTTCTTTCCGTCAAAGTTGGTAAACTTCGTTTAAAATTGTGATGTTTATAACGGGTGTTGGTTACAAGCGATAGGTTTACACTACCTCCACGCTATGAATAGCGTTGTATCGATCGGTTCACTCCCGTTGTGTCGGTAGTGAATAGCGAGCGAGGGGAATTCGCGTTCCTTTGTTTGGAACGCGGGGAAATCGCGTTCCTTTATTTGGAGCGCGGTTAAGTACAGTTAAGCTGCGTTTTGCGCTGAATCGCGCTAATCTCTTCCAATTTACTTAAAAGCGGTACTGTAGGCTCCGGGAGCCCGAGTCCGGCGAGAGAGGCCGGAGGAGAGAGAGAGAGAGGAGAAAGAGATATTGCCCCCCAAGGTCCCAGCACCGTCCGGATTCTATGACCAAGGGGGAAGGCAAGGGCAAGGCTCAAGGCCAATAAATAGCCCATTTGAAATTCCGACCGGAATGGACAGAATGTCCGGGTCGAGAGGAGTGGTACCCGCCTAGGTACGCACACAGAGATGGGCTTCGGGGGCCCGGGTCCAACGAGACCATGGGTCCAGCGAGACCTCACAGGGAGTGCGGAACCGAGGTTCCACTCCGGATCCCAGGAGTCGGTCCCGGAGCCGGGAACCGATGAGATCAACAACTGCTGGGCCCCCAGAACGGGGTAGTAAGGGCAAACGCCCAATCCAAAAGGAAAGTCGGCTGGAGCGAGGTTCCCACGGCAAACGGAGATATACTTATCCCCAGCCTCAAAGTTAATCCCGCCTCCAAGAGGGGGAAGAGTCTCTTTCATCAGGGGAGTGTTGCCCCCCGGAACTAGCAGCTTGAGCTGCGACGACAGGTTTGAATCAATTGCGGAAAGACACTGCAATCGCTACACCATTTGTCATTACACATCCCGAATGTGTGTTTAATGAGTACCAGCAGAAACCAGGACATGACATAGATTTCCTGGGCATTCATGGGTCATATTCTCCTCGCTAATTATATTTCTCTCTCGTTATAATTCATCGCCATATGTCTAGGTTTGAAACCTTGCTTATGTTTTGTTGTTTAAAACGCTTGTGGAACCCCTCCAGAGCATGTTAAAATGCGCAAACTGAAGCGATTCTAGTACAGTCTCGTTACTTAGTACCTTGGCAACTTGCCAAGAAGAGAACGTTCTCGAAACTTGGCAAAGTGCCAGGAAAACGAAGCCTTCTAAGAGTCTTGGCAAAGTGCCAAGAAAATACACCCGTGCTGTATATTTGTCATGAGAGGAGGGGGGCCAAGCAGTCACCTGGATTGACACGTGTAAGCTCAACGTTTGCTGCAACGAGCTGTCGACTACGTGAGCGATCCCATGGAATATTGCCTCTCTCTATTTTTTGGGTGAATTACCAAGACAAATGCGTTAGTAAGTTGCAAAAGGGGTAGTATAAAACCCCAGCAAAGGTACAAGCGCTAACGCGCTCCGAGCATACAGTATGTGCTTCATGAATAATGTTCGATGTTCCGACATTTTAAGCACAGTTGCATTTCGTAGCACCTGATAGCCTAGTCGTGGCTATGCGCTAGGTGGTTTCAATAGGAAGTTGGATACTTCTACTGTACTACACTACGAAATTGACACGTCTCGACATGGAGAGATTTGAGGAGTAACGGGTATGTTATCATAACATTTATTACGTGTTTATTACGTTAAAGGTGGTGTTGTAAAAACGTCGACATAACGTTTCTATGAGATATTAATGTTATATTAGTGTCTTAACGTAAATCGTTTTGAAATATGAGCCTGAAAACGTTTTCGGTGACATACCTGTTACACCACTAATAACGTTATCATAACAAAACACTACATGCTTAGTAACGCTTTTGTGTTTGCTGAGTAACTCCCCGGGCTCCGTTAAGCAGCCAGGGATTTATGAGGTGGATTTTCTACAAACCCACCCTCTCACCATCTTCACAGCCCCTGCTGGGAGTTTGTTTCTGATGAGTAGGTCTATAGCTCAGTTAGCTCAGGGTTAAAAGCCTTCAGTCATAAGGTCCCCGGTTCAAGTCACCCCAAGATTAATGTATGTTGTCCAGCTACAGAGTTGTTGACTTTTCATAATCATGGACGTTAAATTTGTATGTAAGAGACTGACTTCAGTCAGCTTGCAGCTTGGTTAAGCCAGTGAGGCTTCTTCCCAAGTTCCTACTTGCAGGATGATCCTAAATACGTTCTTAAATACATACATATAGTTGTAGGAGTCACGTAAACAGTAGCAGTGTAGCTTTGTTTAAGATTCTGATGAAGCAAACTATCCATTCAGTACTCAGTCTCATTTTTTGTAGCAGGGTAGCATTGTTTAAGATTCTGTACTCACTCAGCAGAGTGAGATTCTGTACCTTCAGTACTCATTTTTGGAGAGTACTGTGGTCAAGTGGTGAAGGCAGTGGACTGGTGATCTTAGGCTTGCAGGTTTGAGTCCTGGCCGGATCATTCAGTTGTTTCCTTGGGCAAGGCACTTTTTCGTCAGTGCAGCTTCCCATCCAGGAGATACTTGTCCCTATGTTTGACAGGTTTTCGTTGACTGGGGTAATATTGTTAGGCGTCTCGGACATCATTATCTTGCGATAGGTCTACGCCTTTTCTTTCCCCAATATTATGATTAATATTTTTTATCATGGAAAGAGCCTCCATTAAACCTCCCTACAGGGTACAGCTTAGCATCATCAGGACATTCCTTTTCTGAAGGAGTCATCAACGGTACTGTGGTACTGAATCAGTACTGCGAGTGCGGCTGTCCTGCAAGCGCTAACAAGGTCACCAAAGAGGCCGCTGTCCTTGACTTCTTTAGCAGCAGATACACGGGGTTGGGCTCTCTGGAGTCCTCCGGCGCCCAGGTACGGGGCTTTTGACTACCATCCTCTCAGACAACACGACGGTGGTAACATACTGTAGCTATGTCAACAGACATGGTGGCACCAGGTCAGAGAGATATTGCCATCTGGCAAGGGAGACCCTCACCACAGCTACAGAATCTGGCACGGCCCTACAAGTCTCTCAGATAGCCAGAAAGGAGAATGTGATGGCCGATGCTCTGCCCAGGGGACAGCTCCACCCTGACGAGTGGACCCTTTCGCAACGAACAGGAAGTAGGTTTTTCCACATGTTCAGCAGACCTCTGATAGACCTGATTGCGACACAGGGCAACAATGGGCTGCTCATCTTTGTTCAGGCGGTCCCACCCGCAGGCCTTCCACATAACGCCAGGTCCCTGTCGCGAAACGGACCGGAAGCTTACATCTTCCCCCTCTTGGCATGACCAGCCATAGTGGCCCCGCTGACCCTGGTTCGGGCAAAAAGTTCTCCAGCTCCTCGCGGACGTGCCGGCGATCCTGCCGGACAAACCACAGTCGGTTGTCCCATAGACAGGGGGCACTGGCTCACCCGGACGGCAAGGGCCTACAATTAGGTGCCTGGAAATTGTCTGATGTTCCCTTAGACAGAATGGACTTTGACCGCCAAAGTGAGAACAACCGGGGCGACTAACTTTTTCTGCCTACAGAGATTCGGAGTATGCCGAACGAGACAGACTCTGCCTACCATGGCCTTTCTAACCTTGATTGCCGACTCCTTTCCCACACTGCCCCAAGAAGGGGGGCAGGGTTTTCGACGATCAAGAACTATCGTTCGGCTATTGCCGCCTTCCATCAGGGGCTTCCTGTACGGCTTCACGCCAGGCAACAACGGCACGCCTTGACTAAGGTGCCTTCAGTCCTTCGGTTTGTGGGGTGCTGATAGTTCTCGACCCCTCCTTCTTCGCTAGAACCAGGTTTGGGCTCTCCTACCGGGAGACATCATCATCCCAGAGATCAATACCTTCTCTTTGATCCCCGAGGACAGACTACAGTATGGTTTCCCATTAGGGCACTGAAGTGGTACCTCAACAGAACACAAGATCTCTTGGGTACTTTGACATCTCTGTTCTTCCTCCTTCGAGTGCCCCACTCAGCAGCCTGGGAGGATACCTTGTCCCGCTGTTTGGTGGAAGCCATCCGCCCTCTGGCTACAGGTCCAGGCAGATCCATGGCTCACAACAGCAGGGGTTTTCACTGCTTCTACAGCCCTGTTCGCAGGCTTTCCAATAGTGGACATCTGCAAGACGACGTCGTGGAAGACTCCAATCGCTTCGTCGCCTGCTGCTTATCGGACATATCACAGGCCGATTTGGCTTTGGTCGCTCGATGTTACGAGCTCCGGGGGTCCCACCCCTCGGGCCTCCCACCATCGGGCAGTGCCACTCGGTGCATAGGTTGTGGGGAGACAGGTAACTGGGGAACGAAGTAAATATTATAAAACTTACTGGTTTATATATTTACGAGTGACCCACTTACCTGTCTCCATTTCCCGCCACCCTCCCCCGAGGGAGGTGGGACGCAGCCAGACGGGGGAGCGGTCGTTCGACCTGACTCATGACTCCTCGCGTTCGTCGATAGACATCGCCACCCCCTGGGTAGCCTGCGGCTACTTGTCTATCAGTGGGTGTTGTTACCTTAGTTTGGTTTACCAGGTTACTCTTTACCATCTAAGGTAGTATGGGCCTCGTCCCCTTGTTCAATTAGGCCTCTGTAGGTGTAGGGGGAGGCAGGCCTGCGGGGTGACGGAGGGCAGACCCCCACCCCGACTGTTCAGGGTAGGCTCCGCCTGGAGGCGTCAGCAGTCTTTGTTAGTATTAGATTTTTCCTTCTCGGCAAGCTCGGCGGGTGGCAGGGTTTACCCGCCACCCTCCCCGAGGTCGCGTCAGGCAGCCACTTCGTGGGAAAGTGGTCTCAAAATGAAGGAAGGCCATTAGGGCCAGTGAGGGTGTACAGTGTTAAAAGATTACCAGGGCATTCTAGACACGGTAGAATGCGGTGCATAGGTTGTGGGGAGACAGGTAAGTGGGTCACTCGTAAATATATAAACCAGTAAGTTTTATAATGTACATCAATGTACACATTGACACAGTAACCACTCCCCCCACCCCCAACCCCCCCCCTCACTGTCACACCCGTATTATTGCTGAAGTAACTCTCAAAAGTGAAAACTGATGTACATATAATTTAAAGATCATTTCGTAATTTTAGTAGTGAAACTGCAACCGGAAGTTTACATGGGATTGTTCAGGTATTGGTTTCTTTTTGTTGGAGCAGTTTGGAGTCTTTAATATTAATTGGGACAGTTTTTAAATGAACTTGAGCTAACAGGTATGTTTGCTTTGGGTGCTTTTGTTTTCACCTTGAGTTGGCTAGGTTTTTAATCTGATTTGCATTGAATGTGACGTTAACAATGTGTATTATGCGATGTCCTATTTTGGAAGTACAGAATTGAATGCCAATATTGGAAGCCAAGTAGTTCAGACTAAGAATTTTGTCGATACCTGTATGTATGGTCATCTTTCACATCACAACCTGTTAGCTTGCAAATTCTCTTTATGTGCAAAATGCATCATGTCAAAATATTATATCCTATAGTTGGCATGTGTAGGTGTGTTGACAATAAATTTCACTATAGTATATTATGCCCTCTCTCTCTTCAGTGTTCAAGTAATGTTAACCCTGGAAAATCCTTTGTACATGTTAAACCGTTTTTTGTATTCATTCCTGATTGCTTGCATGGTGGGACAGACTTTCGTTTCAAGCACAAATAATCTGTCATAGGATTGAGTCTTCTATATATCCTAAGACTTTTAAACATATCTCTCAGAAATTAGAAATGTTTGAAAATGTCATCCGAATGCCTGTTCATTAGTTTATTATTATACTTGAACAGCAACCCTCCCCCTCCCATCTCCCATCTATTTAGTTGCCAGTGGCATCCTCCCATGCACTCATAGTTTTAAAGTTCACCATTGCAGCACCCAATCCTCTTCTGTCTCTTTTTTTCTCATTAAGCCCTTGAGTATTTTATTTAATTTATGCGGTATCTTTTATAATTTAGTGTGCAGTTGTTTTTTCTGGAATATAGGACCAAAATGCCAGTACGTACAGATCTATATTTTTGGAAGATGTAATATCAAATCTATTTTGGGGAGCGAACCATTTCATCTAAAATGTTATGTTACATCTGTGCAAGAGGCATTCAAATGTTACAGGCCAACGAACGCACACAAGTGATTTCTGGATTTTTTTTTCTTTTTTTTTTGCTGATGACAATTTATATGACGTGTGTTGATTTGTTCGCTGACATTTTGTAAGTGCAAAAGTCATCTTTCATTTCTTGTGGAGACTGTGATGAAAATGATATTCTTTCTAGTTTAAATTCACACTAGTCTTACATGTCTCCACTCAAATCCTGTCCACTCTCACTTATACCTTGCATTTTTATTGCAGATTTAAATGACAAAAGAAATTGGGTTTTATGATATCCACAAATTTTGACAAAGTATGCTGCAGAACATAATCAGAGGAAGTTCTCCTTCTCTGTTCCCCATCCCTTTCCCTCCTCCCCCTCCCTTTTCCCATTCCCTCCTTCTCCCCCACCCCTTGCCCCCTTTTCTTGTCAAACACAGGCGCTCTTAATAAATAATTAAAATTTTCTGTCAGTGAATATGAAAGCTGGTAGATTGACTTCACTCCTCTCTTACCCGTCTCCTACTCCAAATGTGTAGTTAGGTAGATAGGAAAGTGCAATTGTGGAGTGGGAGACAGGTAAGTAAATCCCCAAACCAGTATGTTTTGGGGGTTTTATTGGTTCCTAATAACTCTTCCCACACCTTCATATAAAGCTAATGTTGATTATGACAATGAGATAGTGTATGTATTAAAAGAACAACACACAGTGAAGTAACAAGGCTGCTTTCATTCAGATTACATTATGCATAACTTTTCCAGCTCTGTGCAAAGTTAATATGAAGACAGTCAACAAAGAAAACCCATTTACTGTTTAAACATTCCAAATATGGTCGTCTTGAAACCTCACCAAATTCCCAGTAACTGCTCGTTGAGTTCCCTGCAGACGCATATATACATGTTAAATAATTTCCTCGCAAAAGGATGTTTGCGTAGATCGACTCTCAAGGTGCACGTCACATCTCACAAGCACTTCCCTGGGAATTAAGGACTGCCGTCAATGATTACTAAATTTGCCGTTTTATTTTTAAAAAGCATCAAAGCATCATTGTTTCTGAAGAAAAAATGTTGGTGATGTAGGTGGACTTTGAATTTTTTACTTTGGGCAGAATCTAGCAACTACAGTTAATCAGTATAATACCCCCCACCCCACCCCCACCCCCACCCCTCGGTATGTGAAAAAGTCAAATAATGGTCACAGATACTCAATGTCAGCAGCAAGCAAGTCACTTCTACCTAAAAACAAAACCATTGCAAAACAGCTATTTCAAAAACAGATCCTTAATGTGTATGAAGACTTTGGACCCTTAGAACCAGTACTATTGAAAACGTGTAAGTTGACATTTTTAGAATGTACTAATTATTAACATTTAGAGATCTTTAAAGTGGGGCCAGCAATGTCCATGAATAGCACACAGCATAGGTTGCCAACCACTTTTGATCAGATCACAGCAATTTACTTGGCTGCCATGGTTACCTGTATCCTCACAATCTTTGCTCCTGTTTTACCGTGTCTAGAGTTAAACTGGTAACCTTTATAGCACTGTATATGTACGTGATGGACATCATGCCTGGGAGTGGCTATTCGGAAGGGTGCACCATCAGCCCTGTTCACTAATTATGGTCAATGATATTTCTCCTCATTCTACCACCTATACTGTTGTGTCTAAAAGTGCTTTTCATATGAACTTTGTTACCTCAGGAGTCTTGGGTTTTAGTTGCAATTTGGATCTTGTTAGTTTGCTGTCAGAGAAATTAGTCATTATATCCAAATATATATGTTCAAATCTAGTCTTCAAAGTGCTACTTATAATATATGTGTAGGTTTACCCTGTCAATTGGTATAAATGAAGAAATATGCTCCTACATTCACTTTTCAACGTGGAAAAAAAGCAAACATTTAGATAGGAATCATTATGACCTCGTCATACAGTATGAGTTGTCAGGTTTTGTGAATTCCTGCAATGCTATTTTTGGAACAACCTCCAAAATGATTTCCTAAAAGGGATTACTTTACTTAAACAGACAAGACAGATTTAATTATTTTCTACTCTCATTTTATGATCGTATCGCACGAAAATCGTCAGCTTTGTTTAAATGAGGAATGACCAATGGGATTGATGTTAAGGTCAGATTTTTCAGGCAGGCAAGACTGATATTGAAATTCAGTCAACGAAGAGACACTTTAGTGACCATTGCAGCATATTGCTAGATGGAGAAAGCTTTAATTAAAGGTTTACCGACATCTACAGGACTTAGGTTAATGCAGCCGGTGTGACTTGCATGGCTAACTTCAAATTAAATTTTGTATGACTCCAGGTTATTATTATATACAGTAGACTCAGCGATGGGGAAAGAGATTTAATACATGTAATTGCTACATGAATAATTTGTTATCTTAATTTAAACATGATCATTGAATATGCATGGGCTTTGTTTTATGCAACCGGAAAGAATATTTGGCTACAAATTCTTGATGGTCCCATGCTATACGATATGCTATATACCGTCATTGTATTAATTGCAATCTGTTCACTTCTATTTTATTTATTTATCGCAAGCTTGAAATTGATTACAAACACACATTTAGTTAATATTCCTCTCTTAATTATACCTGTCTCCTATGCATATCCATGGTTAACAGTCACAGCAATAGATATTGTACCAGGCAGTGTGACAATTCTTGTAAATAGTTTAGCCAATCATGATAGTCAACCCCAAAACCTGTCTTTCCACATTGGCTTTCTTTCTTTCTGAATTAAAATGAAAGCTCCATTTTGTAAAACATGGTGGGAAAATGGCTCTGATTCATAAACTTGCAAAAATTCCACCCTTACCAGCGTCATTCATCAAGAATAAAATACTCTTACCCAGTAAGGTTGGGGGTGTATCATACGCAATATATACAGGACCAAACACTCTAAGAAATCATCGTTAATGTAGATCACATCCTAGACTCCATATACTGTACAGTGTTTGTGCTCATCTCACAATGTGCCCTGTTACCTTAGCAACTGCAATGGAAGAGTCGATTGCCAAATATTGTCACAGATATCAAACACTGCTATCCAATGTTTGATAACCTTTCTCAGTGTCCTCGTCAGCATTAATTGTCTAATTAATTCAGCAGCAAACTCATTGCCGAATTGGTCAAGGGAATTAAACTTCGTTATAGATGAACCATCGAGACCCACTCGGCTAGCTAATGTCTAATTAAAAACCATCCCCGGCTAGCTAATGTTTAATTAGAAACCATCCCTAAAGCAATTGAGTTTGCAGGTATTTAATGGTATACCTGTAGCGTATGACCTTTTCCTGGCACCAAATTCATTCATTTTTAGAGGCAATGGTGACTTTTAAAGATGCCAACAGAACCAAGTACCATCTTTGTCTGTTTTTTCCTTCTTTTTCCTTCTTTTTTTTTCTCATTCCTCTGATGATGACTTTGAACAGCCTTGAATAGGTTAGCTTTACATCTCACTTTAATAGTGACTGTGGGGTGTTGCAAAGGGAAGGTGGGTTAAATGTCATATAATAACAATTTTTATTCCATACAGATATTAAAGGTCTGTGATTATCTATCATGGAAATTTGATCTTGACTCTGTTATTTCCCCATGGGTAAAAATGCCATTATTTTGGAAAACTTTAATGGAAAATGGTTTGAAGGTTCGGAGATTGTAGCAGGAAGCCACAATTGTGGATACCTAGATATACCACCCAAAGCAAAGTGTTAATTGTAGCTATTAAGCAGTGCTAGCCAACAAAAGTGATATTTCCATGGTAGTTTTGATCAGCATATATATGTAGCTAAATTTGTATATATTGTTGATATAAATTTATAAATAAAAGTATTTATAATTTTCCAATCTTACCCATCTCCTATACATATGCACTACTATCTATTATGCCTATACATACAAACTGGTAACAACCTTGCACTGCACCCCTTAAAGACCTTTTGTGCTTACTTAGTTCAATAATTGTAGATCTTTTTCCTTCTTTATTTTCTTTGGGAGGGAGTGGGGAGGGGAGAGAGTAGCTTCACTCCCGAATCTGAATCTGAATATCTTTTTCTTGCATTGATTATTTTCTTTTGACAAAAACATCGTCATCAGAATCAAGGCATGATCAGAATTTGAAAGATGATATAAAAGTTTAAAAAGGGAAGCAAAAATATAAAAGCGTGAGGCATGCATACATGTCATGATATGTCAGTGCTACCTCGATGATTGGCTCTTTGTTAATTGCATACTGTCAGTAGGCAACTGGGATTAACCTTCACCTTTCGTAACGACACCCGACTGCGGAAACCTTGTGTAATTAAACCAAGTGTTGGTCAATTGAACTTGTCACCTATATGATCATAGGGGGAACTAATGAATTTTCTTGAAATGTGATCTAACCTTAGCTAAGAAGGAAGCCATCTGAGGATGTGAAATATCTGAGAGCAACCTGATAAGTTTGACCTAGTGCCAGCTGTGATGCCCGTATATATATTCTGTAGGTTATTGCCACAGATGTTTGGTCAATTGGAAGGAAATATCATAATTTGAAGGAAATGCAGTAGCTTTAGGGAGTTAATACACTTGTTCAGGCTAACAGAGCCGAAATAGAGTTATATATCACAACCATAAATGTTTTATTAAAATAAATGGAGTACTTAGATTTATTTAGATATTTGATAAAAAGGGTTTAAAGCTGCATTCGAGGAAATGTGAGGAAGTTTAGCAATACGCTTTACAAATATACACAACTCCTTTTAGTATGGGTATTATGACTTTAAGGATCTATTAAAAGACCTGTATGATTACTGAATATTACATTATATTATCTATACTAGATTTACAAACAACCCTGAGTATGAGTACTAATCTACGAATGAGTCTGAATACCAGTACAGATAACCATTCAAGAATTAAGGGAGTATGGGACTCACTGACAGCCTGGAGGAAGGGATGGCAATGCTTGACTCTTGTAATTTACTTCGCTCCTCGCTTACCTGTCTCCTCACAACCTTAGCACCTCATTCTACCGTGCCTATAAAGTCCTGGTAAATAAATAACACTGTGCGCCCTCTATGACCGGACCCCCATTCCGCTCCCTCCTCCTTTTTCATTCTACCATTCCAAGTGCCTACACGCATATTTTTCTTGTGGATAGTTTCCTTGGAAATTTGTCTTGGTTTTCTTCGACGATCGCCGGAAGTTTTTTAGCTTCGGATCTTTAGAAGTTTGACAGTCCTTTCCTGACCGATAAGTATCCTTTTTGTCAAAAGGGAGGGTTTTGGGGACTGTTTTCGTAGTGCGTTTCCTCCTCGGGTTGGTTTGCGGCGGGGTTAGCAGTTCCGCGAAACTGCCTAGGTTCCCGCCCTATTCCTCCCCACGCTGAGGCGTGTTGTTGTTATTGTGTTTTCATAGCTTGTTTACTCGCTTTCTTCCCCCCAATTAGTTTTCTCTCGTCCCTCTTTTGGGGATTCATATATTCACTCTTTTTGTATGTATTTCTCGCTCTCTCATTTCGTTTCAGCTTGCATTTTCTTGTTAGGCCACCCCGTAGCGTTACCTTGTTTACCGTTGCTAGGTTACGCTACGCTCCACCTAATCCTAATTCCCTCCCTAGTTCTCCCTTCCTACGTTAAGCTTCTATTGTTGTTCATTTATCACTAAGAAGTAATCTTCCTTAATCCGGTTATGCAGCATGTCACGCAATCCATTGAAGTGCATCAACTGCTCTATGTTTCGCCCAGGCAGAGCCTGGGACGAACACGACCTTTGTCCCAAATGCAGATCCTGCACTCGATGAGACCCCTGCCTGGTGTGTATTAAGTTTACACTAGCTCAGTGGCAGGACATCGACCTGTGGCTTGAGGGCTTACGTAGCAAGCTCCAGGGAAGGCTGGACTCGATCCCGAGCGCAATCGGGGCGCCGGAGGCTCCAGGAATAACGGGAGATAGAGAGGAGGAGGGAATAGTAGAGAGAGAGGTGGAGGAGAGTGGCCAGGAGAGGGCCGAAGGAGAGAAAGAGGTAGAGAGAGAGGAAAGAGAAAGAGAAAGAATTCCCCTAACGGCCCCGGCTACGTCCGGATCAGTTACGGCCAGAGGGAAGGGCAGGAGCAAAGGCAAGGCTCCTGCCAAGAAAAGACCTCCGAAGCAGAGGCACAGCTCGGCCGGGCTGGAGACTCTGTCTCAGTCCGGGCCGCAGCTAAACAAACCCACAGAGTGCGGCCCTCCGGCCGTGGGAGGCTCGGGTCCAAAAGAGAGAGTAACCGAGGGGACGCGGAGACGGAGCCGGTCCCGCTCCAGGGAGCCGGACAGGGAGCCGGAGAGGCGGGTTCCGACGGAGATCCCGGCCCGAGAAAGTAGGGAGAGAGAGTCCTCCCGCCGACCCAGAAGGGAGAGATCGGGGTCGCATACAAGATCCCCAAGACGGAGAGAGAGGAAGAGATACTCTCCAATCTCCGACGAGTCCTCGGACTCTTCCGACGATGGATACAGAAGATCCAAGAGGAGGCGCCGGTCCCCGAGACGGCACCAGGAAGAGGAGCCAGCTTGGCTATCTAAACTCACCGGCCTGCTACGGCCCCTGCTGGAGCAAAGGACGTCCACGGTAGCCGACGTGGCACCGGACCCTACCAGCCCCGTACCGACCATGACCCCGCAATCGGCCCCGGACCCGGACGCTCTGGATTGCAGAGCGTCGGTGAATCTTTCCGGCTTGGAGGACAAAGGGGAGCCCATAGATCCAGATCCTCTCAACTACGATCTTATGGAGGACAGCTTTGGCCACAATTACGAACCGGAGGAGGCGCCCGTGACAGGAGGAGCCCTCCCACAGGAGCTAATAACACGGGCAGCAGACATATTCAGACGACACCTGGGGTTCGAGGAACCCGAGACGCAACCGGAGAAGGCGGGCCGGGTATCAAAATTGACGGCGACCGGCGAAGCGTCATATAAGCCCAAAACTACCATACCAGTAGACGCAACCTGTTATGACAGATTTGAGGCCATTGCCAACAAGACCAAGTGGACGGCCTTCCCGGTCAGGGCAGATAGAGCGGTCAGGGTACCTGACGATGCCTGGAGGGACCTATTTAGATCTCCAACCATCCCCCAGGAGGCCAAGGAGAGGTTAAAAGCCGAACAAGGGGCCTCATCCACACACGTGTTCAAGACCCCGGACCAGAGGAAGCTAGAAGAGCTCTTGGTAGAGGTGGACATGGCAGCCCGTTCGGGCATGAAGTTCGCATCGGTACTAATGCTATCAGCCGAAGTCCTCATGCGTCACCACCAACAACTCCCTGAGGACAGCAGCCAAGTATCCAGGGACGAAGCGGGCCAGCTCCTCCTGCTGCTGGGCCCCCTGTCAGGCTCGCGTACGATCAATTTGCAAGGATCGCTACCAGGTCCGTAAAGGCCCGTAGACAAAACATCGTCTCCGCCATCCATTGGCCTTCGACGGAGGCTAAGGACAGAATGTTGGAACTACCAATCCTCGGGAAAGACCTTTTCGTGGGCTGCTTCCAAAAGAAACTGCAGGAAGAGGTGGCCCGAAGGGAGACTCTGGCCAAATCAGAATTCCGACCCCCACCTACCCAGAGAACCAGACCCTTCCGCCCGAGGGAGAGCAGAGCACCTAGGGGAACGAGAGCAGCACTCGCCAAATCTATGAGCAGAGGAGCTCTCAGAGGCAGAAGCCTCGGGGCAGCCTTCCGTCCAACTCGCCCCTGGGCCCCCAGAGGAGGCAGAGGCTCGACGTCGACCAGACGGGACAGCGACCGCTCCTCCACCCGACCAGCGTTCGCCGCCCGGCCCTAGGGGTGCCCACCTCACCGCGGCCATTCCGCCGGTGGGGGGGAGACTAACAAACTTCTCCCAGCAATGGGAATTTATTGGCGGGACAAGTGGGTGTTGGACACAGTCAGACACGGGTACAAAATAGAATTCTCCTCCAGCCCACCTTTCGGGGGCGGAGGAAGGCAGACACTCACACCCACGGACCCCGTCAAACGCTTAGCCCTAGAAGGGGAAATTCTGGCCCTGCTGGCCAAGCAGGCAATTACAAGAGTTCCGGAAGAGACGGGACCGCTCTTCCGGTCCTCCTTCTTTCTGACCAAAAAACGGGACGGCTCCTGGCGTCCCATTCTAAACCTAAAACCCCTGAACACAAAACACATCAGGCCAAAACACTTCCGTATGGAGACCTTAAACTTAATATTACCCCTACTCAGAAATGGCATGTGGGCGGCGACCGTAGACTTACGGGACGCTTACCTGCACATCTTAATACACAGAGAACACCGACGATTCCTAGCGTTCCGGTACGCAGAACAAGACTACCAGTTCCGGGCGCTCCCATTCGGCCTAGCCACAGCTCCCAGAACCTTCACGAGAGTCGCGGGAGCAGTAGTCGCCTACCTCAGAAAAAGAGGAGTCACCCTCTACGTATATCTAGACGACTGGTTGATAGTAGGGAACAGCCTATCGGAAGCAACCAACAACGTCCACAAAACGCTCCAGACCCTTCAAGAACTGGGCTGGATCGTGAACCAGAAGAAATCACGGCTATCGCCTTCCCAGACGATCCAGTTCCTCGGGGCCATACTGGACTTCACCACCGGGGTAGCCCGACCCTCAGAAGAAAGAGTCGCGGCAGTCAAGGCGACCACACAACAGATCTTGGCACACCGGGGGTCACCAACGGGGACATGGCTCCGGGCCCTGGGACTCATGGCCAGCCTCGTCGATATAGTGAGACTGTGCAGGCTACACATGCGACCCCTGCAACTGCACCTCCTGAGGTCCGCAGACCCTACAGACCCAGACAAAACAACGCTCATCTACAGGTCAGAGGAGGTCACCCAACACTTTCGATGGTGGCTCGACCCAAACAACTGGAGTTCAGGGGTACCCTTTGCGATACAGCTACCAATGACATCGATAACGACGGACGCGTCACTGTCCGGATGGGGAGCTCATTGGAGCAATCGCACAGCATGGGGGACGTGGTCCCAAACAGAAAGATCTCTCCACATCAACATCCTAGAGATGATGGCGGTCAAAAGAGCCCTGGAAGCTTTCAACGACCACGTACAGGGAACGATAACCACAATCTTCACCGACAACACGATAGTGGTGGCCTACATCAATCGGCAGGGGGGCACCCGCTTAGAGAGACTGTGCCGACTCGCGTGGGAGGTGATAACAGCGGCCGAGGACTCCGGCATGATCCTACGGGCTTCCCACATCGCGGGCAAGCTCAACGTGATGGCGGACGCCTTATCCAGGGGGCACATAGACCCCAACGAATGGTCTCTGGAACAGGAGACTTGCGACAGAATCTTTTCGATCTTCGGCAGGCCCACGATAGACCTGTTCGCAACACACAAGAACAACAAACTCCAGACCTTCTGTTCCAGACGATTCCACCCCCTGGCCTACCACACGGACGCAATGTCCCTCTCTTGGGACCACATGGATGCGTATATCTTCCCGCCGCTGTGTATGATCGGACAAGTCCTCAGGAAAATTCGGAACTCCAAGGGCAGGTTCACACTAATAGCCCCGTTCTGGCCTCGCAGACCCTGGTTCGCCGAGATCCCTCAGCTCCTCATGGACGTCCCAGTGAGTCTACCGGACAAGCCCCACCTACTGTCCCAGAGACAGGGAACTCTGTCCCACCCAGACATCAAGGGGTTACAATTAGTTGCCTGGAGGATGTCCGGTCTTCCCTACGACAGAGAGGCTTTTCAGAAGCAGCTGCCGCGATGGCAGCCGACGCTAGAAGGGGTACGACCGCAGCGACTTACGATTCCCGTCTGCGGAAGTTCGACCAATGGTGCCGACCGAGACAGATACTGCTGCCTGCTGCCTCTGTGACACAGATAGCCGAGTTCCTCCTCTCACTCTTTGGAGAAGGGAAACAAGTCTCCACTATCAGGAACTACAGGTCGGCCATCGCTGCCATCCACCAGGGCTTCCCAGATGGCTCCACACTGAGCAATAACCCGTACATTGCACAACTCATCAAAGGCATGGCGAATCGTCGCCCACAGATCAGACGGCTGGCCCCCTCCTGGGGACTCTCAGCAGTGTTACATGCCCTGGCAGGACCTCCATACGAACCAATGGCTAACGCCTCCCTGGCTGCCCTCACAAAAAAGACACTCTTCCTCGTCGCAGTTGCGTCAGCAAGAAGGAGGAGTTGCCTCCATGCCCTATCCACCAAGCAGAATCACATCAGATTTGAGGGCCACGGGGTGAGGATGGTTCCAGACCCGTCATTTATTGCAAAGAACCAGACCTTGACCTTCTTGCCAGGAGACATTGTCATCCTGGAAATTAAGACCATGTCATCAGTAGCCGAGGACAAACGATGGTGTCCAGTCAGGGCACTGAAGTGGTACCTGAGCAAGACAGAGAAGTTAAGACAATCAACTTCTCTCTTCATCATACCACGACCACCCTACGCAGCGGCCTCCAAAGACACTCTATCCAGGTGGCTAGTAGAGATCATACGCCCGTTCACATCGGGGACCTCCCGACCAAGGGCTCACGACGTCAGAGGGGTCGCGGCCTCTACAGCCCTATTCGCCGGCATCCCGATAGAGGACATACTCAAAGCAGCAGCGTGGAGAACTCCAACTACGTTCGTCGCCTGCTACTTGACCGACACTTTACACGCCGAAGCAGCATTTGGTAGCGCGGTGATGCGAGGTCCGGTGGGTAACAGGTCCCACCCCTCGGGCCTCCCACCATCGGGCAGTGCCACTCGGTGCTAAGGTTGTGAGGAGACAGGTAAGCGAGGAGCGAAGTAAATATTCCAAAACTTACTGGTTTGGATATTTACAAGTGACGAGCTTACCTGTCTCCATTCCCGCCTCCCTCCCCCGAGAGGGTGGTGGGACACAGCCGGACGGAGGAGCGGTCGCTCGACTTGACTCACGACTCCGAGCTTCACACCAGATAGACAGAACCACCATCCACCAGAGAGCCATCGACTATGTCTATCGGTGAGTGTACCTAATGTGTTTTCGTATGCGTTTGCGTACATAGTCTTCCACTTACGTTCTCACCTAGGTTGGTCTAAGGGTAACAAGTGGCGGACCGTAAATCTTTAGGCTCCTTGTTAGTTTAAGGGGTAGTTCCGCCTGCAGGGTTCAGGAGAGTGTCCCCCCTTCCCGCTGCGCCGGGGAGGGTTACACTCCCCCCTGCTAGGAAGGCGTCAGTGATTTTTTTGTTAGGGGATCACTTTGGGAAGTTAACTCGACGGGAGTCGTTGGGGGTGGCCAGACCTTGCCACCCCCACTCCCGTGTCCGTGAGGCCACTCTTTAGGAATGGTCTCATGAGAAAGTAGGAGGGACCGGAAGGGGGGTCCGGTCATAGAGGGCGCACAGTGTTATTTATTTACCAGGACTTTATAGGCATGGTAGAATGAGGTGCTAAGGTTGTGAGGAGACAGGTAAGCTCGTCACTCGTAAATATCCAGCCAGTAAGTTTTGGAATATTTCAATTAATATGGCAATTAAAAAATATAAATTGGTTATAACAGAAATATTTACAATCCAGTGGTGCAGCTTTGGGATTGGGGGCCGGGGCCTCAACCTCCCAAATATCTGTCAGTCCCCCTCTCCCCCCACTAAAAAATATCCAGAACAACATGCTTCGTTACAAGCTTTTTTATTACCCTTAGTATCGGTTATGTGTAGTGTTTTGGGGTATTTGTACCGGTTGTGCGAAACTTCTCATTGGGGGCGCAATGCGTCAGGTTCGTAAATATCCAAACCAGTAAATTTTGGAGGGGGTCCCTGTGAGGTCTTGGTATCAATTCATGACACACTTTCCAAACTTTCAATATGCTTCCATGTATATAGTTTAGTAAGGATCATCCATGGAAATTCCTGCCCACATTAATAAGGGAAACTATGGTAGCTCGAACAATACTGCAGCTTTATCTTCGTTAAAGATGTAAATCTTGCATCATCAAGAGCTGCATTTATTGCCATCCATTAATGGTCAGACTCCCAAGTATTTCCTCAACTTTCAGTGTGGTTTGTACTCCAACTGAAATTTTGGGCCCGTTCCGATCACAATCTGCATGCATGCATTGCCATTGGTTGTGCCTATGCGATATAAATAACAGACACACACACACAGAGATCAACACACATCATAACATAGATATCTGTCAAAGATCACATCTTGTCAATAAATTTCCCAGTTTTTGCTATATTTGCTGCTCACCTGGTACACTGTCATTTTGAATTATCTACTTAGTAGTGTTTATATCCTTAGGTGTCATGTCGAGTGATCTATCAATGATCAACCAACCATTACCAACAAGCGTGTATGCCACTTTCAACCTTTAACAGTTTTCGCCAGAAACTTCCATTTGCATGGAGGGGGCATTCCAGTTAATTAAACTTTACATTAAAAGTAATGAGAAGAGCCTCTATATGGAAGCTTTATGGAATTAAGAAAGAAAAATGATATTGAGCGGATAATATGTTAAATAACATATCGCTAACAACTGCCAAATGTGATAACATTAGCATCATAATCTTTGATGTGACTGCAGATCAAAGTTTCACCCTGTCAATAATGAATTGTTGCATGCTAGTATCTAATGATACAATTTAGCCACCTTTTTGATCTAGTGGAGTAAAAAAAGTACTTTTGGTGTTGAAGTTCGCTATGAAGAAAAAGAGACACGTAGTAGTGCATTGGGAATGCAATATAACGTCACCATATGTTGTCATTTTTTACAATGTGCAATGCATATCATTTCAGAGTGAAGACTATTTTTTGTGAATTTAAAAGAAACTACTTACAATGTCATAATTGAGTGGGGAACGAATGGGGGGAGGAATGAGGGGGGGGGGGATAAGGGCAGTTGGAGCAGAGAGCAACCTTTACTCAACTTTTATGCAAATTCTGGAAGCTTTTGTTGAGAATGATGTTAATTTATATTTTTCTCTTTTTTCATTTTCTATTCTTTCTAAAAAAAATTATAGGGCTATCATCTGTCGAGCCGGGGAAGTGATTCAGATGTCCTACGATTTTACACCGCTCACAGAGAGGAGGAGATTGCAAGCGATAGCCAAGCAGAAGCCAGAACTCCTAGGTAACGATTTTACCTCTCTCGAGTACCAGAAGAGAGTGCAGAGGAAAGACCTCGGGAAGATGCTACTCTTCCGAGACTCGAATATGTCCGGCTGGTAAGATTTCAAGGTTCATAGATTCCTTTAGGGCAGTTTAGGTTGGTAAGGCTTAAGGGTTAGGGAGGCAGTAGCATCATTGAAACCCTGTCCTTCGGATGATGGGATTATTTCAAACATTCTCTTTTGACGAGTGTTTAGAGACATTACGAAGGGTTGGTGTATAACCAGGAACACAGCAGACACACTAGCCACTTCACCAGGCCTTCACCTAAGTTATGAGAGGAATGTTCCATGTTTACGCATACAAAGTACATTAATGTGAGTTAAATTATGTGCGCTTCTTCATCTTTTCAAGTATGCCTGTCCTATCTGTTGAATAAAACCAAAGACATCTGCAGTGTTTTTAGAGGAGCTTTGCTTCTTTAGATTTCTCTAGAATCCTTAACCTTGTTGCTTTCTTCTGGGTTGTTGTTCTGATCAATGAAAGTTTGAAGCGATCTGTGGCTCCACAGCATGCAAGGATCCATGACTTCTGTCTAGAATTTCTAGCAAAGAAACAGCTAAAAAGGGAATTGCTGCAAGTAATTTGCTTATGTATGTATTGTATGTATTTTAGATCATCCTGCAAGCAGGAACTCGCGAAGAAGCCATCATTGGCTTATCAAAGCCGCAATTAAGCTGACCAAAGTCAGTCTCTTAGATTCATATTTTAACATCCATGAATTGTCAATTGTCAACAACTCTGTAACTGGACGACATACATTAATCTTGGAGTGACTGGAACTCGGGACCTTATGATTGAAAGGCACCAGCGTTAACCACTGAGCTAACACTCCCTAATGCCTGGATAGCTAATGTCTGGATAGCTCAGAGTACAGGAAATATGTTTCATATCAGTCAGTGGGTTTCAAATCTCTTCTAGCTAAAAATATGTATATTTTTCTTGCTCTTTCAGAATGAGTTTAAGGTTCAATGTGTATAAATAGGATGAGTAAGGCATTGGCATGTTTGATGCAGATTGAATACCTTTACAATTCCTAACGTGAAGTCACCCTTTCTAGTGCATATATATGTACATTACAGACACGTGTATTCAACTGTTGAAATTGCATGTGCAGAATATAAGTTACCACATGTGGTCTGTTAATTTGGGACTCTATAATAACTCCAAGAAATAATCAAGTGTTCAACTCAACTTCTTCCAGTGTGTAAGATATCGTTTCGCTATTTAAAAGAACAAGTAAAAATAATCTACTGATAAATTTGTATAGTCGTTTTTGTCTTTTTTTTTACATAAATAAATATGTTGCAATATACATGTACACAAGAAAATCCTTTTTCAGCCATTGTATTTGATAAAATTGCTTCAATCCTTTAGATGCATGGGAGCACATCATTTTTGTGGTAGCTAGGGGTGCTGATATTTCTGCTAGTCAGAATAGAGAGAGACATCATATATGGTTAATTGTTTAACTTGTATAAAGCAATATGAATTTTGTACCAGTGATATCATGAAGTCTATATGATATGAGCCTTACATATGACCCCAGCATGGAAGTATTTTTAGCTATAATTCATCTCTTGCTAGGGACAAGTTGCACTAGGGATGATTTGCTTTAGGTCTGTGTTATTTTTACCATTTCCAAGAACTGACAGGAAAAAAAAATGGCGTCATTCAGTGTCAATCTTTGCACGGATTTAACGCTGAGTCATTCATTGATTGCAACTAGTCTAACAAATCCAGCAGTTGTTGACATCTTAAGTTAATACATCTTGTAATATGCTAGATTATTAAAGACTAAGCAAAATTTGAATTTGTTAAACTTAAACAGGATGGGTTTATTATGGTAAGACCATGACATATGTCTCTCAAGCACTTCACCAATGACTTTGTGTCAATATCACACACATGCCAGCCAATGACGTAATAAATAATTCCTGATCCTTTCTCAGTAATTGCAATAGTCGTGAGTCATAATTGTAAACATTTGAGTGATACCGATCTGCAAAGCATTTCCTTATTAAAGTAACATGAGCTGCTCCATAACACATAAGCTTTTATTTAACTCTTTGTATGGAATTAATCAACATTATTTGCTATGTTGCTTTCAGCAGATTGGATCGTGTTACTCCTTATTGTCTCGGTCGGTCGTGAATCACAAAGTTCAGAAATATATTGCAGATGCATGTGCTTTGTTTCGTCATTGGTCGATAAAAATGAATGAGAATTGCAATTCATTGCTCAGGTCGATCAAACAAAATGTTCCGTGCACATTGACAAAAATCCTGGTCAACGTCTGTTTCATTTTAATACTTAATTGAATTGAAAGCTTGGGTTTTCCACTTTTGCAATATGGTGGAATGAGAAAGTACTGTAGAAAACACAAATGAAGGTGATTAAAACAATTACTTTGACTTGAATCTTGAAAAATATGTTTCATAAAGATCTATGCTACAAAATTACATTTGAAATTGTTAATGTACTATTAGTGATCAACCCAGGATCTGCGGTCAGAGACTTCAGCTTGTCAAGTTCCACAGAAGTTCTAGCAGAACTAGGACGGATGTGACAGTCGTTCCCTGTGCTTGTTTGTGACTGGAAATGTCTGGTAGATGACAAACTATGTACATGAGTAGTAAACAGATTTGTCTCCAGCAGCGATTTAATGTTTGAAACACAGACATTCCTAAAACTGATATCTACATACTGTTAAACAGACTGTTAAAATTCGAATTTAGTCACTGTCAACTGTTGTCATGTTTTTCCATATCGTGTAGTTTTGGAATGTGCAGTTTGTATGTTTCTCTTTAACATTGTAAGCAATATATATGGAATAATGAATCTTTCACCAGTCACTTTTTAGTTCAATGACAACTTCTAGAAGCTCTGAAAGTTTTTTGACTTACATGTCAATATCAGTATTTCTAATAAATAAAACAAATCAAACCACTTTTGCTATAATTAAATTTAAGGGACTATAATTAATAATAAATATAGTAATGAAGGAATTAGCTTCTCTTTCCATGTTACTAAAATTCAGTGAAGACTCACGCCTACTTGTCCAACCAAAGTTTACCATGAAAAGTTGTGACACAAAAGAATAATCACATTAAAGAAAAGGATGCAGCTGAATTTGCCACAGAAAAGTGTGTTTTTAATTTGGTTTTTTTTTTTTTCTGCAGAATATATTAGCATTTTTGTGTCACTATGAAAGATAACCTTTTTAAGAAGTAGATTTTTCCCCCTCCAAATGCTTTACACTCTAGTGAACATAACTTTAAAGAACAGCTTATGTTTTAAACATTCTAACACTCTTTTTATTCTTTGAGGTGAAAGGGATATAATGTCTCTGTAATTGTGAACTGGGAGGTGGGAGAGGGGTTATTTTGCTTGACTATTTGCAACTCGTCTTGAAGTTATTGTTTCATTTGGGTTTTTTTCTTGTTTTTTACCTCTTTTACAACAATAGGGCCTTGAAGAGGATAACAGAAGATGACCTGAAGTTTCCTCTCGTCTTTGGAGAAGGCAAGAGGGCCCGGGTCCTGGCCACCATTGGAGTCACCCGTGGTTTTGGCGATCACGATCTGAAAGTCTGTGGCACGGACATCTACATCAAGCCATTCTTATCCCCAGCTCCCGATGTAAGTCACCAGCTGGTTTGCTCACCTAAACCGTGGTCAAAAGTCCGTTGAAAATATTCCGATTGAAGCTGGTCACATCAGAGTCTGAAAATGGCCGTGGAATTTGCCATAATGCAATTCATGGCCCTCTCAGTTGACTTCTTCCACCGAATATTATGAAAGTGCTGAATGATTACTTCATCAACTTACCTAACCCCACACTACTTCTGCATTCTTGTTCTACCTGGCAGTCACCTACAGTTATTTACAAAACGACTTTAGTGCTGAACTTAACTTGGTGAGCACTTAGCTGTTGTTCAGTTGCAGCTCCACTGCAGACCTACTAAATAATACTGACTAGTAGATGGAACAGACAAGAGAGTCACTCTTTTACATTTTGCCAAATACATGGTAAACCACTTACTACTTATAACTACAACAGTTTGTAGCAGAGGTCTATCCTAATTAACATGAAACAATTAACTGTGGACAAAGGTAAGTTAATAGGCTAATTATTAGCTGATTGTTAGGTACTGCAAGGTAAGACCTACTTGAAGCATTCGTGTTGAAGAAGCAAAAGAGAACATTAAAGACTTATATCCTAGTCTTGCAATACTTTAGAGTTGAAGCCTATCCTATAATCTATGTGTACTAACTACATGTGCACAGGCAAATGTTGTTGATAGGCTAATTATCAGATGATTGTAACATACTTGATGGTATAAAGTAGAATAGAACTACTTGACAATATTGATGTGGAACAAGCAATAAGCAGTGTAAAGCTAAGCTTATTCCTAGCTACAATACTTCATTAAAGAACTAGGCCTATCCTATTTTACATGTACAACTACTAATGCTGACATCAACTTGACGCCATTCATACTGAAGCAGCAAAGAGAACGTAAAAGGCTTATCCTAGTCTTACAATACTTAAAGAGTTGAAGCCTATCCTATAATCTATATGTACTATAACTACATGTGCACCGGCAAATGTTGTTGATAGGCTAATTATTAGCTGATTGTAACATACTCGATGGTAAGAAGAATAGAATTACTTGACAATATTGATGTGGAACAAGCCATATAAGCAGTGTAAACCTTAGCTTACACCTAGCTACAATACAGTACTTCATTGAAGAACTAAGTCTATCCTATTTTGCATGTACAACTCCTAGTGCTAACATGAAAAAGTAGTTGATAGGCAAATTATTAGCTGATTATAACAATGGATGGCAAGATGAACAGAATTACTTGACAAGATTCATGCGGAACAAGCAGACAGCAGTGTAAAGCACTAAGCCTAAACCTAGCTACAATACTTCATAGAAGAACTAGGCCTATCCTATGTTACATGTACAGCTCCTAGTGCTAACATCAAAAGTATCACGTCATCAAAAAAACGTTTCTATCTTTCTGAGTTGGAAGAAAACATTAGGCTTAATAGGCTTGAATGGCCATGCAATTTTAAATACAAACATGTGGAACTCTTGCTTTCAAATTCTTGTTTAGGCCTCCAACATTCAACCTTTGCAGTTTAATCAACTTAAATTGTCTGCTTATTACCACATATCTCTAGGGCAAAAAATATAATGAATCACTTATTTTCGAAGTGATGGCCTCTCTTTTAATCTGGTAATAGTAAACCATAAAATTCTGGGAAGTCTTATATATTATAGTCTGTATATGCAGCATCTACACAATTCAATTACGAGTAATTTCAGAAAAGTCTTATTCATGAGTGGGTTTGGGTTTCTGTTTATGATTCTTGGGATATGCAGAAGGCACACATAGTAAAGTGTAAGTTTTCCATATCCTTCACTTTCCCCAGAATTCTGAATTTGTTTTGTATTTGAAGATCATGTTCTCAAGCTACTATGTGTGTTTTAGTATCCGTCTTCAGAATTGGGAAAATGTCATTATAACAACAGTATGCATAAAGATAACATAACTGACCAGGGGCAGTGGAAGAGGGTGCTCTATGCAGAGGAGGACTCACAACCTTGGGGGGGGGGGGTATGCCAGATGTTCGACTAGCAAATCACAACGTTTATCTGAAACATTTCCAAGTAAGTGGATTCTTTGTGCATTTGCTGCTACAAATTACAGGGTTAGAATTGCTGTTCAACAAACGGCACATTTTTATTACATCATTGCCCCCATAATATTCAACAGCAGGGCACTTGTTATTTGTTTTAAAAAAAAAGGGGGCACTTTGAAATAACCTAAGGGCATAATTACAAAGATAGGAAATGGCAACTTTTGTTAGGGACTTGCTTATTTATGAAGAAGGCTAACTTTGAGGTTTTACGCATACCTAAGTTGTAGTGAAAAGGAGGCAGACAGCTGCCTATGAAGTGAATAATTTGCTCTATGCACCCCTCTCCCTCCCCCTGTCCCTCCAATCATAGTAAATTTGTAGTACTGTCATTAAGTTTGTCAATTGTAACTTTTGTTGGTACATAAGAACATCTGCCCATTCCTTCCCCACCTAACTAATCTGCTAATATACTCCAGTAGATTATCCTGGGAGACTTGTTCTCAACATGATGAACAGTTGCTTAGTGCCCCCCCCCCCTGTAATTTTGCCATCAACTGATTCTTGGGTAAATCTGGCAGCCATACATACTTCATTTCTCTAAATATGACTGGTGAATATTTTCCTCTTTTAACGATAGCTTGTATTAAAGTGCCTCCCTTTCGGCGATGACATTTTACGACACCAAATTCAAGATGATGATGCATTCCATGTGACAGCTGAAATAATCATAAAACATTTTCTTTCTGGCAATTTCTAGTTAGTTTTCATCTCCGCCAGTAAATCATAAAAGAGCGGTCGGACGTCACCGACCGGGTAGCTTTGTCAGTAATGTATCTGGTCTTGTTGATCTTGGATTTGAAATTTGAAATTACTAATACTCATGAAGGTAACTCTACTGGGGATTGGAAAATTTGAAGTCTAGTATCAATTTTGAGAGGAAATCATCGTATGATTTTAGGAAGCTCTGTACTGGTTGTGAATGTAGCACGACACGGGTATAGTGTATGTAAAATATGTCTCTGTTGATTGTAGACTTTCGCCTGGCATTGGCTGAGAGTTGTAAAATGAAGAAAATCTTAAATGTTTATCAGTAACAAACACAAGCATATATTGATCAGGACTGGTTATTGCTTGAATTGAGAAGAGACTTGTAGCGGCCCTGGAAATATGCCAGAGAGAGCAAAAGTGGTCACCAAGAGCAAAATATAAACTGCTTTTGAGTACAGAAAAGCCATACAAGTGATATGCAGAGGTACATATTGATATTGCAAAGAGACAAAATATGTAAAAGTACATATTGTTATGAAAGGTGAAATTACTTGGTAACAGTGTGAAAGTACACATTGACATAAAAGTACAGAATTTGTTCAAATAATCATGCAAGTCGTGTTTCTTGAAACAGAAGTATTAATAAGATAATGATAATGAACACACATACAAAGATGATGTAAAACTATGAGGGGCAAAGTGAGCTACAGTAGTAGTAGGCTTTTAAAAACATATTTTTTAAGAGGGGGGTGAGGGCTAACTTGAAACATGGTGAATCACATAGTCAAGAAATATTTCATGGGGGGGGATCGATCGAGGGTTGGAGGGGGAGGGGATTGGAGGAAGGTATGGGTTTAGTAGAAAAAGAAACAACTATAACCTTTCATTGAAGACATAAGTTCATCATTACAAGTGTATTCTTTGAAATTGGCTATGTTTCATGCAAACATGGAAACTACCATTCTTGCGTAGTTTTAGTTTTCATCGTGTAATTTACACATCCTCATCATCAGCTGCGCTTTGCCATTTATGTACTAACTGACTAAAAAGAATCACAAGTTTTACTCTTTTAGTTTTCAGTTTTGGTCCTTTTGTTGGCATTCTATACAATTTTATGATTCATTAAAATCTTCTTCATTTTGCCATCAAATGTTGGTTTCTATTTTATTTTTCACCATTTTGTATTTTTTTTTAATCTCTGTTTGTGACAGGTCCAAGTTTACAACCTCTTTGAATATGATCATAGTGAAAATGATGTTCTCATCATGGGCACAGATGGATTGTGGGATGTGTTATCAAATGAACAAGCTGCGACGGTAGTTAACGAAGTACTAGAGAGTTTCCCCGCCAATGATTACAAAAGGTCAGTCTCTTAAATATCTAATGTAAATAATGTTTCGGTTAGTTCAGAAGTGACATTCTCCCCCCCCCCCAACTGTCATAGCATGTTTATTGTGAGGTAAAGATTTCTTCTTTTGTGAAATTCTTCTTTCATCAAATTTTTTTAAATTTTTCTTATCTGGCAAGCAGATTGAGTGACATTTTCATTTCTACTTTACTGTCCTATTGTTTTTCTCTGTAAATCATCCACAGTTGAATACATTTTTTACATAACATATTTATCATTTTGACAAATACTGAGACACTGCTGGCCCCCTTAGGCATACTCATATTTGGCCAATATTAAGTAAACCCTGCAGTTTGGTATGGTCTTACTCCCTATACCCGTCATATCTCACAAGTAACCCTTAATCTGGTTCATGTACTACAGGTACGCCTCAGCAGCTCAGGAACTGGTGATGGCAGCAAGAGGCGTCTTAAGGGAGAAGGGATGGAGAATCCACGATGATAAACCTGGCTCCGGTGACGACATCACCGTCTACGTCATCCCCCTCTGCAGACACCAGAACATGTCCCGAGAAAATAGCTTTACCGAGTCCAGAGAGGTCAGCCCTTCGGAGTGAAGACCAGAGATGGATAGACACTACTTCATCGCTTCTCTGCGCTCATCCCCCGAGGCATGTCTATGTTGTCGTTCTTGTTGAGTCTGTGCAATATGCTCGCGGTCAAAATTATGCCAAACCTTCTCTCCTTCTTTCTGTCTGTCTTCTGGCCTCTACAGGGTTTTCAAAATAATGAGGATGAAACAGAGAGTCATATGCTTGAAATAGTTTGGAAACAGAGTAGTTTTATGTCCTGCAGTACGTAGTGTAAGAGAGAGATAACTGACAGGGTAGTGTTGACCGTAGAGTTATCATGAATTCCTTGTAGAGGGCAGAGTAGGAGAGGGGGAGGGGGGAAGGGATTTTTCTGTTTTTCACAGTACCCTAAGACATTGATAGACGTTTTTATATCAATGGGGAGGGTGGAGGGAGCGCTTTGTGATGTAAATCAAAGTAAGCAAAAACAACCATTTCGTAGCATCACTTCATAGCCTCTCTTCGAGCATGTATGAACTTTTTTCTATCATAATTTGCCTTTTTTGTTTCTGTTTGCAATATTTTTTTGGGGGGGGGGGTTTGGCTTCAATAATGCTTCTTTACTGTTTAGGTGGTTGGTAATTCACCAAAAGATGGCAATGGAGGTCATGGAGGGGAGGGTGGCGGAGGGCCTGTGTGACGAATGACATGAGAAAGGTGTAGTTTTTGTTCTTATGTGTGATAGATGGTGTTGTAATTAAACCTGATGTCAATGGAATAATGACTAGTAGTAGGATGAGGGCTGTGTGGGGGTGGGGTGATGGTTGGGGCAAATAAGGAAATTTGTGTCATGTGTACCATCAGTTTGCTACACTTCTGCCGGGGGGAGAAAGATATGGAATAAAATGCAAAATAACAGTGTGATTGTTGCAAAAGGAATTATTACTTTTAGTATGTATGTCACTGTTTGTCTGGGAAAGGGTTTACTGTTATGATAGGAGAGCAAGAATGAGAGTGAAGGTGTTTTGAAGAGGAAAATTGCTCATTTCCCTTTCCTGATGTGGTACTTAGTCCAAGGTCTGGACACATAGAAACTGCTGAAAAGCAGTCAATGATGCATGCTTCATTATGGTTTGAAGGGTATCAATGGTGTTTGCTATTTTAGTGGGTCAATTAAGACAGCTATTAGCAATGGTACGATCGTATGTTTGTGAATCGAAAATTAATTTGAAAGTCAAAGTGACATATAATGGCTTTCACTTTCTTATTGTTTTTTTTTTTTTTTTTTTTTAAGTCTTGAATCTAATAACTACTCGGGTTGATGATCCATCCTGTCACTTTCAGTTTTATTGAAGATCAATGTTATGATCTTAAAGGTTACCATGTGCCAGAAATAGATATCAATGAGGTGCGAGTATATTTCATGCCAAATTTTTACTTTATATATAAAACAAGACTACCAACTCTGAATTTATGTGCAATTTGTTAATTAATGATTGGGTAAAACAAATCTGGTAAGTCCGGTCAAATTATTGTCAAACGTTCAATTTTTCTGCGCAACGTGGAACTTCAGGGGTTTTTTATTCATCAAAACTTACAAGAAGGGATACAGCATTGAGTCGACCCCATAAGTGTACCTCATTAGAGCATCGCCTGAACTGACAACATATTATACGCACTTCAGTTCTTCAAAATCTTGCAAAAGAAGTGAAATTCAACATGCTGTAAAATGTATCGTAAAACCTCTACAATTTCAACGCAACCGAATCTAAGAAACGATGGGGTATTATAAAGAGTCCCTAGTAACATTTCTTTAGTTTCTTACAAGCTTCCTTCTAGCTTAATGTCTATCTGCTAACCTGGACAATTGTTTACTGATGTCTATGAACTTCAAGAACTAAAAAATTATTCCCACTTCCACCCACAACCTGCCCCAAACAATAAACCCCGTAAAATTAATATCTAATAAGGGGGGGGGGGGACAAAAGGACAAGTCACATCATGAAAGACAATAATGGCAAGATTTACCATTCTTATTTAGACTAAATTTGTGAAAGTCTGGCAAGAAATGTTCACAAAAGAAATGAGGTGTGGTTATCAATTAATGCAGACAGCGTGAAAATGTCGAGTAAATAGCCGGGTGTTTTTCTCTTGATGTCATATCTTGTAGTGGAATGAAGTTTAGAATAGGGTAGAAAATAATGACTGATGATCTAAGGCAAGAAAGCTTCTTTAAATTCCAGTATGTCATCACTCATTGGTACCTTCCATTCAGCTTCTACACTTTTAACATTTTAAAACAACCCTTATTCCGCCTCCCTGTCATACTTACATGCTATAGTCAACCTAGGATAGGCATCACTCAAACACCACTTATGTGAGTGGTTCGAACGATCAGTCGTCATGGAAACAATCAATTTTAAAGAACCGTCCGAGTTGACTGCCTCGGAGTTCACTCCATTTGGAAGTTTCTTATCAATAGCAGACGGTGAATTAAGAATACGGTCACACTTTAATCAATCTGCTTTTGACATTTTACATGTCAAAAATTGGTTTTTGTGAAGGTTGCCCAAAAGACATGCTAGTGTCGAGGACAGGAAATTGAGCTTTGATTTAGCTTTTGGGAAGAACGGTTTTTTCATTATCAACTTTAAAGATCCTATTTTCATGTTGTTTGTATGTGCCTAAAGTCATTAGAAGTGGAAATTAGAACAATGCTTTTAATGTACGTCTGATCACTTTCAGATACCTACGATGCTTTGACAGGGCAGCTTAAGGCCATGTTAGTACTGAACATGAAAGGTTTTAAGTTTTAGGTCTCGGGGGCAAAATGGGTCTCACTGTCATTAGAAAGATTGTAATTACAAACTAATGTCGTGTGCCTCCAGTGGGTAGTCATTTGTGACGCAAGACGTTAGCAGTATTTTTCTTTCTATTTTTAGTATATGGAGAAAATAGATGTTGCCAGGACAGTCCAATTCCATGAGGATATATTTCTATTGAAAATATGTTTGTTGCAAAATATTCTAAGAACATTTTGGAGTATATGCCCCCAGTCCCCCCTTTTCTTTGCGCTTAAATTGTTATTGTCATTTCTTAGGCTACGCTCAATAGTTTTTGGAAAGACTGTTCTGTGCCATTGTATGGCTGTTCTGCAGCAACAAGCTATGACTGTAGTGTGGGACATCTTCAACATCCACCCCTGGTACCCCCCTCCCCCCGCCCCCACTGGATTCTTGTTACAGTGGGTTGTAATTGCAAAGGGTTTTTAGCATGAGTGTCACATCATGTTTATGGTATCTGAAAGCTATTTGTTCCATTTCATTGTCAACAAAGAAAGATGTTCAGACTGTGGTAGCCTAATATGTAGACTATATAGAAAATTGGTGCCTAATGTTAACAAAGTAGAAATATTTGGGCTGCAAAAGGAAGTCTTACTGTATTTTGGCAGCTCGTGAACCTAAGCTTTGTATTCTGCATGTATTGATCAAGCTTTACAGTACTTCCAGTCAACTTTTTTTCTCTTGACTGAAATCGTATTAATGAAAAATGTTGTTTAAATATTAATACAATGCATCTTTCACAGAAAATTTTGCAAAGTTGAAGGTGATTTTCTTGTTGAGATTTAAGTTACAAATTACATATGTAAAGCTAAAATAAGTATTATAAAGTGTAAATTATACAAATTCTATATTAATGTACATGTGTTTGTTTGTTAAGTTAATATAAAAAAAATCATCACTGCTTGATTGGGCAGGTCAAAGGTCAGAATATATCATGTTTTCTGATAAAATGTAATAGTATATGCCTAAAGATACTTATTAGTTTGGATCAAATGAATTTCTTGTATTCAAACAAATAATGTGGTATATTTTATTGCTTTTTATGGAAGGAAGTTAAAAGAAAACTTGAATCAAGTTTAATATATGATTGTATATATGAAACTTTGATATATCTGTGGAGCACTTTGTTCAACTTGACAAATGTAATATTTTATTTTTCACCTTGCTTTAATTGTGTTTATCAAGAATCACAAATATTATGCAGATATGATAAATGGTCCTTTGAATTCAGAACAGTCTTGGCTCTTCTAAAGTCTTCACCATGTTTGCTTTCAACAACAAGAACAACATCAATAAGTCACTAATGCAAATCAGCTGTATGTGATATTTGGGTGCCTAGGCCTGACATGCAACGTATACAGTGATGTTCTGTGTTTGTATTGTGATAATGGTACTATGCTGTACCGATACCATTGTACTATCAACGGTGCTAACATTAGGTAGCATGTGCCCAACAAATGTATACTAACTAATTTGCCACAACTTCACACGTGACCTATGTGTACAGCATGTGTAACCATTGATAAGTACTGAACAGAGTTACAAAGTAATTATTGTGTATGATTAGATTTTATCCAGGAGCTGACCTTGACCTATGGGGTGACTGGAATGATCCATTTTCTCTGAAAGGGGTGCTGTTTATAGCCAATAGAATCTTACCGATCATGTGACTAAATAGATGACACGCATCTCCATCTGATGCAACCAGGAAGTTACTGTGGACGTAATTCCAGGAGCACACCTGTTTAATTAAAATCCTAGCTGCAAACTATATTTGTCAATTTCAAGACCAGTGTTTACTAACATTTCCCAGTACATCATTCCTGTAGCACCTACTGGAATCCTTTCTTTCAAACCCAGGGAGTGAATGCTCGTCAGGTTAAAGGGTACACAAATCCAGTCATCATCTTAAGCTTACACGACAGAGATCTTTGTGAAAAACAACTCCCCCAAACAGCCAAGAAAAAAATTCTTACAACATCTGGAAGATATCGTATTTAACAAGTCTGGTTTGGAAGCTGTCGTTTTGTAAATCTGTGATGTCATAGTGCCAATGGGATCTCTAACCATTTTCTTACACCCTGTGTTTATTTTCGTATCTTCAAGGTAGATTATCGTTCTGACACTAAAAACCAATGTCATCACCAGGTCATGTAAACAACTTGACTTTTTCAAAGTCATCATTTTTCAAAACCCATCTCCGTTACAGAGGATAAACAGTGCAATAAATAAAGAAACACATAAAAAAAATATCGAAGCACTGTGGCTTGATGATGTCATTATTATACTTGATCAAGTCTTCTGCCCTGTGTTTGAATGAATATTAAATCTTTGATGATGTCTCCCAAATAGAATAAAGATTTTCTAAGCTGTTTGGGGGTAGTGTTTCATGACAGTTATGCCCATCTCACAGACCAGCGATGATGGTTGAGATGTTGCATCTCTATTTAAGAAACATCCATCTAGACAGTTTCACATTTTACCAGACAGATAATTCTGAAAAACTGGCCGATAAGTTTTTAACTATTGAGAGTTTTTAGTTTCAAATTACATTTAGTTAAGTTTTTAATTAGGATGTTTAATGTAGCAGCGTAAGTATTCAAGTAAAATTTGGATCAGCTCAGTGTAGTTTGACTTGCCTATAGAATCTGAATTATGTAAATCTTCTTTGCAGGGAATATAAAATTTATTTCAATTAAGTTACTTTTCTAAATATGATTTTACTTTTATATGTAGTATTAACATTTCTTTTTAGAAAAAGTTACTGATTTTGCCAAGTTTTCATGATGGATTCAACCATTTACCCTCGTTTTCTCCTTCCTTCCTTCATCACTTGCATCCCTCAGTATTTGTTTTATAGTACTTATATGTTTATCAAATGATTTGTTTGTAAATTCAAATTTTTAATTTGTCAAAACAAAAATGAAAGAAGAGAGATGTATTTATAGAGTTTGTCACAAGTATTGATCATTTTGGCATGTTGGATTTCTTCAATGATAGAGTTGGATTTTTTTGGCCATGAAAAGAACCGAAGTAGACTTTACATGAAAGTAGTGTATAGTATGTGTTAAGATGATGCTAGAGTAGTTGGCTTCCGATACATATAGCAGCTCTAGCCACTTATTCCCCAGGTTATCAAAGTATAGAGTAAATACTCTTGCTGAAGATAGTATTACAAAGTACAAGGTTCCCATGTTGCTAGGGTTACCATAACAGGATCTTCCCATTTTTGCAACCACAATAGCAAAACTAGTTTGTCCCCATTTTCTAATGGTCTCTTTGACATTAACCCAATATCACCATTTTCACTTAACGCAAACTTAATAATGTACACATGTAATATGTAATCGATGGTTGCATATTAGCTCCATAAGCTCGGCAGGAAGAGCTGTGTAACGTGGGCTGCATAGTTGCGACAAGTACTAACTTAAACATTTGCGATATTAGTTACTTTGGTCGCGTTAGGTATAACGCCGGTTTAAACCGTACGGTGCGATGTCCCACTTTTCAGCCAAAGAAATATGGTATCCATTCATGTTGGAGATTGAAAATTTGACAAGTCAATTATGACCAGCTGGGCCTTCCTTTTCCCTTAAGGCCAAGAAATGTTAGATAACTTTGTAAAAACTAAATATAGGGAGGGTTGGGGGGAAATGTAAACTTTGTCCTTTGAAAGCATCGCTAAGATGTAACCTTTTAACCAGCACATAATCATTCTTACGATTGTGCCAATGTGATAACTTTGCTATCTGGTCCTGAGGCAGTCTATACCAGCTTCCAAATTGAGTCACTGCTCTTCTATTGCGTACAATGGCAGGCATAGAACTCTCTTCTTGTTTTACATTGAAAGCTGTTCGTTCCTCTATCAGCTGAGTGTTAGTGCCTCCCCTTTGGAAAGGGTATTTGTTCCTTGGTTTTTCTTTTTGATGATATGTTGTGCACAAGTGATTGTGAAGTTTTGTCAATTAAATCACAATGCATTTGACTTTGTACAGCAATGTAAAGGAAGGTTTTTTGTGCATGTGTTCTGCAAGAGCATTATTGTTAAAATCATTATGTATAATATGGTTGTCCTTGTGTTCAAAGAAAATTAGACGGTCAGTCAGAATCTTTAGTTGAGAGGATTATCATATGTGTTTATCATATTCACAATGCATTTACTCTTGTCATATGTAAAACATTCAAAACATTTTTCGTGATTAGAATTAAGTAAACTGGGTGGGGTGAGAAATGGAGTCATGTAGAGGTGGGGTGGAAAATGGAGTCATGTTGATGTGAGGTGGGAAATGGAGTCATGTAGAAGGTGGGATGGAAAATAGAGTCATGTTGATGTGAGGTGGGAAATGGAGTCATGTCGAGGTGGGGTGGGAAATGGAGTCATGTCGAGGTGGGTGGGAAATGGAGTCATGTAGAGGTGGGGTGGGGAAATGGAGTCATGTAGAGGTGGGTGGGATATGGAGTCATGTAGAGGTGGGGTGGGAAATGGGAGTCATGTAGAGGTGGGGTGTTAAATAGGACTAGGAGGAGAAACCAAGTCAACAATTCTTTCTGAAACATTTTACGTTTCAGAAATGGTACTTCTCCAAGTGAAGTTCGAGCCAACTCAATCCCCACTCCTGCCCACCCCTCGCTCCTCTCCTGGGATCTTTGTCTTATTGTATCTGATCAATAATGAGGATTTCAGGTTACAAACATACCCCCACTAACAGCAGTGGGGAGGCCAGTGCTGTAGAATAATTGTACCGTATTCTTTCAAGTATAGGTATCGATATCGTCCAACTGACAGTCTGCTAACTATGGGGCCCAAACCAAAAGTGGGTCGAAAAACAACAAATAAAGAATTGTTGTGTCTCAAGCTTTTTCCAGGTGTCGGAAATATATCTACAGTTTCTGGAAACTTGTCGATCATTATTTTTAGCATAAATTCCATAGTCCTAGCTAGCTTTGATGCATTCTAAGTATTGATTCGTTGGGGGGGGGGGGGGTCTGATGGGTGGTAGTTCAATCCTCATGGAAGATCCGGGGGTTGTAGAATTAAACGTTTCCAGACTGCCGATGTAACTATACTGAGGTATTGCTGAGGAGCACATTAATGTTGTTTACATATCTCAAATGTCTTTATCAGTGTTCCCCATTGTTGTAAGGCCTATTGTCTCAGCTGACAATGTCAGTTAAGTATATAATCCTGTTCAATTCTGCTTTTGTTTAATCCTTTTTTATATCTTTTTTTTTTTCTTCCATCATGTCCCTATCTATCTGCACGAGACAATCTTTTGACAAGACTGTCTTTTTTTTTAAATGTAGTGCTATGGGATGAAGTAAATCATGTCTTATGTGTCTTATGAAAATTTTTATGCCAAAGTTTAAGTCTGTGCATATCTTTGTCCTAGAGTCCACCCGGTTATTAACTACTAATGAAAACATGTTTAAAAGTTCCTTGTTTCTTGCTTTAACAGAAAGTAAGACTTGCCACTCAGAAATTTTTGATTGCATCTCAAATGTCTCTCTTTTTTCAAAATTTTCCCTCTCCATTTTAAGCCAAACCTCATTTCAAGAGCAATATGTAATACTTTATCTAATTGGTCACAATTTGTCACATTTTTTGCACCATCACAGAGAATATTTGTATTTAATTTTTTTTTTCCTTCCTTTTTCTTTCTTTCTTTCTTTCTTCAAATACCCTCTGCCAAATTGCAACTGGGTAACATTTTAAATTTCTATTTTCACCTTACGGTATTCAGTAACAATATGGACAAAAAATGAAATAATTTACCTTAAATATGTATAATATGAATTATGTAAAACAGCTTAGTATTTCTTTTAATAACATTGAAGGTGTAAAAAAATTGTAATTTAAAACCTTTTGAGAATGCCAAAAAAAAGAAGAAAAAAAGGAAATGATTGTTAAATTGAAATATGATTTTGCATTCATGTGCATAGCAACTATTGATTTTTGCTGTCCTTTTTATGGTATCTACAGTGTCACCAGGATAACAACTGAACTGATCAGAGATATACAGTTATCTACTAGTCCCACTAGAACTACCCTCCCTCCTACCTACTCCTTTAGCTAGCAACCAATCCCACTAACACTACCCTCCCTCCTACCATGTGCTTAAGCTAGCTACCCCCACTAGAACTAACCTCCCTCCTACCTTGTCCTTTAGCTAGCTATCCCACTAGAACTACCCTCCCTTTAACCTGATCCCTTAGCAAGCTAGCCCCACTAAAACTGCCCTCCCTCCTATCATACCTTTAGCTAGCAACCAGCCCCTAATAGAACTACCCTCCCTCCAACCTTGTCCTTTTGCTAGCTATCCCACTAAAACTACCCTCCCTCCTACCTAATACTTTAGCTAGCTATCCCACTAGAACTACCCTCCGTCCTACCTTGTCCTTTAACTACTATCCCACTTGAACCACCCTGCCTCCTACCTTATTCTTTAGCTAGCTGTCCCACTAAAACTACCCTCCCTCCTACCTAATACTTTAGCTAGCAACCAGCCCCCACTAGAACTACCCTCCCTTGTACCTGACCCTTTAGCTTGCTACCTCCACTAGAACTTTTGCTTGGTGATATGCAACAGGCTTTTTCTCAACAAAAAACGAAGAGGACACAAGAATATAATAAACCTTTTTCTTTTTCTTACTAAGACTTCTATCTCTTGAGTAAATCTTACTTTCAACTAGCACTTAATTACACTCAAACACAGAAAAACGAAATATAAGTCAACCAGAGAATTTGTTACTTACAAAAGATGTATTTTTTTTTTCTTTCTTTTTTTGTAGAAATTATATTTGAAAACATTACATTCAATCCCTTTTCTTGATAAAAGTGTCCTTGCAAAGAAAGATAGTGTATTTAAAAACTTAAAGTGTAAACTGGTGGAAAATACATTTTGCATACCATGAAACTAATTGAAAAACCTATCACTAGTAATGTAAACATGAAATTCATCACATTAGACACAACATCTTTGTGAATGAAGCATGTCCATGATGTGTCAGGTCTACTTCAAATACAAATATGCTCCAACACGTATAGCATTGCTAACGTATCAAAACATATTTACGGGTGTAGACTATTAACCAGAGGAAGTAAACATTTGACCTACAGATAATCAAGATATAAGGGAAGAATCATAACGTGTGTGTTGAGGTGTAGTCACTTCCTTATCAGTTGACTACACCTCATCTTCTCCTTCCCATCCCTCCTCCCCCCCCCCATCCCCTGCTACAAATACACCAACAAACAAACATCTAGTTAACGAAAACACAGACAACAAGGAAACATTATTTTGATAGTCTTCTTTGGATTATGTGTGACTGATGGTGTGATTGCTGGTGTAGTCTGGTTGGTGGTGTAGTTGTATGGTTTGTGTGTAGTGTGGTTGGTGGTGTAGTTGGTAGTGTGGTTGGTGGTGTAGTTGGTAGTGTGGTTGGTGGAGTGGTTATTGGTGTAGTGTGGTTGGTGGTATAGTTGGAAGTGCGGTCATTGGTGTCGTGTGGTTGGTGGTGTAGTTGGTAGTAGGGTTATTGGTGTACTGTGGTTGGTGTGGTTATTGGTGTAGTGTGGTTGGTGTGGTTATTGGTCTACTGTAGTTGTGGTGTTGTGTGGTTGATGATGTGTGGTGTGGTTGATAATGTGTGGTTGATGATTGCTAAGTTGTTCTGAGTTGATCCAGGTTATATATAGCTGTGTAAAGTACCTCTAAACAACTACTAAGATGCAATGATTTAACCTGTAGGCATTCAGAATACTGACTATTCAATCTATGTCACTTTTATGTCTTGAAGTAAATAAAACCCCAAACTAATAATTACGATTAAACTTAACTCAAATATTAGCTACAAAAAATATGATAGCTGAGAAGATAGAAAAAACAAGACTACACTTTGGTTGTTCATATTCTGTGGCAATTGTCATCATCAAGAATTATAATGTCCAGTTACATTATGACCATCCACCTACCACCCCCCCCCACTATCTACCTGCCCCCATACCTTTATAACTGACTACTCTGGGGTATTTCTTGTTTTCTGAGTAGTGAGTTCATTCGAACATTTACTGTAATGCTGTTTTGGGAATCTTCCAATTTTAACATTTCTTTATGGTGCATGTAGGGAAAAGTCCTTTTGCATCTTGCGTCAGTCACAATTAACCCATGCCACTCGGCTATGGTCATTCTTTTTCAGTTATTTTGCATTCTTGGACGAAGGCTCAGGGTTATAGAATCCCATAATATCATTCAGACCTCTACTTCTGCATGGTACAATGACACACAATGTATTTTATGCTGTGACCAGTTTGTTATCACTATTTCTGCTAGAGTATTTCATTCCACAGTGTCTCTGTCTTTCTTGATGCTAGTGGCCGGTCTTCCTGGAGTATTTCATTGCTGGAGTAAAAACGTTCTGCCTCTCGTTCATCTAGCTCTCCTGCGATAAGATTCATTCGTCTACAGTTGGCAGCCAAAAACACTGCAAAGAAAGAATAAATCTAGTGAGGTTTCCTTCCTAGCACAGTAAGATACAATTTATGTTAATATTAAACATGATCTATAAAAAATAGAGAACAACACAGACTTTAACGAATACATCTAATAACAAAAACACTGCAGAAAAACGATGTGTTTCGAAGGTCACCACTTTCACCTTCAGGTTACAAACTTATCATGAACGAGCAATGATAACAAATGGCTAGTAGCGATATCACAAGGTGAAAGTAGATTTAATTTAACACAGTGTGACCAATAGGCAATCAAGCTGTTTGTTCAGATTTAGGCTTCTCCAAGCTAACATGATATGCCCATTACAAAAGGCAATATTGAAATATGTCACAGTTCAACTCCTATATACAATTTCAAATTTGAGTGGGAGGGAAGTGAAAGGCAGGCATGTGTCAAGCAGGGCATGGTGGGCAGCGGGAGTGGGAGGGTGAAACCGAGGCTTATCACACAGCTGTTATGTAATATACACATATCTTTAATATCCACACAAATCATATTGCATAAAACAGCAGCCACATAACAATGCCCTGCTTGTATTTCTATTTTGTTTTCTCCATTGTAAATATCCAACCAATAGGCTGAAACAGCAACACAATCAAGAAAAGAGATAACTTGTATTTTGGTTGGCAATTTTTTTCACATCTACCTATTGTTATTCAAAATGGGACTGCAATCAACCATATGAACCACGCTAGATTTTCTTCAGCAAACAAATGTCAAATTGGCGAGTACTTAGTGATTCCATCCACCACCATACTTTAAGGCATCCGTGCTAATCGAACGCAACAATACAGAAAAAAAAAAGGATAAATTATTACAACTTTCCTATTGAGTATTTGAAATGACACCTGGCTGCTCTTATCTCAAATGCACTTTGTTATGGATTTCAGTTTAGACCGATTTACCAGACACAAGTTGGAAATGTGTTTTATATAAACATTCATTGCTTTGTTGCAGAGCCCAAGAAAATAGCACTGGCACACATTTGCGCTTTTGACCTAAAACTTGGCTACCTACCATATGTAGAGAAGAAGAAGCTAGCATCATAAACTTTGGATTGTACTGAACACAATAGACAGGATTCTCGTCATGTTTGGACTCCATCACAGCCACTTTCAATCCACTCTCCACGTTCCAGGCGTGGATCTTGCCATCTTGGGAACCTGTTGCATGAAAAAACATCAAAATTGGTAAACAGATATTTAAGCTTTGCTTTTCATTTTTTTTACAAATAAAGTGCTTTAGAATCAAACAGGTTGAAATAATTCTGCTATTCATATGTATTTTGTAAGTAAAGTATAGTACAAACAGTTTCTTCAATCCATTCAAATGCAGCACATTTACACAACGTAATTACATTTAGATATAAAAACTGGTCTATAAATATATTAGCAGACAAGGCAATTTAAGAAACTTTTGAAAATGATAAATATGAATTACCTGACAGTACATATTGAGCATCGGGACTGAAAGAAGCTTCTAATAGTAATCCTTTCGTATTTTGGTGACCCTGAAAGAATAATATTATGTATACATTTCAAATACATTTTACTTAACATCACTGCCTTAATCCTATGGTAACAACTACCTTTATATTGGTGTGTAACCCTGTGAGCTATCATAATTGATGGAAATCAGCATTATCCTTCTGAATAAACTGTGCCTACCTCAACAATGTCTCATGGTTGCTTGGTCAGGGCACCCTCCTCTCTTTTCCCCCCCCCCCCCCACCTTCCGAACCTGCACCTTACACATACTGTCACTATTCAGTGTCATGTGTGCATCACAGATGCAAGATAACACGCATCAAATGGAGTCTACAAATTTACTGGGTTTTTATTGTAACAGCCTTTATTATTTGAATACAAAGGTCAGTCTAGCACTGAGTTTCTCTAAATAAAGTCTCCACCCCCTCCTTCCCCCTTCCCTACTCCTCCTCCATGCTATGGTAAAGGTAGAATCATTAGTTTGATTAATACAGGAAACCATCACCAAAGATCAGTGAATTAATTTATAGCACATAACTGTTTTATTCTGTCATGTTTGAGGTCGTCTTGGAAAACTACTTTAAATATCAAATTAACCAAAAGTGGTTTATCTACACACAAACACCTTAGAGCTAAGGGGTCTTACTTAAGACTTGCCCTATCAATGATAATTTCAGTTAAGCTCCACTTATGCCCAAGTTCTAAGTCTAAGGACACATTTTTTTTTTGGGGGGGGGGGGGCAAATGTATCTGAAAGAGACAGAAATTTGTATAAATGATGAAAACAAAAGGAATCATCATACTCCAATGCTATTTCGTTGATTAAATCAATTGTTTTTTGAACTTTTGTGTAAGGTAAATCTAACAGAGACCTGAGCTACAATAGTCATCAGGTTACCTTGGTACTTTGTGGAATACCTCACGATGTGCAACTTGGCATCCACAAATGCTTGCTTTTTCGATTATGAAGCTTACTTAGTCTAAGACCAAAAATAAAAGTGGGGCAACGGTTTAGGTAATTTCCATGTACTTATTTTACATTTGTTGCTGCTGTTGCTCTGTACTACTCACCATGAAAGTTTGTACTGGTGATCCAGAGAAGGCATCTATCAATCGTATAACTGGACCGTTTGTTGTGATGAGTATTTTCTTGCCGTCCGCACTGAATTTGAGACTCGTCCAGTCGCAGTCTCTGTCTTGGGGTAATTTGAACGTTGTGAATGGACCCTGTGTGGGAGAGCAGAATATGTATGTATCGACCGATTCTATAGTGAAATACACAACAATTAAGTTATTGTCTAGGTAATAAGATCTGAGCTAGTGATCTCAGAATTACCAGTCCTGTACCCTACCAACTGAGCCAAACAGCCTGTAAAGTTAATATTGTGCATTTGTATGGGACATTTCACACTAAAGCTTTTGCAATTCTCAAACTTGCTGTTACGGGTGAAACTTTGGAAGATACTTAGTAGCGGCAGAAGACGACACTGTTGGAACAGAGTTTAGGCTTCAAAAAAGAATAAAAGACTCACCTTATCAAATGACCTCAGGTCATATAGTTTTATCATTTCAGAGTTGAGACCGCATGCAAAGACCAGACCTTCTGGATCGAAAGATGCAACAGGTCTCCCTTGCAGATGCATTAACCCCTGGTTCAATGAAAAAATAAAAGTCTTCTGTAAATAATAACATTTCAACAGATGTCATGCAGTATGCAGTGGCGAAGCGTCCATACAGTCAGGGTGGCCGATGCCCCCCTGACGTACTCAAATGGACTGCTGGCACCCTTTTCAGCTTTTTACCACTTTTTACTTATTCACAATTATTGACTTTATTATTGCGCTCTCATCTACCTATTGACATTTGTCACATTTTGTTGGTGTAATTTTCTGACAAAATGCTCTAACCACGGAAGACCCATATAAACTTCCGATGACACCTATTTATTCTTCGTTTATCTGCAAATTGGCAAGGCCTGGAAAGGGTCATTTCCAGCGATCTAGGGAGTATCTTTACTCCAAAAATTTCAGTACGCTCCGCGTCAACCTGTCGTGGCGCTTAGATAGTGACGAAAGCGCCCCTACAGACCATTCTCGCCCCCCCTGACCAATACCCCTAGCTCCGCCGCTGGCAGTATGTTTGTCTTGTAAAACCTATCACATGTTTTTAATAGCAGACATTTCCACACCAAACAATGATTTATTCAGTGACTATATATAACTGTTTAACCAACAAACTACAAGATTCAACGTGGGTTAATTTTTGTCTTGTCTCTGTTATGCATCAACTTCCAGAATATTCATAGATCACACATTCACGAGGACAAATGAATGAGTCAAAAGGCAATACCTGGCAGTTTGGTGACCTCAAATCCCATAATCGCAACGATTTATCCAAGGAACCCGAGAGAAAACTATCATCGACTGGAGACATACTGAGACTGACAACTCTGTGAAGATGAAAAATTGTTATTGTAATATTGCTGATCATGGCCATAATAAGGAGCAAAAGTAAAAGCCTGCCACGAATCATGTAATTTCCAATTCTGTTTCTGCAGAAAATTGATGTAAAGTCATTCACATACAAATGGATACACGAACGTAGCTCTTTAAAGCAAACTGGATATTTATCTATCTTGCGAGGGAGTTAATTTAATAGTGTATACACATATTAAGGAGCTCATACGTGTGTAACCTACAGTATACAACTGATACTGTAGCTGTGATTTAAGGATGTACTAGGATTTTTATCATCATCATAGTTGCAACGGTGAAACTTGAAGATCTTCTTAGTTGATTTGAGACTATTTTCTTTTTTATTTCATGATGTAATTCCTCAGCTTGACTGTGAAATTTTATGTACAGCAATGGTCCAAAGCTAAATTTGCTAACATAAAAAGTGTCTCAGTGAAGAATTGTTGAAAATCAAATCAATTTAAGTAATTTACCTGCTGATGATCTTCCATTTGGTGGAAATATCGAGATAGTTATGGTTAATTCATACCAATCTCGTTTTACGTAAAAAGCGATAGGTTTGCAACATCTGCTTTAAAATTCATATACGGCAGGTTTGGCATTTAACTGTGGTACAAATCCAAGCTACAGAGGTAAAATTAAATTGTGCTCACTCACTTTTTGGTGTGTCCGGGGAAATATCTCAAGTATTTGTTGTCATGTAATGACAGATACCGTATTGTGTCATCAACTTTGTTTGAAGTGTATATGACCGTATTTTGTGCGTGAGTGAAGCGAATGAGATCCACGCCATACTTCTTACTGTATAAAGTCCTCTTGGGTCTGCAAAACATGAAGAAAACACTTGTTAATGAGATTCAAAATGTCACAGACTGCAAATCTTAAATGTTTATCTGTTAAAGCAGTTTTGTGATGACTTGAGTGATCAATATATCCATTAAATGACATAATTGAAAGTCAAAATTAAACCACAGAGCGAAATCAGCAATTGCCATATTAAACTGTTGTCCTTTGAAATATCATTTTGCCCTTAGCATTGTGAAGTGACTTTATAAACTGTGTGGTCGTGTACAGTCACAGATATACTCATGTAGCTGCACTGTTAGACACTGTAGCAGCTGTATTTGAAAGTCATATTGCAACCACTCTTTGGAGAAAAATTCATCCGGATAAGTCTCAAACAACCGTTAAAATCTCTACAGTAAATGAAAACATAAATGTTTTATTCTGAGGCACTGTCACAAATTCTTTCACCCATTTACTGGAATTACACAGTCAAATGTTATCCATGTGTAAAGCAACAGAAGTGTTTCCTTGCTTCAATTGATTGAATCAAGTCAAGATTTTTACATGCTATTTTATCTCTTTCTGACTGGCCAACACATCTGTGAAATCACATATAGTTGATAGATTAAACAGAACCACAGAGAAAAATCAAAGTAATATTCATGAGTTTATCTACGAGAGAACACTTCTCTGACTTCTTAGCATTAAAAAGTTTCTGTACGCCATACTAGGACCTATACTAAATCACATTGTGAATAGCCTAGCCTAACTCATGCATACAGTAAGTCACATATCAACATGTATTCTACCTGCTTTCTGCTTCAATATCAGGACCGAAAACTGTGCAATTAACGCCGAGTGGTTATGTGAATATTAGTATTACATCACTATTCGACCGTTGGCAAAGGCGAATGAAAACGACGGTCTTCTTGATTACCTTACTTTTGGCTAGGCCTATGCCAAAAATACTATAGACCTACGCCTATCACATCATTGTAGGCTAGCCTAGGCCACAGCCTAACTTAGGCCGATGCTGGTTGGCTTAGACAGAGAAATTTGGGTGATTTGTCTATGCACCCAAGTGATAAAAAATAGAATAAGAATGTTTATTACGTCTTCGTTAATGCGTTTTATGAATAACATTAGTCATTTTAACAACTTACTTTCCTTCTAAGCAATCGTATATAACAATTGAGTCGTCTTCACTACTCGAGATCAATGTCTCGCCATTGTGGGAAAAATCTACACTGTTGATTCTTTCAGTATTTTGATCTTTGAACACCTTCCCCGCCCGAAATGTCTTCATTACATGATCAGAAAGCTTCATTCTACCATCTAGCATTCAAGGACACTGATAAATGGACTTTTTTTTATATATTATATTTTTGTTTTTAGAGTGCCAATACGCAACTGCCTTTCACTGTTAGTATTTGATCATACAATGTGCATTCACATCGCGGAACTATACAAGATTGTATAGTTGAACATAAAGTACACGCGCTACAAAATAAACGATGGCGCTAAATCATTCTAAAAATTGTTAGGTAACTAGAACTGACTGTACTTGCAGGCAAGTAGATCAAAGCACTTTCCGACCTGATCTGCAACGCAGAGGGGCTTGCTTTGACTACCGTTTTGAGTCCCGTGAAATTTTGAGATATGAAAAGTCTGGCAATCTTTATTATCTCGCGACAATTTTATCATTTGTAGTAATATTCAACCAAGATTCGTTGACGATTTGGGCAAGAATCGGTACCGATTTGGACGAGAATCGGAAACGATTCGAACAAGAATCAGAAACAATTCGGACAAGAATTGAAAAAATCCGGACAAGCGACAGTGTTTAAAACCATCGCAATATTTGTTTTATTATTTTAATTAAACTTAGTTTTTCGTCCCGAGGCTGCTAGACTTTTTCAACAATTTTTACCCGAAGTTTGAGTCCCCTGAAGTGGGAGTGGGGGGGGGGGGGCGGGAGGCGTCCATTTTGCTAATTTCTGCTATTACCTTTATGGAAACTGGAAACCACCCGACGTGTAAGTTGTAATCCATAAGCCCGTCTTGTGGGTTTCTCCTACATTTGTGGTCGCTCAAGCTTCGTAAATATAACTGATGCTGAATATTATTATACTATTATCATTATTGTTGTTGTTTTCATTATTATTATTACTATTATATTATAACTATTAATATGATTATTTTTTTATATTATTATTATTTTCTTCTGCATAGGGTGGCAACTAACAAGTGTCCCGTACGCCTTTGCAATAGCCTATATGTTTAACCATTCAAGACAACATCTTGTTCCGAGTCGGAGGACTTGACTGAACGAGAATCTATTGATTGTGGGCTGGGCGAACAAAATGTATACCGCTACACCACCCGTTCACCCATGGCAAAACGGTTTCTTACATAGGCTACCTGAAAAGTGCATACTTTGACCAAATCTCAACAAAAGGTCAACAATATTAAATTTACCGTAGATGCACTAATCCAGCAAATAAAAGGTAAAAAAAATTACCATCTTAATTGTAGAAATTTCTAAAAAATCTCAGTGAAAATGACCATTTTGTTACATCACGTGACAAAACTAAAACTTACCATTGCAAGTTTGTGACCAGAGATCCCAACTGTGCATGTAAGACGGTAAACAGAAGACAATTATAAAACATGCCTTATATGACTTTTAACTAGTTTTTCTTTGGTTCTCGCGATTAACAGCTAGACAGCGTATATTTTCGTCTGAACGGTAATTTCCCTACTGTTGTGCAGGGATTGTGAATTGGCAAAAAGTATATACCAAATGTGCAAAACCAATGATGCCAACCTGGATAATTCAGCTGTAAATGTCTTTTTATGGTGTTTCAAATTTATCCACATAGGACAACTTTATTTCTAATAAAAAAGGACAACTTTATTTCTAAAAAAAAGGGTGATAAAATTCTAACCGCAACGATAATTGATAAATCAAGGAGATGATTACTATAGGCTAGTAATAGTGTACATACAGTTCTTTTTTTAATACTTTTTTATGGTCATCTTGAATGAGGGTAGTCCTGCTCAGCGCAGAAGCACTGCTTTCAAGAGGAGCCCTCAATACAAGATACATGTACAATATGAACAATTTGCCCAATCGGCACCACATACATCATACTGTGACGCAACTTTATGGAGTAATGAAAAGCTTAGCCAGTCAAAACAGGTTACATTCAGTTAATCATATCTCGAGTAATTTGTGAAAATATTTCTCCTTCGATATAAGTCTGACATTGTTTGCTACCACAATATCCATTTAAATGCACCGACAGCTGGCCCTGTTCTGCAAATTGCGTTGTATTGATTGGAAAGTACCTTCTATTTAACGGTTATTTATTTAGACTTTCGTGGACTTTTCATACATGTGCCTCTTGTCACGCAGACTTTACTTTTACAACAATATTTTATTGTATCGGAAAATCGCGTTTTATCATGTTCATAAAGACATGTATTCAGGGCGGACTGGGTTTTAAAACCGGCCCGGGCATTTTCCTCCTAGACCGGCCCATTATTCAATGATATGCTACTTACATAGTGATCGCCGTCCTGGGGAGGGGTCTAAGGGGAGGGGTATGCCCCTCCCCATTGATTTTTGTTGTTGTAGTTAAGGAATGCCTAGATGCCAAATTGTGCTACATTTCTCAATTTTGTAGGTTACAATAATCCTTTAAAAGTGACCCAAAAATAATTTTCCAGAAGCAACACTTGATTAAACTGAGAAAAGTTGAAAACGTAAACAAAAATAGACAAAAATATGTGACTTAAAAGCATTTTGTGACAACATGCTTGAAAAAAAATCTAAATAAAATCCATTAGCACGGACGGGTTGCTAATAGCACGTTCTTTTGTTACGAACTAACAGACTAATTAACATGGTGATTTCATGAGCTGATTCACACAGTTAATAATATATTTCTACACAGCCCGAAAAATAGGCTGTAATTTTTACCAGGCTCCCAACCCACCGGCTCACTGACCCACCAGACATTGCCCAAATGCCTGTGTGGCCAGTTCGCCACTGCATGTATTTAGCATTTGTAATATCCGTCGAGAAGAAATATCTTTGATAAAGCACCAGTTTCATATCAGTTAAACTGCCGAACGATCAGTTATGAATGATAATTCAACTGATTAAATTACTGCTGAAGATTAATTGACTATGATATGCTAATCCTTCGCCGCATTTCTATACTAATCCGCGCCTAATCTACTGCGATAAGCTTGGCTTGCCATAGCGCCCGATCATGTACAAATGCACGTCGTCTGCAACTGGGATACAAGGTACGTTTTGTCGAGGCAAAGGGATTCCTGATCCACGGTGAATGAATTATCTCAAGCGTGTCATGCAGTCCGTGTGATATTAAGAAAACAATGTAAGTTACAGTGTTTGTGTGTAGTTGCAACAACTTTGAAGTGAAGGCAGTTAAAACACTACCTGGCTGATGATCATTGCTCATCATGTAATGCTAGACTTAAAAGTTATAGTACTGATAATTCCCTCTAATTAGGGCTTAGCCTTGAACTTAGGCAGGTCTACGTACATGCAGTAGTAAGTTCCTAGCGTTAGACTATAGCGCACGATGGGCTCATATTTCCATAATTGACACCAACGATGTCTATCAACGAAAAATCCAAATCACTCAACTATGCGTTTTTTCATATGTGTAGTTCCTCAGAAATGGCATGATCCCAAAATATTTATTGTTCTGTGGCTACGCAACGTACAATTGAACAGAATTTGACCACAAATGTCATGTGTCAAGTTCTTTCATACCCTTATATTGACACATCCATCGATAAGCTACTGTAGTCTGTAGTGTAGGCCTAAGTATACATCCATTGACTTTGGATGCTGTTTGCTATGATCTGAGCCTCTAAGCTCAGATAGGTCAGGTCCCAGAGAGTAGTGGTATCATTTAGGCAATTTTAGTTATTTTTAGAGAGTACGATTTCCAAATGCCAAGAAAACGTGCAAAACTGGGAGGGGGGGGGGGGGTGGGAGGGTGTTAAAAGCTTATAAAAAACCCAATTTGATCAGCATATATCAGAATAGGATTGAAACTCATCAAATGTGTAACTCTGCTTGGCTGCAAAAAGTTTAGGTTGCCTGCTGTATCGCTGCTAGTAATATTTAAAGGTGTGTCAATTATGGAGGTGTGTCAATTATAAAGCCTTTACTATACTAGTGTAACCTAGTAATGCCCGACGTTAGTTACAAAAACTTAACGCAAAGTAGCATCAAATCATCATAGACTCTCAATACACTGAGTTTCTATGTGTTGCTAGTATCCACTCAGCAGTCATCTGTTACTGACCAGTGTGAAGAGTGGAGATAGGCCTAGTATCCCAAATATCCCTAAATGCAACGTATCTTAAAGGCATTGAAGACTCGCTCCAAACCGCATGCGGCCATCTGAAAAAGTTAACTTTCCGTTGCTTGCAAGTGACGTTTTGTTTGTGTCGCTACAAAATGCATACAGTACAGTAATGAAATGTGATACCTTGTTATCTTTAGCTGGACCTGAGATGTCCTGATGTATCGTGTATACACTGTGCTGTGGGTATTGACCGCAGCTGTATGTACTGACTGTACACTAGTGTCTAATTTCCGACGGTAGCAAGCTGTGTGTGTATTTTCTGGGATCGATGGTGGTGTCTATAACACTTCTGTTACACCTCATTCGAAATTAGGTCAGATTACCGGCATTGGACTTTTTGCACGAGTCTTCACACCCTTTAAACGTTTCTTGCTGTAATTAATACGAACAAAGAATTGCATAATTTGTAATTCCTAATCGGTGACGTAGCTACGGGGGGCGTGGGGGGCGATAGCCCCCATAAAAGCTTGTCGCCCCCCCCACTGGGATTTGGGTGTCGAAAAAAATTACATGTGCGAAAAATATATCATTGGTCTGAGTGGTCTCGAATCTCCATGATGACCAACCATGAACGACCCTTCGACCGCGGACCGGCAGTAGGCTATAGTTGCTGAAAAAACCTGACTTAATCTACAGTAGTCGCACTGTACTGAAAACGCATGTTAACGACTGTCGAATTATATAATTCCTGCTCTAATAAATACAGGCGCGTAGCCAGGGGGGGCAAAGGGGGAGACCGCTCCTCCCCCCCCCCCTTGAGCATATTTTTGTGTACGTTTTTATGATATCGCTAGTAATTTCAAAATAGAAAATGCTTAGATGAAACTTGCAATGCCTGGGAAGTGCCATTTCCAGCGATCTGGGAGACATTTTCGGCCAAAATTTTCTGGTGCGCTTCGCGCCAACTCATGGTGGCGCTACGCTTAGTTAGTTTCCAATGCCGAATCTACGGCTCTGATAATTTGCCTACAGGTTCGCCCCTCCCTTCGAAAATCCCTCTCTATACGTGCCTGAATAAATACTAATACAAACAGCCAACCAGGATCACGTAACCAGTGCACATTAACTGATCAAACAAGCTAGTGAGCTATACTATACCCTTATAGAAGGTGGTTTCCAGGTAATGGAATGCCATAGAAGATGTTAAAAGGTATAAAAAATGCTGACATCATACAGGTTTCTCACATCATTGTTTGCGTCATTGCCTCAATACTCTGTTACATTTTCTGTTACACTTCTGGGACGTGCCCTGATGCTCTTAAAACCGCTAAAAAAACAAATTTGCAAGACAATACTATCGTTGAGAACTATAACGGCCAATCAGTCTATCACCCTAATAATATTTCAGACGCAATCTTTGATGTCAGTTTTTTATATAGTTCGGTCATTTCAGTATGTTACGGCACTTGCCTCAAAGCCCAGTCAATCTTTCGTTATTTTCCACGCGCAATGTGCAGATTTGTCGAAAAATGTCAATGCCGGTGTCAAACTCACAAAAGATAAGTCATGGTATTTCAAAGTAACTTACCAGACTGTTTTTCTTTCTATTTCACTAAACTATTTGATGACCATATCAAGACATGGGATCTCAAAATAAAGGATGTTGAGAAAACTTTACAGCAGCTTACAAGGCCTGGGAAGTGTCATTTCCAATGATCTAGGAGGCCTTTTTAGCTAAATTTTTTTTCTACGCTACGCGCCAACTCATGGTGGCTCTCCGCTTAGATAGTAACAAGACGCCCTCCCAGGAAATGGCCAAGGCCCCTCAGCGCCCCCCCCACCGAAAAAATCCTGGCTACGCCACTGTTCCTAATAATAAGGAGGCCGCCCATTTGAATTTCAGATGCATTCCATCAATTTAAAGTAGACTGGGCTATGATAGAAACACAAGCAGCCTGGCTATCATTTTTTACAGATAATTGTAACAGGACCATAATTTCATCAAATTTTTATCAAATTAGGACAAAACAGCATGCCCATGTAGGCACCATATATCAGTGCACAAAATAACACCACACTGCATCACGAGGGAGTATTTATGGAGCAATGAAATTTTGGTGATCTAATTTAAGGCTCACAGTAAACATATTCATGTTTTGCACCTTCATTTTCCCTTTGTTGCACTTTCCCAGTTCAGTGTGGACTCCACATTAAACTTGCGTTTTCTTCAGGAGTAGTTTTAAGATGTTGAATAACATGTTCACAAAGTAGCAAACCACATTTTTGCTTCTTTCACAAGTGGTATTCACTGTTTCAACCATAAAATGGTGAAAATTGAGGATAAGGATTTGTAGCACCAATTACTGTTCCCCTTTATGGCATGAGTACGTAGCGCCACCACATGATGATGGCGCTAAGTACTCCTGCCGTAAAGGGGAACAGTAATTGGTGCGACTAATCCTTACCCTAATCCTTATACTGCTCCTTTGCCCTATGTCCACCTCATCTCAGTCAGTTGCTTTTGCCACAATCATATCCATGCAATATATATCCCCAGAATTTGTAGTACTGGAGTACATGTTCCCTTTTCATTAATGAAAGGACCTCAGTTTCCCTCTTGATCAGCAATTTGATACCCATAAATGTTTCAATGTTATCTCAATTTTTTTAAATATTTTGTTCCCTTCACAGCTGTGGTATGCAAGTTACATTGTAATGTTGCATCTTATGCCACCTATCAAGTGCTTTTTGAGGTCAGCATACCAGCAATGTCCAAGATCACTTTGGTCTTTCAAAATGTCCGCATCAGTCGACTATTCAATCGATCATTCTATCACCGAGAAGCAAGCGTCAGATGCGAAGATGATATTCCAAGCTGGCGTTGAAGCAGTCTTACCAGGAAAAATGGTGAAAGAAGCTTTAACAGTAAAGGGAGATAAGCTTTTTGTGGGTGATCAAGTTTACAAACTCAAGAGGAATGTACATATTGCAGCATTTGGAAAAGCTGTTGTAGGCATGGTTTCTGCTGCTGAACATTGTCTGGGGGATCACATTGTAAGTGGAGTTGCCAGCACTCCTGTGGGTTTAAAGGAAGCGTTACAAAATGCTGGTAAAAGGTATTAAAGATTCATTTCTTTTAAACACAACAATTGGAATATTTTATAGAGACTTTTTAAAGTAAATTTTTCATGCTAAAGTTCAATAAAAGAAATGGGATGTCTGATCATAACTTATATTCATATTATGCTGGATAAAAAACTTGGCATGAACTTTATTTGATGATGCTTTCAATAGCTTCAATCTCAGTTTACTAAAACAAATCTTAAATTTTATAAAGTATTTAATTTGACAGATTTCAGGTAGTTCCTGTAACACATGGTTCATTATCTTACTCCCAACAAGAAGCAAGAAAAATGTTTGTTCTTATTTGAAAAATGTTCTTATAGTATCCTGGTTTAATACTTGAAATTGAATTACAAATGTTGTTAATGGTTTAATGCTCTAGTCTATCTGATGCAAAAGTAGTAATTTGATTCACATTTGAGAGATTTAACTCCAGAAAAGTGCCGATTGCATTGGAAAATAGTTTTAAGATGGATGCTGTCGTCTAAATGTTTTTCAAACGTTTGGCTGTAAGAAGCTCCTTTCAAACATGCAGATAAAGCAGCCTATATTTTGAAATTTTGGTTCCGATGCTTTCCATCCATTGGAGCCTATTCAGTCAAATGGGCTTATGCGTGTATATATATATGTGTGTGTGGGTGCATATGTGTGCATGTGTATCTGACGCCCTAGCTTGTAAACACGGTGTCTCAACAACCACAAGCTTTGGACAAGGATGAACTTTGATAATACAATGTTAGTATATAGATACAGTACATGCTTATGGGATCATAAAAGTTTACCTCATTAAAGGTATGCTGTATTGGCCCCAAATATGCTAGATATTCAAATATGGTCACCTTTGTTCAAAATTCTTAAACTGTTTGTTTTACAACCCTCGAGGATATTTTCCTCACTGGGACATTCAGTCATCTTGTGTGTTCCTTAAAAATGTCTGAGAACAATTTGGAGAGTAAAGACCTCCAGGAAAGTACTTTTTGAAAACTTCCAGCAATTATAGCATGCTATAATTCGGGGCCTATACAGACTACCTTTAATATTCATGCATGTATCTTCTTATTTACTATGTCACTAAACAGACTTTATCAGCATTATAACCGATTCTTTGTTCTTCCTTCATATGTTACTGCATATCAGTCAACTTAGATAATCCTAAGTTTATAAATATTAACAATTATAGCTTACAACACTTTAATGAATATGTTTGGGCATTGGATCCACTTAACGTTTCATTTTCTTGTTTTGTATCTGTGGTGCATTTATATCTAACTGCCAACACATATCGTTATGTATCATCATGGACAGACTGACATATCATTTTCTTACCTGACAAATGATTTGATGAAGGGAGTTTTGTTATTGCCCTTGTCTGTTTTCACTTTTGCAGTCATTTGTGGCCATCAGAATTTTCTAAAGTTGAAATAATAGAAGGAGCCAGAAACAATATTCCAGATGAAAACTCCATGCTAGCTGCTCAGAAGATAAAACAGCTTGCCATGAATTTATGTGAAGAGGATATCCTGTTGGTTCTCATATCAGGTGCAGTATCATCTATCTGGATTTCCTTGATCATGGGCTCTAGTTTTTGTTGAATGAGTGTCCTGGTAGATTTTAAGAATTTTCGTGTTAGTGTGATGTTTTTTCCCCTTTAAAGGCATTGAAGACTTGCCCCAAACCGCGCTCTGAAAAAGTTAACTTTCCGTTGCTTGCAAGTGAAGTTTTCTGCTTGTCGCTACAAAGTGCAGACAGTAATGAAACGTGATACCTTGTTATCTTTAGCTGGACCTGAGATGTCCATGTATCGTTTGTACACTGTGCTGTGGGTATTGACTGCAGCTGTATGTGCTGACTGTACACTAGTGTCTAATTACCGAAGGTAGCAAGCTGTATGTGTATTTTCTGGGATCGATGGTGGTGTCTAACACTTCTGTTACACCTCATTCGAAACTAGGTCAGATTACCGGCATGAGACGTTTCCTTTTGCCCAAGTCTTCACACCCTTTAAATTCAGAATTATTGTATAATAAATTTCATATGTACAGTAATTGCACATGAAATAAAAGATGTGTATGATAGCTAGTAATACCACGATAAAACATAGACAAAGAAAGGAAAAAGATAGAAAAAAAGATAGAAAATAAAGATACAATACAGGCATGACATTTGTTTATGGTGCTTGCCAAGTGCATTTTGCTGACTTTCTTTAAAAGTTGTGCTAACCTGTGAGTATCTAATAAATAACCATACAACCAAAGGATGTCTGGCACATTTGAATGCTTAATTAATGGGAATACAATATGTCAATATGCAGCTTGTTTTAAAGAAATACAACAATTGTGAAAGTTCCTTTTAGTAATTGAAACCACTTTTTTTTGGGGGGGGGGGGGGGTCAATTGTGTATCATAAATTTAGGTGTGTGGGTACTTCAGTAAATGTTTTCAAAGATAACCCTTTAATCAGCAACAACCTCAACTTTGTATGCAATTGTATTAGGTTATATTTAAATCTTGCCACTATAATTTTAGTATTTTTTAAACTCTTTTTTTCTTCTTTCCATTTTCCCCCAGGAGGTGGATCAGCTCTATTACCGTCTCCTACACCTCCCATTACTCTGCAACAAAAACAGAACATAACAAACCTTCTTGCTTCCAGAGGGGCTTCAATACAAGAGCTCAACACAGTAAGGTCAGCAGTATCGTCTTTGAAAGGAGGCAAATTAGCCTTGCTTGCCCGACCTGCCAAGGTAGGATGTTAATAATAAGAAACTTGATGACTTTAAGATTGATGTTTTTGCTCCTTGTAAGATTTTCCATTTGTTGAGAAGACCATGACTCTGGGTCCAATAGCAATCATTGAAACATTTAAAGATACTAAGCTGACTTAACATACATAGTTGCTTTACTACAGAGGCTTCTGTGGCAAAGAGCCAATATCAAGGCAAATCAATTAGGATATGCTTTTCCTTAATATCTGCATTTGTGAAATATACTGAGGTACCTTTAGGGATTGGTAGACATATAAAGTAATGTTTATCTTTGAAATGAAAGAAATGTGAAGTAAATTCTCTGCAAAATTCTTAGGCTAAGAAAAGTTTAGAAAGGAATTTGGGTGTGAATAAGAAAATGACTATATAGTATTGCAAAACCTGCTAGATATGCTAGAATGGCCACATCATTACAAAATTTAGAACCCCCTTTGTAAGATATTTGAGTTAATCAAATGATCCTTTGGTTTGCCTCATGGATATTCCCTTTGGGTTAAGGAACAGGACTCGTAGTAACAAAAGATCCATATTTGGCAAATGCCACACCCCCTTGCTATTAAACCTTTGTGACAATTGCCTCTTAGCTGCAATCCCCTTTCATTAAACTTTCATGTCGAACACCTGTATGAAGTTTCATCGGCTGATATTACCAATCATAGGTGTTTTCTAACATTTACAAATTCATTATAGTTCTGCAATTAATTAAACTCAGTTGTCTGTCTTTCAGATCATCTCACTGATACTCTCCGACATTGTGGGAGATCCCATCGAGCTCATTGCTAGTGGACCGACTGCACCCAGTCAAGCTACGTCTCACGAGTGTCTTCAGATTCTTGATAAGTATACGCTACCTGGGGAAATCCATGATGTCATCAGAGCAGTCATATCTCAAACCCAGCCAAATAATTCTACATTCCATGTCGACTTTGACCATGTCAACAACATCATTGTTGGAAATAATAGGAAGGCTGTTGCTGCCAGTATGAAGGCTTCAGAACAAATGGGCTATAGCCCCTTTCTGTTATCCGACTCCATTTGCGGAGAGGCAAGGGAGATCGGAGAACTGTATGCTGAACTGGCTGAGCTATTGAGCAAAATTATTAGAGCTCCAGAAAGCAGTTCTTGTGAGCAATTGAGGTTACCGGACTTACTCAACTCTTTTCAGATCTCTGAAGATACATGCGAGTCATTGCTTGCATTGGCGATTGGGAACAATCCAGTCTGCATTATAGGTGCTGGTGAGACAACTGTGACTATGCAAGGGAAAGGCATGGGAGGAAGAAACCAAGAGATGGCCTTGGCCTGGGCTATAGCAATTCAAACCTTAGAAACCAAGGGTTTTGAGGTGACATTTCTCTGTGGGGGCACTGATGGTCAGGATGGACCCACTGATGCTGCTGGTGCGTGGGTTTTTCCGGGTCTAGTGTCAAACGCATCTGCTTACAACGTTAGTGCATTGGAGGCACTGAAACATAATGACTCTTATACATTCTTCACTGAATATATGAATGGTAACAATCTACTGAAGATGGGTTTGACTGGTACTAATGTTATGGATATACAAGTACTGCTCATCAAACCTTTAGTATGAAGGGACTATAAAGTGAATCAACGAAGCATCACTTGATGGTACCAAAATTCACAGAAGACTCCTTGGTCATTTTAGCATTTCTAGCAATTTCTCTGTCACTGTAGGCCATGTAAGGAATAGCTGGCTGCTTTAACAGCATAACAGCTGGTTGTGAGCTGCCAAATTCAGTAGTACATGATACTCCACAGGTCATGACAATGATGTCATATGACTACTGTAGCAATACTGTAAATGCCGGCTATAACATTCACCAGGTTATCTATTCCCAAACGCTGTATTATTACAAGTCGTCATATCAGAAGGGAAAAAAAACATTTCCTTTGCACCATCCACACACAAGAACATTTGCTATGAATATTTGTATCAATTTCAGATTGCACCAGAGGTAGGATTGTGTTGCATAGATTGCAGACATTGACTGCTAGCTTCAAGCCATCACTCACTGTCACGTACCTTGTAACCTTAGTAGCAGATCTGAAGCCACAACTGTTGTATCTGGAGGCGGTTTCTTAATATTGTAAGTTTGAATGGAACGTGCTGCAGAAGCCAAAAAGAAGGCTTTTTACAAACAGTAAGATATCATAAATGGTTTTGGTCTATGTCTTGAGTTTACCTTAATTTGTTAACCTTACCTTCGCAGCTTACTACCCTTTACTTTCTCAAGTTTATTTAACAAATCAAGTGATTATACAGTATGTCAAGAGTTTTAAACCAGGCACTTTATTTCAAGGTTGTGTCTAGCCACTACCTGTGTTCTGCATGAAGGTTAAGCCTGCCTATAGAAAAACAGTCCTCAAATTCACTCGAGCATTAATTTATGTTACTTGATGCCCAAAGTATTGCCATTAGGATTCATCCTTGAGTGCACCTAATTAATTGACCCATCAGCTGTATGATTGTAAACACAAGTGCTCTAATGAACAGCACTTCTTTCCAGTGTGTGCATGAAGACAAGTTTGGCTCGACCGTTGAAATAATACACTGTGTTGTTTAATCATGAATTTTCACAGGGGAGCATTCAGTATGGCTAGCATTACCAACTCGGGTAGATATTCAATCTCCCCTATTTTTGGCCAAAACAGGGACTCGGGTGGTATTAGCTATAGGCAGGGAAGATCGTAATGTGTGTTGTCTCTATGGAGAAAAGTATTCCTTTTCAAATCACTTTGCATATTGTAATGTACATAGGCGTAGGAGGCTGGGGGGGGGGGATGCAGCCCCCCCAATGAAATATATTTGTGAAAATTCAGGCAATATGCTGTGAATTTTTTTTGCGCAGAAATTTTTGTTATATTTTTCAGCAAGTCGTTACAGCCCCCTCTCCAATCAAATTGGGCTCCTACGCCTATGGTAATGTAGGCACTTGAGTTATTACTTGTTACAAACACAGAATATGTCGTTTTTTTTGTTTGTAAGAATTTTGTCCTAAAGCTGGTTTTCATAATGTTAAAAAAATTCTTGCTAGAATGATGTCCCATGAAGACATGTAATTTTAAAGTATCTAGCCACAATTAGTGAATGACATTAATGCAATTGTCTTTGCTTGAAAAATGTTTTATTTTTTATCCAAGGAAATATAATCTTAGTTCATGCAGAAGGAAACTTGATTACATCTGGGATAAGAGTAGGTAGGTGTTTCCCAGTATCAAGGACAAATTAATAACAGGGAAATAGCTATTTTGAGGAAGATTAACCCAGACTATAGATTACCGACGATTTCATGTATTGGAGTAACAAAAGATTAAAAAAAACATTCGTATTAACACATCTATAATGGAGATTGAAGGAACAAGATTTATGAAATAAGTTTCAATTTGTGTGGAATTTTAGTTTCTAAAGGAAACAAGTGAGTGACAGGTTCTTATTTTTCAGACAAAAAAGGACTTATTCCTTTTACTTATAGTACATATCAGAAATATATATTAATGTAATTTTATTTTAAATTGTGGATCTTCTATGAGACTAGCTGCCAATTATTTATGTCAAGAAGCAAATATGTATATTTATAAATATATTGCTATTTAATAGCTACAATAAAATCCATTGTCAAATATTCAATATGAGATATAAGAATATACAAATAAAATGTTCAACTTCAAACTGATCTTTTCTTATTTACATTTCTTTCTTCTGGTATCGAACAATGCACATTGATCTGAGAGTATTCACAGACTACCTGACATCATATGAAAATGTGTAATTCTTACTGAAACCTTACCAGAACAATTTATTTTCTGGTCATAAATTAAAGAGCAGGCTAAAGTAAGACTGATAGTTGCTCTCTTTTGTAAATTACAAATCAGTAATGAATGAAAGAACATACTGATTTTGTAAAAATTGCAGGTTCGGTGTGAAGCTAACCTGAACTTGTACACATTTTCTTGTAATTGTTCTGTTTTTGACAGTTTTGAAAGCAGTAAACTTGAGCAGGTTATAACTCGCAGTGCTTTATTTTATAGATTGTGAAAACATGCTGGTGTTATATCTGGAATATCATCAGGAATTTTATATAGCAATATACAGCAATATTTTAGATGATTGCTTATCAGCAAGGTATCTGTGATATGGTTAGGGATGAAAGAACAGATGCATGAGAACACAACTAATATATTAAACAGAATGCGAATAGTTAATAAATCAAATCAATAAGGTTTCCTATCATATTTCACAGCCACTTTTAACATAATGAAATTCAAATTTGTGAATTTTTTCAGTTATCTTACCAGCTCTCTAAGCTACAATAAGGAGAACTTTGTCCTTTCAAATATGAAGTATATGGTTACACTATCAACACTTAAGACTGCAAGCCATGAGAAAGAGATTGAAGCATTAATTTCTTTCTCTTTGTAAGAATCAATTCAACGGTTGACCTCAGTATTAGCTACATAATATCCTACATCTTATGGTGTCACGAGAAATTCAATCAAGTATCACATTTTCACCCCTTAGTAGAACAGTTTTCACAAAAGTTTTAAATAATGCAACAGTAACCTTTGACTGTATTTAACACACAACAAGATGCATGTGAGTCTTGGTGTACAAGATTTTACTTATGGGGTACTTTAGCAGGTAAAGTATATATACCGTAGGTTTTGCTTCTTCAAATGTCACTGGTTTATGTTCTTTGATGCCTTTCTTACCATGTATCTGTGGTTTATATTACAGTCCATGGCACACAGACTGCTACTTTACTCAACCAACAATTTGGTCCAGAATGCATGAAACAAATACCTAGCATTGGCCCTAGATACCAACAATATATTAACCATCCATTTTTGCATCACTTCACTGAAAATAGTAAGAAGTTGAAGCTAAATAGACACCGAAACAAAAGGAATCGTACATTTTTCAAGTTCACACAAAAAGCTTTCAATAACTGAAGAAAACATTTGAAACTTCCTCTTGCACTTTCCAAAGATCAGGAAAAGGAAAGTTACACAGACCTTATTCTTGTGTTAAGGTAAGTGGGCCTGATGTTTCGATCCTAGCAGGATCTTTTTCAGAGGCCGAATGATAATATTCATGTGGAATATCTCAACAGACTAAAAATGCTGTACACAAAGATGCTTGTATAATTGTATCCTTCTGAAATCTGGAAGACAGGAATTGATGGCAGACACTATATTCCCTGCTTTCTTCACATCTGCAGGTGGTCTTTAGATCATCATGCAAGGATACCACACAAGCAGGCAAGGTCTACTTGTACTGTCACCAAAGGTTCAATCTGACTTTTGATGTTCACTGTGGTCCGGCGCACTAAAAGAAGGAAAAGAATTCAATAAATATTAAGGATTGGGAAATAAGCAGGACTCCATATTGTGTTTGTCAATCCATGACAAAACCAGATGTTCAGTAATACCAATACCTAGTACCACTGTTTGACTGATAACTTTTATGATAACAAATCCACTAGGACAAATTAAAATAATGCATTGTCACAAATGTAAGTCCAATGTTTGAATCAGCTATTTCAAGGAAAATGTTATTGACACAAAATGGCCTTTACTGTTTATTGCTTTACTCGTTAGAACCGGAAAAGCCAAGTGTGCAATAAATATTAAAGAATTCAAAACCATGTGAATACTTACCTTCTTAGAACTACCTTTTATTGATCTTCAGGAATTGTATATTTCTTTATATCGGCCTATTTCTTGAAGTTCATTTTTAGCCTTTTTGAATTTTGCATTTATTTTACCTTTCTACTATTTAATACCTTTTTACCCTTACTGTATATATCTCTATCTTTAGCATTCATTTATTGTTTATTTTCTTGACTTGTTCGTTTTCATTGTAAAGCGCCTTAGAGCGATTTTTTATTGGATAAGGTTCTACATAAATTCTGTAAGATAATAATAACTAGTTTTGTGAATCAACCAAGGTTGGAAACATGTTGTAAGTTGTAAGTATGACTAAGTGTAAATAAGGATAGGAATAATTAGTTTAATTAAGCAAGTGAGTTGCCAACTGTTTAAAAGGATTTAAAGATAAGCCATTGGTTCCAATGGTACTAACGACTTTTTCTACAGTAGGTCTTGGACCGCAAGATCTAAGACTTTGGATGTTGCAAAGTTGATAACAACGTTGGTTTACATACAAGGTATCAGTCAGGGGGCTATATAATATTTTTGACTGAATTAAGGTTAAGTTCTAACTGACTAACAATTCAGTGAGTATCATACTTGCCTCTGATTTTGCTTTGGCCGACTGGTCTTTTCAGGTAGTTGATAACCTTGCAACAGAAGAATTTCAGAAATTTCTTGACCGAATAGCCTCCAAGATATCCAGACAGCTGTGCATAGAATCAGGAAAGTATATCCTAGCCACCAGCACATTTGAACGTAAATATCTCCAGAGTAATAAAGAGCTAAAATAGTTTCATTTCCTGCACCTTCAACTGAGACATTACCTAAGCTTTCAGGTCCACCCTCAAGCTCTGCAGAAGGCTTAGAAGGCTTAGAAGCCTCTGAGTGGAATTCCTTATCCGTCATGGCAGCTTTCTTCAGTAACCTTAAACCTAAAGATATTTTATAAAGTTGTATTAAAACATTGACATTCACAATATATATTGACATTAAAAATAAAACAAAAGAACAATATAACTTGTCCATGAAGTTGGTAACAATTTTCCTTATTTTGAGTGTAAAATTTTAATGTTAAAGGTTGTTGAGATATGGTTACTGTACATGAAATTCACTTGGGTTAAAAGTATGGTATTTCATTCCAGGTGATAATCTTAGGAATACCAGCACACTACAGTCCATAGGCATTTATCTTGTATAAAATGTTTTAGAGCAAATAAAAACACAAATGCAAACATGTACAGCAGTTTATGTTGATAGCACCTTATCATTTTCATAGGGCAAAAACTTAATGGACCGGAAAACTGCTACACAAAGTATGAGCAATAAATTATTCCCACAGATAGGTTTAATAATTCATGCAAATAAGATTCATGTATTATTTTCCTTGGATCATGTTGCTCGATCTGCCTTAAATTAGGATATGATTTATGTTAACTATACGTGGCAAGTGTGGAATGTGAGATTTAGGCCTTCACAACAAAGATACAATCAACAATCTACTAGTAATTAATAAGTTAGAGCACCACAAGCAAAAATCTGCTACATGTAAATAAATGCATTCCCATCATATAACTAGCAAGAACATTATTTACATACATAATTTGATGTTAAATGATATGTTTATCGTGAGTACTAATGTTAGAACTAACTAAGTATTAGCAGTTTCCATGCAGATTAATCTGGGATGGGGTACACCTAAATCATTAAATTTATTTCAGTTAACTTGGAGTAGACTGATCTAGGCCTAGGCCTAAGTAACAATGTTTCCACCTAGGCTTGAGCTAGCACTAGTACTTAAGGTTACCAGAAGGCATACCACTTCTGTTTACCTATCGGTATTTTCAGGAGAACATATACAACTGCACACATAGGATCGAACAAGTCCCGAATTTTGTATTCGTATGAGAAACCTTCTTAACCTGTAAACAACTCAACTTTTCGACTTATGTTTTGTTGCAACGTCAACAGGCATAGAATAGTTTCACGAGAAATTAAAATCCACATCTCTACATGTGGGACGCCGTCTGACAAATCAAAACATATTACGCAATGAGCTTCTATGACGGAAAATTACATGAGTACAAAGTAATAAACAACTATGTATACTTGTATGGATGAAGCTCTAACCATAGTTACAGAAAGATCCGCCACAATATGTTAAATCCAGTGGAAGCCAGTGCTCTACCCTTCACTCTTACTTTACCATAGGGCTAGCCCACATGAGAAACTTGTAAACGGTTTGTCATTGGAGCCTATATTATGGCTGATACAGTAGTAAAAGCAACGGGACCACCCATGTTACAGGCACAATTTTATGTCATGCACTCCTCCTAAAAGACTGTGTAAATATTCAACTTGGTAAGAAGCTGCCCCACAATCCCAGCAAACACAAAACGTTATCATAACACTTTTAAAAGAGCCTCTAAAATATGTTTTTATACCGTTAAATGCAGTGGCGGAGATAGGGGTATTGAGGGTCGAGAATGGTCTGTATAAGGCGCTTCCGACGCTATCTAAGCGGAGCGCCACCACGGGTTGGCGCGGAGCGTACCGAAATTTTTGAGTAAAGATACCCCCTAGATCGCCGGAAATGACCCTTTCCGGGCCTTGCTAATTTGCAGATAAACGAAGAATAAATAGGTGTCATCGCCAAAAAAAATGTGACAAATGTCAATAGGCAGATGAGAGCGCAATTAAAAAAGTCAATAATCGCGAATAAGTAAAAAGTGGTAAAAGGCTGAAAAGGGCGCCAGCAGTCCATTTGAGTCCGTCAGGGAGGGGGGGGGGCATCCGCCCCTGACTGTACGGACGCTCCGCCACTGGTTAAATGTGGTGTTATAAAAACGTCGGTATAACGTTTCTATGGGATATTAATGTTATATTAATGTTTTAACGAAAAAATGTTTTGAAATAATAGCCTGAAAACGTTTTTGTGACATATTTATTACACCACAAGTAACGTTATCAAAACAAAAGACGAAACGTTTTAATAACGTTTTGAAAACGTTTTTGTGTTTGCTGGGATGGAAGTCTTGCAGACCTCCAGAACGTAAGGTCAAAAGCGACTGTTTAATGTAACATAACACACACACAAAAACCCACTGGACTTGCAACCTACTAATGGATACTTGGCACACCCATTATAATGGGTGTGCCAAGTGATAAAAAATATGTAGGTTACATTGTCACTGAGGCCATAGGTCATATGTGTATAACTTTAGAGAGAAATTGTGTCAAACACTCCTCCTTAAACGGCTTTGTGTCTTGCAGATTTTCACAATGATAGTTCAAAGTCATAGGTCGAAAGCTACTTTTTCACTATAAATGTAAACATATAAAAACATAGACTTGACTTAATTGCAACCTTCACAGGAATTATGGTTATGTCAAGTACTATCAAAATAGGTATTTACCAAGGTAACTGAGGTCAAATAACAAATGTATAAATATAGTGCTTATATGCAATGGATCTCCTTATATAAGCACTCAACCGGTATTCTTCAAATATGGGGGAAGATGGAACCCTGTGATAGGGTAATGCTTTAGGGTGAAGGGCTTCATTTCTAAAAAAAACTCCTAAATGTGAAGGTTTGGGCAAACTTACCATGGGTTACACCGTCCCCGGCCACCCTGGGAGTCACCATATTCAGCGATACCATATATATATCATGGATGGGGTGAGGGAGTGTATATACTAGGCCTACACCTGTCGTCCTTACGTTTATGCATTTAAGGTATACTGAATTTGATTGGCACAAAAATCTTTATTAGTTTGAATTTTTCTCATTAAATAATAGAGACTGATTTTCTCTACCAACTGAATCCCCTCCGCTTCCCATCGGTGAAGTCAGGGCTCCGTCCATCACATAGTTGGTAGCTAAGTCGTTAGTTTCCGGGGGGGGGGGGGCAGGAAACAACTTCCTGTTGAGAGAACGGAAGTACCAACTGTTGGTACTTTTTTAAAGAAAAAGTCACCTAGGAAAGAACCTGGGTACGAAAACCAAACTATCCCGAACCACTGATTCGTTCTCAACCCCAGTCCCCTTGCATGACTGCAACTGTGTGATCATCGTCGGGTGTGTTACACACCCGACGATGATCATACAGTTACAGTCTCGATGCAGATTCCCAGTTACAAATATATTTCTACACAGCCCGTCTGTATCGATTAACTACTGTGAAAATTGGCTGTAATTTTTATAAGGCTCCCCAGCCCACCGGGTCACCGGCCCACCAGGCATTGCCCAAATGCCCCTGTGGCCAGTCCGCCACTGCATTGAAGGCTTCGATTCTCTATCTGCTTTCAGTTTAGGGAAGATCTTGGGATTTTCATCCCTAGATATCGCTAGATATTGCTAGATATCCATACAGTACAGTGCCCTTGGGATTTGGGAAAGTCGGGAGTGGTCACACTCAATGTAGATCAGTGCACGACCTCTAGACGTCACTAACACACAACCCGATCACTTGTTATCTATGAAGTAGTGTGTTGCTGGATTTTGTCAAGAGGTCTTGGTACTACGGGCGAAGGTCGACCTTCGCCCATTAATTAATTTCGTAACTCATCGGGTATCGATTAGAGGGGTAGGGCGTAGGGTTGTGGGCGCGCGTTTTCATGCAGATGGGATTGGGAACAATCTCAAGAAGTGGTGGGTGCGTCCTTTTCTCCTTTTTCTCTCTTTCTTCTTTTTCTTTCCCTTCCTTCTTTTCCTGCCTCCTCTCCCCCCCCCCTTTTTTCCCTTTTTTCTTCTCTTTTTTTCTCTCCTCTTTTTCTTACCCGGGGGGCGCGCGCCCCCAACATTCCCCCTCTGGATACGCGCCTGGTGTATCACCATTCCCCTTGGAAGGGAACAGATACTACACATGATCTTAGCCAATAGGCCGAGAAGCGTGTGTCAGTCTTTGATATCAAGGCCGTAACAACTCATTGGTGTGAATAGTGGTTTAATTTACCCGCCATACCTGTAAGTTCTTGAAACACGTAGGTCAAAGGTCAACAGCTGATTTAGTAGAGCTAGTCAATACTGTATACATGTGGGTGTACAATGCGAAGGTGTTGTTCTCTTTAGTCTTATTTTTGTTTTGGCTAGACAGATTTTGTTCTCTGTAAGTCAGTACAAGCATAACCGTGGAAGTCATTCAGAAGCTCAGAATGGACTGTTTTTTGTAAAATATTTATTCGAGTGAAAAAGTGATAAATTGTTTCGATAATCGAGTGTAGGTAGGTCGAACGAATGTTATTGATTTCATTTTATGATTTATTGCCTCGAACTCAGCTTGTAATTGTATGTATAACGTTAGTCTAAGTTACATCAAGAGCTGTCACAACAACAAACAATAGAAAGGTCATTCAACATAGTCACGACGCTTTCGTATCGAAAATGTATTAAAACTTTGACCATGGAAGTTTTGAGAAACTTATGATTTCTTTTACATTGTGTAGCTCTATAGTAACCTATTTTCAGCAGATTCAAACAAGCATAGACTCGTTTCTCAGGTGAAGTGGATAACTGCCTGCCGTAGTGTAGATGCATGTCAAAAACCTCAAATTGTTGTGCTTCTTTTATGCACAATGTACAGTAGCCTTTATTCAGCATATATTTGTCACACATAAACAGGGTTTTCATTCTATCATCTAGCTACGGTATCTTTCTTGTCTGTTTGTATGAAACAAAAGTCACCATGGATAACATTTGTGTTAGTAAAGTATTACTTATTTTCATGTTCTTCAGTATTCAATGTGTCAGGCAGAGTCACATTTTTTAGGTCCTTCATACTGACACAACTTTTTGTCATGTGTTTCAAGCTTTCAATTCCCAAACATTGTGAGCTCACATTTCTTTGATAATTGTGTAGCAGGCTATTGTGCTACTCACAGTGGTTCCGAATAGGTTATATAGAAAGTTTAAAGGGTGTGAAGACTCGCGCACAAAGGAACGTCTCATGCCGGTCATCTGACCTAGTTTCGAATGAGGTGTAACAGAAGTGTTAGGCGCCACCATCGATCCCAGAAAAAACACACACAGCTTGCTACCGTCGGTAATTAGACACTAGTGTACAGTCAATACAGCTACGGTCAATACCCACAACACAGTGTACATAGCAGCGTGGACATCTCAGGTCTAGATCAAAGATAACAAGTTATCATGTTCATTACTGTCTGCATTTTGTAGCGACAAGAAGAAAACGTCATTTTCAAGCAACGGGAAGTTAACTTTTTCAGAATGCGGCACACCGTTTGGGGCGAGGCTTCAATGCCTTTAATGTGTGACAGCAAACTTATATCATCCTAAGTTGCACCATCAATGTACGCAAGACTAAATCGTAGTTGCGTACTAATTAAGCAGAAAGCCATTCACGAATGGTAAAAATGGTTGCAAATATTATTAAACATACATTTGCATATTTTCCATTTTGGTTTTTGATAAAGATCGATATGAAATCATGACTGAGTATGGATGAGTCTACTAAAGATGACGATGATGATGAAGAGACTGCACAGACTTACCATCTGCTCTTGATGATGAAGGAAGCCTTTGAACCTCTAAAGCTTGGAGAAGTCTGCTATGAACTTGGAAGCCTAACTCAGTTTGGTACGTCAAAAGAATTATCTCTGTAAGAAAGAAACATTCTTAAGTGTTTATATATATGTTCATATCTTGTAAACTTTCCACAAAGTGGATTTATCAAATTATACAGATTCATGAAAATGATTCCCAAATGGATTTTATCCCTGGACTGCAGTATACACTGTTTTTCTCTGGAATATGCAGGAAATAATTAATCCTCTGCTGTGCAGCAAAATGTGATGCAAAAGGGGCAAATTGCTGCACAGATTTATACTTGTATATATAGCATTTTCAATATGTCATGCGAACCAACATTTGTAAACCTTCAATTTCCTACTCAGAATTTGAACGGTACGTTATTTCTTGGTTATCTTATGTCTGGTTCCTCCATCTAATTCATGTCTCCTCTTTTGATATCCCTGTCCTCCTTTACAAGCAACATTTGTCCAATAAATGGATCTCATGTACAAGATAAATAAATATGGATATAACCACATATAGAACATTTAAGTAATTGTTTGTTCAATTTTACTTTCTATCGTATGATAGAAAGTAAAATTGATATATATTCTTTGATTTCCAAGACCAGGATTAAACTTACTTCTCATCTGGTGGATGTCAGCTAAGATGCAAGTTAATGATAACACACCAAGCAATTGTATAATTGTGTACTTAAAAATTTCATTTACACCTCATCCAAAGAGGGAATTATCTACAAATTGTTAATGGCTAAACATGATGACCAAAGTTAAAAGGTGGGTTGGCAAGGGAGGGGGGGGGGGAAGAGAAGAGCTAGGGGATGGGAAATAAAACTTCCGCCATGTGGTAGCAGTCATATACTCAAGCTGAATAAAAATTGGCTTATAGCTGGGAAAAGTTTGCTTGTTGTGTTATCATTTAATTAGCATCTTAGCTGACATCCACCAGATGAGTATTAAGGTTAATCCTGGACTGGAGATATATCAAATAGACATCAAATTAGAGAAGGGATCTCCCAGACATGTTTTGTCCCACAGTAATATATCATGATGAAGGCTTTGAGTTTTCACTCATATCTTGCACTGTTAGGGAACTGCTCCTTCTGATTGTATTCTACGCTTACCTTCCCCTAACTTGCATCTATATTTAGCCATTAAGGGTTCCAGTCGGTCAATGAACTACAATTATGATGCAAAAGATGTACTTTAACCGTAATCAGCTTCTAAAGTGCCAAAATACTTCCACTTTGTTTCTGTTCAATCCCTCGTGATCATCAAGGGCTTCCTGTATTGTTCTTATGCAAATATTACTTTGATTGTCATTATTTTTGGGGGTTTGCTTTCATTTCTGTCCACCGTATTTGCTTTTGTCTACTAAATTAAACACTTGAAGCACAAAACCATTGTCCGCTTATTATGTAGGAATATATACAATATGGCAGGATTTTCAAGTGGTGTTCATGATCTTATGTTTATTCTGCTTCAGAGAAATGTGTGGACATTATGGAAGAGTATCATGCACATGTCCTCGTACTGGAAATGATGGAATCCCTTCGTCTGAACAGTGACAACCAATTGGTACGGTGACCTCATCTTCCGCTTACCCATATTATCATCAAACAAATTTATGTTAATTTCATTCTAATATTATTTCAATTACTAACCAATTGACCAGTGTGAATTACTGCAAGTGCACTGATCAGTAGCTGTGTGATATTTGACTTTTTCCCTCAATAAACCGTGTGGGACAAACTTAACTCAAAGAATCAAAGATCATTCAACAGAAGTTTGTACAATATGAACCAGACAAAATTATCATTGTTTAGGATACAGTATCAGCCAAGTACATCAGGATTTAACTGTGTGTTGAGTTAATGGAGCTACTGTATACTGGTTTCTTAAAGGTGGCACAGATCTCACAATTCACCCAAATGGTTGTTCTTTTATTGCCTTTAAATACTGCAAGTTAAAGGGTGTGAAGACTCGCGCACACAGAAACGTCTCATGCCGGTAATCTGACCTAGTTTTGAATGAGGTGTAACAGAAGTGTTAGACACCACCATCGATCCCAGAAAATACACACATAGCTTTCTACCGTCGGTAATTAGACACTAGTGTACAGTCAATACATACAGCTACGGTCAATACCCACAACACAGTGTACATAGCAGCGATGGACATCTCAGGTCTAGATAAAAGATAACAAGGTATCACGTTTCATTACTGTCTGCATTTTGTAGCGACAAGAAGAAAACTTCACTTGCAAGTGCTCTCAACGGTAAGTTAACTTTTTCAGAGCGCATCAAACGGTTTGGGGCGGGTCTTCAATGCCTTTAATTGACTGGATAGACGCAAATTTTTCTATTTTTAAAATTTTATTGTTGTCATCTTTAATGAGGGTAGTCCTGCTCAGTGCAGAAGTACTGCTTTCCAGAGGAGCCCTCAATACAAATACAGATACAATAAATCATAGTTTTGTGCTCATTTTATCTTCTATCCTGGAAACGATAAAGCATGCTATGCATCCAAATACAGATTACACCAGTTTCATGGACTGTCAAGCACTTTGCCCTGTATTAGATGGGGACATTGTGAAGGTATCACACATTGCAAGAAGTGGAGAAATGTGAGGGTAGTCACAACCATAGTATAATTTACATACATACATATTACATGTACAGAATAGCCTATCCTACAACATGTACACTGCTATACTGACTGCATTGTTGTTACAGTACATGTACAGTTATCATGCAGTTATGGTTATTAGGCCGCATATTATTCGTTTGTAGATCTTGATTAATAAAACACTTTAGCGAGGATTATGCACTTATCCTTGTTGCAAAATTTCACCTTTAAAAATGAAACTTAATTCTAAGTATATCTTCATCTAGCAAAAAGAAATGGCATTGTCGTAGTATTTGCAGAGAGATTTCTCTTGTTCAGAACTGTATGAGTTGCACGTTCATAAAATGGAAAGAATTAATCTTTCCTGTTATCTTTCCACTCCTTTGTTTCTGCTTTGAAGAGTGATTATCTGGCACTCTGCCTGGGGAAGATCTTTATCTTTTATTAATCTACAGTGAATATTTATGTTATTTCTGTCTAATTATGGTCCTTTGTTTTCCAGGCTGGTTTATGTACTATCAACTCTATGATGAAAGCAAGTCAAAAGCTTCTAACTCTGATTGAAAAGCAAAATATCGTCAGGTTTGTGCAGTCCCTCGATATTTCTCCTCAGATTCATGATTTTATTTGCATATCATGAGTACTGTAAGCTTGTAAGACAGAACAGTGAATCTGTCTGTCTATCTATCAATGCACCTGTCTGTCTATCTGTTCACAAAATTAAAATAATGCTTCTTCCTTTGAAATGCTTTGTATACTTTGCAAATGCTATGATGGTGGATGTTATGGGTCATTTGTGAACTGTGGTCACAGGGCATTTGAGAATCATTTTAGTTGATTGTTTGAAAATAAATTATTCTTATATATTTATAATTAATATAATTTGATGTAGAGAAGAGAACAATATGCTATCGGGCATTCACCAAAATTCCCCATAATTGTACTGTAGTTGAGTATACATACTGTATAGTCATGTGGTACTGTAAGGTCAAAGGTCTCTTTGGGTTCATTTTCGGGGTCAACTCCGAAAAGTGTACTTTCTCTACTAATCAGGGTCCTTAGCAAAAATTAAGTGGTATGGAATTCACCTCTTCTGGCTATATTTGGATGCTAATTTGAGAATTATGCACATTCACAAAATCACAGATCTTTTGCCAACAGATCACCTAGCAACCACCAGTCCTTTGCGGTAGGAGTCCAAACCTATTGAATTTTAAGAATATCTGTTAATGTATCTCCAGCATGTGACTCCAGCATGATGTCTGTTTAGTTCTAAATGATATGACTGCATTCACATTATAAGTAGTAAGTAAGAAAGCATTCTTCAGTACCAATCTATTTTTCCTTCAACTGCAAATAACGGTGAAACAACAAAATAGCCCGTCCTCCCTCCATTGGACCAGAACAGTTGTGAGATCAAAGATGAAGGATTTCTTTCATGTTCTAAATTTGTATTTTTTTTTCCTTGACGACAGTGTCATCACTGATATTTTGGGCAGATACGAGGATGATCCACAAATACAGTCTACGATTTTCCAGACTATCAGTATTCTGGCTGAGTTTGGTGAGTGACTATACTTCATCTATTCCACCTGCATTGCATTTTGTTTCTCCATTTTCTAAGTTGCTCTTTTTTACTATATCAATTAAGATTTAATCTCTCTGATTCTGTTTTTCTCTTTGTTAAGAAGAAATAAATCTTGAATTATTTGCCTATAGTTCAGTTCCAGAATCATAATCCATTTCCCATCAAATTTCACTGAAGCTACTTGCATCATTTTGGCACATGTTGTTACAGTATGTGACAAAATGAGAATATTATTTAACATAAATTATTGTTCATTGTTCAAAATTGTTCAAAAAAAGTACACCAAATTGGATTAGGGAAGACTTGTACTTGTTAGTAAGTAGTTCTTCCTTTTGTTAGTAAAGAATAAAGGTTTTCTTTCTACTTTCTGTCAATGATTTTTAGAATTGATAGTCATTTACTGTGTGTAACCTTCTTTAGTACATTAAACTGACTAGGTCAAATGTTATGACCTTGCCCCTCTTCCCATCTCATGAGAAAAAGCAGCCACTTGCCAGCAATTTTACAGACTTATATTTCAACTTGCTACATGTGTTATTATGATTTTGATATCTTAACACTGAAAATTAACAGAACAGAATGGATTGTAGTAAAGAAACAAGATAAACAAATGACTAAATCATTGTTGTATTGTGTATTTATTTTCAATCTTCACTGTTTCTCATGATACAGTAAGTTCGGAACATCTGTCAGAATGTTAAGAAAAACACAAATTTTGACCACCAGCTGTTTGCTTTTCAATAGCTGATTTGTTTACATTTTGTAACTGAAAAAAATAACACAGAATGGATTGGACTAGGACAACAAGTAAATCACAACAGAGATATTCATTTCCAGCAACTTTATACCCTTTAATTCAGTTTTTGGTATCATTGACTCTCCTATATAGTTCCAATATTTGCATTATTTACCAAATGCTCTTTTGACCAGGTAATAATCTTCCTTCTGATATCTGTAACTGAAAGATTTGATAAGAATCAAGTTAAACCAGCAAGCAAACCACTAGAAAGGTTAAGAGTTTTTGCTCAGAATCATTAAATCCAATTTTGTACATATTTAAGATATATCGTCTTGACTCTTCCATCTGGCTGTACATGAAGTGAGAATCACCTACCAGTATAACTAAGCAGCTCAGATCTAATAGCTACCTACTGTACCTGTTGTTTAAAGGCTGGTGGAAATTTTCAATAAAATTTAATGATAATAGAGATTCAAGGTTGTGTTGAGTAGAATTGCTGGTTTTCTAACAGAGGGTGAGGGAAGTGGAGGGGTCAATCAAAAGAACAGTGTTATAAAGTTAAGAATATGTATGTTAGTATATAGAGCACTATTCATTCTCTGCCTCCACTACTATGCCAGTATTAAGTGATATTATTCATACCTTCAGTATTTGGCAGTATCTTACATATCTATACTATCAATAGTATGACAGTATGATACATTTATAGCTCTTCCTTATCCCCAGTAGTATGGGAGTATGTTATGTTATTTATTCTCTGTCTGCAGTAGTATGGCAGGATGTTACATTATTTATTCTGTGTCTCCAGTAGCTTAGCAGTATGTTACATCGTTTATTCTCTTATCTCCAGTTGTATGGGATATTACGCTATTTATTCGCTCTCTCCAGTAGTATGGATGTTGTGATGCTATTCATTCTCCCCTCAGTAGTATATAATGTTAGTACAGTATGTAATGTAATATTCACATCTAGAATTGATTCAGGTTTTCAAGATTGTGTATGGTTTTGACATGTTTACTGTAGTTGTACCAGAGGTCATTGTCTTAAACTCCAAAAGTCACAAAGTACAGTAGGATTAATATTCGGCCGATTTTTTTTCTAATAGGGTTGTGAATGAGTGGAACGAACGGTTTGCCTGAGAAAGTTGTACTTGCAAGTAGTGTCAATGGGTTTAAGAATGCTTTGGACAAGCACTTTAAGCATTGTAATCGGGTCTGAGTGTTTGTTTCCAGTCTTCAGTTTTTTTCCTCTCCTATAGGGTCCTTGATGGGGACTTGAGTGTCCCTCCTCAAGTTGTTTTTTGTTGTCAGCTTATAATACTATTTTGCAGTTGGTTGGTACCATGTGATAAAAACACTGCATGTTGCTTTAAGGTTTGGTGAAGGATATATACATTGTAAATTCAAAATGGACAGTATGCGAATAGAATGTATAGTATTACAGTACTGTAATACATTAATACAGTACATTAATATAGTAATAGTGAATATGAGTAAAGATATTTTGTCACAGAAAACACTTCCAAGAAAGAGTCTTACGAATCAGTGTATTGCTATTGAATACCCAAGGTTCCCAGTCCCACGGTCTGGAAAATATGGGAAAAAGCCTGGAAGAAGTAGGGGAAAAGAAAAACAATTCTGGGTCATGAAAGTCTTTGAATTTGGAAGGAATTAAGTCTGGAAAATCAAATAAAAATTTTCATTTGTACACTTGCAAAGGTTTTAGGAAGACTGAAATACAGTTAACATCATAAGTCAAACAAGTGGAAAGTGATGACTACAGTATGGGGTTCATGGCACATTCAATATCCTCCTCACCGCAAATTATTGAAAGTGGTTAGCATAAATGTTGCAGTCTGGGATAAATTGTTATGCTTACTATAGGTACTGTAGCCTAACATTAACTCAATAATGTGTAGGCTTCATAGTAAACTGTAAGACATGTTTTGGTTTTGAAATGTATGGAATTTCATTTTTTCTTAAAGTATGGGAACCATGAACACCTTATTTCATTTTGTTTACCCTATTGAATTAAAGTCTCATCACAAACTGCCTTTGTCTTTTGTTCTTCCTAACTACAGGTGATTCAAGAACAGTGCTTTTAGAGGCGCAAATAGTTGACTTCATCTTAGAGAGTATGCAGCGTGATCCGTTTACATCTGATGTATCACTACAGAGTACTGCCTGTAAGGCTATCAGGTGTCTTTTGATTGGCAGTAAGTTATTGATATGAAAATCTTTGAAAAATATTTAGTTTTGAAACTTTGAAAAGTTAATTGTTAATTTTTTTTCCTTGTGAAGTTTAAGTACTAATTTCACACCAATGCAGTTGTCAAGAGGTTACAATTCCAACATGTGAAGTGTTTTCTATCAGATTTGAGGTATGTTTAGGATACCCCTTAAACATGAATCAAACCTGTTCTGGTTTTCACACCTGATGTAAACTTTTGACATACATGCACAAAAGAAGTGATATGTTACTGAAAAACTGGGTGGCTAAGAATGGAATCAAATGAAATGAAATAATGGGTGCACATTCCTAAGAAGACTTTATTATTTTAGGTCAAAAGGTCAATTGCGGTGACCTATTTGTGAACACTAATCTCTCAAGCAAACTAAATTATAATATCCAACAGAACATGTAGTTGTCAGGAGAAAGGTTGTGGATGAAAGATCATTGTTGTTGCAGGTAGTGATTCTAGTGGTAAACAGGAACAATTTATCTTAGAAATAGTTACTATCCCCTCCCGCTTACCTACCCCCCCCCACATCCCTCCCTTGATTTTGTTTTTCCCCAACAACATTTTCCATAAGCAGTTTGTATTCCTAGGCTAATAGTGATTGATATGTCATTCTTAACAGGGCTGCTGTGTTAATAGCTGAAATGTTCTAAACATCTTGTAGGCTCTTTGTGATGATAATGTTAACCAGAATGCAATATTCTCTTCTCTCTTCAAGATGATAACTTGCAAATTGAGTTCGTGGAGCAAGACCATCACAAGGTTTTCATCAATCTTTTGTCCAGCCATCATGATAATCCATCAGTATTGGAAGAAGCTTTGCTGTTACTGGCTCTCCTCGCTTCTCAAGGTATGAACCCTATTCCTAACACCCAATCCCACCCCACACCCACCCCACACCCACCCCACCCCATCCCACTTCATCATTAAAATGAAACCAAGCAAAACAAGATATCTTTAAGTTGTATTTTGTGTTGAGTATGACACTTTCCGGAGAACCTCTTTATACAGTTCACAAAATGATTTTAATAAAATACTTCTTGAAGTAGGTTGAGGGTCATCCAGGTATTTATGAATTGCAGATGGTTTTGTTAATGCTACCCTCCCCCCCACCCCCATTCAAAATAAAGTCATACCTGCTACCTCTGCCAGGGATTTACAATGAGTCATATAGTTTTATGATTCCTCTCATGTTGGGATCTCCAAATTTCACATGAAAAAATTTAAACTGGTGAATGAAAGCAAACAGGATGCTGTATTCTCGAAAAATGTCAAACAAAGCTGGGGCGGCATGAAATGCAACTTGCTGAACACAACTTACTTATTAGAATGTTATTTGATATAGAATAACTTGTAAAAGTTTCATGGACCAATCTCCAGGCTTATTTTGTTGAGATATCTTTGGTTTACACCTTTGGAGCATTGGCAGGTCTGTTAAGTTTCCAGCAAGATTCACTTGTTTATTGCTAATGCGATGAGTTCCATGTCTCTTTAATTTTCCTCTCAGTGCAAAAATGTGCAATAAACTAGTAGTTCTATTTTAGTCTGACAAGCCCTAGTCATTCAGCAGTAACTCTTGTCATCAATCTTAGATACAGATTAGGTCAGTGCCTAGGTATATCTGCTATAAAAGTTTAGCAATCATAAACCTAACTGTCATGAAGTTTTTGTAAAGATCAGTTTACCAACTAAACCTACTTTCTTCAGTTTTGAAGCACATTTTACCACACTAAACAATCTAACAATCTTATTTGTTCTGTGATCCGGTCATGTCATTATGGGAAAAGCTACGCAAACACATCCAGCTGCGATTGAAAGATGTATTATGATAACTTTAAAACTATAGAAAGATCTCACTTTTATGATAGTAGTTGTTGGGATGCTGTTGCATTTTGAAAGATTAGCCATAGGACAAGCGAATTGAAAATCAGTCATGGGACAAAATTATCAACAAACGTCAATTGAACAAGAACTTGAGAAAATGCCAAACTAAACTGTTTGTAGTAAGCTTAAAGAGGGTTAAAGTCAATTTTCAAAAGATAAGGACTGTTAAGCTATATCAAAGTTGTTTACTTTAGCATTGGGTCTAGGTTAATCATTTACTCTGTCATGTGAGAAGAACTGATTTAAAGTCTTATCATAATCCTTTACCTCAATTTGAAACTTCAGATCTAAATCTGGCATTTTTTGTTATCATAATTTACTTTTCTGACACACTAGACATATTTTTTATGGTTGTGGGATGGGGTGGGATGGGGGGGTGAGAGGAAGGTGGACAGGGTGAGGGGAAGGGGCACTTACTTTGGACATGAAGAGTTGAATTCTCTCAATGGGTAAATATGAACAGAAACTGTACTTGAAACATGAAATATTAAGTCAGCAACGTTAACTGATAACATTTACGTTATAGTTCTGCCACGTATGTTTGCTATGTTTATGTATAATTATTTAATATTCTCGTTACTGTTTTCTTTCTAGAGGAAAAGTATGATTTCATCTTACAAGCTTCACAGTATCTCATTGCGGACATCATGAAATCTTATCCAGATAATGCTGAGTTACAGATAGCAGCATGTGTATTTCTGAAAAATCTGGCAAGGACAGGTAAGCTACTCCACTTTAGTTTGACACAAAGATGCAATTTAGTTAAGTCAAATTTGTTTGTAGTGACACCATTTTATACAAGTTTGTTTTTATTAAAATTTTAATGTTTCTCTGTCTAAATAAATACAATTATTTATTTCCCATTTATTATTATTAGCTATGTACAGCATAATGAAGTGTTCCGTGGTTGTAAAAAAAAAAATTGCTTTCCAAATGGAGTTCATATTGCAAAAGAGTTGTGAAATATTTCTAATTGAATAGAATAAGGAGTGAATACACGGAGAGGGATAAAAAAAAATTAAAGGACATTCCCCTCCCCCTAGGAAGCTCAAGGCTGTGCCACTGAAGACAAGTTTCCTTAATGCAAGCTTCAGATTCTTGACTCCCTCCACTGCATAAAACTACTATAAATGAATTTTACTTTGTGACAGTAATGATTATAGCAATCGTTAGAATTTTTGATTAAACTATACTTTACCTTTTCATCTTTTGTTTTCCTTCAGTGGATGATCAGCAGTTGTTAGTCGTTAAGGGGATTTACCCTCAAGTAGTTCATATACTCCGTACGTTTCACATTGAAGTCAAGGCCCAGATAGCAGCGTTAGAAGTTCTCGACAAAATTGGTGGGTAAAAATCTTCATATTTGCGAGAAGTGATTTGTTTCATTATATAAGGATGTTAGGGGACTGGGGTTGAGAGTGGATTAAAATTGTTTTGTTTCCATGGCCAGGCTCTATGTGGGTGAATTTGCTCTAGAGTGTCAGGATGTTTAATTGAAAAAAATACATTAACAACAAAACAGTAAGAAGACAATAGTGGAAGAGATATGCTAATTTAATCAATGTTATGCTTTCTGTTTAGACTTTGGCTAACTTTGCCATAAAAACTAAGCCCGCTAGACCACATTGTTAGTATGAGCAGCATTGTATGCTTAATAGGAAGTTTTTTCCCATGCGATGCATGGTTATTCTATCCATCCCACAATGCATCTCATTACTGTTCAACTTGACACCTTGATAAAGAATTTTTGGGGGTATTAGAAACAATGTTTTTCTATATATTGCCACCTGCATCGAACAATGCTTGTCCTGTTTGGTGACATAGTTATCCTTACTCTAGAGATCAATCATCATGATACTAACCACTCAAATCATTTATATATATATATATATCATAATAATAATATATAATAATAATATATATAAAGAAATCCATGTGTACTCCAAAAGAAAATATCATTAGACAAAAGAGGAGAAGTTAGATATGACTCATTAATGACAAGTGAGGAGTATTTTCTAAAACCGTACTCTTTATTTGCCAATTATGAGTCATATCGTATTTCTCTGCTCTTTTCTAATAATATATATACATATATGTTTTTAAGATTGCATGCAAATCTGACTAAGCTCAAATGGATGTTTCAACCTGACCAATTACAGTCACATTTATCTCTGTTATAATCAGTCAAAATTATTACAAATAAAAGACCAAATGAAAAATTTAAGTTTAAAGAAAGTAGATCTTTAAGACCACGGTTTGTTTGTTGTTTTCATTGTTATGTCTGCAGCTGGTGCAGTTTTGTCATCGCCCACATGGCTAGGATACAGGATGAGTGATACATGTTGGTTGGAAGAATCCTTCATAGCCATGACGTACTTTCCAGGAAGCATTCCCTGCCAGGTAATCAACATCATCATAAAATCCAGAAAAGAGGTTATGATGGTACCATGTGTTACGATGTTAGAAATTAAGGTAGTATGGACACACAAGAAAGTAAATAAAGAGAATTTTTTTTCTTGTTTGCTAAATTTTCATTTTTGCAATGGAAATCTGCCAATTAAAGCTTTACTCTGGGAATTGCATTCTATTCTCTATCCTGTGCCTTTTCTATTGCTCAGCTTAATAGTAACACTGCTACAGAGTCACATGGTTTGAAACGCTATTAACACAAAGCTTGCTTCAAATTGTAGGAGGTGTGGAGTTGGTATGAAATGTTTACCTCTGCTTTGTTCTCTATTATTATTATTGAAGAATTTTCAGTTGTAAACAAAAAAAATCTTTCTGCAAAATTTTATTATTGCATTCATGAAGGGAATTATGTTTCCTCATTTCAAATGCCTCTTTCTACTTATATTGAGCATATTGTAAAACAAAATGTGCTATAACTGTCACCACAAGTGAAGAATGCCAGAATGATGACCTAGCTTTGAACTACATTTGATGGCTTTTATGTTGAAGATGTTTTGAAGAATTTGCCTTTGAAGAAGTAACCACTTATTTCATTTGTCTTTTATCACCAAATTTTTTGTTTAGACACTTTAAATTAAAAATTTAGACAACCAAGCATCATTTGGCACCTTCAATGAATGGAACATCTTTGTTGATAATGATACAGAAACCAAATGTTGTTTTTCTTTAGTATCTTGGCTGTTTAGATTTGAAGAATATGTCATGTGGATACTTTAAGCTCATGATTATTGCAAAGAGGTCAGAAAGATAAAAAACAAGCAATCATGAATAAACCTTTTGTAGCTAGTCTTGAAATATAGACCAGTTAATAACCAGCAAATTGTTTAATAGTCTTCCATGTACGTCACATATCATCTGAAAATCGTTACGTTCTTTGTACATTTGAATTAAAAGTCATGCAATGCTGCAAATAATGGTTTGCACAAACTAACATTTTCCTTGCATTCTGCTAACATTTGCCTCACAGGTTTTAGCATGCAAGGTACTCTGCCACCTCTTGGAGAGTCAGCCTAATATTTTAGATGCTTTAGGAGAAGACGGCAGGTAAACGTAACATGTTTGTGTTTATAGTAACAGGAAAATAAATGTAGTAGTGAAGGCACCAGTGTGTTTAAAGAGCATCAGGGGAAGAATTGGGGGGGGGAGGATTGGACATACTAAATGATTCACATGTCAAAAGAACCCTTTGTTTATAGCCTTTGCTTTCTGCTTGTTTGCCCAGTGCATACATTGTTGTTTGTTTCAAATATTTCATCAACAACTGAAGATTCTTGGGTTGCTACAACAAAACAGAAATGAAACTAAAATGAAGGATGCACTTAAAAATGAAGGAAAAAGGAACTGAAAAGAAAAAATAACAGATGGACAAAATCAAGCATTTTCATTGCAAATGTCCTCATCAGTTTGTAGGAATAAAATGTCAGTAAAAGGGTTGAGGGAAATATAAGCAGCTCATGAAAATAAAAGAAAGAGAATAGATCTCATCAGGTTATATCTTTTATCTAATTTCTTTGTTTTCCTTCTTTTCTTTGTTGTTGATATCTGAACCTTAAATTCTTTATTTTTGTCGTAAATTTCAAACATGAAAACACAATTTTCGGTAATAACATGTAAACAATGTCCTTGTTTTGTTTCTTATGGTAATTTGTGTTTACTTTGTTTTCTTTGTGTGTTAATTAGCCATTTCAGTTTCCTAAAATTCTTATTATTTTTGCTTGAATATGAACAGTGCTAACCTAAATGCTAATTTTGCACTTTCTACTGCAACTTATATTTCCTCTGTATATTCAGCTTGGTTTCCTAGTGTCTAAGAATCTTTAATGTTTATCTGCTGCACTCCTGTTTTTGTCACTGTTGCAAAGTTTTAGTTTGTAGAACACTGTGGTGATCCCTGGTTACACAATAACTAACACTGGTGTGATGCCTGGTTACACAAAGACTTACACTGTGGTGTGATCCCTGGTCACACAATGACTAACTGTGGTGTGATCCCTAGTTACACAATAGCTAACACTGTGATGTGATCCCTGGTTACACAATGATTAACACTGTGGTGTGATGCCTGGTTACACAATGACTAACACTGTGGTGTGATCCCTGGTTACACAATGACTAACACTGTGGTGTGATCCCTGGTTACACAATGACTAACACTGTGGTGTGATCCCTGGTTACACAATGATTAACACTGTGGTGTGATGCCTGGTTACACAATGACTAACACTGGTGTGATCCCTGGTTACACAATGACTAACACTGGTGTGATCCCTGGTTACACAATGACTAACACTGGTGTGATCCCTGGTTACACAATGACTAACACTGGTGTGATGCCTGGTTACACAATGACTAACACTGGTGTGATCCCTGGTCACACAATGACTAACACTGGTGTGATCCCTGGTTACACAATGACTAACACTGTGGTGTGATCCGTGGTCACACAATGACTAACACTGTGGTGTGATCCCTGGTTACACAATGACTAACACTGTGGTGTGATCCCTGGTTACACAATGACTAACACTGGTGTGATCCGTGGTTACACAATGACTAACACTGGTGTGATCCCTGGTCACACAATGACTAACACTGGTGTGATCCCTGGTTACACAATGACTAATACTGTGGTGTGACCCCTGGTTTCACAATGACTAACACTGTGGTGCGATACCTTGTTACACAATGACTAAAACTGGTTTGATCTCTGGTTACACAATGACTAACACAGTGTGGTGTGATCCCTGGTTACACAATGACTAACACTGGTGTGATGCCTGGTTACACAATGACTAACACTGTGGTGTGATCCCTGGTTACACAATGACTAACACTGTGGTGTGATCCTGGTTACACAATGACTAACACTGTTGTGTGATCCCTGTTTACACAATGATTAACACTGTGGTGTGATCCCTGGTTTCACAATGACTAACACTGGTTTGATCTCTGGTTACACAATGACTAACACTGTGGTGTGATACCTTGTTACACAATGACTAACACTGGTGTGATGCCTGGTTACACAATGACTAACACTGTGGTGTGATCCGTGGTTACACAATGACTAACACTGTGGTGTGATGCCTGGTTACACAATGACTAACACTGTGGTGTGATCCCTGGTTACACAAAGACTTACACTGTTGTGTGATCCCTGGTTACACAATGATTAACACTGTGGTGTGATCCCTGGTTTCACAATGACTAACACTGGTTTGATCTCTGGTTACACAATGACTAACACTGTGGTGTGATCCGTGGTTACACAATGACTAACACTGGTGTGATGCCTGTTTACACAATGACTAACACTGTGGTGTGATCCCTGGTTACACAATGACTAACACTGTGGTGTGATCCGTGGTTACACAATGACTAACACTGTGGTGTGATCCGTGGTTACACAATGACTAACACTAGTGTGATGCCTGGTTACACAAAGACTTACACTGTGGTGTTATCCTTGGTTACACAATGACTAACACTGTGGTGTGATCCTTGGTTACACAATGACTAACACTGGTGTGATCCGTGGTTACACAATGACTAACACTGGTGTGATGCCTGGTTACACAAAGACCTACACTGTGGTGTGATCCCGGGTAACACAATGACTAACACTGTGGTATGATCCCTGGTTACACAATGACTAACACTGTGGTGTGATACCTTGTTACACAATGACTATCACTGGTTTGATCTCTGGTTACACAATGACTAACAGTGTGGTGTGATCCCTGGTTACACAATGACTAACACTGTGGTGTAATCCCTGGTTACACAATGACTTACACTGTTGTGTGATCCCTGGTTACACAATGATTAACACTGTGGTATGATCCCTGGTTTCACAATGACTAACACTGGTTGATCTCTAGTTACACAATGACTAACACTGTGGTGTGATACCTTGTTACACAATGACTAACACTGGTGTGATGCCTGGTTACACAATGACTAACACTGTGGTGTGATCCCTGGTTACATGATGACTAACACTGTGGTGTGATCCGTGGTTACACAATGACTAACACTGTGGTGTGATGCCTGTTTACACAATGACTAACACTGTGGTGTGATCCTTGGTTACACAATGACTAACACTGTGGTGTGATCCTTGGTTACACAATGACTAACACTGTGGTGTGATCCGTGGTTACACAATGACTAACACTGGTGTGATGCCTGGTTACACAAAGACTTACACTGTGGTGTGATCCCGGGTCACACAATGACTAACACTCGGGTATGATCCCTGGTTACACAATGACTAACACTGTGGTGTGATACCTTGTTACACAATGACTAACACTGGTTTGATCTCTGGTTACACAATGACTAACAGTGTGGTGTGATCCCTGGTTGCACAATGACTAACACTGGTGTGATGCCTGGTTACACAATGACTAACACTGGTGTGATCCATGGTTACACAATGACTAACACTGTGGTGTGATCCCTGGTTACACAAAGACTTACACTGTGGTGTGATCCGTGGTTACACAATGATTAACACTGTGATGTGATCCCTGGTTTCACAATGACTAACACTGGTTTGATCTATGGTTACACAATAACTAACAGTGTAGTGTGATCCCTGGTTACACAATGACTAACACTGTGGTGTGATGCCTGGTTACACAATGACTAACACTGTGGTGTGATCCATGGTTACACAATGACTAACACTGTGGTGTGATCCACAATGACTAACACTGGTGTGATGCCTGGTTACACAAAGACTTACACTGTGGTGTGATCCCGGGTCACACAATGACTAACACTGTGGTATGATCCCTGGTTACACAAAGATTTACACTGTGGTGTGATCCCTGGTCACACAATGATTAACACTGTGATGTGATCCCTGGTTTCACAATGACTAACACTGGTTTGATCTCTGGTTACACAATGACTAACAGTGTAGTGTGATCCCTGGTTACACAATGACTAACACTGTGGTGTGATCCGTGGTTACACAATGACTAACACTGTGGTGTGATCCGTGGTTACACAATGATTAACACTGTGGTGTGATCCGTGGTTACACAATGACTAACACTGTGGTGTGATCCGTGGTTACACAATGACTAACACTGGTGTGAAGCCTGGTTACACAATGACTAACACTGTGGTATGATCCCTGGTTACACAATGACTAACACTGGTGTGTGATCCCTGGTTACACAAAGACTAACACTGGTGTGATCCCAGTTGACATAATGACTGACACTGGTGTGATCCCTGGTTACACAATGACTTACACTGTGGTGTGATCCCTGGTTACACAAAGACTAACATTGTGGTGTGATCCCTGGTTACACAATGTCTTACACTGTGGTTTGATCCCTGGTTACACAATATGCAAGGTACTGTAAGTTGTTCCTGACTGTTGGTTATATAGGTGGTCACTACAAACTGTGGCAGATTTGCTTTGTTGGTAGAGTAAAGACTTGAAATCCTCAGGTTCTGGTTCAAATCCTGTTCTAGCAAATAGCTTATTAAGTTATCAAGATAATTTCCCATTCAGCTTTCTGTTGTTGATTCAATTAAGTTTCTAAACTACTTATATAAATGAACTGTGGAAAACTGGCTGGGAAGTTTCTGCCAAAACTTGTTTTTGAGGCAAAGTAAAGCAGCCCTGCATGTTATATTTCATGTCAGTTGGCAGTGCAATGTTCCCATCAGACTTACTTAGTTGTGATACACCTTCATACCTTTTATTTCATTTTCCCCCCAATTTCATTTGAAGCCCATCTTTGGCAATAGATAATGCTGTATTAACTGGTCTAAGGCTCTATGGGGATACAGAGCTAAGTGTATTTGTGGCTTCAGCAAGGACTATTTATCACCTCGCAGTTAATTCAAGTAAGTAATCATCCAGTGCTGTAATGAGTTATGACCTAGGTCAACAGCATTCCAGGAAAGTGACTAGAAATAGTTTGTCAATTTTGTTCCCTAAAAGAGTCAGCATGAAAAAAAACCTGCAATGAGTGACTCGACCGTAAAATGAACTCACTCGTTTGTACAACTCTGTCATTTTATCTCAAGCTTTTTTAATTTTTTTTTACAAGTTTTGTCATATTATTCCATTTAAAATTGTGTTTTTAATTTAAGTTTCTATATGATACTCTGATCACATGCAGAGCCTTTACAAAGATACATTTAAAATAAGACCCATATTTTTGAGCTAACATAAACACATGGTAGATCTTTGAACTTGACACTTTTGAACTTTGACAGAGAATATGTATCTCGTAAAAATGCTGCATCATGGGTATTAGATGAGTGCAAAAAGTTTTTTTCTCCTTCAAAATTTTTTTTTCTTAAAATGATCTACTAATTAATGAACATGTTGTTTTAGTGAGTTGATTGGTGTTGAATAAATATACTCAAGTTTATTTTGGGACAATCAGTGTAAAATTAGATGAAATTTTGCATTATAAATATAACAAATAATTTTTTCCATCACAAGTAAAACTTCATTTCTCTCAACAAAAAGTTCTCACTGGAAAGTTCTCACTGGAAAGTTCTCACTAACTTTAAATGTCTGTTCTGTATAACAGAGATTCTACAGGATCACTTAGTATCGAAAGGTGCTCATCTGGATATCAAGGAAGGGATGAATATATTCTGGAATAACTCTGATGCCCAAGGAGCAGCATGTCAAGCTATAACAGGATTATGTCATGCCAGGTGAAAACATTATTTCTTAAAAGATTTGAATTCTAGAGATCCTTTTTGTGTATGATATGAAGAGATATCCTTTGTTGCTCAAGGAGCAACAGTCCAAGATCTTACAGAATTGTACCTTGGCAGTAACATTACTATTTCTTTGATAGTAGAATTACTGTTTTGGACCTTTAAAATACCTTGTGCACATATAAGATACAAAGAGATATCCTTTGTTGTTCATTGAGCAGCAGTCCAAGTTCTAACAGAATTGTACCTTGGCAGTATCATTACTATTTCTTTGGTATTAGAATTACTGTTTGGACCTTTTAGAATACCTTTTGCATATATATGATACAAAGTGATATCCTTTGTTGCTCAAGGAGCAGCAGTCCAAGTTCTAACAGAATTGTACCTTGACAGTTACGTTATTGTTTCTTTGATACTAGAATTACTGTTTGGAGCATTTTAATATCTTGTACACATATATGATATAAAGAGATTGCAAGTCCAGCTGTAGCAGAATTGTACCTTGGCAGCTACATAAATAATTTTCCTTGGTACTGAAAATGTTGGTCATGGCATGAGTGTATCATTTTGCCGATTCATGTTATATTGAGATATCTTTGTTGCTCAAAGAGCAGTAAGTCTAGCTGTTAGAGAACAGCATCTTGGCAGATTAAAATTGTTATGTCTTTGACACTAGGACAATTATTTTGTGTACCATTAGAATATCATGTACACATATATGATACAAAGTGATAGCTTTGTTTTTGAAGGACAGCAAGTCCAGCTGTAACAGAATCATTTAAATCTTTAGAAAAATATTTCCCTCTTCATACTAGAAATATTGGCTGTGTTATGAAATTATGATATTAAATGTACAGACTCATGTTATATAGAGATATCTTTGTTGCTCAGAGAGCAGCCAGTCCAGTTATAAACAGAAAACAACTTGGTATATTAATATTTTGTTTCCACAGGAAAAATTGATAGTATCAAGCCTCATTTTATGACTGTCCCCATTATGCTAGAAATAGATATATCTTGAATGTGAAGGTGTTGGTTATAAGCTAATATTAAATATGAACTCTTCAACCAATTTGATTCAATCCTGATGTTGACCTGATGATGTTTCTTCATATTTCAAATATTAAGATACCAGTGACTCGGTGTAAGCCACCTCATGTTGCTCTCAATTTTTCTTTCTTTCCAGTTTTCCAAACAAGAGTAAGTTTGCCCAGATGGAACTTCACATCCGGATATTTGCCTCGCTGAAGAAGTTTTCAACTGTTCGTCCGTTCCTCGATGAGGCGGTGCATTGCATAACTTGCCTAGCTGATGTTGGTAAGGAAGCCAGTCTTTCCTGTTTTGGTGCTAGTGTTAGGTAAGAGAGGATGGTCTCCTGGTCGTAGCATCAGATTGAGGAGATGACATCTCTTGGCGGTCGATTAAAGTTTTAAGCTGCGAAGCAGATAAGTTGCAGCTTTCATACTCAAAGGAAGAATGATCGAACTTTATTTCCATTTATTTATTATCTCGTAATTCTCTCCATAAATGTGTACAGTATGATTGACGGTGTAGAAAATAGTTTATTTTATTCTCAGTTCATTTACTTAAAACATTCATTAGGAGACATTCTGATTTGATTAACCATCCAGATTTGTAACCAGAGGGAGAGAGACTACTACTATTATGGGATGCTACTTACAGGGTCATCATTGGTTAAAGTAACACAAAATCCTTAATAAAAATTACTATTTAATGCCTCAATTGCTGTAAAAGAGCCAGTCACAAGTGAAAAAGTAAACTTACTAAGTGAGCCCCACCAGGAAAGTATGCAGTTAAGAAAGCAACATCCATTAAAATTTCATATTTTATAAATGTTAAATTATAAAACTTTTCTTTCATACCCAAATTTGGGAAACTGGGAAATCATCTAACTCACAGGAATGCCTTGAAGTCTGTGGAAAATCTCCATGGGTGCCCAAAGGAACATAAAGGAGCTTGAATATCAAAGTAAACAAAGATATTCTAGATTATTATTTGACATTTCTCTTGCAAAGCTCTTAATAGTTTGAGATAACACATTTAAAATTCAAACCATAGTTGTTTCTTTTGTGTAAGACATAATCACCTGGTTTTGAAAGTGTTGAGGTATTGTTTGAAGCAATAGTTTAAATATCCATCGGTGCATGAATGCTCCTGGAAGCTACTGTCATTTTCTTAAATTGACTGGGCAAATTACAAGTGGTTGCAAATACACTTTCCTCATTTGAATATTTTTTCTCTTTTAGACGTAGTCCGTAACCAGTGCATGGTGGAGGGCATCCATGAGGTCTTTATGCAGGCCATGGTGGACAGCCAAGAGGATTCCACATTTCAGGAACTTTCTCTGGAAGCCATGAGCGTGCTCTCGAAAGCAGGTATCTACTGTTTCTTAAGAAGCTAGTTTCTCTCTCAGAAGCATATTCCACTCGTCAAAACCTTTAAGATTATTAATACTTGTTCTTTATGGTGTTTGTGAAGATTTTTCATGTTTTACACTACCAATCAATAGCTGTTAGATAGCTTTGGCAGTGAATGATAACAATTTTGGTCGTAATTTGTCTATGCAAAAATAGACTAGGCTAGGCACTTTTGCTATATAAGTGTGATAGGTCTGATGTAAGTGTCGATGTTTATGTCACAAAGCTGCAGGATCTCTGAAGATTTTAATCAAGTGTTTATGACACTAATGGAACAAACTATTAGACTAAAATAATCTGCTTAAACTTTTTGAATAGAGAAATTTTGATGCAGATGTGGTTTATATGTGTTTGCTTTCAAGCGTAACAATTTACAACGAAGTAGGAGGCAAAGAGATAAAGAGAAATATGACAAGGAAATTATAAGCATACTTTGAAAGCGTAAAGATATTTATTACTGGATAAGGATTCGTTCCAGCGACCTCAGGTATTAAAGTCCTGTCTTCCACCAGCCGAGCTATGCTGCCCAAATTCGGGACTGGTCTTCATTAAAATCAAACATTCCTTGCCTTGGGCTGCTTGTCAATAACCGTATAGTACTGTGCATTCTGTTATACCATTCATTTCGTATACCTTCTTGAAATATGGAGTAATACACATGGGTTCCTTGCTGTTTACAATGTATATTCTTTGATTTTAATCTCCAATAAAGTGAGTTTTTTTATGATAAGGTGTGACATCTATTATTTTTTTTTAATATTTGTTTTTCATTTCAGAGGGTATGGTGGATATCTTATGTGAAGCTGGTCTCCTTAACAACACAGTTAAAATAATGGAAAAATTTGATCATTGTGAAAGTGAGTTGAATATAGCACATTATATAGCTTCATGTAACTATTACACTCTCAAAAAATATAGCCTTTGATTTCAATTAAATAATTTGGCCGTTAGATGTCATATCAGATTGGATCTAAACTAGCTGTATCATTGAAAATACTTCACTTTTCATAAAGTATCTGTTCTTGCATTGCATTTTCTTTCTTACCTTTTGGTTGTTCTGATAATACAATAAGAATAGTATAAGACTGCTAATTAACATAACTGATAGTCTTAAAATTATTATTAGCTCATACCAGCATGCTGGTGTGAGCTATTGTTACAGTGCAGCGTCTATCACTCTATCCGTCAACAATTGGTAAAACCGCTCCCACTCGCACAGTGTTTGATGGAATTTCATGAAACTTGGACACAAGGACCATTGGGTATAGGGCCATCAGAGATGGTCCAAAATTTGGGGTCAAAGGTCACCTGAGGGCCGTAATTGGCCATTTTGTGGAAATACGCAAAATGCTTCTTCTCCTACAGATTCCATGGTACAATGTTGAGGGTTTGTCACGATAGTACTATGGTAGTTTTACCTTCAGGGTGTTCATGAATTTGAGATCAAAGATCAACTAGGGGTCTTTTGTGGCCCGGGCCGCGGCCCTATATTTTCAAATTGCTCCTGTTCATACAGTGTTTGGCCAATTATAATGAAACTTGGTCACAACGTTCCTCGGGATGAGAGTTACGAGGGGTGTTCGGAAAATTGAGGTCAAATGTCATTTAGGGGGTCATCGGGGGTCATTCTTTGTAATATTTTCAAATATCTCAATCTCCTCAAGATTTTGATGGATCATATTCAAAGTTGAACTGATGATTGTTGGATTGTGTATGAATAAGGTGATGCCTAAAAATTTTTGGTCAAAAGTTAATTAATTACAATTAATCACCATTGTTAAAAAAAATCTTCACTTGTTGCCAAAGCTCCTTTAATTTGTCTCCCAGTCTCTGCAGTGTTTGTTTACATTTGTGGTTAAGCTCTGCAGAGGCTGTTAGTGGAATTAAAGCAGGACTGGGAGTTGTTATTAACTGTTGAACTGTAAGCATGAGAGCCCTATAGCCAATCAGCACTTGTCGATTCTTAGAAGTCTTTGAGCCTGAGGTATGTAGGCAGCTTGTGAAGTTATGTCTTGTAGGGAGTGCTTGTGAAGTTATGTCTGCTAAGGTAGAGGGGAGAAAGTTTAATAGGGTAGGTCAGTGGTATTGTTTGAGAGAGTGGGTAAAATAGGATTTAAAGGGGAAAATAGGAATTATAGCCAGTGGTGTGGCCAGGGTTCTGCTAACAGAGGGGGGGGGTATCCCTCATGGGCCCAAAATTGGTTTTGTGGGCCCTACATTTTTCAGCTCGAAAAGGTATGAGCTTCTGCACCGTTGGTGCTCTAGTTATTCAAAGAATTAAGTTTCCTGTATCACAGAAAGAAAACTCATGGAATTTGAAATCATTTGCTTAAGTTATATTTGTAGTGCATTATGCAGATTGGTACTTTGTGAACAGTAGAATTATCCATTAAACAGTATTTTATCATCATCTTACAGCATTTGATGCACATTAATGAGAAATGGGCAAAGACTTCATTTAGTCTATTATACCTCATAAAACAAATTTAAAAAATAACATTAGTGACCACATATTGTGGAATAATTTCTCTGATTATTATTTGATTCAATTTGATGGTACAAACAATTATTTTTCCTAATTGTATCATGTTTTTTGGCAGACATTCAACAGAAAGGCAGCATCCTTTTCCAAACACTTATTACTCACCAGAAGGCATCCTTTGACACCCATCTGTCCAAGCAGGTCGCCAGTGCAATTATTACCTCCATGAATAAATTTAAACACGATACAAACGTCCTTGCAGAGGTGAGATAAAAAACGTTGCATCGTTCAGCATCACTTTTCCAATTAATTTAATAATTGATCTGGCGATTGAGGATTCACTCTCGGTATTTTCTTTGTCCTCCGACTCTAGGAGCCCCTTTATGTCCCTGCTATGAAGACAAATCTATTTTCTGATCGCAAATTTTTTGTTTTTGGTCCATTTTCTTGCAGAGCTGTGTCGCCTTACAGTTACTAGCTGATAAATCTGAAGAGGTCTCCAGGGTGCTGGTCGAATGTCAGATCCATTCTGTCCTGTTCATGGTTCTTGAACAGTATGGCTCTCATGAAGGTACCGTATTTGTTGTGATTTCGTGGAACGGATGATCCACTTCATCCACACCTGAGGAGAAGAAGGGTCAGGGAGCTACATTCCAAGGACCCGGAGGTCAATTAGGGTGCCTGGGGAAAAATTTACGTTTATTAGAAATGTATTCTCCTTTTTACAATACACTTAAGGAAATTTGAAGATTTCAAAAAGGAGGGTGCTGTAATATAAAACTCCCCAGGGGCCTGAAATGCATCATGATACCCTGCTTGCATCTGTGATATTAATATTAAGGTATTCCCTGGCACTAAGAGTATTTTCTGATCGGTGTCTCAAACTTAAAAAGTGCACAACGTCAAAAGTATCGCAGCGGTTAACTTGTCGACAGAAGGATTTAGTTAACTTTGCCGAAGTTTTGATACTTTTGACAACTAAGAGTTTAGTCTTTCTTTCAATCTCTTTTACCTTTAATACCCTATCATATAAATTCTTCGTTTGACCCATAATCTTTAGATTTGCAATTTGATTATTGACCAATGTCACGGCAATAATATGAAACTTTCATCTTTGTAATATTTTACCATTCGGATTTCACCAAACAGCATGACCCCTACATCTTTGGTATTCCCAGCCTCACTTGAGTGATTCAGCAAAATCAAGGTGTCCATCCTATCATTTTACTCCCTTGCATAATTCACTAATACCATGTCATCGATGCAACTTTTAATGTTGTCTCTCTCTCTATACCTTTAGTTTTGACAGATTTGGTCTGTGAGGTACTCTACATCCTCTGCTGCAGATGGGATTTTAAGAATGAGATGATTATCTGGGCCTGCAAGAATAATCTCAATCGGGTGAGTAATGATTTCAGTCTGATGAAGTAATTAGTAATGATCCCCAGGGTGGGGGTGGGGTCTGTGAGGTACTCTACATCCTCTGCTGCAGATGGGATTTTAAAAATGAAATGATTATCTGGGCCTGCAAGAATAATCTCAATCGGGTGAGTAATGATTTCAGTCTGATGAAGTAATCAGTAATGATCCCCAGGGGGTTGGGGTGGGGTCTGTGAGGTACTCTATATCCTTTGCTGCAGATGGGATTTTAAGAATGAGATGATTATCTGGGCCTGCAAAAATAATCTCAATCGGGTGAGTAATGATTTCAGTCTGATGAAGTAATCAGTAATGATGCCCAGGGAACTGGGTTATGGGGGGGTGGGGGGGTCTGTGAGGTACTCTACATCCTCTGCTGCAGATGGGATTTTAAGAATGAGATGATTATCTGGGCCTGCAAGAATAATCTCAATCGGGTGAGTAATGATTTCAGTCAGATGAAGTAATCAGTAATAATGTACACAATATATCCAATGCTTTTATAACTGATATAACATATTTTGACTGACCGTGTCAATCTTTCTAGGATGGAAAATGACGAGGGTTCCATTAAAATACTGCAGAGATATACTTTTCACTGACTTCTGAATTAAACTGTTGATTACATAACAAAATAGCGTAAAATATCCTGGTTATGCAGTTTGTAATTGTTTTGACTGTAGACATATCTAGCCTAGCACACTTTAAATGTCTGTTCTGTCATTGGACTGTCAAAATTGGCTCTTTTATTGTGTGTGCGTGTGCCGGATTCTCTTTGTGTATATCACTATGAGAAAAGAAAATGGCTCCATATTAAGTTTCTTCTTCATGTTTGTTCCTCAGGGAGTGGAGGTGTTACTCCAGCTGGGTGCTAATGTTAACACAGGAAGTGGAAGAGAATCTCCCCTCTGTTATTCTTGCCAGAACAACAACGAGGAGATGATGGTTTTAATCCTCGAGCAGGTAATTTGAAAGTCTTCAAGTTAAAACTGGCTTTGAGTTGGATTTTATGCATCCTGGTGTTTGCCAAAACTGCACTGTGAAAGGAAAGGTGAAGTAGCTGAATCTTAGATGAGATCCTTTACTTAAGACAAAAGAGACTTGCACATTTAATGAGTGTTATTGTTCAACAGTCATCAAAGGTTTCTAAATGAAAATACCAAACCTTTAATACAAATTTCATGCATAGATGCTGAAACATTTGATGGTAACTAGCTACTCAGAAATAGTCAGTTTGTTGTAACCACAAAGATCTTTTAGATAGATTGACTAACAGTTGAAATAGATGAACTGATAGTTATCTTAGACTTCTCTCTATCAAAACCAATGAGAAAAATGTGACAATGAGCTGTGTTTACTTGTGTTTACCAAAAATGTTCGATTTTGAAAAGCTGGCAAGTTAAAATTTGGATACAATGACAATCAGCTTTAGATATCAAAAGGGAATAATTTAGTGTTTGAATCTTCTGTAGCTGTTTTGAAGGCTCTAATGTTTGTCTTCTAATATACTATGGTTGCTGTGTATACTACATCTGTGTATTTGCTTAGCAACTTGCTCATATTGTTTGTTATTTTGCTGTGCAATACCAGATGAATAAACCCCTCATGAATTATAATTATTGTTAATATTATGATCATTTCTTTAAACAGAATGTGAGTGACATGCAAACAGCACTTAAATATTGCTTGGATTTGAAGTTTCACCATCTGGCTGGTATCATACTAGCATATATTGGCTACGATCAAGAAGGTTAGTGTGTGCATAACCAAGGGTCTGTGGATGAGTTAGAAGAGAGGGGGAAGAAGGGGGGGTGATGGGGATGAGGTGGGGAGGATGGGGGAAGAGGTTTGAGGGGAGGATGGGGAAGAGGTGGGGAAAGATGGGTGCAGAAAAAGTATCCAGTTAATGATAATCTCAAGCTACTATACATTGACATCACCAAAAGAAGGTGTCAGTTTGGGGTGGGGTTGTTGTAGGTTTGTTTGGGGGGACTATGATAGTTGTTATTTAACCCATGAATGCTGGCTATAAGGCTGTCAACATTAGTATGCCTGAATTTCCACTGAATTTCTTTCTTTCTTTTTTTATTTGTTTTTTATATTGTTGGATGGATATAGCTGTTCTGATTTCTTTCATGTTCTGCTCGTTTCTTCTCCTCACAGTTGGTAATGTCACCTGGAGTAATCTGTCCTTAAATGACCTCCATGCAAAATGGTTCTTCCCAACCTTTGGTAAAGAGGCTACCAAGGCATTCATAACTTCTACTGTCAGTAAGTATAGTTATAATTCACTACACCCAAATTAAGTGGTAAGACAGGGGGTGGGGGCCAAGGTATTCATAAGTTCTACTGCCAGTAAGTATAGTTATTACTCGATACACCCAAATTGAGTGGGGGTAAGACAGGTGGATGGGGGGGGGGGTGTTTGAGAGGGTGATGTCTAAGAGTGGGCTGCTTGCCCAGCCTCTAGCAACTCACGCCTAAGTCTCCTGTCTTCCAAACTCATGAGAGTAAATAAATCTTCAGTAGTAGTAACAGGCAGTTTAAACTTTGATGAAATTTATTCGCTAATCTCTTATATGATAGATTCGTTCCGCCACTCTTATCAAAATTAATTATTTGGTACTTGAAATATCTGGTCATCAATTTCATTGGTGGTGGAAATTGTGAAATATTGGAAGGCTAACCTGCTGATATACAAATTCATAATTATTAATTTTCGCTATTTTCAAGTCAATCTTGCTTTCACTTTTCATCTCTGACCTTCCCTCTAGACATATCGGCCGTAGACTCATCGCTGGCCTCTCGCATCCTCTCCAAGGAAGCGCAGAGACATAAACGGAACAGGATGCGACATCTCCTGAGCGAGCAGAACAAGAGACGGTCATCGCTCTCTCTCATCAAACCAGACGATGTGGACACTGTGTCTTTATTGAGTAGTGAAGCAGGTAATGCACATAAAGTTGTTTGTTACAAAAATTACTAAAGTTTTGTATGTAAAAGACTATTTATCTTACAAAATAAAATAAAACTGTTAGCAAACTGCTTATCCACTAGAGAGCCTGTGTAAGAACTGCGTTAAAGTAAATTGGCCTGATGTTTCGATTCTAGCAGGATCTTCTTCAGAGCCTAAATGACAAGTAACAGTAACAGAAGGGACAAAAACATGCACAGAATACAGAAAGGTTAATGAGCATGGTGAACACAAAGAGATAGATGTAAGGGGATTAGTAGACAAGGGATGGAGAGAAGAAAGAAAGAAACCAGCAGGGGAAGAGGAGAGGTAGGAGATTAACAGAGGAGGGACAAAGAGAGGATTAAGGGAAGGGAGTAGGGAATAAACTGGAGAAGGACAAAGAAAGAAAGGTGTGACGGAAAAAATGGGTGGAAGAGAGCTATGAGAAGAGGAGTGATTGGGAGGGGGGGGGGGAGAAGGGGAGAAGGCAGGGATACAGAAGAATTTATTTATCTAACAGTGTATGAAAGAACCATCAGGATCAGTCTGTAGAAAATGTGACAAAATTATTACATACTAGGTAAAATATTAATTTCAATATGTTGGATTCAGGGGCATAACCACCATTTTTAATTGGTGAGGGGGGTAATCTTGATGTCATCCAGGGGAGGGGTGTAAGGCACCCCCTGCCCCCTTTATGAACTTTAGGTAAAACAGAGGATGCTGAACTGTGAAATGGTACAACATCTTGTAACTTTGAAACATGTTGAAAAAACGTTAGACTGTTACGCTGTACAGCATATTCCTATTATATGTATGTTTAATGTACACAGGGATTTTGGGTTTTTTTTGTCTGCCAGTGGGGGGATGGGGGATGGCTGAGTCCCTCTTATTTCATTCTGGAGGGAGTGGGGAGGTTTTTAAGTATACATGCTGCACCCCTGGTGGTGAAAGAGTTCTGTCATTTTGGTGTTTGACAAAGTAATGTGATTCAAAGTGAGAATCCATGTACTTTTTATTAATGCGTAGTTAATCATTTCTTTTATAATTTTCTTTGCCAAATCCCATCTTGGATCAGGAAAGAAAAATGTACCAGGCAGTTATGTCAACTATTTGACTCGTGACATTCTAAACAAAGGAAAACATGACTTTAACTTGTCAAAATATTCCCTATATTTTTTTTACAATTCTCTTCTGTACTTGAAATGGTCAAGATAATAGAGAGCCTAACAATAATAATAATAATAATAAATTACATTTAGATAGCACTTAATACAGCGTTTCAAAGCGCTTTACAAAAGTAGGAAAGAGACAAAGGAACCAAGGAAAAAAGAAACTAGGAATCAAACAGAAATGTTTTAAGTTGTCTCTTGAAAATACAAAAGGAGGGAGAGTCATAAAATAGTATTGTTCGAAAGTATCAGATCAATTTGACTGAAAAGAAAATATGCTTTATATATCTCATACGGACGAGGTAAAGAATGTGGCACCCTTAACAAGATACAATAAAAATGAAAAGAAATTAGAAAGCAGAGCACTGATGTACTGATTTGTTATTAGTTACATTATTTATATTGATTAATATTGTTTTTGTTTTGAAGTAATTGTAATTACATTTTAATTATTTTAGTAGTCATCACAGAGACCAGTCCTGTGCACAGACAAAGACCTATTGCAACAAGAAGGCATTCTGGAGTTGACAACATCACAGAAGTGGACTCAGTGATTCCTCTCAGGTCAGCTGCATTTGCCAGAGACAAGAGGTCCTACTCTATTTCAGAAGGCACTACATTTGGTAAGAGTAACTGTGCACAGATTAATGGGGGTAGGGGTTCACCCAGTGTGTTACTCCATCTGCTACATCTGGCTTTATGCTGGAAACTGCTGGCTGACAGCATCCACAGGCTTGGACTTGGGCATGGTGTATACTGTTCCTATCTCAAAACATATCATCTTTCCTCCTCCCCCTTTTGCTACCATCCCCCTCCCCCATCCCAACCCCTTATCAGCCATCATGAATCGGCACCTTTACCTTTGATTAACAAATTAGCTTTAAAGCAAAACTTCATAAAGTATATATATTTTTTGTAAGTTTTTCCATTTAGATGTGTACAAGATGTTTTTGACTACCAATTGTGTGCAACGCTTTAATACTGTATTGTCATTTACTAAAGCTACATTGATCCCTCCCATCGCTAATCTACCCCCAAAGATCTCTTTGAGCAGTTAAGCTTATTTTATTTGTGATTCTTGAAAAATACAATCAAGGTAAGTTATTTAGTTTTTGGTTCTTGAATATAGTCATCAACTTTTTCCATTATGACCCTTCATATGAATGATTTTTGGTTTCCTCTTTTCATGTTTTGCAGGCAGGAGGAGACTACTGTCTCTCGATTCTTCTTCGGGTATCAGAAGACCATCAAGCTTCATCCCTCTAAGGAAGCCATCTTTATCGAGTGCAGAACTGCCCATCCATGCTGATGACCCTCGGTGGCTGGACAGCTTCCAAGGAGGTATTGAGGAGATGCACTTGAAACATGTTTATATGAAAAGGCTTGTCTGGAAACATCTACAAAGTAACTCAGATGTGGTATATATATATAGGGACAAAAATCAAAGTAAACCCAACATTTGAAGTTTGAAAATGCTGAGGAACAAAAATGAATTTTTAACTAAAATCTGGTATATATATATATATATATATATATATATATAGATATATATATATATAGGGACAAAACTCAAATTAAACTCAACATTTGAACTTTGATAATGCTGAGAAGAAATGAATTAATAACTAAAAGTGGTATATATAGAGACAAAAGTCAACATTTGAAGTTTGATAAAGGCAGACAAAAAAAATGAGTTTCTTATATATTGTGCAAATTGCAAACCCTTTAGGGTATATGTAAACACACCTGCGACAAAGAATATTAAATTTGGAACATTTTAGGTTCAATGCATATTCAAAGACAAGAAATATGAACCTTTTTTCGTTTACTGTTCACTTGTTCTGTGTTAGATTCTTTATTAGAAGATGGTTTGAAATCTTTCCACGGCTCAATTCCGGATACTACATCTCTGAGTCTCACTCAAACAGATAATCTGTCCGCTACAAATTCTCTGTCACCGATTAGTGATGGTCAACTGGTAAGCTATCTTCAAGTCAGTCAGTCAGTCAGTCCGACTGCTTTAAAACTGACATTTGCTTTGAGTTCTTGTCCTGATTCCCTTTGTAACCGTGCCACGCCTTAATTTGAGTTTCATTCCAGATGCAGTCTTGGCATGTAGGATAGCAAACAGATAAACTCATCAGTAGGGTATCTGTATTCGATAATCTTTCCAAATTCAGTCTCGAAACTCAGATTCCAAAAGTGTCAATATTTTATGGTTGCTCTACTTTACACCTTTTTTTTCTCTTTAACTTTACTCCACAGAAAAGACTGCAAACATCAGACTACTCTCTTTATGAATCAACCTCGCCAATATTACGGTCACCACGCCTTGGTAAGTGTTCAGAGAAGCTTTGTTTTCAGATTTTAAAATTCAAAATAAATCCAAACAATACAAACGTAATGACTTTTAAAGGACGACTAAAGGCAGATATTGAGTTTTGATAAATCATACCCCCCCCCCCCGTCCTTAATTAAACATAGTTAGTGATGGTGACGTACCTTAAATATTGCGTTTTTAAGATATTCAGCATTAAATAAACTATTGAAATCATTGCTTTACATTAATGGTGTCTGTCTACATTGTTTTAACAGCCTTGTCTGCTGCAGAGGTGAGTGAGAGTAGTGCAATGGAAGATTATGCCTCTGATGCCCAGATGCAAGACCCTTTACCCAAAGATGTGTTTGCTAGTACACCTTACAGACGTAGTAAGTGATATTCAGTTTTGCCAAAAAGATATATGTAGGTATTGCTCATTCCACTACTTGTTACGAGTCTTTACAAAGTTTTGTAACATTAGGATTAAACGTAAATATAAACAGTACAGATATTTTTTATTGAGCCATATATATTGTTGTCAATTATGATACCATTCAGCTGTAGTACTCTGCACTGTATAACATAACACTACACTGTAGGATGCTGCATTGCATTACACTACATTGTAGGGTGCTGTATTACACTGCATTGTAGGGTGCTACATTGCATTACACTACATTGTAGGGTGCTGTATCGCATTACATTACACTGTAGGATGCTGCATTACAATATACTACACTGTATTATGCTGCATTGAATTGCACTCTAGAATGCTGCATTATATGACACTACACTATATGATGCTGCATTGCATTCCCTGTATGATGCTGCATTACATGATACTACAATGTAGGGTTCTGCATTACATTACACTGTATGATGCTGCATTACATTATACTGTAGGATGCTGCATTACATTATACTACATTGTAGAGTTCTGCTTTATACTACATCTTTTTGTAGGATGCTGCATTTACTTGACATTACATTGTAGGATGCTGCATTACATAATACTACATTGTAGGATACTGCATTACACTATATTGTAGGATTCTGCATTACATGATACTACAATGTAGGGTTCTGCATTACACTACATTGTAGGATGCTGCATTACATGACATTACACTGTATGATGCTGCATTACATTATACTGTAGGATGCTACATTGCATTATACTACATTGTAAGGTTCTGCTTTACACTACATTGTAGGATGCTGCATTTACTTGACATTACATTGTAGGATGCTGCATTACATAATACTACACTGTAGGATGCTGCACTGCATTGCATTACACTGTAGGATGCTGCATTTACTTGACATTACATTGTAGGATGCTGCATTACATAATACTACACTGTAGGATGCTGCATTGCATTGCATTGCATTACACTGTAGGATGCTGCATTACATTATACTACACTGTAGGATGCTGCATTGCATAACACTACATTGTAGGATGCTGCATTACACTACATTGTAGGATGCTGCATAACACTACATTGTAGGATGCTGCATTGCACTACATTGTAGGTTGCTGCATTACACTGTAGGATGCTGCATTACATTAAACTACACTGCAGGATGCTGCATTACAAAACACTTCACTGTAGCATTCTATAGCATTCTACATTTCTTTACACCACCACCATACAATCAGTCTTCATGTGGTTAAGAAAACTGCAGCTAATATTACCTAAAAATATCCTAAATGTTAAAAATGCTTTATATTTCCTAGAACTGTCCTTGCCAAAACGGAAGAGGCATAGACTATCTTCATCCTCCACCACTGGTAGCATTGACTGGTCCCCCATTATCACTTACCTGAATCTGTCTTCAAACAGCATCTCCAGCTTAGATGCTATCCTCTCAGAGAGATATCTGCTCTCTCAATTTCAAAATCTCACAAAATTGGATCTATCCAAAAATAAGCTGACCGAAGTGACAAAGGATATTCTCCAGGTAACATCATTTTATTTTGTGCATTTCTAAAGTTTCTCTTGAAAACCAATAAATTTACTATTAAAGATTCTTCTTTATATTTCTGTCAAAAATACCTGCAAATTTGAAACAAATGATGGTCAAACAATAAGAAAGAAAAATTATTAATGAAAGATTGTACTGCGGTGGAACTGCAGGGTTTAAAAGGTGTCAGAAACTGTTGTCATATATATCCTTGAAGAAAATTCTTTGAAAATGCATCATTGGATAGGTCTGCTACTTTTATGTTTGATGAATTTAATTTGTCTCTTTCCTTCACTTTAGGCATTACAAGAGTTGGATAATTTTGATGTGAGCGGTAACCAGCTGATTAGCTTTCCTGCAGAAACCTTCAGTTACTGCAGTAAACTTCAAGTACTGAATGTTTCAAGCAATGAGGTAGGACATTCTAGCCTTTTCAATCTTACTTTGGAAAAGGGAGAATCGCAGCTTTTGACATCGGCCTATCATCACAGTTTGAGAAACAAGGAAAAAAACACCTAAATGAGACACCTTGTTTGTTACGTCTGCAGTTTCTGGGGGAAAATGGGAATATTTAAAAATTTATTAAGTACAGATTTCATTGTGGCTAATAATCAAGATTTCAAGTTTTTTAATATCCAGTATAAATACATGGAAGAACATATTTATAAATAGGATATGGAAAACAGTTAAGAGTTGTAAAGCTTGAAATAGCATGTACTATATGTACAAATAATAAATCAAAAGTTAATAAAAGAATTAAAGTAGGTTTTGTGTATTCTTCAGTTTACTTTATACTCTCATATCAAACAGCAGTTTTTGGTTAAAATTTAAGGTACCAAATTTCTTCTGAAATATGCTCAATTATAGGATTTGACAGATCATGAATATAAATTTATTTATTTTCAATTAAAGGTCATTACCTCCCTTAAGTGTTGTTAAAATAAGTTTGAATATGGTTTAAATTAAGAAAAAAAAAAAGCTTTAAATCAACAGATGACTTCATTTTTCTTTTCAAAGATCTACAGCCTGCCAGATGTGCCGGAAGATTCGTGTAAAGCTCTCCATGAGTTGGACATATCCCATAATCCAATTGGGAAGTGTCCTATGTGGCTATCAGAGTACACCCCCAACCTGAGGGTGCTTGTGCTTCAAAGGTAAATGGACTTTTTTCATTTTCTTTCATTTTTACTGCAGAAGGTTGTCTATCTATCCAAATGTTTTACATTTTCCAAGTTTTGTTACAGCTTCACAACCGATCTAGTGATACCATCCAAATGTTGCCAAACCACTGCTTTACCTCCCACTTGCACTGCTCCCTTTGTGGTTGCACACGGTTGCACATGGTTGCACATCAAAGGGTACAATCTTGACTTATCATCTCCATTCTGTGAAATAAACACAATCGTTATGAGAACCACCTCAGCTCTTGCAATCTGGCTCATAAGAATGATAATAGTTTATGGACTGAAGCAAATTGCACATTCAATTGCTTCTTACAATGTTTCCTTTCTGCATTGATATTAATCCATATTTCAAAATAGATTTTCTTCTCTTTATTTCTAGGACAAACATTTCAGCGTTGTCAGAGCAGTCCTTGGCCCTGCCATGTCTCACAACGCTAAATCTCTCGCACAATCTAATGTCCGATGTACCCGGTGTGTTTCTGGAAGGCTGTCCGTGCCTGGAAACATTGAATCTCTCACACAATAAACTTGGTTTGTCCATTCCTCCTATCTTGATCCTTTTGAAGTTTCACCTTTAGTTCTCGTTACATTAATTAAAGGTCATCTATTTTCAGCTACTTCCCCACACCATCAAAGCAAAATAATTCTTATCAGAAGGCTGGAGTAGATCCTGCTAATGTTATAGCCTGTATTTTGATGACTATTAGCTTTAATAATCACCGTCAAAGCAAAATAATTCTAATGAGAAGGCTGGAGTAGATTGTGCTATTTCTTAGCCTGTATTTTGATGACTATTAGCTTTAATAATCACCATCGAAGCAAAATAATTCTAACGAAGAGGCTGGAGTAGATCCTGCATATTACTTAATATATTTTTTTTAGGAGATTATGAAGTAGTATTCATGTAGTCAAGCAACAGAGCCTCACGCATTGCCATTTCCATTGGGGTTGGGAAATGAGAGGGGATTCGGTAGTCACGGATATATCATGATGTCATAATGACAAATGAATTTATGGGCACTTCTACAGACTTGAAACAAAACAGAACACTTTACAAAGTTAAAAAGTAGCTATGATGCGTGATGGATATTTGAAGTAGATAATTGAAATTAGTATGCGTGTTTCAAAAACTGGATGTTCCTATCAAGTTATCTTCAAAATTTGAATGTATTTGATTTTGGACTAAGACATACTACAAGAATTTTCTTTCTTCACTGAAAATTGTCTAATATATAAAGGTTAACCTCTCATAAATTGTTTTTTAATGGAACTAAATTTTTCAATATGTTTAGTGATACTGAAAAATATATCCAAATATTTAATGGTACTGAATTTTTCATTATTTTTAATGATACTGAATATTTCAATATCTTTAATGATACTGAATATAGCAATATCTTTAATGATACTGAATATTTCAAAATCTTTAATGATACTAAATTTTTCAATTCATTTAAAATTTCTTGTTAGGTGAAGCCAAATGTTTTATCATTGCATGGATTTCGGATGATATTGGGAATATTTTATTCTTCTAATATTGTTTTCTAATTCACCAATAATTGTTAAAGTAAATTCACCTAAAGTTTTTTAATTTGTTTTTGTCATGGTTTTGTCATCATTTTTTATTATTTTGTAGAAAGTCTTCCAATGCACCCTCCAGAGAATCTGACAAAGTTGAACGTTTTGAAACTAGGAAACAACAAACTGGGAAGTGATGTCCCTGGGTTTGTACTCAGTCTGCCTAGGTATGTATACTCACTCTTTCCAAAGTTTAAAAGTCATGTTTGCAGCCTCTGGTTGTTAGTTGCATTAATTTCCTTGAGGATATTGCGAATGTTGCAAAGTTTGAGACTCCTAAACAAAAAAGGAAACCTGCTCAACTGCTACATACAAAGACACTCTTCACTTACAAACCACTGTGAATTCTTGCATAAGAGTTAGAAGGACTGAGGAACTGCCTTTGAAGAAGATCCTGTTAGGACAGAAGCATCAGGCACTCTAACTTTAATCTATTACCTACCCAGGCAGTGTGCATTAGATGAGTAGTTTGTTAACAGTATTTCTTTTATCTCAATGGAAGCAAATCTACCTCAGATCTATCTTAAAGGAAATTAATTAAGGTTATCCTACCTTCCTTCCTTTTTTCTTCTTTTCTTTTATGTTGTTCTTCTCAATATATTTTGATTTTTGATTTTCATGCTAGTCTGAAGAGTATTGACCTGAGTAACAATGGCATCAGCACCTTTGCTGCTCCTTATCAGTGGAAGAGTTCATCTCTGAGAGAGGTCAATCTCTCGCACAACAAGATTAAAGAAGTAAGCTACTATGATAGAGGAGGAAGGGATTGAGGAGAGGGGAAGGTGGGAGGTAGTGAAGAGAGGGGAATGTGGGAGGTAGTGAAGAGAGGGGAATGTGGGAGGCAGTGAGAAAGGGGAAGGTGAGATGGAGAGGGGAAGGTGGGAGGGAGTGAGGAGAGGGGAAGGTGGCAGGGAGTTAAGAGAAGGGAATGTGGGAGGGAGTGAGAAAGGGGAAGGTGAGATGGAGAGGGGAAGGTGGGAGGGAGTGATAAGAGGGGAAGGCTGGGGGGGGGGAGTTAGGTGATAAATTTGCTGACAAAATGGACATCTTACAAAGTCTATTGCTTTCTTGTTAGAGAGGTCAGCCCATAGGATTAATGCAATGAGACACCAATTCCATGAAATCCTCCTGTTGTCATTATTCATATATATTTTTAGTTAAAGTAAATAGAGTCATTACAAAGTGATCACATCATGGGATGCCGTTTTCCTGTAAAGTTTCTGCATGATGAAAGCTAAACATGTATGTATTAGTCACTATTTCCACTTAAGAAAAACTAATATTCTGACCTCATACTTGCTAGAAATGTTACCTTGTGTCAATATCTTACACAGTATACTATTATATTTTCATAATGTTTTCTATGTAGAACGTACAGTGTTCACTATCAACAAAGTTATACACAAACAAGACAGCGTGTCACTGAATTTCAATACCAACTTGAATTTCTTTTTTTGGGGGCTTCACTTTGTCATCTGTTGACATTCTGAGAAATTCTCACTTGTAAAATACATCCCATTTTGTCGCCGTGTTTTCTCCTGGTTTCTTACAACCTGTTGCGAAGCAGAACCTAAACTGGTATTTTGATGACCACTTTTCCCTACTTTCATTTATTGCAGTTGAGTCTCGATAAGAAGTTTGACTTGCGGAACTGGCTCAAATTGGAGAAGTTGCTTTTGTCTCACAATAAGATTGGCAAGGTTTGTCCCAACTATTAAGGACTATAAAAGTCCCTGTAAATTATCTTCTTGAGTGTGTGTGACAATTTTGCCAAATCTACTAGCATATCTGCAAGTATTCTTCAAAATATGATAGGATATTGATCAATAACAAGTACCCTCCTACATTATTTGATTCACTTGAAGCTTAAGTAGGGAGTAATAGTTGAAATTGATTTGCTCGTCAACATTTTGTCACACCAAAACTTTTTCATAAAGGAATATTAATCAAATGTAAAAACAAATTGAAAATTTCATAATTTGTCAACTGTTGCAGTATAATTTGAAGGGGATATTGACTTGTCAGCAAATGACGTACATCGTACTGAGATTTCATTACCAAGAAGCATAACATATTTTTAGTCAATATCAACTCAGAAAGCTGCTTTAATGCAGGCTGGTTACCATGGAAACAAAATAACCTGCTTTCTTTGTTTGAAGATTTTTCTGTTGAAGTAAATATGATGCTATTAACTATACAGCATTCCTGTGAAACCAAAGTGGGGCAAACAATTTGTCTGTCTGTCTGTCTGCCTTGTAATTTTCTTAATGCTTTTTGAGCACAGAATCCCGGATGCAAACAAGCCTTTTAGGGCGATCATCACAGACATCAAATGAGTCCAGAATTGATTTGTAATGCTTAGATTTTCCTTTATGTAAATATGTGTTAATCTTTATTAGCATATCGGGTTGGAAATGCATTGACTCTTTTTATTGACGTTTGGTGATATTGAATCAGTTTATATGATCATACAGAGTGTTTCAATTTTTTTTTTTGTCTTTTACCTTGGATTAATCTGGGTTGCCTTTGGTATATGCAAATTGTTTTTATATTAATATTTGGACGCACTCTCAGTGTGATTTACCATACGTGTATGTTTTATGACATTTCCAGATATCAAATTCATATGCAAATTGCAAGAGAGTCCATGTAAAAAAATCTTTATCATCAATTCTTTCCTGTTTTTAATGCACGTTTTTCATAAATCCATTTTTTTATGAACCAGATACCAAAAGGACTTGGTCAGCTGACTGCTTTGTGTACATTGGACATTAGTTACAACAAAGAAATAACCACCATACCGGACCAACTAGGAACACTCTCAAAGCTGTGGGAGGTAAGATGACATATGCTAATTAGGTCCAAATAGATTTCTTTTCCCTCACACCCTTCCATCGCCCCTCATCGTCATTCATTGACCTCCGTCTACCTTCATGGCCTCCTGTATATAGTCTTGTTCTTTCTTATTTCAGTAATAAGTGAAAAAATATGGTTGTGCAGTCGTTAAATTGTGTTATTTATTCTGTTCTTCAGTCAGCCTCCATGCTGTGTGTTTAGTACCATTTCTTAAGCTTCAAATTGCAAATGCATTTTAGTATAAATACATGGTTATGGAATTTATTGTAACCAAAACCCCAGAAGGATAAATTGCTAATGTTAGAGATGTATTAAAATTGCATTTACTGTTACAAAACTTATGTTTATCTATGGATGTGCTTGAAAGTAAATTGCTGTTACAATAACTATGTTTATCTATGTTGATCTATTCATGTGCTTGAAAGTAAACTGCTGTTATGATAATTATGTTTATCTATAGATGTACTTGACAGTAAATTGCGGTTACAAAAGTTAAGTTTATCTATGGATGTGCTTGAAAGTAGACTGCTGTTACAATATCTATGTTTATCTATGGATGTGCTTGAAAGTAAACTGCTGTTATGAAACTTATGCTTTCTTTGATTCTTCTTGCTATGAGTCACTGTTTTTCAAATCTCATCACAGTTTCCTTTAGATGGCCTGAAACTGGACTTGGATCCCGCTATCCGAAAAAGCCGGACCAAGGACATCATTGGATTCCTGAATCAAAAGTTGAAGAAGGTATGAAGCTGATTTATCAAGAATGGAAACCGACTTTGGCATAGATCTTGAATCTGGGGATAGAACAGGGATAGAACAGAAAGATTTTGGGATAGAACAGGATTTGAATGATCAAACATTTCTTTGCCCTTTTTCAAAATTCTAACGTTCCTTGTTAGATTCTAAAATCTCATGATTTGTCAGCTTTCTTCTTTCCTCTGATAGTTTCATTTGTAGATATTAGGCTGATTTGCTTACAAGTCACAGAAGTGTATTGAACCTATGTTTGCAAGCAAATGGATACTAAACAGATCAAGTTTAGTGAAAAATCTGTCTTGCAATTTTTTCAGTAACAATGCTATGTAGGTGAGGTTAGGGATGCCCCCTCCTTCCCCTTCAAATACAAGTTCTGAGTGATATGCTACCGATTTCTGTCTATATTTCTCAGGCCGTGCCTTATTTTCGGATGAAGCTGATGGTAGTTGGCTATGGTGGGCGTGGCAAGTCTTCACTCCTGGCCAGGCTGAGGAAGGATAAGCCGGGCAAGAGACGAGTCAGTACCGCGACAGTTGGCATCGATGTTGATGAACTTAAGTAAGTCTAAATCAGGCTACAGACTGCTTCAGCTATAATTATGAGCTAGAGAGAACATTAAACATTTAAATAGCTTTCCTTGCAGAGCCCAGAGCTCACTGTGTTTTTTTTTCTGTGACAATGCTCTTGTCTGTTTATGCTCCAAAGATATGGAATAGACTGCAAGAATATATACAGAACAGTCAGTATAAAAAATCGGAGCTGAGTTGAGTAAAAATATCTGGATGGATAATGGATATGTTTATTGATTAGGTTGACTATTGTGCATTTGGAGATTGGGAATGGATATGTTTATTGACTAGGTTGACTTTTGTGCATGTGGAGGTTGGATAATGGATATGAATATTGACTAGGTTGACTATTGTGCATTTGGAGATTGTGAATAGATATGTCAATTGATTAGCTTGATTATTGTGCATTTGGAGATTTGGAATGGATATGTTTATTGATTAGGTTGACTATTGTACATTTGGAGATTGGGAATGGATATGTTTTTTTATTAGGTTGACTATTGTGCATTTGGAGATTGGGAATGGATATATTTTTTGATTAGGTTGACTATTGTACATTTGGAGATTGGGAATGGATATATATTTTGATTAGGTTGACTATTGTGCATTTGGAGATTGGGAATGAATATATTTTTTGATTAGGTTGACTATTGTGCATTTGGAGATTGGGAATGGATATGTTTATTGATTAGGTTGACTATTGTGCATTTGGAGATTGCGAATGGATATATTTTTTGATTAGGTTGGCTATTGTGCATTTGGAGATTGGGAATGGATATATTTTTTGATTAGGTTGTCTATTGTGCATTTGGAGATTGGGAATGGATATGTTTATTGATTAGGTTGACTATTGTGCATATTATAACACTGAATGCATTAACAAAAAACAAATAATAAGGCTCACTTTTTAGTAAACAGTGTGCACAAATAACCTTGTCTATCCCCCTCACCTTTTCTTTCCTCACTCCCCTTCTTCTCCCCACTTCCTCTTCCCCTCCTCATGTCCCCTCCTCCACATTTCCTCTTCCCCTCCTCATGACCCCATCTTTTCTCCACTTCCTCTTCCTCTACCCATTGCCATCAAGGAATTCTGTTTCATGGGGTTGAGGTGATACAACTTTTATTTTGTAGGGTTTCGGTAATGCATAACAAGAAATCGGAGGCATTTCACCTCACGACCTGGGATATTGCTGGCCAGGAGGACTTTTACAGTACACATCCGTGCTTTCTATCCGGGCGAGCCTTATTCCTGGTAAGAACTGGTTCCAGTCACTATTTTAAGGTGTCATATTTTGCTTTTGGCTGGGTGTAAAAAATCTCTGACAAGTCGCAAAATTCTCTCATTTCAGTTATTCAAGAGTAGAGTGTTATTTCAAAGTGTTTCCAGGAAATGGGTTTTGGGTAAAGTTTGAAAAATTAGAAATACTATGCAAATGAAATAGTTTATCGCATTAATTTCAGGTTTAAAGTTTCATTAACTTTCTCACCACTATTCTGCTCTTGTTGCTATGCATTAAGTTCTGATTTAATAAGTAATGCTAAGCTCTGGGGGCATCAAACTTTGACTCTTGTTTTCCAAAAGATGCTCAGATCATGTCAAACGGTTGCTTGTTTCAATCTCCCTAGTTCCTGTTACGCTCTCGTTTATTCCTATCTGTATTTGCAATACCATTGTTCTTAAACAGGTGGTATATGATTTAAACAAAGGATTGGAGGAAGTGAGAACAATTAGAAACTGGCTGTTGACAATCCAGGCGTTAGCACCATTCAGCCCTCTCATCGTCGTTGGAACTCACAAAGATAAAATACCCAAAGGTGATATATTTCCTTCTGTGAAAGGAGGCAATGATAGCCAAGTAAATGCTGCAGGGAAAGTTATGTCACTGGCCTCTTTTTGTACTCTTTTTGTACTCTTTTCATTTTTGCCTAGTAAATTATAAACATTAAGAAGGCACTATTGGTTATTTTCCCTGGCCCCCTTCATCTTTGCTTGGGCCCCATCATATTTTCCTGGACTCTGTAATTGACCCTAGCCATAAGGCTGTGCTGCACCCCCCCCCCCTTCTCCCCTTTCTGACCTGATCCCCTTTCAATTCTTTAGGTTGAGTTTAACTTAGGATTAAGTAAGTTTATTCAATCTGAACCCTTCTATGATTCGTTATGTGCTGCTCAAATCAGTGAACACGTATGGTTGTTAAAATTTCTGCATAACATTTGTCAAAACTTTTCATGCACCTGTTAGCATCCTTTCTACAGCATCCCCCCCCCCCCAAGAAAAAGAAAGCAATATAAAATGAATGAATATAAGACACCATTTTGATGATTTCTTGTGAGAAGTGATTGATATCAATCTTTCTGACACAGCAGTTAGCAGACTAGACTCTTCGCTGTTTGTGTTATCTTCACACTGGGAGCAATTTCGTTTTGTATAGATGATTAAAAAAAAGTAGTTTAAAGTAGATTTTGTAGTAGAGTTTGAAGTAGATTAAAAAAAAGGAGTTTGACAAATATTGGCAAGTATTGTTGCATCTTTTAAATATCTGTGACTTTACTCAATTGTTTTATTGATCTCAGAACATTTATGGGAACGAATCCGCACCATCCATTATAAGATCAAGGAGCTGTGCCAGGCTCGTGGCTTTCCCACCGTGGAGATGTTTGCGGAGGTGTCTTGTCTCCATGACGATGCCGACATGGAGAAACTGAGGAAGATGATCCAGGATGCAATAGAAAGGTCCATCTCTAAAATTTAATGTTTGCCATCATACGATTCTTATATCAGTGACGTGTGTAACCATAATATGTTCAAAAGGGAAGTGGAAGTGTTGTAGCGAGGGATACAGGGTTGTGGTGGTTTTAGAGGCTTGGAAGAACACTAGCTGTTTGCAATTTTTAATTTTGTAGTGGAGGCTTTGCCTTTCTCACTTCCTTCTTCATCCTCTACTTCTCCCCATTACTCTTTTTCTATTGTCCTATTGTGCTTACACTAAGGAAATTGTAGACACAACAATAATCTTTAATAGTTTGTTCATGCCACACTATTGTGATTTCTCTTCCCCTGAAACAGAGCAAGAATAAAAGGCCAACCGATTGTTGGACAGAAGATTCCTCATAGTTACAAGGTAAGATTCAATGTGGTTGAGGTCAACCAGTGGTTAGTTAATAGATACCTCATTGTTATAAAGATAAGAGTCAGTTGAGTTGAGGTCACCCAATGGTTAGTTAAAAGATACCTCATTGCTATAAAGGTAAAAGTTAATGTGGTTTAGGTCAACCGATGGTTAGTTAAACGATACCTTGTTGTTATAAAGTTAAGAGTCAATGTGGTTGAGGTCAACCAATGGTTAGTTAATAGAAACCTCACTGTTATAAAGATAATGGATGTTTGCATCTGTTTGCTCTTTGCCAGCTCCTGGAGGAATTCTTTCAAGAAGAGGCCACTCGTCTCAAGAATCTGGGTTGCAATCCAATCATGGTTCAGAGTGAAGTCTTGAAGAAAGTTCGTGAAAAGGAGATCCCGCTGAGCGAAGAAGAGCTTGTACAAGTGAGAGCATTGATCCCTTTATTGCATTTAACCTTTCTGACAGCAACATTCTCAAAATTCTTGTAGAAAACTGTGTCTGGGGACACTACCCATCGCCACCATTAAAAAGTTAACTTGGGGGCAGGAGTATATTTCTGTCCACTCTTCTTATCTAACCAGGGAATGAATTTAATGACTGTCCAGGGTCGTTCAGCTGGGTTCTTTGAATAAGTAAAATAAGAAAAATAAGAAAAATTAAAATAAAGTTGTGTTTGAGTTTTCTAGGCTTGCCAAGAAAATCCAAACAAGCAGGTTAATTTTCCAGTTATTTTTTTATTTATGAAATCTATTTAACTGTTTTTCCCCCAGATGACATTTACGTCTGTGCTGTCAAGTGTTTTATGTGTATGATAACTTCCCAGTTTTCTGTTCTTAATTTACTTGCGAATTTCGTCTCATCATTGTTGATTTGTGTCCTCAAATAAAAGTCTTTATCGTTGCCATATCTGAGAAAGAATTGATCATGCCTGCAAGTATTTTTTCATGCTAGTTCTGACGAAGGAAGTGGATTTTGTTTTCCATCTTTACAGGCTGCAAGGTTTCTTCATGAGACTGGAGTGATCCTACACTACGACGACCCATCTCTCCATCTGGAGCATTTGTATTTTGTTCAGCCGGAGTGGTTATGTAAGATCATGGCACAGGTCATCACCGTCAGGGAAATCAATCCGTTCATCAACTCACAAGGTGTAAGTTACAGGCATGAGCTTTTCCGCGAATTCGCGGAATATCCGTGATTTCTTTCTACCTCGGGGACAAAAACTATTATCCTAACACACTGTACCATACGCAAACTGGAGCCTATACCGCAATTTTTGCAAAATTCCAAAGTGTCATCTGTGTCGTAACTTCTGTTATATATATGTTCAAGGTCTCCCTTCCATTCTTGTTCTGTATGCAAATGTTAATATCAAACCTTTGACCTTGAGATGGACTTGTTACTGGATGCCTTTAATATATATCTCTGTGAATAGTGATGACTAGTCTCTCATAGATGATGATAAACTATGGCAGACCTGCCCTTCTTTTACTTCCTCCTGCTCCTTTCCATCCTACTTTTCCTACATCGTCTCTCTCTTGCCCCATCCCAGAATTCTTCCCCTTGTCCTTTCTCTCAACCTCTTCCTGCCCATCTAGCTCCCCCCTCTTCCTCTGTACCCTCTCCTCTATCTTTCTCTCCTTCCTTGTCCCCTTATCCATTGTGGTCTATTCCTTGCCCCTTCTAGTCTCCTTCAACGTTCTCTATCTGCTGCCCTCTTCCCCCTGCTCCATCTCCTTCTCCCTTCTGTGCTGTCATATCCTCTCCCCTCCCCTACCTCTTCCCCTGTTCCTCCTCTCCCTCATTCTCCTTCACCACCACTGTCCCCCTTGCCGCCAACTTTATTACCTCTCCTACTTCTCCCTCTCCCGGCCCCCTCCCCTTCTCATTTCTCTACTGGAAAGATTGATAATTAATTCAAATGAAATTTTTTATCATGATTGCGTGTTTGTCTTATGTAATAAGAATATGCACAATTGACCTGTGTTTCCTTTCTTTCTTTCATTCACAATCAAATCTAGCATCACATGTTCTAGGAGGGGCATCTCTAGCTCACTTCTCTGTGAAGGATATAGGAAGGAATGTTGTAATACTCAAATCACTATAAAGATTTCCTATTTTTATATAAATTTTCTCTATTTTCTTCTTTCTTGTCTTTTCAAGGTGATGAGAAAGTCAGATATATATCAACTAATCAAGAGCACCGTGGACCAAAGTAGCCATTTTGTGCCGACTTACATCAACCTCTTGGAAAAGTATGTAAATCTTTTTTTTATCTCTTTAAATCATCTCCTGCCCTGAAAACGATGCTGTTGAGTTGTCAAACAATACATATTTAAAGTAATTGCAACCAGCTTTATACTAAGACATGAGAAGATGTCTTGTTCCTTGTCTGCAAATAATTTAATGGCTGCTGTTGGTCACCCTTTGGTATTTTAATTTATGTAGTTCTTGAAGCTCTAATGTAGCTTGTAGCCTCTACTGGGTATTGCATGTGAAAATATGCAAATAGTCAAAGGATTCTTTCGGTTCATTATGGCAGTCAGCAGAGGGGTTGGAGGAAATGACCCTCCACTTTCCCTTACCCCTTCCCCTCCTCAGGGTATAGCACTTCACATTTGAATTCCATCGATGGTTCCAATTATTACCATGGCCCCTTTATAAATGAACCACCCTCCACCCACCCTCAACTACTCACCTCCCCCCTCCCCCTCCACCACACCAGTGTTAATCATCTTTCCCAGTGCAGAGATATACGTTCCACACAAACTTCATATTTGGCATGAAGATCGTAGATATAGGAAAATATGCTTGTATGGAACAGCTGTTTACTGTGTTATATCTTGCTCCACTTTTTATGTCAGTTTTTAGCAGTAGATTAGTTAGTAGTGACTTGTTTATGAATATTGAATTGTCAAATATGTACAATTTTGGTCTGCTATATTTTTCAGTAAGTTCTTCTAATAATAAAAAATTGTCAATAATTGTTGCTAAACTTAGGATACCATATATTACCCTACTGTCTACCCATCTTCCATTTGTTGTAACCCTCCCCCCTCCCACCCCACCCATCATGTGCTCCCCTGTTGCTATCCCATACTCTCCATCATTACACTCAAACTTACTATTCTACTGTAGCTATGAGTCGCCATGCGTAACTTCAATCAATGTTATGAGTTTCCTACAAAGTTACAGATTTATACCAAATTAATACCTCAAAGTGTGACTATTGAACAAATTACCAAACATATGAAATGCATTTTTTCCCCGTTCCATTTGGTCGTTAATTACCAACAAGTTTTAAGGTTATATGGTGAAGACCTACTGTATCGAAAGAAAGAAATGCATCATGGTGGACTATTTTAATTTAGTCTGAATTATCCCTTCAGACTTTCGTCTCCTTTTTGTTTTGCTGTAAGACGTTCAAACTATTCAGCAATAATTCTCTGACTCAATAACAAGTTGACAGAGAAAAATTTGATAAAAACAGTGACCTGATGGTAAGAGAAGAAAGAAAAGGAAAAGGGCAATGACAACTCAGGCAACAAAAAAAGACAAAATAAATATCTATATAATGCATGTACAGTAGATCTTGTTTTTCATTGTATCAACAGATTTGAAGTAGCGTTACCCCTCAGTGACGTTGAGTTACTCATCCCATCCAAAGTTCCTTCCACCAAGCCTAACATTCAACTCCCACCAGCTTCAGGTAAAAAGTCTGACAGTTTTAATTTTCATTAAAGATTTTTTTTTTTCAATATTGAGAAAAATCAATGGTTGTTTCAGGGAAGAGGAAATAGGTGGACAGATTGAGCAGTATTCCCTGAAGTGACTCTTGTTTTATTGTCCATTAAGTCGCAAGTATCTTGGATTTTGGTAAATTCATACTGGACCTGATACTAGGAACATAGTAAATACATTGCAGAACATTGATATATGTTGCTAAGTAAATGTCACTTTTAGATTCTAAAATACAGAATGGTGTAAAATCCCGGTCGGAAAAAAGGAGTGGTGCAATTTAAGAGCTCAAATACATGAAAGTAGTACCTTTTTGTTGGAAGGTTTCACATAACTATACAAAATGTCTTAGTACAAAATGTCAGTCCAACTTGTACGCAGTTCATGAGTACAATTACATCCATATTGGTACCCTAAGTGTGAATATGTATCATACCAAAGATGCACTATAATACTGTTTCTGCAGTAATAGGATGGAGGAGGGAACACTTGTGTGGGCCGAAGAATGTGAGCTACCAGGAGATGGGGGTGGGGGTGCAGGTGTTGGCAATGACTTTGAGGGGCACTGTGGCATGTGACTTTGAACTGAGTATTTTGTACTGTATTTTCGAGGGTGGGGGAATGGGGTAATAATTGCGAAGGAAGAAAATATCAAAACAAAATCTGCCCTCCATAGTGAGCAGTTTGTCTTCATTTATTTACAGAGCTTCTTCGCAGATACTACAATATGCCTTATACTCCTGTTGGTCTTTGGCCTCGACTAATCCTGAGGTTACTGCAGTTTTCGACCGATATGCTACGTGGGGTATGCTTCTTGAAGTTACAGTTAGATTTAATGGCCAGCAGTGGTATACTTTTATGAAATAGCAAAGCTTCACCACTCCAACCCACAGACCCCACCTCCCATTCTCGCCCCCACCCCAGACCCCAACTAAGACCATGGAATTGTGTTTTGGAAAAGGGCACTTTCCGTGGCTACAAAGAGATTTGGAGTTTATAAAGAAAGACCCAACTTTTGTGAATAAAATGCTATTTTATGCCAATCTGATAGGAAAATGTCTGCCAGATTAAGTTTTGTACCTTTGTTGAAAGCGTAAATTTATTACCAAGTAAGGGAAAAAATCATAGGTTGTTTACAGTACAGACTTTGTAAACAAAAGACCTACAATCTATTTAAAGTATTACTGTTTATTTACAGGCAGGACATCTGTTCTTGACATACATCTCGATTAATAATGCTTTGCCTTTACTGATAGTTCTAATCTATTTGGCAAAAAATAATAACAACTTGTTGCCATATGTTACTAATAGCTCCATGTTCATTATATTTTAATATATTATATAATTAAAACAGATTTAATTACCTATTATACTTTTGCCTAATTTAAGAAAGTAGGGGGGTGGGGATGCACACTTTATACATTTTATCCATGATTTTTATGAAGGATCGTTACACAACATTACAAGACCATTTGATGTACAATTGATCTCGACTTTTGTCAATTAAACATTTGCCTTGGACTGCAAACTGGAGTGGACTTTGAAGTAGATTAATAGTTTTCAAGGGAAGTCGTCTGTATACCTGCAATGAATATTGTAGATCGAGATCAATATTTTATTCCAAAAACGACTATAAATTTGCGAAGGGTTTACTTCTTCTCTCTCCTGGAAATGTCTTTTTGTTTTAATTATGTCATTTAAAGTTACAAAATGGTATATTAAGTGTTATGTTTTGGACTGTTCTTTTTAATTCCAATGTATCCCTCCTTCAAGGTAACAGTCACCAGTATAACACAATTTTTGTCAAAAATGTTTAATAACATTTAGTTCAAAGAAATACATCAAAAATGGAGATGGAAAAAAATATAAGTCAGGATGTAAAACGTAATCATGGAAGAACCATGAAATTTGATCTTTGCAGCTTTTCACTGCAATCGTTAATACAATTCTGATTGATAGACTGTGTGATTCAATTTAGCGATTGAAGATGTGAAATTATATTTCTGTTTGTAATTAATCCTCAGGAAGAAATTAATGAGAGTTTTGAAAGGACTTCAAAATACTGGAGGGAAGGGATCTATGTCTGTTGGTCAAAGGTAAGCTATATATAGCAGGGACTAATGAGAAATCTGTTTCTATTACACCTTGTCACAAAGGTGCAGCCAGAATACTGGGGGGGGAGGGGGAGGGAGGGGGAGGGGCTGTATAACTCTCCCGTCTGCATAGAGGGGCAAGTCTGTCAAAAGGTGATGTTGGAACTGCTTTTCCCCTCTGACACCCTTCATAACCTCCCCAATGCCACAACCACCCCTTGAAATACCAGGCTACCACTTTACTCATCCCTCATTGTCATCCACGGCTCCACTCCCCCACCCTCCTCCCACTTCCCTATAATACCAACTTAAACTTTGCTCATACCATTCCGGATTGGTAGAATTGATTGAATGTCATTACAGTTTTGAATGGCATTTACAGACATTTTACATGGGTATGAGCAAATTCCTGTAAAAGCTACGCCATGTAACTCATCTGGATGCTTCACGGAAATGCAACCAAAAACTGGACTAATTTCCCATGGATACGAACGAATGGATTAATTGAGTGCCAAAAATTAAAATTTGATGGTTTAATAATGTGACTAGATCCTAACTGGAACCCACTATGCTCTAATGTTGTTTATTCCTGTCCTTAAGGATTTGATGATTATTGTTTTTTACTTTTCTCTCGACAGGAAGTATTCTTTGTTGTGGATTCTGTGAAGTGTACAGATAGAGAGGCCATTGCTATTACGGTTCCACCATCTACTCATGGATACAGGTTTGTGGCTTTTGTTGTTCTTGAAAGGATCAGTGGTTAAGACAAATATGGGTGGGGCAGGCAGGATGAGAACTAGGGAAAGTGACTCTTTCCACTTATGTTAGGAGGTATGGAAAGAAAATTAGGGCATGTTCACCTGTTTGGTACCCCATAAAGAATAATCACCTAATACAATGTGACACCTCATCTTACACCTCCTATACTCCCCTCCCCCCCCCCCCCTCAGACAAACATATCCTCCTTTCTGGTCATTTGTGATCAACTTAATTACAACAGACAGTAAGTTCAACAATATTTCCCAAAATGCATTGTACCAATATATTTAAGACCACAGAAATCCTCATGTAAAATATCCCTGTTGACAAAGTGTGCATCAGTCAGGGACAGATGAGGCCTAAATTACTATTAGGCCAGTGAACAGCGCTGGGTCCCTGAAACAATCCGTGTATTCAGCATCTCTGACAAAACTTTAGTTACTTTCGTAACCAAGGCGATATCAGCCCCTATCTGCAGCTCAAACAGGCAGTAAGTTGCTATGGCAATCCACACCTCATCATGTTTTAATTGCTAGAGTTGTTCTTGTCTCACATATTTCAGGATTTTACTCATACTCTGTTCCTGTTATTACTCTTTAACCTTTTTCTATATTGCTCAGGGTATTTGGTCAGGTGTGTGATCATTTAGATGATTTAATCGAAGAATGGTATCCTGGACTCAACGAAACCGATCCCACGAGCGGAAACACTTTACTACAACGTTTCGTTCCCTGTGTCGGATGTGAAGGTAAGGAGTCCAGCTTTTAGCTGCAATCAAAGATTGGAGTTGAATGCTATGAGAGAAAGACTATTGTTAGTTCCTAATTTCTCACTCAAAAAAAACAAACTCACTCAACAACAAAAAAACCTAACCTTTCAACATATATTGGAGATTTTTTAGTAATAAGCACTGGAAAAGTGTATTCCTGTACATTTAAACTGGATCATTGTCAAATGCTTGAACGGTTGTCATTTGTTAGATAGAAAACAAATAAGGGATTCACGACCAATGGAAAAAAGTCATGTTTGGCACCATTTTTTTTTAACCAGAGTGCTATTTATTATAATGTTAGGCTACTTATCCTACACAGAAAAGAAATGAAAATCTGAAGAACTTTTTGATTTGTTCAAGTGTTTTGGTTATATATTTTACATATGAGCATATTAACAAAGGTTTCAATGTGAACAAATTTTGAGAGTAAAATATAAAACAATGTAACGTGAAGCTATATAATAGGTTGTCTTCATTTTGCTGCAGTGTGCTTATTTTAATCAAGTATCATTTGACTTCTGATTTCTGTACCAGTCTCTGAGTCATGTGCCAGTACACATCATTTCACTTTTGAGGAGCTACTCGTACAAGTAAAAGTCAGTGATACCATCAGGTGCCAGTACAACTGTGATCCAGTACTGATAAAACATTTGGTGAGTCAATGCATCAACAGTGGTGTTGTGTGAAGGAGTGATGTGGTGGTTAGTCAAACCATCAGTGAGGTTGTGTGCAGGAGTGGTAAGGTGGTTAGTCAAGCCATCAGCAAGGTGTTGTGTGAAGGAGTGGTGTGGTGGTTAGTCAAGCCATCAGAGAGGTGTTGTGTGGTAAGTCAAGCCATCAGCAAGGTAATATGTGCAGGAGTGGTGTGGTGGTTAGTTCAGCCATCAGCAAGGTGTTGTGTGAAGGAGTGTTGTGGTGGTTAGTCAAGCCATCAGCAAGGTGTTGTGTGAAGGAGTGGTGTGGTGGTTAGTCACGCCATCAGAGAGGCGTTGTGTGGTAAGTCAAGCCATCAGCAAGGTAATGTGTGCAGGAGTGGTGTGGTGGTTAGTCAAGCCATCAGCAAGGTGTTGTGTGAAGGAGTGGTGTGGTGGTTAGTCAAGCCATCAGCAAGGTGATGTGTGAAGGAGTGGTGTGGTGGTTAGTCAAGCCATCAGCGAGGTGTTGTGTGCAGGAGTGGTGTGGTGGTTAGTCAAGCCATCAGCAAGGTGATGTGTGAAGGAGTGGTGTGGTGGTTAGTCAAGCCATCAGCGAGGTGTTGTGTGCAGGAGTGGTGTGGTGGTTAGTCAAGCCATCAGCAAGGTGTTGTGTGAAGGAATGGTGTGGTGGTTAGTCAAGCCATCAGCAAGGTGATGTGTGAAGGAGTGGTGTGGTGGTTAGTCAAGCCATCAGCAAGGTGTTGTGTGAAGGAGTGGTGTGGTGGTTAGTCAAGCCATCAGCGAGGTGTTGTGTGCAGGAGTGGTGTGGTGGTTAGTCAAGCCATCAGCAAGGTGATGTGTGAAGGAGTGGTGTGGTGGTTAGTCAAGCCATCAGCAAGGTGTTGTGTGCAGGAGTGGTGTGGTGATTAGTCAAGCCATCAGCAAGGTGTTGTGTGAAGGAGTGGTGTGGTGGTTAGTCAAGCCATCAGCAAGGTGATGTGTGAAGGAGTGGTGTGGTGGTTAGTCAAGCCATCAGCGAGGTGTTGTGTGCAGGAGTGGTGTGGTGGTTAGTCAAGCCATCAGAGAGGTGATGTATGAAGGAGTGTTGAGGTGGTTAGTCAAGCAATCAGCAAGGTGATGTGTGCAGGGGTGGTGTGGTGGTTAGTCAATTCATCAACAATGGGATGCAACAAGGAGTAATGTGGTTGTTAGTCAAGCCATCAGCGAGGTGTTGTGTGCAGGAGTGGTGTGGTGGTTAGTCAAGCCATCAGCAAGGTGATATGTGAAGGAGTGGTGTGGTGGTTAGTCAAGCCATCAGTGAGGTGTTGTGTGCAGGAGTGGTGTGGTGGTTAGTCAAGCCATCAGCAAGGTGTTGTGTGAAGGAGTGGTGTGGTGGTTAGTCAAGCCATCAGCAAGGTGATGTGTGAAGGAGTGGTGTTGTGGTTAGTCAAGCCATCAGCGAGGTGTTGTGTGCAGGAGTGGTGTGGTTGTTAGTCAAGCCATCAGAGAGGTGATGTGTGCAGGAGTGGTGTGGTGGTTAGTCAATTCATCAACAATGGGATGCAACAAGGAGGGGTGTGGTGGTTAGTCAAGCCATCAGCAAGGTGATGTATGAAGGAGTGGTGTGGTGGCTAAATTACAAAGTTGGAAAAGAGCTAAGAATGTTTTGGCTAGAAAAGGATTCAAACCATTGAATACAGTGGGTTACAAGCCCCATACTCTACCAACTGAGCTTTCCAGCCCTTAGTTCGTGGCTGGGATCCCAAGCCAATTCACTGCATTTTATCAAGATGTAAATGGGGTGTGACACTTGATTACTACACACTTCACAAGATCCTGCGGCTTCTGAAAAGCTAGAACCACAACAAAGAACTACTCTAAGGGCTGAATTGTTCAGTTGGTAGAAGTCAGGGCTTGTAAATGGTTAAATTCTCTGCCTTTGTTGTCACGGTTGTCATGCTAATGTTATAAGAATTAATCTTTGTTATTATTGACAGGCTCCTGACATTACATTTGCTGACCTAGATGCCTCCCTTCACATTGACGAAAATCATCTCAAAATCAGGTTTGGAAAGAAATTTCTTTTCCATCTTGAAAAATATTAACTCTTTTCATCAAAGCTTATTACTTATTTAAAATCCTTTCTACAGATAACTCTTTTCCTTTCTCTATTGCAATTTTTTTTTTTTTGGGGGGGGGGGGTTTGTGCCTAGTTGATGGGTAACCTTGGTATGTTACATGTGATTGTAGGATGTTCTGCCAAAATCAACATATATAGTAAAATATATGAAATGTAAAATGAATCACAAAGGATGTTTAAACACCTAAGTTTTGTGATGGTTTTACATTTTTCTTTGCATTTATTTTCAGTCTTGTATCATTTCTTGCAGTGAAGCTAAACAGGCTGATATAAAACTTGGACCTGTTACCTGAAGACAATTTTACGGTGGCTTAATAGGACATAGGAAAGAAAATAAATTGAGATTAAAAAAAAAATATTTTTGACTTCAAAAATAAAAGTCACAAATTTGACTTTTTTAGATAAAAAGTAAAACATAGGAAAGAAAATAAATTGAGATAAAAAAAAATTATTTTTGACTTTGACGTCAAAAATAAAAGTCAGAAATTTGACTTTTTGAGATAAAAAGTCAAAATTTTGAGATAAAAATGTTAAGATTTGGGGATTCCTTTGTCCCTATTAAGCCACCGTAAAATTCTTAAACTTAGTTTTACATGATATTAGTTTTCAAATATTAAGGGATTCAACTTTCTTTACTTATGCATGTTTAATGTGAGATTTACATCGATACAGATATTTTTATGTTATTGAAGTAAATTGTTGTTGTTGTGTTTATCCGAGACATTCCTTTTTATTATTTGATTTATTTTGCTTACAATTGTATATAAAAGACATACCTAACTTTTGTAAATTTTTTATTCAGGAAATTATGTTGAATAATTTTGTTATCAATTTCAAATTTCCTTCAGCTTTAACGAAGTCCTCGGAGAAGGGAGTTTTGGATCTGTTTACGAAGCAAGGTACAAGGGCAAGGTTGGTACTAATTAGTCACTTCATTGTTTCAAGAACTTCACCAAAGAAACTCTGAATGAGATCGTGGCCAATGTCTAAGTCTTTTGTTTCAATGAAAAGGAATGAATTTACCTCAACGTTGGTGTAATTGTGGACTATTTATGAACATTTAGGGGTATGCATCATGAAGTCATATTTATTTGGTTCTAAAGTATTTGTGAATAAAATAAAATCATGGAAGATCAGAATTTATATTCACAAGCTACCTGTACACCACTGAGGGCAAACGATGTTTGCAAGTTTAATTGTTGGCTTTGGAAGATATGTATTTTATTTCTATTGGTCACCGGGGAATTCAACTATTTTATCTCATTTCAACCTGTTCTGGCCAACTATGTACTGCAGTGTTATTAGTGTCATTTTGTGTTTTGCTTAACAAATTTTAAAAAAATCAAATATTGACCACTTAACTGGCAGGCAACTGTGTTGTACCTGACAGGTACCTAAATTTCAATGTGATCAAAGTTTAAATGGCTTGCTGTTAGTCTTTCTGTCTTTCCGATATTCAATCTTAGTTTCTCAGATATATTTAGGATCCTCTCTCTCTCTCACTCTTGTTCGCTTTTTCCTCGCAGATGGTAGCTGTCAAAACATTTGCTAATCGATCAGATGTCCATCCACATCGTATGATGAGGCAAGAGGTAACAAGACGTACATTATAGAAATACCCTTCAGTGATAATAACTTGAATAGGAAATTTAGAAAATTCTCCTATTACCTGCCTTCGCACAACAATTGCACTCTTGCTATCCCTGGGTCAAGAACGTGCATTGAATTTTCAGCTTGACATTAATCTTTCATAGTGTTTCACCTTTTCATAGTGTAACTTTGATAAAAGAAATAAATGCTTGGAATGAATTGCAAAAGATATCATCTGATATTTTGGTATACCACCCACGTGCTTTGCTTTCATATAATACTATTGCACTCTTGCTGTACTTTGGTCCGAACTTAGATTGCATTTTCATGTCTGTTGTATATCATTAATGTATTGTCACCTTCCATAGTGTAACATTATTGAATGAATCATCAAAGATATCATATGATATTTGTTATAACCAGCCTGATCCTTCATTTTGTTTACTCCTTGCCAACTTTTTGCCACTGACGTGACCTTTTCACCGTTTCTAACTCATCCTGTTTTATAATTGCAATAACCACATAGCCACGTAAAATGATTCTCTGACAGGTCACCGTTCTGCGCCATCTGCAACATCCATGCCTCGTCTCTATGGAAGGGGTAGCATTCAAGCCCAGGATGTTAGTCATGGAATTAGCACACCTGGGATCCCTCGGGTCCTTGTTGAACTCAGAGAAGGGACATCTCAACCGTAAATTGCAACATAAGATAGCTGTGCAGGTGAGTGTTACTGCAATGGGACCAGCACATTTAATAATATCAATGTACAACGTTTACATTGCATTGGAAAGGTCTCTGTTTCATTATTGCACTATATGTTTGGATGCTTTACTTTTATAGCCCTGCTGTATCTGGTCTATGGCAGCCGTCTACAAACTTTTAGCCCCACAACCCGGATCTTCAATTAGGAATATAGCCACAACCCACCAAAACCCCTTCACCTTCAGAATTGATAATCAGAAATGTATGAAAGCTAGATTGGGCAGTGGAGCTGATGTTTACAAGTTCATAACTTAATTGATCCCTGTCGGCAAGCTGCGAAAATTGCAGAAAAATCTTTGGGATCTGGAAAATCCCCAAAAATAAAATGAAAAATTTGCCGTCGCCCTTTCTTTGCTCCCACCCCATGGTTTGCGGACCATCGGTCTATCACATGGTTGTGCTTTATGGACCATGGCAGATAATGGCAGATTATGTAGTTATGTTAGTTCTTATTTTATTATCAGACTGCTTAAAGGTTTATGCAAATGATGGCACTGATGTAATTTGCAAGGTTGGGTTGGATTACTGGTTTACCAACCCGGAAATGTGCCGTTTTCCTCTTGTTCCAAGATATGCTAGTATCATTCCAGGTGCCAAATGTACTCCTTGTTATAAAGCCATAGCTAATCAGCTGAGGTCACATTTGTTTGTCTATTATTAATTTTTGTTTGTTTAACTGCAGCAAACTTGGCCCAAATATATTTATTTATATGTAAATTTTTGTTTTCATCCTTTTCATGTTAAGATCGCTGATGGTCTGGCATTTCTCCATGAAAACAGGATTGTATATCGAGACCTGAAACCAGACAATATTTTGATCTTTTCGTTGCAGCCCGGAGCTCCGGTAAGTGTTCATGTATATTCATGGTGAGGATTTTTCCTCTATATGTTTTTCCCCATACTTTCATACAGTGTTATAGGATCTTTCCTCTATGTGTTTTTCCTCCATGCTTCTATACAGTGTTAAAGGATATTTCCTGTGTTTTTCCCCATGCTTTTATAAAGTGTTAAAGGATCTTTCCTCTATGTGTTTTTCCCATGCATTTATACAGTGTTAAAGGATCTTTCCTCTATATGTTTTTCCCCATTCTTTTATACAGTGTTAAATGATCTTTCCTCTATGTGTTTTTTCCCATGCTTTTATTCAGTGTTAAAGGATATTTCCTCTATATGTCTTCCCTCCATGTTTTTATACAGTGTTAAAGGATCTTTCCTCTGTTTTCCCATGCTTTTATACAGTGTTAAATGATCTTTCCTTTTGTGTTTTTCCCCCATGCTTTTGTACAGTGTTAAATTCATTAGTCGGTTAATGCAAAAAACTTGTGTGTAAAATGTTCATACTTCAGTTTTCAATCATATTTTTTCACTGTTTTCTTTATTTTAGCAAAATGTTAAGATATCAGACTATGGCATTTCCAGATTCACAACACCATATGGACTGAAGGCTTCAGAAGGCACCCCAGGGTATCGGGCACCAGAGGTTATCAAGGGCACTTCAACCTATAATACAGAGGTCAATTCTCAGAAACATTGTGTTTCCCTGTTTCCAAGTTTGTTTGATATCCTTTATTTCGGTTCCTTCGTAATGTGCTTTCTGATAGAGAGATTGCATAATTCATTATTAAATTAATTCTTCCTCTTTGATATCATGTAGCTGAATGTTTATCCTTTTCTTTGATAGGTTGATATCTTTTCCTATGGGATTTTGCTTTATGAGTTAGTCACAGAAGGACACAAACCATTCCAAGATTTGGATTTTCGAACTGAAATAGAAGATGCGGTAGTCAAGGTAACAGAGCTGTTTTATTTTCATGTGGAATATGTATGTGTCCTCAAAAAGTGAACCCCTCCCATACCCCTCTCCTCCTTCCTCACAGGTCCCTCTACTGTGTCTCCTAGGGAATGGATATGAACAAGGGAAGGTTGTAAAAAGTGTGATAGATAGAGGAACTTTAAAATTTGTCTGTAACAGCCTTCATGTATTGTGCAACTAATTTTAACCATATTCTGGTATTATGGCTATTAATATGAGAATATATAAACATGAGATTTTTGTGATTACTGACGTGGGAATTTAAGAAGGTCCTGAATAACGTCTTGCTGATATTCTGAGTTCCTGACTGCATCGACTTCTCTTTGAACAAAGGCAAACATTTCTTAGCAGAGCAATGTTTTTCCTAGCTACCTAATATCTTTGAGGATGTGATTTTTTACTGTGAGGAGCAAGTTTTCAGATGACAGAACGTGGGTTGCTGAAGCCAACTCCCATGAAGGGGGATATGGGGGTACTCCCTCTGAAAACTTAAAATTGCAGATGTAAAATGGTGCATTATGAATCATATTTAGGTTATAAAGTATGTCTTTAATTAGGTCTATAAGGAAGCTTGTGGAAATAACTACTTTTTGGGGGAATCGAAGGGGAAGGGGGGGGGGGTACATGCCCACACCCTGCATCTGTAGTATGCATTTCTATTTGCACAGGGATTTTCTCACATACTTTTTATATATTAGAGATAAGGAAGTCTTTAATCGGTAGGCAATAACTATTCAGGGACTGTACAACACAATATGTACAACACTATAGCAGTGGTGTTAGCAATTTAGCCAATATTAATGAGGAATTTCATGCTGAAAAGTAATCAAATACATCCTTTTATTAATGTTTGGTCCTTCTTTTCATAGGGAAGAGGTATCCCTCAAATAACAGAGTGTGGTGTGTCTGCCTGGCCAGATATGCAAGATTTAATCAACAATTGTACAGAGAATGCACCACAAAAGAGACCAACAGTGAGTGATAACGTCTACATTAAATGCGTAAATTGATAACTTAATAGAAAACAAGACAACTAGTAGAAGTTTTCATATTTCTTAAGTTGTGTTTCCACAGAAAGTTTGTTGAGGGTTCCTAAACTGAAGTTTTGATTCTGTTAAATTAATTCCAAGTCCAAATTTCTGTTAAATTTTTTCTAAGTCTGAATTAATTCTACGTTTATCAGGTGTCAATTGGCATATTGGATGAAATAGATACATAGCTGGCATCGTTGACAAAGATAACGGCACAAAGATTTTGTCATTTCAGCATCATCCACTGAATCCAAAAAAGAGAGACTTCAATTGTTTTCAGACATAGTCTGTGAGTGGAAATTGTTTAAGGTTGAAAATTATAAATCATGGTTTGATCAGGAAATTGTCTTGTCTAGAACATCAAAAGGGGCTGTAAACTGATGTAAATATATATCTTAGAAAGGAGTAGTTTTGTCTCGCTTTGAAGTTGTATTTACAAAAGTTTCAGACTATGATGCATGTTTGATATTGTCCTTTAATAGCTCACTCCATCCAGATTTGTATTCAAGGAAAATATGATACCCCTCTTCAAATCTTTGTGTTTTCACATTACTATTATATTTTTTTATTAAAGGGATAACAGTATGCAAATAGTTGATTTTGTCAAGTTACAGATCCTCAAATACCACAATTGCTCTCAATCCAGGTTTACACTTTCAACATTTTTTTGATTATTAAAGAATTTACCCATCAAAGCAACAGAGAAAACACTAATCAAAGTGGCTGGTATGTCTAGTTTAAGCCACAGCCCATTAAATCTGCTCTTCAAATTAGCAACAATAAACTCAGAACGTAAATAGGATAATTCAGGTACTCAAAGAACATGTTTAATGCATTGCAAATGGTTGGTGAATTCATCTGCGGTTTCCATGCGTTTTTCAGGTGTAAAACCAAAGCAATATTATTTGACCAAGTTAGTAGAATTACTAAAACAATGGCGCAACATTTAACAAATCTACCCTAGACTTAGGAGCTGATGTCACCATTAACATTGTATTAAAGGACCATTCCAAGCTTTTTAACATGCTTTATATACAGAAATAAACCATATCAACACTAAACAGCCTGAATAATGGTATCCTTGTAATAGTCTCATAGCTATGAATTATACATTAATATGAATAGTTATGAATTATGCATTAATATGAATAGTTATGAATTATGCATTAATATGAATAGTTATGAATTATGCATTAATGATGGTATCCTTAAGTCTTATATTTATGAATTATGCATTAATGTTTATTTTGTATTGATACATATTACTTTTTATCATTATCTTACAGGCATCAATGGTTTTACAAAGGCTGCAGTCTCCAGATTTCCTTTGCTTAAAACAGACATATGCCATTGGATCCATAAATGCAGAGGCTATGACAGTTAGAGTAAGCATTACGTTGTTTTTAAGTGTGCATTCTGAATATGATCTTTAAAACTCAATTTAAACTCAGTAATTACATTCCACATGTAAATTGTACATGGGTATATGTTTGTACCATCGGACACTACCTTTTTTAATCCTGGGGGAGGGGGGAGGGTGGTTGATATGATGGGTGTCTTATGTTTTGCAACTTTTGAAAAGATGTTGAAGAAAATTTGACTGTTTAGGTTGTACCACTTATACATAATATATATTTATGTACTGTACACTAGGAATTTTCTATGAGCACCCCCCTTCCCTACCTCTGATTTTTGTGGGGGTGGGGGCGAAGTATATGTGGTTGCATCCCCACCATCAGGTGGTAAGAGTGCAAGTAACCATCATTTTTGTAATTACCAAATTTGCTCCCAAAATTTTCTCATTTTCAAGGAAGTAATTTGTATGGGAGTGATCATATAGTATTTCATATCAATCAGGTTATAAAGGAGTTTGAGATTATTTACTATCGCATAAAAATGAACTAAGATTACTGTTTAATTTTGTTGTCGTTATTCCTTTGATAACACGTTTCAGAAATATCGTAAGAGCAAGGATCTTATTCACGAGGTGTGGATGACTGGAGGTGAAAGTTCGGCTACAATGATATCGTTGATAAACCCTTTCACTTCAAGTACAAAGGCCCTCGTGCAGGTAAATATTGAATTCAGAATGACCTAAATTAAAGATTTTTAAAGTACCTCTGCTTAAACAAATAAATCACATAACAGATATATCATATTTTTCCACATATTTTATTTTATTATTCTGCTATAATTTGTATTATGAAAAACTATATTTTTCTGTCTCTTCAAGTGGGCAAGGGGTGATGCACATGGAACATAATTGAACTAGTAAATGTTGTACCAGTTAGGCAGGCAGGCAACTTGAGCAGTAATTAAAGTTTTTCCTCTGTCAATGAATGCAGCATGTCACATTGTCCCAGTGTGGGTGGAACCATTAGTTTCTATCTACTGTGAAATTAATACAAATTTGCTGAAACAATCAGAAGGCTTTATAAAGACCTTGTGTTTAGTCACAGTTGTGTTGTGAGCAATCCTGCCTATAAATGGTGGAAAATGTTGCAAAATGTTGAATTATCCTAAAAATAAGCAAAAACTTATTTTACACTTTCTTTTGCTCAGGGTACGATGTTAGAGGAAGGTAGAGGGTCCTGTATCTTAGCTGAGAAATATTGCAAAATGTTGAATTATCCTAAAATGAGCAGAAACTTATTTTTACAATTTCTTTTTGCTCAGGGTACGATGTTAGAGGAAGGTAGAGGATCCTGTATCTTAGCTGCTGGCGAGAATCTCATCATCGTTGGAACTCAAGAAGGAAAGCTCTGTGTGATCGAACCGACCAAGGAATTTGCAGGACCGATCGTTCTAAAGCACTCTGTCACACTTCCTGACGCTGTCTTGTGCCTCCTTCATCAAGCAAGGTATTTTTGTTGTGTGATATAAAACTAGGAAAACAAGGCTGCATTAGAGGAAGAAATTTTGATTTGATCGAAATTTGTACCGTCCCCGCCCTTTCTATCCTCACCTTGAAACTACTTCCAAAAAGGACTACTTCTAAGGCAGAAAATTCTAGTTTGCAATTAGTAACACCAAACATATACAATAATCTGACAGTTCCTCCCCCCTACCTCCTTTATGATGTTCAATTTTCCCTCGCCCACCTCACTCGTCCCAAATAAAAGACTACTTCCCCTGCAGAACATTATAGTTTGCAATTAGTAACACCAAACATATCCAATAATCTTTGCTTTTGGTAATGCCAAATATATCTAATTATTACAGAAGTACCCCCCATCTCCTACCCATTTTGCTCCTCCCCCTTCCCCATCTTCCCCCATCACCTTCCACTTCTCCCCTTCCCAGACTCCACCAAGGATCATGCCTCCTGTCTCTCTGTCTGTCTGTCTGTCTGTCTATATTGTTTGCACAACATCTCAATGGACATGCCACTGGCATCCACTCCCTATCCAATATACTATAGTTCTGAACTTGTTTGTAACATTGGTAGGGCACTGTCTGGAGAATATTGGGGTTTGATTCCATATGAATAATGAAACAGTTTTATGCTGCAGCAAATTTTTTCTTCTTAATATGCTCATTTTCTTGAGAAACAGGCCTAGAAGCGTTTACCTTGTGTATAAATCAATACTGTTGTTTTAAAAATATTTTGCCTTTTTCTCGTTAGAGCTAATAACGAGGGCAGAATTTTGGCTGGTCTTGCTAATGGAACTTTGCTGGTTTATGATGTCCACACTCTACGCACTGTAAGTATCATCATTACTTTTTGTATCCAAGACTTTCCTTTGTTTCCTTCATTGCCATGACAACCTCATTCACAAATTTATTCTCTTCTATACAGTGGCCAGATACCTTTGTAAAACATTCTCAAGATTTAAAAAATTGATGGCGTCAAAGAATGATATCAGAATATGATTTCCACCATTATTAGTTTTAAATGTTTAAGTTTTAAGTCGATTCAACCATGTTGATGTGTGTTTGGGTTTGTGACGCCTTGTTGAACATAATATCTCAAAAAGGGGAATTCTACTTGTATTCACGGGACAAGTCTACTATTAAATGACCGACAAAACACTTCCATCCACATTGTTTTTATGCATTTATATCTTTTTTTTGCAGGATCCAAATGGTAAACCAGTGAAATATCATCAGCTGAATGTCTCCTCCCTGTCTCCTCTTAGTTGTATAGTGCAATATAAAGCCAAGTTATACGTTGGCTGTGGCAATCACATAGCAATACTCAATGCAGACTCGTTAGATGTGGAAAGCCGTCTCATCAAGAACATCGAAACGGATAAAAGGTTAGCATAATATCAATTATTTTCAAAGATTTAAGAAATTCTGTTTTCAAATATTTTTTTTTTTATAATTTTCTGTCCAATCTTGTGTTAGCACATCTTTCTTTTTATTTGTTTAAAGTCCTTTTTATTTACTTAACTATGATATAAATCATTTAATAGGAAGCATATGTCGATATCGATCATAAGCCGATTTCGATCCAAGTCAATTGTTGCGCTACAATTAATCCATGAATTGGAATAGTTCATTTTGAAATTTAGCTTGTCAATATATATGGAATAAAACAGACAATGACTGTTGAGGTCAATTCATACCCTAAGTTATTGTCTTTAAGTTTGTAAGTTAAAGAGTTGATTGTGAAATTGACGATCGTCTGACCATGAATCCTGAAATTAGCTATTTCAATTCATGAATATTTGTCACTAACTAGTGAATTTGACATGCAGGCTAAAACTAACCACAAAAGTCAATATGTACAAGTAATTCTGAACTTTTTTGTTTATTGTACATCATATTTCGTGGAAAATATTGTCTGGTATCGCAAAATGCTATAAAAAATATAAAAATCCATAAATTATGAAAAGATCTGTTGCAGCTGTTGTTATATAACAAATTTTAACGATTGACAGCATATTTCTGATATTAAAAACAAATAATATGTAATTCAAAAATGCTTTGCAAATTGTAAACACTTATATGTGTGTACATAACTTGTGTACACCTGTATATATGAGATGACCTATCCATCACTTAAGTGATTACAAGCACTTATCTTTCAAGGTACTACAAAACAAAGGCAATATTTGTCATTGTGTTGTGTGAATTACTTCAATGTCTGTGCGATGTACTGACTGAGTGTGCGTATATGAGTATGTATGTAAAAGCTCCATCAATACCAGGGAAGTAGTAGAGTGTCCACTTTTATGCCACAAATCAAATTTGTTTCAAACTTGCAAGTGAGGACCCTCTTGTTGGGTTTTGTTTGTATAACAGTTGGGTTATATACTAAATTAAAACAGTATGTGGTATTATGGGGAATCATTGCTAATAATCTGAAAGTTGAATCTGAGGCTGTTGGCTACAGCCCTGTGCAGGGTCAATGGAAGCTGATTTCAGACTTAATATTGAGATCAGAAAGTACCTGTGACTTTTTATAGATATCATACTTGCATTGAAGATGACTCTTTCTACTGTAAGTTGACTATTTGTTCAGTTCAGAAAATACTTATTGCCAGCCAGTTAGAAATAGCTTTCAACACCATCAGAGTCAATGAACAGCAGTAGGTTATCCAACAGGCATCTGAGGGAACCTCCTATGGGAACCATGGTTAATTGTACCCACATGTTCAAGGGGCTGACATGAACAGTTCAGGGTGTGCCTGCACAATTTAATGATATAGGCGGCAGGGGAGCACCATATGGTACCTTATGGCCCGGTAGGGTCTTGATCCGGCGTTGTCGGTGAATGACATTTTCACACTTTGCAATTAGTTCTTATAATATGTTATCGAGCCTTGGCTTGTTAGTACATAGAAAATCAACACTACGATAACTTTGCCCTCATCTTTAGCTTGATCTGTTCTCCAAATCCTGTCGTTAGGGAACCCGGCCAGGTGAGGTTCATCGCCGTAGATAAGTCTGTTTGGATCTGCCGTCGGAGTAGTGAGGACAGCAACTTCATCGAGGTCTGGGACCCGGGAAAGGAAGCGTTCAAGACACAACTGGACGTAGCAAGCCTCTTGAGGTATAGAGCTTAAGACTCCTTGTCACATGTCCCCTTTAACCTTACTCACAAGGTAGCAAGCATACCACAAGAAGCGCTTCAAAGAGTCCCCTCATCAAAAGTAGCATTTACTGTAGCCAGGCTGCATGTAGGCCATTACATCTTGGACACCCGCATTTCACTCATGCTGTGTGGAGATAACCTTTATTGTTTTGATACTGATACAGCCTCCTTGCAGAGAATTTTGAAGCTTCTGCATCTTTGAGAATGGTTGGATGTACCATCTTTTGACTATATTCTAAACATCTTTTGACTATCTTCTAAACATCTTTTGACTATCTTCTAAACATCTTTCGACCCTTTTCTCTGCCTGTAATATTTTAATGCTGGAAATGATAAAGACTTATATTAGTAGACGAGCTTTGTCTTCTCTGTTCCGTCCGGTTCACTTGCTTCTTAATTGTCTGTGTTCCTTACACAGACAATACAAATATGTTCTCTGTCAACAAAATCCCATAAAACAGACTTGTTTTAAGAAAACAAATTATGCAAAAGGACTATTGTAAAAAACCAAAATAGATTCTCTTTAGTACTAGTCAAAGTAATTGGCCTAACCATACAAATACTGCTTTATAATATCTTCAGTAACTAATGATAGTTCATCTGTAAGGTTTAAAGTACTACACCAGTTCCAATTAATTTCCTACAGGGAATACGATCCACATTTAACCAGGAAGGAATGTGACATTAAGTCCATGATGCTACAACCTAACATGGCCTTATGGGTAGGCGTGGCTGGCGGCCATTTGGCCTTGATCGACCGGCACACTTCCAAGCTCATTACCTTGGTGTACAGATATACAGAAGCCTTGAGGACCATAGTTTCTGTCAAATCACCAGGTGAGGATAAGAAAATATAGTTTAACTGACAGTATTTTGTGTTTCATCACCAGCTTGCAGCAGTACATTGTCAAAACGTGACACGGATAATGATCAAAATGTGACCACAGCTTGTAAAACTGAGGTACTCTCATAGCTTTTATCTTTCAAAGACCTCAAAGATTTAATGTGACACAAAACACTTGACCTTAACCTATTACAGTTGCCCTATTAGTGCCTGTTATTACAACAGGTACATTCAGTGACTGATATTGTCCAAATGTTTGCCCAAATATGATGCTGATGGAAGGTCATTTGAATTCAACAGAGGTCAACATCTGGAACCGTGTAAGCTCGCCATGCAGTTATATCTATGATGAATGGTTTTTCTGTGTTACTAACTGTCATAGGATTTGACTTTTCCTCTTTTAAGTGGCTGAGAGGGTTTTCCACTCTTTCCAATGACTGTTATCTGTCTTCAACATTCAGAAGGGTAATACCTTTTGCAATGATCAAGTTATCTGGTATGATGTTCTGGTACTTACTTGACTTCAGGACACATTTTCCTCAGTTTTTCGTAACCAAATTCATTCACTTTCTGCAGAGTCTAACAATCCTCTTGGTGGAGTAGTTGTGACTGCTGGAAAGGGATTTATGGAAAGACCTGGTAGCACAGAATGTAGAGGTAAGGTTATAGAGATGGAGAGATGGGGTGCATAGTTGGTGTGGTGCAGGTGACGGGGTTGTAGAGTGGTGTAAGTAGAGTGCGTAGAGTGGCTCTTGAGTAATCAGGGGAGGTTGTAGAGTGGTGTAAATTGAGTGTATGGTGTGAATAGAATAGGTGAAGTTGTATAGAGTGTTGGAAATGGAGATCATACAGTCAACAGGTGAGGTTTTGTAGAATGGTGTAAATGGAGTGCATAGAGTGAACAGGTGAGGTTGTAGAGTGGTGTTGGATTTTATCATATAACTGTACTGGTGCAGTTGTATATGGGTACAAATGGAGCTTTTACAGGGTGAAGGTGAATATTGTGGGGTAATGTTAAAGTAGGTCACAGAGTGAACATGTGGGTTTGTACAGTGATAAAGGGAATTAATAGATGGTAATTGTAGTGTAAGGGCAGTTCCTATGCTGTACAGGTGAAATTGTATAATGGTACTTATTTAGCTCAAAGAGTGTGCAGGTGAGGTTGTAAAGTGGTGTATTTGGAGGTTGGAGAAGTTGCAGACAGAAAGGTTGTAGAGTGGTGTAAGTTCATCTCATAGGGTGTGTAGGTGCAGTATGGGCTATGACACTAGGGTAGATCCCCCCAGTGACCAGGTGAGGTGTAAGAGTGGTGTAATTGCTGTTCGTAGAGGGTGCAAGTAAGATTGCAGAGTAGTTTGGAAGCAGCTCATATAGTGTACAGGTGAGCTTGTACACTGGTGCTTATTCACCTCCTTGAGTGTGCAGGTGAGGTTGTAGAATGATGTAATTGCTGTTGGGTGCAAGTAAGGTTGCAGAGTAGTTTGAAAGCAGCTCATTCAGTGTGCAGGTGAGGTTGTAGAGTGGTGCTCAATTACCTCCTTGAGTGTGCAGGTGAGGTTGTAGAGTGGTGTAAATAGAGCTTACAGAGCCCGCAGAAAAGGTTGCAGATTTATTAAGTAATAAAGGACATAGTATAACAGGTGAAACTGTAGAGTTTTGGTACTGGAGTTAATATAATGTGCTGGTGAAGAATAATTTGGAGCTCCTATTTGAACATTGCCAAATGCAATCAGTCACTTTATTACTGGATAAAAGGTTAGACCAAAGTTTTCCTATTTTCTTTCATTCCAGTTGACGAGAACTGTGTCCATGTCCTAGTTTGGGACTCGCATCTCAAAAACCAAGTCAAATACGTTCAGTCTGAAATTGACAGAAGGAACCGAGGGGGTCAGGCCAGCTGGCAAAAGGTGCATCGGGCTATCCGGGTGGTGAATGCTTTCCGAAAATCACACTGAAGCGCTTTTGCACAGTTTTCTTTTGCATGTTTGTATGTCAGCACATTTTCATTTTGCCTTGGTTGCATTCGGTTGGTTCACATATTATGTGAAGATGTTTACTTTTTATTTATAAATGTTCCATTTTAGATTTTACTTTTGGTTCAAGCTCTCACCAACCAGGTGACTGGCTGTACACCAACTTGCTGATTTTCAGTTGCAATATTTTGGGGCTTTGTTCTCAAATATGATTTTTTTTTCTTCCAGTAATAATCCTGTTCGCATAATTCATATTTGAACTTTAAACAATTTGAGATGTTTATATTTATTTCGATTCGCTTTTGGAGGTCCCTGGAATGTCAAACTTTATTCACCTGTTTCTTTGAAAGTTGCATACAAAGTTCCGTTGATCTGTTATGTCAGTTGATAATGGAGAAAGCTCGAATAGGCTGGGATCCTAATCATGAATATGCATAGACCAAATCTAGAGCTCATTATCCCCACCCCCCTCCCCTCCCCCCAAAGTTCTTCCTGCTCTGAGATTGCTACAAAAGGCTAAGACATAGCTAATACTCAACCCAAGTCATTTATAAGGTCCATATGGTTGCTTTTACTTGGCATTGATGCACATTAAAGAATTTATATCGGCCAGAGGTTTTAGACCGTGCAAATGGACAGTGGTTTATCGTAGATAATTTGGTCTGGTATTGATGGCATATCCACTGTTACTTGGGAGAATAGACAGAAGTAATATGGGGCAAGTTGAACCCATTCTTAACCTTAACCAAATATTGTGAAAACAAAGACAATTGTGTCCACTTTGTAGGATACAGAATCTTATAGGCTTCCCATAGTTTATGCAAATTTCTCTATAAAATCTAACTGGAAATGTATCTACTTTTATGCTTTGCAAATTTTTCTGCCCCCACTCCCTTCCCCACCCAAAGCAAAATGGACCTACCACTTGTACATTGTTGCATAACTGTCCTGAAATATTGAAAACATATTTATAACCCAGCAAAAACAATGGACAGCACCCTCTTCGAATTGAGGAAATTTGTTTGAAGAAATTGCATTGTGCAATATTGTTAGCATAAAAATTCTGCTACCTTCATTATGGTATGGTATGTTATGGTATGGTATGACATGCTACTCTAGTCTTTGGTGGTAGGAATGTTTGACTGCCATTATAATACCAGGGATGTGCTCAGGAATATTTGAGTACTGGGCAGATTTTGCGGTAGTGTGATCCACACCCTGGGAGAGGGATCTCATGGGTGGGGTACCCCCTCCCCACTGGACAAATTTTGCACATGTATTCTCCCAAATTTTGGTTATGGTAAAATTTGTTAAATTATCATCAAAAAAGTACCGGGCGGAAATGTTTAAATACTGTTTGTGCTGGGCGGCATTCGGAACTGCTGGGCGCAGCCTCCCGGTGACGCCCATTGTGAGCACATCCCTGTAATACTGTAGAATGTTTCTTTCTTTTGGTTACACTTGTTATCAAATATTGTGAATCTGTATTTCTTCCTCCATTGATTTCATTTTATATTCTAATAACATATTACCAACTACTGGTGGAGGAAGGCATGCACATGAATGTCAAGAACATTTCTAGCTGGAATCCATCGGACCTGTTTTTTTGTGGGGTTCATTTGTTCTTTGTTAAGGGAAATATGGATGCACAATGTTCTGGGTTAATCTTTGCTCCATAAATTTAGAAATTTCAATCTGCTTTGCAGTCACAAAAATCATTTGTCAAAGGTTCATTTATACTTTGCCAAAGAGTTTAGCAACTTGACTTTGTTGGGTAAATTGTATTCAATGATTCTTCTGGGTTTTTTTCAACTGTAAACTACCTCGAAATGAGGGCACCAGAAGTTGCAATTTGGGTAAGCCAGGTTTAATATTAAGGACCTAGTATTAAACTACTTTCTTGCGATGCTCAATTCTGTAAAGTATTTGGATTTGTTGAGACACTTTTGGCAATCAAATGCAACAATAAAAAATCCATATAATTTTCAAAAACATTTTATTTTATTTATTGATGGTTTTTTTTTATTTGAATGTTCAAAAAGCTTGTTCAATCTCATGGACTGTCACTTTTCTGACTGGTTCTAAAATAAATGGAGAGGTGTTTATTTTTGTAAATATTAAAACCAAATTTAAATTGAAGATAATCCTACTCATTTGCTTTCTTATTAAGTCTATCATTTACTAATATTATTTTTTTGAAATAAAAACATTTCTGCCCAAAAAATACACCTCTTAGACTTTAATTAGGCAGTTTCAGATAAGCTTACCATTACCAGTAACAGACAAGTGGTTTTTAAAGGTTTTTTTTTTCATTTTGTAATATTCTCATTCATCGTTTTGTAATAATCGTAATTGATGTTTCTCTTACAGGCATCAAGCCCCTCCAGTCCAATCAGCATTCTCTGTCCGTTCTAAACGTTTGGGTTATCAAAGATAAAGGCTTCCCCTGTCGGCGATATAGCACCTGTTCATGCTGGACGTCTCGTGAATAACAGCTGGAATGCTTCGCCGATCAGCAATATAGCACCTGGTTTTTGGAAATCACAGCTGAATGCTTCCTCGGTCAGCATTATAGATCTCTGATCACTCCATTTAATGATCAAGCAATTGTATTAGCTTTACTGACTTGTTTAATGCAAGTGAGGATCTGATGTCTATACTGTCTCTACTTGGAGTAAACTCTGACAGTGTTATTCAAGTTACTTCATATTGAGAAAGCCATGACTTGATTGCTGACCTGATAGAATACTCGATAGTAGAGTATCCGTGGGAAATATTTCCTGAAATGTAACTTTTTTCCCCAGTAGATACTCTGAAGATCCTCTTAATGAATTTTTTTAAACACAGTTTTTTATTCCTCGACATCTGGTTGATTTTTTAAAGTTCTTAAAGATTTTCAGTGGTGAAATTTGACCTTTTTTGTATTCCATTTTTAAGTTAATTTTGAATGGCATTATGAACATTTGGTATTCAAAGAAGGATGTGCCTTCTTTAATGTATTCTGTATGGCACTGAGGGTTGGAAACAGCCTATCAACACTTGACCTGGATCAAACATGGATTTTCTGAGTTCAACTCAAAGAACCATACCAACTCTGAACATCATCCTTGGTTAAAATTGGAACCCTGTGTCAGATTTGGAGTGGAAACACTAGGCCTGATGATAGGTGGGAGGAGTAGGAGGGTCAGTAGGCATTCCTGGGTCAATTAGGGACCCAGGATAGAGAGGCCCAGGATAAAATATGAGATAAAAATTAAATTTCATGATAATAAACTAAATCCAAAACAAAAATTGCAAAAAAGGGTGTCCAGTGTCGTAATTGAGCACAGGCCAGACTTGGCTCCTGATGTCTCTGGTATACACTCTATTGTGTCAAAGGTTACCGAGGTCAAAGGTGACATTTGTCCGTAGGTAAGAAATACCATATCAATGCATGGTATGTATTAAACAATGTTACCCCAATGTGTAACAATTAAACATCATTTCCTTTGAAACGGTGCTGTACATTTTCAAACTTCCAAGGAAACTGTTTACCCCAATCAACTAGGGCTGTGAGTTTTCGTTTAAAGACCTAAACGTTTAAACGGCCGATTTTTCGTTCGTTTAAACGTTTAAACGTTCGCGAATATCGCGAGAAAATGCCGAGTATAAAGGCGTGGGGTCCAGGGGACCGCCCTAGGGCCCTGGTGGGGCGAAGACCCCGAAAAAGGAAAAGGAATTTTTTGCGTGTCTGGCGATAAAAAAATTCGCCGTTGAGGATGCAAAATACTGACAACTTTTTGAATTTAAATTATCACGAAGCAGATGAAAAATTTTAAATGACAAGTTAGAGTAGCTGTATTTTGTTATAAAATGAAAAGAGATTTAATCTGTTTTACAATCTTTAAAAAGTTTAACTTACAGAACCTCCGATATTATGAAACAAAAAACGTTCGGCAAAGCCCCGTTTCTAGAATGCCTAACAATGAATAGTGCGCACTAAACGTACATCAGATTACAACTGCAGTATGGTTTAACCTAACTTAAATACTACGGTAGGATACTGTATATGTGCTCAGAATTTTCCCTTATATCTTGCCAAACAACTGCGCGCTCATCCTGTCTAACACCTGTTTGTTAACATTTTTGGCACGTTTCCAAGAAACGTTTCATAGACAGGCGCGTAGCCAAGGGGGGGGCGAAGGGGGCAGCCGCCCCCCCCCCCCCTTGAGCACAATTTTTTTAAATTTTTTAATGTTTTTATGATATCGCTAGTATTTTCAAAAGAGAAAATGCTAAAATGCAACTTACAAGGCCTGGGAAGTGCCATTACCAGCGATCTGGGAGGCATTTACAGCCAAAATTTTCTTGTACGCTTCGCGCCAACCATGGTGGCGCTCCGCTTAGATAGTTTGCAATGCCGAATCTACAGTTTCGCCCCTCCCTTGGCAAATTCCTGGCTACGCGCCTGTTCATAGAGTATTCCCCATGATACACGAAGCACAGTTGATACACGCAGCCAAGATATCAAGCTATGGTCATCTTCATGAAAGTAAACCTTGTAATAAAATATGTTTTAGGCCACACGGCATGATTAACTAATGCTTAACATGATTTCCATGTTCTTGTAGAAAACGTCAAGTTCGCAAAATACAATTGGTTGTGTTTTTGTAGTTACGTGAGATCCGTTACACTAGATGTGGTCTTACGGTTTATTCATAAATGGGTGTACTAGAGCCTTGTATACATGACATTAGTTGCATTTAGCACGATTTGCCAGTTTCGCGTGAATTTTTCGAAAGTGTTTTGCTGGATCTTTCGTAAAATTTGAAGGGTGTACCAACTTACTTTTCGTACACAATTGGTAATTTTTCTACTGATTTTCAGAGTTTTTTTTACGATCTCCAGTCGATACATTTCCTTTGAACATGTATTTGAACAACTATTACAAAGTCGAGTATTCGACCCGGTATTGTCTGGTCGGAGAGTTCAAAGTGATGGACAGGGATTGTAATCATTTCGATCGAACATGCATTGACTGGATTATCTGCGCCGCCGCTGTCGGCTCGATATAAAGTACACTTGTGCCGCGAATCAGGAAGTTTCACAAAAGGATAACAGCTGCGTTCAAGTTTAAGCCATTCATATCGCCGGATACATTTTGGGGGCTGGGGGGACAAAAGTAGGATTACGTTCCCGGTTTATGATTCGACTGATCGTAAGTTGTTTTGTTATTTCGCGTAGTAGACAAAATAAACACGGGAATTGATACGCGATTTTTGCCAATAATTTAATTTTCAGTTGATATCATAGTTTCGTTTAAACATTCATAAGGTTTTATTAAACATTTAAACGATGTTTCGTTCGTTTAAACGTGTAAACGGCACAGCACTACAATCAACTATGTAGATGCAAGTTTCAACGAATGAAAACAGGGTGCTAATGTCTGGAATATCAGTGACTTTTCGATATATATATTTTTTTGTTTTAGTGAGCTTTTTGATGGTGCTGAACAAGTTTTTTGTTATTTCTCATTGACAAGTTCCTGTTGAGTATATACACTCAACTAATGATGTAGAGTTGAGATGGTTTACTCCTAACATGGCATGAGCTGAGGAAAAGTCATTTCTCAATTCTGTTTAATGAGTTCTCATGTTATGATGTCATAACAAGTGTGAGAAGGAAGAGCAGAACATTATGCTTTTATCTGTGATAACAAAACCTTTCAATCTTGAAAAACTTGCAATTTTCTTAAATATTGTCAAAATGATGACATTACTTCCAAAGTAGTTTTTCTCTTAGCACAGGATTTAAGCAGGGTGTTTCTGACGGTTTTCAATATTGCAACACAAATGAAAGTGTCAGCATGTGTCTCCTTACTGCCATTTATGATATTGCTTCGAGCATGTGCAATTGAAAGTCAAAAAATGTGTCTATTCTATGCTTTTTTAGGTTTAATCTTAATGCATACAATTGTTAATAGTGAGTATTGATTTGGACTTGATAGTCAATGAAAGCAAATTAAAGATGATGTGTCAATGTTTGCTCAAATTAATAGAGCATTAGATATTGACTGAAAATCAATACAACCTGAAACATATGTACAAACAAACTAGATACTGTATTAAAGACTGAACAATGGTAATACTTTAGTGAAAAAGTAAGCAGATCTGATATGAAATATATGCTAACATTATGTGAGTTTAATATTTTAGTTATGATTAACATATATCTTATCTGAAGAAAGCAGGACAAGGCGTGGCATTTATGAGGAGACCCGCTAGGCCTGTGTAAGTTGTGAAGTCCCCCATTTTCTTTGTGTTACATACAAGGAAATGGTACCCATATTAGGAAGCCAAAATCATTAAAAAATAGTACTGTATTTAAACAAGTTTATACCTAATTCTGGACATGTTTTATGTATGGATATCCACCTGCATGCAAGGTAGAAAAGTGAGGACATATCGATGGAAATCTTGAAGTATCGTAAACCTAGCTGCTATGCAACTGCATTTTCTATGCAATATTAGACAAGACTGAAGAGCACAAAATCAGATTCATTTCTACTATATCGTTCGTCATGAGGATAGTTTACACATTTAATGCTTTCCAAGAAATATTTATAAGCCATATCAATATCTCATAAATTATATTGGAAAATTAGACCTAGCTTTATATGACAGAATTATTAAACTAAATAGAAAGAATTCCCAAAGTGTGCATGTCTTTTTTATACTTTTTATAATATTGTTGTTTATTACATTAAAGCAATGTATGTAATTTAAGTAATTTAATGCTTTCCCAGTAATATTTATTAGCCATATCAATATCTCATAAGTTGTCAAAAAAGTTATAAGCCTAACGTACAAATTGTATTAGAAAATTAGACCTAGCTTTATATTATAGAAGTATTAAACTAAATAGAAAGAATTACCAAAGTATGCATGTCTTTCTATACTTTTATAATATTATTGTTTATCACAGTAAGTAATTGTATGTAAATGAAGTAATTTAATGTTTACCAAGTAATATTTATTAGCCATATTAATATCTCATAAATTGTCAAAAGTTATAAGCCTAACGTACAAATTATATTGGAAAATTAAACCTAGCTTTATATGATAGAATTATTAAACTAAATACTAAATAGAAAGAATTCCAAAAGTATGCATGCCTTTCTATACTTGTTATAATAGTATTGTTTATCACATTAAAGTAATCTATGTAATTAAGGTAATTTAATGCTTTCCAAGTAATATTTATTAGACATATCAGTATCTCATAAATTGTCAAAAGTTATAAGCCTAACGTACAAATTATATCGGAAAATAGACCTAGCTTTATATGATAGAGATAAACAAAATAGAAGAATTCCCAAAGTTTGCATGTCTTTCTATAGCCTACTTGTTATATCATTACTGTTTATCACATTGAAGCATGAAGTGGTAGTAAGTTTAACAAAGTTTTAACAATGTTTAATTGTATGCAATCTTGTTATGCAGTTTTCTTTTTATGGTATGCAGCTCTTATATAGCAAAACTGGATGAAATATTTTATAATAAAAATGTATAGGGGGCCTTAGTTCATTTCTTTAGGTGTCCAAGGAAATATGGGGTTTGTGTAAGTATTAGAGTAAAAAGACCGTTTTATACATGTTTGTTGTAAAAGTATTCTTTGTTACGTGTGATTTGGAATAGTTATACTCTTCTATTTCAAACTAAATGTTGGCATTCCCTAAGTCAGATACACCTCACATTGGATCTAATCATAGCCAGTGAAAAAAATCAGCCCACAATCTGGCAATATTTTGGGAATGCAGCCCCTTAATTAAAGGCCTAAGGCATGAACACGTACCCTACCTGCCAACCCCCCCCCCCCCCCCCATCCCATGCTCATTGTTCAATCTAGGTATATTGAGATTTAGTTTTTCTCTGGCACCCGTCGGATATTAATGGCGAGCCCCCACAAGAAAACTTATTACTAGCCTACCAATCGGTAGCTTGGTACTACCTATTAAAGGTAGTACTACTACTAGGCTAGGCTCACGCTGTAGATGTGACGTCTTGCGTGGGATTCCGGGCTTCAGGACGTGCGAGAAAACGTACATTAAATTCAAATGTGACTTGCTATGCAGCCCTTCTTATATTAAGTATATTATATATTTAACGTCTTCCTTTCTTTTCTATATTTTTCTTTGTAAAACAACAGTAGAGTAAAGTCAATTTTGTTTGTTTGTTAATATGCACTTTGTCAATCCAAAGACTTGATCTCAGAGAATGACTGTAACGACGGGATGCTTAACAATATGTAATATATGCGAGTCGAGTACGAGTCAAAAGTGACATTGGTGGTAGGTGACCATTTATCGTCTTTCTAGCAAGTATAGGGTAATACTATTTAGCTTTAATGTTGTATTGATATGTCGGTCTTATACTTTGAAACATATTTGTCTGACAAAGTATTTTAAAGAGATATCTTGAAACTACTGACTCATTAATTCTGATTTTCTTTCTTGTCTATTTAAACTAGTGACTTAATCATAATGGAGCTGACTTCGGGCCCGGCCGCGCGGACGACAGGGAGGTACAATTCCCGTGGGCTGTGGTTGTTAATTTGGGGGAGGGGGCAGAGAAATTATGAAGCAGACCAGGAAATTTGTAACGAAGAATGTTTTATTCTCGTAATATACTCAAGAAAAGTGAAAAAATGCACCCAGTGACAAAGAGTTTAAGTAGCGTAAATAAACAGAGGGATAGAGAGGAGAGCCCCCCCCCCCCTACAGAGCAGACATTTTCGGGGATGGCAAACAAAATCTAAAGAGCTATGATTGATTTAGTACGGATAGGCTACTTGTTTAAACAGAACGATGTGATCTCATTCAGGGATTCCTCATTAGCGATAATAAGCATAGAATGCAAGCATAGGCGTATAAGAGCCTAATATGATTTGGGGGGGGGGGGGTGGGCTGTAACGACTTGGCCGATAATTATAACCAACATTTTTCGCGCGCGTTCAACATGTTAATGTGCATAAGCATTCATCGGTTATTACATCACATGCCTATACGTGGCGGATCCAGGATTTCGCCGAAGGGGGGGCCCAGATGGGAAATGCCTAATCGTCGTCCTGGGGGAGGGGTCTAAGGGGAGTGGGTGCCCCCTCCCCTTTGGGAAAATTTCACAAAATATGGAGGTCCTCGGTGCAATCTGGTGCTACTTTTCGTGAAAGTTTGGAGTAAAATTTATTTCCAATAAATCATGTATTCATGGTTTGCCGGGCATATATTAATTTGGGAATTTCGAGCAATGAGCTGGGATTTACGTCTTTGGGGAGTAGGTGGTGATGCAAATTACTTTTTACCAGGCTACTCCAGGCCATTTCATCTTGGATGCCCCCTTCCAGATGGAGACTATTGATGCAGTCAGAGTGCCCCTCTCACCTTCACTTTATCAGAATGATGGTGTACTCTTTTTGCAAATTTATTTTACAAAAAATTTCACGCACAGTGGCGTAGCTAGGATTTTTTGAGTGGGGGGGGGGCCATGGGGGGCTGTTCTTTCTTGTGGGGGGGGGGCGGAGTTTACTATCTAAGCGGAGCGCCACCTTGGTTGGCGCGGAGCGTACAGAGAAAATTTGAGATTTCAGCACCCCCCAGGTCGCAGGAGATGGCACCTGTGAGGCAAAATAGCAACCAAAAAGATGTGCAACTTTGGTGACAGAAATGCAAAAAAAGTTTTTTCTCTTTCATGCTGACTGGCCTCGCCAACTCAGCCAGACTTTTAACTTGAGGGAAGTTGGCATCATTTGTCGTTTCAAGCTGTCAAGGCCTTTCTTCCAACTCAAACCCCTGTGGGCTACCGGTAGATTTGCAGGATATGCCCACATGTGGACTTAAATAGCATTAGAGGAAGGGGGTGGAAGACTAACACGCATCGATGTTTCGGTAATGGTCCACATTGATGGCTCGGTGCTTATTAGGCCATTTATTGGGTTTCTTGAGGCAGCTGTCATCAGAATCTGGCTTTTTGTGCCAATCGATGACCGATAACATGTATTGGTATGTAAATTTCTTCATCATATATCTAGCAACACTCTAAAAACAAATGAGTGGATTTCATTCCATTGGAGTGATCACTCGGCGCACTTCAAATTAAGAGTAAAATTTAACTCTATTGGAGTTAACCCTCACTCCTAATATGAGTGAATATAACTCTATTAGGAGTTAAGATTTACTCAAATGGAGTGGAAATTCACTCTTATACCGGAATGTGCTCAGTGATCACTCCCATGGAGTGAAATTCACCTATGTTTTTATCAGTACAGTACAGTGCATATCATCATAGACGTACGTACGTACGTACGTACGTACGTACGTACGTACGTACGTACGTACTACGTACGTTCGTATATCAGACGCACTCGATACCCACGATACGATACGGTCCTGGAGAAACTATTTCCACTCATCATTTTTTAAGGCGATACAGTAGTGAGTATTGAACAGGCACAGCCGCATGTTTGCAGGAAATTCAGAATTCCCAATATTTTATATCTCTACCAGTAGTGGAAATCATGTTTCGACAGTTTCGTGGACATAAAAAGTTGTTTTGTGGAATATTCAATGACATATCAGGGGCGGATGCAGGATTTGTGACAGGGGGGGGGGGTCTGACTGGTCCAGCCGCGCCTGAACGTAAGAATATCTAAGCGGAGCGCCATCATTGGTTGGCGCGGAGCGTACAAGAAAATTTTTGGCTTTACAAACCCCCCAGATGGCCGGAAACGGCACTTCCCGAGTATTCTAAGCAGCATGTACCTAGCCTGAAAATATGGATCTCATGTCTGCAATTTCAGGCCCCCCGTAGCTACGCCACTGATCACGCATGGGGCACTTTCCCTCGAGCGCGGTAAAAAATTAAAAAAAAAAAAAAAAAAAATTAGGATTTTCAAAAAGGGGGGGCCCGGGCCCCCCGGGCCCCCCTGGATCCGCCCCTGCTATAACATACAATAAGTTTCCATCTTATTACGATTCCATATTGGTTAGAATTATTGGGGAAGTCGTTACAGTAATAATGATAATAATAATATAAGTTTAACCATTGAAAAACACATTGCTAATTATTTTTCTTTCAGTAGGTGCCCAAAAAATTCTCAGAATATTGCCCGAATTTTCAAAAAAAAAATGGGTTGGGGGCTGCAGCCCCCCCCCCCCCCCCCGCCTCCTACGCCTATATGAATGCAAGTTAACTATTATTCCAGCGCCGAGATATGAGATATCTGCGTATGGCTTCCCACACGTACTTTTTATGTTTGCCCATTTATAAATGTTTGACATCGTCAATATATAAATGGCCGTAGTCCCTGGAAGCATGGGGACCCTGACTTAATTCTCTCGTACTTTCTTCCAAATGACTTACAATTTATAAAATAATACGCACTCACGCAAAGTCGTATATATGATGTTGTTAAAATTATGGTAATAATCCCCTTACCGTAAGAAAATTTCTCAAAGGCGGACACGGGGGACATCGATCACTGAACACCCGACCACAGAACGGAGGCGAGTCCATTTTTTTGGCTCCCTCACCACCTCCTCCAGGTAATTAAAGGTATACACTTTAAACTCACGTATTTTCAAAATTTACAAATTAACGCAATATTGAGTATATTCGACGACAAATTAGACAGAATCGTTAAAAACATAATCATATTAATATAAAGAAAGAAAAGAGTGGGTGATAGTAACCGAATAGAGGGCGTTTCAGTAAAACAGTATATACTGAGTACGGAATTTAAATCATGTGATACATGTCTGTGGTGCTGAATCGTACACTGCTTCATTTTGAGCTATAGGAAATAATAATTTCAAACATTTCTCCCAACTAATTAAGATATAAGCCTAAGAGTTTCAAAGGCAAGTCATTATGTTATTAATTAGGAGGAGGCGCTGCCCTAGGGTCATTGCAGCCGTCCCCTATTTAGGGAAGTTTGGGACCCTTCGCCCAGAAAAAAATTAAGATGTCACATGGTGTATTAATATTAATTCTGAGGCAATTAGATAATTACTTCTTCCCGAGCTAAAAGCCAAAAAATAGAACACGCGCACCCCCCCCCCCCGCGCCTGCCCCTTGCGCACACCACTGGTGTGATGTTTTTATTACGGTGTTCAATAACTATGGAAGTGCAACTTCTGTAACAAGAAGCCTAACAGTTACCTATTTCTCCCGTCGTGCGTTCGACACTGAGTTTTGACCCATCCATTAATCGAACCGAGATTCTGGGCGTTTGCAGATGGTCGAATCTTGGGTGGGGAAGGGGGGGGGTTAGACCTCGAGCAACACTGGGTTATTTGACTTTGATTTGAGCTCTCAAAACGTAAATTTACGGTACCTCTTAATATAACCATGGAACTAGTGAAACCTCTGTGCATTTCGTGGTCCCAAATTCCAGTATTTGAAGCTACTAAGCAATAGGGCACTATTTAAAACCTTTTCCACAACGTGAAATTTTAATTACAATTTTTTTGTTTTTAATTTTGTGACACTGAAAAGGGCACTTTTCACTCACCATATATTGTAATAACAAAATATTCTATTAAATATTAAGTATTCTATTAAACATAAAAAGGACAACTTATCCCTTGATTTCACCAGCTCTGCCGCTCTTGGGTAGACTCTCATGATCACGAATATGTCCTCATTAGTGTGACGTCAGCCATGGTTGATCTATTCATGTACTGTGCACAATGATGTGATATTGATTGACTGCACTTTAAGTTAATTCATAAAATATAGAGGAAAAGGTAAAACCCCATAACGGCATAATTAACCCTGACTAACAGCGGATCAGGGCTTGTGTTTGATTTTAATCTTGTAGACCAACGGTACTATTGGGTATAAAGCAACAGTCAAGTATGAACACGAAGTCTCAGTCAGAAGCGGTAAGTTTTTAGGCTAGTAAATGTTGAGATATTCTCACAAATGTGATAGCATTCGTTACATGATGTGGTTGCTACAGTCGTTTTGGTGAAGTATTTTCGATACTGTAACAGTCATATTTAGACGAAACTAACTTAAATTTGTAATTCTTGGAGTTAGGCTTGTTGGCCAAGTCAAAAGTGCCTTATTCCTAAGTAGTAAGTTACTGTAGTCTAAGTTAGGCTAGAGCCTAGGCAATAAGATGTTACAGATAGGCCTAGGTCTAACTATTATTTCTTTAAGTAAGGCATGCAATACTCTGCGCTTGCGAAGTCATGCCAAGTTAATTGCCTAACGTAATGACTTACAGTAACATTGCTATGTTCAAGGCTAGCTAAATGTTAGCCCAGCATTGGACAAGACCAAACATAGTAACAACTGTCTCTGTAAAGTAACTAGGCTAGGGCATAGACTATCTAGAGTTAATACTGAGTAAAGACTAGACTTTGATATGGCAAAAGATTGACCAGTCTAGGCATAGGCCAATGTCTCCTTTCTTAATCTCTAAGTTTCTAACATTAATGAAGTGAATCCTAAAGGTGAGGAAGCCTACAAAACCTAATTTGAAACCCTACCCATGTAATTATCATGTGTTATGAATATGGGCTTTTATCAAGACTTCTCCATTCGATAATTGTTCAGTGAATTACAGCACAGTTGTGTAGGCTAAGTGTCCTACCCATTCCTGTATAACTTCCCCATTCAATGGACTAGGATGCCTCTGACAACTCTCTTATATACTGAGGGAGGTGAAGGCTCGTCTCAACAACAATGCACAGCAGCAAGTTTGAATACTGAGGTACAAATACCTTTTTGTAAAAAAAAACAAAAAAACAATTTGAATAGTGAAAGATTGCTGATAGTTAGTGTTGTTGAAACGGTTAAACTTTGACAAATAGTAAAAAATGTTTAGAAACTTTGTTTATGTTAATTGGTGTTCTTCGTTCTTCGTTCTTCGTCTTCGATACGGTGACACATCCGCAAAAAGGGACAATATCTCACCACACACACGTCAAGAGAGTAACTAGTTAAATCTGACCCGAATACTGATATAAGTGACAGGATTCACAGAACCACTGGAACTACTAATGAGGTCTGAAGGCAGACTATTCCAATCCCTAATTGTATTTGGAAAAAAACTATACTTATAGCACTTTCACTAAATATGTCCAAATTTAATTGTCAAGAGCCCTGGATTTCACCCAAGCATTAGAACTAATTACAGAAAGTGATACCACTGACAGTATGCTAAACTGTTCAAGCGTAAAGTGATAATTCATTCTGCCCTGGACAGTGATGGCACTATTTAGACATCCTGGTGCTGATAGTTGAAATCGATTTATCGCCAGTAGTCGCGATTACACATTGGAAGTTTGATTAATTGCGCTTTAAACCTAACTTGCGATTACTTGTCTACAAGCTAGCACTACACATAATCTGCTTTTGAAAAATAACCTAAGGTATGAAACACACCACTATTAAAGCAGTTTGTCAGCAAATATGGCAAAGGTATGTGGTTCTCACAATGCTACACTAGCACTGTGCTGTGTTAAAAATCAGCAGGCACCTGCTCCGGTTAGATTCATGCGTTTACTTGTCAAGTAATACGATTGTTCTGCAGTGCGACATTTAGTCCTAGCAATGTTTAATCATTGCACATAATCGCAAATTCGTAATCATTAATCTTTTATGATTGCCAAAGTATTTGCAATATCTTCAAACATGTTTACAATAACTTCATTACCAACCTGGTTCACATTTATCGGATGTCTGATTGTAGTGTAGTTTAATTATAATGTACAAAATATATGCCTGTTATCGCACTAGGCTAGAGCCAAGCCTAGAACCTAGCCTGGAACATTGAACGTCCTTCTACAGAAAACTCTTGCATACTAATCATCACACCGCTGCAACATCTATTCATTGTTTTACACGTTTGCTTTTATTAGTGCTAGTAGTTGTAGTAGCCTCGTAGATTCATTCGAAAGTTTTTGATTTACTATGAAGGATTTTAAGAAACGTTGTAAATTGAAAGTTGTTCACAGGTTTTGTTTGGTAGAAGTTTAAACATGATTTAGACACTACACGTTAAGACACGAAATAAAGACAATAAATAAATAAAGACAGTGCACCATGGGGAAAGATTTGTTTTGAAGGTATTTCTGCAATGTTAAAATGACAGTGATGACGTCATAGCTGTAACCGAGTAATCATAGTAATCGCGAGAAGAGCTATGGGATTAATCGACTACAAAAGAATGAGTCGACTATCAGCACTAAGACATCCTCATGCAAAATAATTAATTTCTGCCTCAAGGTGTTAAAACATGGACAAGAGAGATGTTGTTGACTGAAGGGCAACACTAAGCCTTAGCTACTAATTAAGATTGCAATGCACAGGCCAACATAAGTACAGTACTTAGTTTCAATTATCTGACTTAAAATCTTTCATTTTTTTGATCTGAGCAGTTTGATCTCAATCAGGGTGCATGTTATGTTCATCGTTTCAATCTCCATTTATTTGACATATCTCACTTGACATGCCCTATAACTAGCTATTATGAGTATATATATATATATCTCATTTGTAAACATTTTATTAGTTGTTGAGCAATATCAGTCTGGAGTTACATATTTTGCATTATGATCTGAGTTCTAAACTTCAAAATTACTTTAAATAATCTTTTTATTTGGTCACCAAATGTAGCTTATAACTCCAGTTTAGTTTGTTTGTTCTGTTTGCATATAGATCAAAAGAGCCAACCCTAGCCAATTTCTTTGTATTTAAACCAGTGCTTAGTGTTAATAGCCTAGCTGTCAAACTTGAATTGTGTAAAGAGCATCTTTGCACAGCTATGGTTGTTCTGTTGTGCAAAGAAAACTTTTGGTGTTCATTTATCAAAACTTAAGAGACACTCCTTATGATTGGATATCATGTTTAACTATCAAGCCATGTAAATAAAGCGGTGATTGAGGGTATGGAATAAAAGAAAGCTGTTCTACAGTATTGAACATAATTTTATATACCTTGGCAGAGGTGGTCATTTCCAGTATAGGTGTGTTCTCTTAATTCAGAAAACATGATTTTAGGACAGACTTAAACCACACAGCAATACACCTATTGAAATCAGTTGTCTCTCAGTACGTACTGTACAGTAGTATCTGATTTAGAGTTTTTGATGAATTGGTATTAATTTATTTATTGCAAAATAACATTATTGCAGCTGCAGTAAAATACAGTTATTTGTTCAATCCTTAATCACAACTTCAAACAATCAAAAATAAACAATGGTTAAGCAGGTTAAAAATCAAAAATATGGCTTAAAGCTAAAGTTTGCTTTGAAATTTTCTATGCATGCACATGTAGAATTCATGTTACCAAGAGCCAATCAGAGAAAATTTGAGTGTTCAAATTTTGTGTAGCCTCCTGAAATTTTGTCTATTATAAATTATGATGGGCTCTTTGAAGATTTGTATTTGGTATAAACTTTCATATTATGTGCATGTGTGTGTTACTGAAGTATTAGTCTGTAACTGAGAGTAATTAACAGATGTCAGGTTCCTATGCCACCCATTTTTCTACCTTTACAGTAATTGTATGTGTGATAATGTACTGAAGTATCAGTGTGTGACTGAGAGTAATTAACTAATATTTAGCCTTCATTTTCAACTCATTTACAGTATATATCTCTCATCCTTTCTGTCAGTCATTGACGTTAAAGTACGATACAATAGACTGAATCCTTTAATCATATTCTACTATTTTTACTCATTTATTTTTGTTTCTCTAGACAAGTTGGTGTTCACTACTGTAACTACTGATCTACAAAGACTATGAAGTATGTGGATTCTTTCCCGATAGAAGTGACGGCCCTTTATCCTGTTTAAATGCAACCCACTCTTTAGAAGAAAAAAAAATTCCTGCGAATATTACAATCAGACTTTGTTTCTGAAAGCTGAACGCATTCTGGTCAGTGTTGTGGACAGCCAATTACCCACCAGTAAGTAGCTGAGTTTAATATATCTTCAATGTGTTTAATTTAGTTGAAATCTATTTGCTTTCAATTGCCAGATTGTTTTAAGTGATAATTAGATGTGAACCTTAGGCACACACTGTGTCTTGTACAGTAGTACTGTAACCAGCATTCTCAACCTGTAAATGGTCAGTTGGAACTGCCATTTGATGTTTGAGGGCTATGCAAGCAGTAAGTAAAGACAAGACTCAGTTTCTGAGGTCATGATTTTTTTTTTCTTTAAATCTTGTTATAGCCCAATAATTCCATTTCCTTTTTCAAATCAAGTTCATATCAATTGTATCAAGTTTCCTGTTTGCTTCTATGTCAACATTTTATATAAAACATAATTGAAAAAATCACACAGTGGCCAAAATACTGTAGTGCCAAAAACGTCAATACTCAAAAATTGAAATACAAATTTGCATTGTTTTATTAATATGATCAATTTTCATGTTTGTTTGTACAGCTTTAATTGGGTGTCACAAAAAGGTTTGTTTGCAAATAAGTGTATTTTTTTTCTTTTAGCATAAGTTTGCCTAAATGTACAATTACATTACTCAAGATTATTCTTTTTTTTCAGGATTTTTTAATTTGTTGGTTAGAAATTTTCCGTAAACTCTTTTCAAAGATACATATTTGGTGAATATTCTAGTGATTATTCAGTATATATGTAAGAACAAACTTTTAATTTGATTCTTTATAGTAGCTAGATATTGTTGAATAGTCAAACATCAGACCTGTGAAGTTGCCATGGTTTCAATCCTTTTCCTGTTACAGGATCCCAGGATGCGGTACAAACGGCTATTAATTAACACCTTGGCAGTGGTCCTGGGAGCTTGCATTGCATTTTCATTGTATGCAACCCTTCACACAGATTTTGCACTAACCAGAGGGTAAGTTTGTACCATCCGTAAAGGGAATATCTTGTGGTCGATCCGAGAGTCGTGTAAAAGTATAAGGTTCTCAATTTCTGCAGCAAGTTTCATATTTTGATGCTGTAAGTTTGACGATATTTTGAAAATGTAAAAAAAAAAACATCAAAATTAAATGGACTATTTTTCCATTTTGTAAGTAATGAGGGTTGAGTCTTGTGGGTTTTGAAGAGAGTGAATGTTGACACTATGAATGTCTGTTGATTTTATTGTCTTCCATAGTTAATAAAAAAGGAATAATTTTCAAGCATTCATCGAGAAATTTGTTTCTTATGCGTACACCTGTTTGAAGGTTTGAAGACATCATGCATTACCCTATTGCAGTCATCGTTGGGGACACTATCTCAAAGTTTATCACTACAGGGCAAATTTTGTTGTTATTGCCCAAACAGCAAATTTTGTTTGTCATAAATAATTGTAGCAAAACAACAAAGATTGACCACTATGTACAATGCAGGAGAGATGTGTAGGTTTATGGTGAGCAGAACACCAGCTTAGGGCCAGTACTAGCCCCCCCCCCCCTTCCCCTTAGATGGAACATAGGCCTACTGTTACCACTAGTTTTGTTTATTTCAGTTATGTCAGTGAAAAATGGTGGGTGATACCAATTTATCATTTTACATATTTCGGGTATTTTAGTAAACAACGCCATCTGAAATTGATGTAAGCAACTGATCATCCGCAGGACAACCTCTAAAGTGGATCTGGGTCGTCGGAACAGAAATTTGGTCCTCTCGGACAACCGGAGACCTGTTAAATATTTTGACCTGACTCATTTCGTTTTGTTCTTCTTTATAGCAATATCGTTTCTTCGCAAGATTATCATGCACCAGTCGTTTCCAAGAAACATGTCGCAAATCTCAAAATTGTCAAAGTACTTAAGGATATCAAAGCATCAGAGAAAATCGCCCAGAATGTGATTACGAAAGAGAAGGCAGATGCGTTGGGCTTGACTGCTTTGGGAGACCAACCAGAATTCATGTTCAGACGAAATTCAAATTTTACAAAGTCGGCAAGTAGTTTGTTCAGCATTTCTATCTGTATCTTACATTTCGACTTGGTTGTTCAGTCTGCGATTATTTCAGCTCTGTGTAGCTTTTAGTGCAGTTCCATGTGACGTAATTATTATTTATAATATTTCATTTTTTGTAAATTCACAAATATGTTCATCCAGTGTTAACTACAATCTATATTTATTTTGTCTTAGTAACAGTCTTATTTATTCGTTTGGAAGGCTTACATGTGTGTGTATACATATGTGAAGTTGTTCCATAGCAAAGTATCCATTGTATTACCCGCACCAGGGACTTGACACAGTTAGCCTTGAATTTTGCATATGTACTCAAAGGTGAAACGAGGGGTGATGTAGGGATACAGAAATTTCTGTGAATCTTCAATTATCATAAGTTTTGCTAAATTTCTTGTAAATCATGAAACATCTTGGGAGCACAGACATAAAATTCCCTCATTGGGATTGGGTAAGTTCCTTTCCTGTGTAATTTATGATGTTATTCAAGTAGATGGAGCTACATTAGCTGTGTTGTTGTCTTCATCAAGAATAAGCTCTGTGAATCTTTCTTCTCACATGATGTTTGACACAATTATCATGCTTCTTAACTAGCACTTGTGAATTGGTTCAGAAAGATTGTATACTTTTGTTATTTTTTTGTGTTTAGTTACAGACACTTCTTTTATCCCTCAGTGCCATATGGTAAATGTGCATTCCAACTGGTTCACATCTTTATTTTTGACTTTATTTCTCCTCCTCCCGATTTCAGACATGCTCGTCATCCCTCCAACGAAAATTGAGCATTCTTGAATGGACAAAAGATATCTACCACCCTGAAATCATGCAAGTAATGAACCGAGATGTCCTCAATATGTCTGAGTATGAAAGATTGCTGCCATATTGGATGCCCTTTGGCTACAAGTACCACGAAGAATTTAAATATGAAGGTAAGATGTAAAGACTCACTTCCTTATTGGCCAGCTGAGCTGATCACTGTTTTGTTTTCATGACCGCGAGATAATGAATATTTGGTGTTGCTTCACCTGTTGGGGGGGGGCAAAGTATTATTTCAGATTATATTTTGTGACGGCTTGGAGTAAGGAGTAGACAATGTTTATTTGGTAAACAATCCCAAACCAAGTTTAACATATAAGCAATGTTTTTTTTTCTAGCTGAATATATGGTGTTGCTTCACCTGTTGGGGGGGGGGGGCAAAGTATGATTTCAGATGATATTTTGTGATTATTTGAAAGAGCAAAGAATTTGTGGGTGGAAAAGGATTTGAACCAGGTGGTCATATCATAATTCTTTTCTAGCCAAAGCTGTCTTTGATTTTTCAAATTTAATCTCCCCCAGCCCCCCCACCCCAACCCCACCCAGAGTCTATTTTTGGTTGTAGGTTACTATTGTTTTTACTCAATTGAGACAACTGTTACATTGTTACTGTTCATATCTGATAGGCTCAGATGACTAGCTCTTGTACACATGTGTAATCCTTTTTAATCAAGGAATTTGCAACACTACACCTTGGGATATCTTTAATCCTTATTTAAAGTGATAATTTCTACTTTTTCCTACACCACTTCTCATTCTACTTTGGCACGCAGACTAGTGATACCTCCCTTATTGCAACAGAGGATTTAGTATAGAGGGGGAGGGGCAGGGGTAAGGGGGCATGGCACATGGAGGGGAGGGGATGATATGAAATGCAAAGATTAGAAATATGTTGTTGTAAAGAGGAATACAATTGTAGAGTTTAGTTTAAGAGTTTTGAATTGATGACATCTTCAGCATAGAACTGTGGTCTGTGCTCTACTTTTGATGAGCACACACGGTACTTTTCATGTGTTGTCCAGGTTCATAAGCAGATGGTTGAATCCTTGATATCCTCTATGGTATAACCAAACATTCGTTTCTGTTCTATACTTTAAAGTCAGCGAATCGAGAGTGTTTGGTCGTATTCATTACAACCTTACACCTTGTATGTATATTCTGTTTGGTGAGATCTGTGATTACATGCGATTTCTAATGATAGCTGTTGAGGCAAATTCATTTCGTTTTTATATGTTGTACGCTGTTCTTGACCAGTATTTGATCAGTTTACAATTTGTAGTGTTTGAGGAACCTCCCTTCATAGTCAGATGGTCATTGATCAAAGTGTCTGAACTGATGAGTCTAGCACCCTCCACATTAGGTCAGTTACTCACAGTTGCAATACAAAAATGCATTGGGACAACATGAGACTTTTATGGGCCAAATAACGTGCTTACTAATCATTACAAGTTAACAGAGGATATAATGGTGTTGGATGCTATCCATTGGCACATTCTTGTTTGTAAAGATATTCACTAATGCTGCATATAGAAATTTTTTTTTTTTTTTGCATGGGTTTTAATTTTCTAAACTAGGACTCTTTCACCAATTGGATACCAAATCCTGAGAAACGTTTCCGGAATTTTTTGCCAATCCACAATGAGTTTTGATTCTGTTTGCATGTATGTCACAGAGAATATAAATTGTTCTTTATCCTGACATGAATGTGTTGCAATTAGCAATGATTTAATACCATTTTGCCAATATTGACAAGAATAAATACAAACAATGTGGTGACTTTGACTTAAAATAAATTGTTAAGATATCATCATTATTTTGGCTCTGAATTGATTGCTTAAAATCACCTGGTTCTGTTTGCTATTCAATTAGACTAGCAACTCATATATGCTGAAACTCAAAACTTATTCCTTTTTTAGAAAAAAAGAAATGTTAACATTACCATCGTGACATAGATTTGAAACCTGAAATGCATACATGTTTCCCAAAGAGATGTCTGTAGTTAGTTTAGGGACTTTACAGTACCCTTATGTCCAGATTTACTTTAGCCAAGCTCATAGGAATAGGGCATCTGTTGTTATTAAGATTGACTAGCAGACGAGCAATGCTACTGTAGTTACTAGTTGATTGCACCATTTTGTGGCAAGAAAAAACCTTTTTATTAGCACTGATGCTAAAGAGTTTTGGTTTTTACTCAAGTGAAGGGATGTACATCTATATGACAACCTGGCTGAATGTAGCATTTCCAAGAAAGTGAAATCTGCACATAGCAACGCATCTGACATGACAGTATTAAATTTGCTCCACTCTTTAGGAGAGAAGTATGAGGAGTGATGTGGATTCCTAAAATGGGCCTTCAAACTGTCAACCTGTTTTTTTTTGCCCTCTTTCTTTTATTTACAATATGTCAATTTTTGTTTACATATACACTGTATGTCTGTAACTTCTATTTGTGTGTTACACATTTGTCAAGGACTTTTGGTTATTCGTCACAGGTTATTCGTCATTGGTTCGTCATTCGTCATTGGTTTGTTATTCGTCATTCATCATTCGTCATTGGTTATTCGCCACATTCCATGAATATTCATCACATTGACACACATGGGATGGGCCAATAACCATGTCTATGGTGTGCACTTAATTTTGGAATCAAGTATGGGAGTATACAGCCAGACCTAATGAAACCTTGGAACACACTACCACAGGCATTGTAAATCAATGTCATAGCAGCCAATCAGGCAGCTCGTTTCAGGTGGACCATGCTCTAAGATTTTGCTGACTGCAATCAGAGCTGGCAATTATGTCAAGACCCTTGCAGGTTTTCCCCTTGGACGACCATAAAACTTTCATGAAAGTTTTCTGAACCCAAACAGTTTGTTGAACAACAAAGTTAAAAGGGATAGTCTGGTGACAGACAAATTATTTAAAACTTGTACTAGTTGTAGTGAACAGAAACATATTGAACAAGTTTTGTTGACTACCTCTTCTGAATATCTCGTCCCTACATACTCAACATTGATTGATTGAACCTTTTTTACCCATCTAATCCTTCTTTCACTTCATGGAGTGATTAATGGAAGGTAGGACAAAAGTTCCTTACTTCAGTTCAAGCACGTTTGGCGAGGATAGTTTGCCGTAGTCTGACCAGATATCTTGTCCTGCCAGATCATCTTAAAAGTTGTGGAAAAGTCAGCTCTTAGTATCATTTGGTTTTTCAGTGATATCACTGATCTAAGCTTTCCTTGTTGTTCTCCAAACGGCCTTCTTTGTGTAAATCTTTGTCATTCATCTTTCGCTCACATTTCTCTCTTCTTAAATTAATTTGAACTATTTCTTAAAGTCATCTGTTAACTCAAAGGAAAAATGCACTTCCACATTGCAACAGAAACTGAAGTTACAGGATCTGTGATAAAAAAGAAAGTATCACAAATGAACCCCAAAACTTGACAAGTTTTGAAACATTCAATCCCTACATCGCCTAACATTGGTGCCAAGTAGTATAAACTAGACTGGTGTGAACTCCTGGAACCCTGATCTCTGGGTGGGGGAGGGGGCTGGTGTTAAGGACTGGAAAATATTACCACTTACCTGCCCAAGACAAGTTTTAAAATCAGAATATTTCATTCATTTGAATGTCTTCAATACTGTTTAGAAAAGTTCTAATTTTTCTCCTGAGGTCCACCAAACTGGGAACTAAAACCAAACCCAGAGAAAACCTGAGGAGAGTGCCATATCTGGGCATCTAGAGATGCCAAATTTCAAAACAATTTCACCGAAGCTAAAACCACATGGTCGAATTGGTGAGAATGTGGACTTTCCTTTGGTGGCAAACTTCTGTTGCTGCACAGGGGGCCAACTTCCTCTTGGCTACACCACTGTTAGTGCCCATTCTGAAATGTGACTTGCACACATATCATATTAAAATATAAATTACACTTTTTTATATATTCAACATTTTGTTAATATTAAAACTATTAGAAAAGATTCTCAATTCATGAAACCCTCTTCTTTTGTTTCATACAGAGAGCATTGAAGTTTATAACGGTACTATGACTTTCAAGTTTTTAATGCATTCTCATTTTGAAACTATAACAATTTTGCATATCTACTCTCAGAAGCTGTCCCCTAAAATATATGCATGCTGGCCTCCTTTCTTTCAGTGCCAAATCACATGTTCTTTTGGATGGAAAGAAGTTCAAAAATTAATTGAAGGGTTACTATTTTACACATTCTTAAAGTTTTAGATAGATGGATAAAACAAAAGAAGGTGTATCGACCGAAAAGTGTTTTCTAAAATGAGAAGAAAATTGAAAGCAACATGACAAATGTTTTCTTGAATTTTTTAAATTTATGCAATGTTTTTGAGTGATTGGGTTGATCTAAGTATCTTCCTTCACAGCATGATTTTACTTGAACTACTCTGTCACCCTGCCTTTGCTTTTACGTTGTTATACATTTAAGGTTGTATAACGGTTTAAAAAGTAATTTATGAACTTCTTCTGACTTTGACAGATCTGTCGGGGCTGACAATCTGTTAATGCTGTCCCTCATACTGAGTAGTAAATGTTTAGTAGCTGATACTAGTGATATAGATCCAAACGTTGATTTCTTTATTTTGGGAAGTTAGATAAGACATCAGCGTTTTGTAGAGCCACCGCAGTAATTCTATAACCTTTCATTAGTGCATGTGGGCATAATATATCTCTCAGTCAGGTCTTGCAAAATAAATATATTTTATAACACAGTATCATGATAGGAACTTTGTTCTTTTTTCTTCTCAGGCATCATCAGCAAAAAATTATCCCAAAAGATACAATTTGGCAATTTCATCCTTTAATAACTAACTGGTCATTAAAATGCTTCAAGCGTTTACACAAAATTGTTCATAATTTCTGTCACAATTTTTGTGACGATACATTTCTGCTACAATCCTGCTACTTTTCGTGCAGCAAAAAGATGTCTAGGACAACAATCAGGACACCAACTAAATCCCAGCCTAATAAAGGCTGAAGACTGCTGTGCATGTTGCCCTGTCCTAAATGGCTTTGACTTCTTTCAAATAAACTTGTTACATGAGACGGACACTCCATTTCTAATTTTAAGTTGATGCCAGAGTTAATAACGGACTAATTGCTTCTTAAATACTGCTCTGACTTTGCGACTCCTGGAACTGTGAAAGGGGGATCATAGTTTATTCTGAAACAGTCTCTGCTTTGCCAGATTTGATTACCACCATTACATCCTCTCTCTGCGCCTTCCATCCTCCTTCAACTGAGCAAGATATCTGCATACCGTTTTCACCAGGGGTGGGCGATTGAAAAGTTTTGAAACCATAACGGAATTTTTCCACACAAACAAACAAACTTTATCGGTATCAGTATACACTTGCATTCTGATCATCGTAATGGCTTCCATTTTTCTGAAAATTTTTCACCATGGCTAAAAAATTCTCTCTTTGAGTGGTAAAGCTCATTCAACAACCCCTAAATACACTACTGCTTAAAAATGTTATGCTTGCTTTGTTTAAACATCAATGCAGACCGCATTCATTTCGTTTACATACTATGATATTGAAGTGAGTAGATGCTTGCATCATAAGTAACAGCACACCATTAGATGGTATTTTTAGGTTTTAATAAGATTGGCTGAATGAATTGATTTCTTGTTCCCTATGAGAGTGATGGGTTTATTGTTTTGTTCCCTATGAGAGTGATGGGTCCATTGTGCCTATGTTTTGTTGTTGTTGTTTTTTTTTTGTTTTTTTTGTTGCCTATGTGAAACCTTTTTCAGTAAAATGTTATTTTCATCTATTCATCTGCTGTCATGTTCTTTCTGCAACCTCTCTCCTTCTGGAGGAGAGACAAGTGTAGGAAAGGCTTGTGAGAACAATTTGCACATCTCCTGTTCCATCCTCTTGCCCAGTTACCATGATATTTCTTCTTTGTTTTTATCGTTTTCTTCACTTTTCATTTGGAATTTTGTTTAATAAGAAACAATATTCATTCCAAAAATGTCAGATGTTTACACTGTAAACCAAAAGTTTCATTTGCTGTCAGATTTTGGCAGCAGTGGCTTTTTTTTTACATCTGAGCTCATAGTAACTCTCTTTATTTGTAAGGCTGTACTTTCCAAGCTAATATTGTCACAAAGCAAATTGTAAAGTTCCTCCATTGAAGGCTTTCAGGCAATACAGTATAAATATCTGCTTCATTTGAAAGGATCATAATTACATAACCAAAAAATCTCTATTTAAACTTTAAAATCTTGGTAATTACTTTAAGTCATAGGGATAATTTTCCTGATGTCTTTTAGTGTAATTTTTGGTTTCCAACAATTTTCTTCCTAAATATGCATTAATAATCATTCAGCTTTATTCATTTTTTTTTTTATTTTCAAGCATTTTTTTCAAGTATTTACACACACACATACAAACACACACAAACAGATAAAATTAATACCTTTTTGAAAATTCTACCCGACATCTTCCAGCTTTCTATACTATTGAAAAACACAATAACTACAATTTTTGTTTGTTTGTCACCATTGATGATCTCTTCATTTCTTCAGAAAATAACCCATTCATACGAAGAGAAAGGATTGTTTTATCACATTTGACATATTTACATAATTTATTATGATAAGGACTACTGTGTCTTCATTACTATTGCCATCTGTTAATTTCTCATATTTAGATAACAGACTATTTATTCATATATTTCGCAGTATTTCCAACATGTAATTACCACAGCTATTTTCTGATGCCAATTCTCAGATAAAGCATTTGAAACATGAAATGTATTATGGAATGATGACAAAAAGGTTTTATCTACTTTGCTCCTTGCTTAAATGTCTACTTACAACCCTAGCACTCTATGCTACCGTGCCTAGAATGAACTGGTAACCTTTTAACACTGTGCACCCTCTATGACCAGACACCTCTGGTCAATGCCTTCCTTCTCATTGAAACCACCAAATGTGTCTAGACCATTCGTTTTTGTGCTCGGATTTAATTTTCGATTCGAAACACCTGATATTAATTTGATAATGTATACCAATTCATTCACCAAATATGCTTCAGATTCCTGAAACTATAAAAAACCAACCATTTTCCAAGAATTATACATTTTATGCACTTTACAAAATGCACTTTTACAAAATGTACATTTTACATGATACATTTTACAAAAACATCCAAAAGTCGGCTCACCTTTGACGATCTTCTAGGTTTATTAACTTCCTGACATGGTCATAAAATCGATGGTCAAAATATCACTTTTAATTTTCTACCTATTATACTTCTTTATCCTCTAATTATTCTTCAAATTTATGTGGTTTTTTTTTTCCAGATTTTTGTATTGCTCCCATCGTAACCAAAGTGGGCTATCCATAATTTGGCCAAGGAAACTAAAAATCAAGAATTTATCTATTTGTAGATTGATTGTACTATTTGGTGCTCTCGTCTCTCCTCCTCCAATCTATCCCATTCTCCCCCTCCCCCACACCCCACTGAAATCTCCCTGGAGATATGAAACCATACTGCCTCCCAATTTTACATGAAGTTGGCTTGATACCTTTGTGCAAATAACAATGTTAAAGATATGCTGCAGCTTAGCACTATGTACAGTAACCAAACACCAGATGTTAAAAGTTTACTGTTTCTCAGAACTACAGATTGCAAATTTGCAGGTCCTTTTTATACATAACATACGTGGCTCAAAGGTAAACCCCAGAGAATCAAAATATCTTGGCTGGAATTAAAAGGGCAGGACAGAATCAAAGTAACTCACCATGTATAGAGATTGAGGAATTAGTAGTGTAGGCTGCAGTGCTCAAGCCCAAGACCTTAAAGGACCACATACCTGATTAATGCAAGACTGTGTACCCCATGATTTGGGCACACAAGTTGCCTATCGTCTACCCCTGGTGCAGTTATATTTTAAGCATTTCATCAATGTTGTTTGTGTCATTCAGAACATTCAGTGACAAACTCTAGATACAAGAGGGTTTTAAAACAATTTTCGTATTTGGGCCATTTTTGTCCAGATTTGCTTTCATCATTGTGAAACTATTTGATAACAGGTTAAAGCTTTTCCTCCCTAAAAATTGAGTTCCTAATATGCGAGGGGGCTTCTCTCCTAAAGTTAGAAACCCTCATGTTATTTGATAAGGGCATTGGAAACCATATCTGTGTGAAGGGTTTTGAGGCAATCCCAGACAAAAGGCAGCAGATAAAAGTATGGTTTGTGTTCACAGCTGACTCTCACCCACTCCCACAGACAGATAAACTGTCAGTGAACCGTTTACTTTATTTGTGAATATTTTGCAAAGTACATATTTATTCAAAGGGAAGGATTAAACAATCAGGAACCATGTGGATGGTTGAACATCACCGACGTGTGGGGTCAGAGATATCAAATTTAGCTTTCTTGCTATGTACAAGCCATGGTAAACACATGGTGGTACACATGATACTTGCAAGGTATGGTATACACATGATATACATATAAATGGTATACACATGATATACACATGATACAAGCCATGGTACAAACAAGGTGGTACACATGATACAAGGCATGGTATACACATGATATACATATAAATGGTATACACATGGTATACACATTATACAAGCCATGGTACACATATGGTGGTACACATGATACAAGGTATGGTATAGTGCTGTGCCGTTTAAACGTGTAAACGAACGAAACATCGTTTAAACGTTTAATAAAACCTTATGAACGTTTAAACGAAACTATGATATCAACTGAAAATTAAATTATTGGCAAAAATCGCGTATCAATTCCCGTGTTTATTTTGTCTACTACGTGAAATAACAAAACAACTTACGATCAGTCGAATCATAAACCGCGAACGTAATCCTACTTTTGTCCCCCCCCCCCGATGTATCCGGCGATATGAATGGCTTAAACTTGAACGCTGTTATCCTTTTGTGAAAACTTCCTGATTCGCGGCACAAGTGTACTTTATATCGAGCCGACAGCTGCGGCGCAGATAATCCAGTCAATGCATGTTCGATCGAAATGATTACAATCCCAGTCCATCACTTTGAACTCTCCGACCAGACAATACCGGGTCGAATACTCGACTTTGTAATAGTTGTTCAAATACATGATCAAAGGAAATGTATCGATTGAAGATCGTAAAAAAACTCTGAAAATCAGTAGAAAAATTACCAATTGTGTACGAAAAGTAAGTTGGTACACCTTCAAATTTTACGAAAGATCCAGCAAAACACTTTCCAAAAATTCACGCGAAACTGGCAAATCGTGCTAAATGCAACTAATGTCATGTATACAAGGCTCTAGTACACCCATTTATGAATAAACCGTAAGACCACATCTAGTGTTAAGCGGGGGGGGGGGGAAGAAAGTATTTTCTAGAATTTTCAAAAATACGGAAAAAATAATATCCTACCACAGTTAAGTGTATAGCGAATAGCCTAACCACCTCGTCTGTTACGGATCTCACGTAACTACAAAAACACAACCAATTGTATTTTGCGAACTTGACGTTTTCTACAAGAACATGGAAACGCTTGATATCTTGGCTGCGTGTATCAACTGTGCCTCGTGTATCATGGGGAATACTCTATGAAACTTTTCTTGGAAATGTGCCAAAAATGTTAACAAACAGGTGTTAGACGGGATGAGCGCGCAGTTGTTTGGCAAGATATATGGGAAAATTCTGAGCACATATACAGTATCCTACCGTAGTATTTAAGTTAGGTTAAACCGTACTGCAGTTGTAATCTGATGTACGTTTAGTGCGCGCTATTCATTGTTAGGCATTCTAGAAACGGGGCTTTGCCGAACGTTTTTTGTTTCATAATATCGGAGGTTCTGTAAGTTAAACTTTTTAAAGATTGTAAAACAGATTAAATCTCTTTTCATTTTATAACAAAATACAGCTACTCTAACTTGTCATTTAAAATTTTTCATCTGCTTCGTGACAATTTAAATTCAAAAAGTTGTCAGTATTTTGCATCCGCAACGGCGAATTTTTTTATCGCCAGACACGCAAAAAATTCCTTTTCCTTTTCCGGGGTCTTCACCCCACCAGGGCCCTAGGGCGGTCCCCTGGACCCCACGCCTTTATACTCAGCGTTTTCTCGCGATATTCGCGAACGTTTAAACGTTTAAACGAACGAAAAATCGGCCGTTTAAACGTTTAGGTCTTTAAACGAAAACTCACAGCCCTAGTATGGTATACACATGATATACATACATGATATACATATAAATGGTATACACATCACACATGGTATACACGTGATACAGGCCATGATGGTAGACAATGACGTGGCAACCAGATTTAATATACTGTAGGACAACGATAGAACTTTGAAATGCAAGAACCAACTCAAGTCGAGCCTAACGTACCCTCCACCAAATGAAAACAGTGTTTTTTTTCTGTATATAGTAGGCCTACCAGTCTAGTTTTTCCTCTTGGCCTCTTACAATTAACTATCAAACTGGTCATAGCATATTGTCATATATCCTTAGCATATTCTGACACCTGTGAGTCCAGTTGAGGCTTCACTTTTATGTTTTAGGCTTCACTTTATTTTCAACAGCCAGTTTAGCTGGGGCTATGTCTTCTCTGTTTCAGCTATTTGTGTTCCACCCTTTTAAATAATCTTTGCATATGAAAGCTAACTAATAGCCAGTTGTCTTTTCTTAACGAAGCTCATTCTATTAACAAGTTCATTATATTAACAACAACCAATCATTAACGAGTTAATACTTCAACTGTTCCTAATTGTGAATGAAATCTAAATTGTTACTCTGTTAATATCATTAAAAAAGAAATGTGTGTGTAGTTTTTATAGTTTACATAACATTTGAATGATTCATCAAGCTTGGAGAGTTTGCACTTGTTGAGGAAATGCTTGATTGCTGCATGGCACCAGTGATTGGGGAACAAAACTACTCATTGTGCTTGTCAAGCAAACACTCAACACCGCTCATCAAAGGCTTTTAGCACTTGCGATCCTCTTTGCAGTCTGTTATAATGAAACTGTGTTGTTTGGAAGTGTTTACAGGGATGCAACTGTTTGCCAAAAGTTTAAACAGATTAAATAGCAATTAGTTACAGCAACAAAAATCTTGAGAGATAGATGGTTTATTGATATTATCAGTTTTTAATAAAATTTGAAGTGTTAGCAAAATTGTTTTTATGCCAGCCGACCTTCCAACTGACTTTCAGCTGTCTCTAGGACTCTGCGATTCAGTTTGCAATTTTTGAATTCCATCCGTTTGTTGACCTTTAAATGGTGCAATATTTCCCACGGGTTTCTCTTCCTTTCTACATCTTGCCATCCTGTATATCTGGTTGGACAAATGTATGTAATTACATACTCGTGAGGTCAAAAGGGCAATCACACAGCTGATGCATGCATGATATAGCAATCTTTGAGATCATCTTCACCCAAATGTCACATGTTTAAATATAACGTCTGTAAAGCGCTTTGAGACCTATAGCTGGTATAAAGCGCTATATAAAAAGCAAATATTATTACGATTATTATTATTACATCTAACGAGGGTCAATGATATTCAGTTTGTTCTTTATCTCATGATAATCCTCTCTTTGTCCCTCCACTGTTTATCTCCTACCTCTCCTCTTCCCCTGTTGGTTTCTTTCTTTCTTCTCTCCATCCCTTGTCTACTAATCCCCTTACATTTATATCTTTGTGTTCACCATGCTCATTAAACCTGTCTGTATTCTGTTCATGTTTTTGTCCCTTCTGTTACTGTTACTTGTCATTTAGCCTTTGAAGAAGATCCTGCTAGGATCGAAACATCAGACCAACTTACTTTTACACATTCATGATAAACACCTTAGTTTTATTTTGGGAGGGGGTTGATACATGCTAATCTGACATCTAACATTGCATACATGTGCTAAAACTGCATTACTTCATCAGGACAGAATTTATATATGCTTACTTACAAACAGAGTCAGCCAGACAGACAGCTTTGTGAAGAGTGTTCATTGAAAATTATGCTCTTCATCTTTTTTTTTTCTTTCCATCTAATTAATTTTTAAATTTAAAGGAAGTATGAAAACATCACAATGTTTTCTTCGTACCCTCTATACCCTCAAGGAAGACATAGATAATTTTTTGCCCCAGACATTTCCGACGTATCAAAGACATTTAGCCCATTGAAATGCAGTTACGGTTTTTGTATTAACTACACACTGTTCTCGTAGTCTAGATCAGAAATGTATGACTGCTATCGATACCAAAATCTCTGTTCTTCCAAAGAAAAATATCTGTACCGGCAAATGAGGAAAGGAACATTAGCCTTAGGCTAGGAGTCAGTACCGGAGGCTTAAATAGTGTTTACATGTTGTTCGGAAAATGACTTTCTCTTCAAGTGTTTTTGAATTACTTTCATTCCTGTCTTACCCTATATCTGTTACACACTGAGTAGTACTTGCTTTAAGTTTCAAGTTCATTAAAAATCCAGTATAAATACATGAAAGTACATATCTATAAATAGGATTTAATGATAATAAAATCTCCTGTAAGTACCTGCTTGCAAATTCTTCCAGATGGTTAGTTCCGGTTTAACTACAATATTGGGCTTCCAAATAAAATACCTAGAGGTTGACAGCGAACAGTAAAGGTGATAGCAACTTAGCAATCATCGTTTCTACCAGTTTAGAGCCTTCTTAGATATTCCAACATTTCTGTCATCTTATCCCACCCTTTTATCCACTCCCACTTCCAACCCCTCCTACCTTATTTCTCAGTTATTTCTTTTATTTGCCAAATTCAGATTTGCGGTAGTTCATAAGGCCAAGCATTGTATCAAACAATTGTACATTATTAAGGATTATTAAGGAAAAGAAGACTGTTTTTCTTATAAACTTTACAAATCATACATATCTCTCCACAGACTTGAAGGAAATTACAAACCTGTTTGGTTCCAGGGATACCCTACTGGGACTGCCAGAAGGAAAGGACTGTGTGTCATGTGCAGTGGTTGGAAACGGAGGAGTGATGTTCAAATCTGGAAAGGGTAAAGAGATAAACAGCCATGACCTGGTATTTAGGTAAGTTATTTTTTGGTTTCTAGTCATCCTAGTCCTACCTTGGGTGGCAATGTGGAGAGAATGGGTTGGGGGAGGAGGGGGAAAGGGGAGGGAAATATCCCTTCAAATTTTTGAGTGTCTCTTTGTTTGTTTCACATCAAAACAAACTGACATACAATCAGTGTCCATGGGCTAGTTGGTTAGGGTGTCTGCATATATAGGTGGGAGGCTCAGGTTCGAATCCCAGTGGAGGCTGGAAGTTTTTACACTGTTTTGGATTTGCCAACTCATTAGCATTTCAAAAATATATATGCACCATACAGTGTACATATATATATATAAATATAGTATAAACACACTATTCCATCGCATTGCAACTCAGAGTTTCACGCACACATTGGGTTCTTTTCACTGCTGCGATCATAAGGCACCAGTTGTATTGAGTACTATACTGCTTTTACTGAACTTCATACTCTATGGTATATATAAATATATGTATATGTATACATGTATATATGTATATGTACATACATAGTTAGAGTACATACATAGAGTATATTGTGGCCATTTGAGTCTGTGTGACTTGTGACAGTATATTGTGGACATTTGAGTCTGTGTGACTTGGGACAGCATATTGTGGCCCATTAATTCTGTGTGACAGTATATTTTGGCCATTTGAGTCTGTGTGACTTGGGATGGCTAGTTTGAAATGCAACTTCCTGCTTTAAGTGGCAAAGCTGTCAGCAAATTTGCAGTGCGTCAGTCCCCATACCCTCAATGCTACCACAGGTGACACTTTACACTGTTGACATACTGAAGTGCGGCGGTCCCCATACCCTCAATGCTACTACAGGTGACACGTTACAGTGTTGACATACTGAAGTGCGGCGGTCCCCCCACATACCCACAATGCTACTACAGGTGACACGTTACAGTGTCGACATACTGAAGTGCGTCAGTCCCCATACCCACAATGCTACTACAGGTGACACGTTACAGTGTTGACGTACTGAAGTGCGTTGGTCCCCATACCCACAATGCTACGACAGGTGACACGTTACAGTGTTGACATACACATTTATGGCCATGCTAGTTTCATACACTCACAGCTGCTCATCATGTTTGTCTGACATGTAGGGATTGCTACTTAAGTGACCTTACCGTGACATTTCAGTGCATTTTATCTCATGTAAGTGTCCAACCTGCCTGACATTTATGATGGCTTTTGTTGAAACACCTGTGTACATAAGTTTATTCAAGCACTATTCTGGTAATATGACAAATATTTGACCATATTTATTTAATGAGTCAACGTAACTGCTTTTTTTATATCATATATGAGATAGTGGTGATGTGTGTGTATGTATCTGTGTGTATGTGTGAATGTGTATATGTATGTGATGGCTTGACTTGTAAACTTGTAAATTTTGAGTGGATTCATTCCATAATTGATATGTGGATCCATCCCTGAGATTACACTTTTTTAAAGTTTTATCAGGGGTCAGTCACAATCTGAAGACCTTGCTAACATGGCAACCCCTTGAGAAAAGCTTGGAAAAACTCAAAGTGATTCTGTGCATTCCAAAACAAGGAAATAGTTAAAACTGTTTATTTCAAAAAATGGAACTTCGATTAAGCTGTTTTTGATCTGATGAGAAATGAGGTTTCACCACGCTAATTTTGCCAAATATATTTCATCAAGAAATTAGCAACTGAAAGTATTAAAAAATTTATCTGATGAAGCCAGATTTCATTTTTGTATGCTGTTTAGGCAGTGCCTCTAGATTTACACAAGCCAATGAGAGAACGCACTGTCATGCATATTCAGTACTAACGAAGCTCTCCTTGCTCATCCAATGCGACTAGCAGACTAGTGACAACAGAAATGAGTGTGCGAAACCTAGTCTAAGCTCACACATAATACTCTACTTGGTATCGTAGACATTCGATCATGTTCGCAATGTCTGTCTGAACTAGGCTTTATAGCGTAAATTTTTTAGAACTAGGTATCTGACTAGGCTACTAATATGATACTAAGACCTAGGTTTTCATTTGTTTTGTCACAGAGTGGACAATGTTTATTGGGGTTTTTTGTGTCATAAGATGGACAATCTATGCTTCTCTTTTGTCACAGAGTGAACAATGTTTTTTTAATTTTTTTTGTGTCATAAAATGGACAATCTATGCTTATCTTTTGTTACAGAGTGAACAATGCTCTAAGGAAGGGATACGAGACAGACGTGGGAACTAAAACCACCCATTATGTCCTAATGGATCGCTCATTGATTCGGATGCCCAAGAATGAAGTACCAAGGGACAAGGTAAGTCAAGCGAGGTCTGAAGTAGTCAAAGAATAGATACTATTATGAATTTCACCAGCAGATATGACTTGTGCTAAAAAATGAAGTACCAAGGGACAAGGTACAGTACTGATTTCGCTTAACTCCCGTTAAAATTCGTTAAAAGGAAAATAACCGAATTTCCACGTTTTTTCATCGAAATTCCCCGATTTTTATCGAAATTCCCCGAATTTTAACGATTGGTTATCTCAGTCATTTCCTTCGTGGAATTTTCAACGATACGTTGAAATTCTTTTTTAAACGAAATAGAAGGTCAATGTGTGGTTACGCCAAACGTCAGAAAACGAGCAACTTCGTTTATTAGTATTCATTAGACTTTGGAACAGTCGTTTGCAGGCAGGAATTTCTCAAGACCATTCCTGTACTTGCATGAGTAGTGACACTCAAAGAAACATGTAGTGAAACTGACGGGGGACGTTTTCTAACTGTGAACCCCAAACACAGTGACATAAGTCTTAACTTCGCCAGGCCGCAAGAGAGATTGCAGTCAAAGCTATATACCACGAGGCACCCTTCCAGATAAATTAGAGTGCTGTTTAACCATTTAAATAACAATGAATGGACATATAAACTTGGTTTACTTGCAGATTACGAAAAATAGTTATTTTTTAGAGATGTAAATTTGGATTTTTATTAGAGTTGGAGTATGAAACTTTGTTTCTGAGCGAAAACATGTTACTTGAAGCAAAATAAAGATGCCCCGCCCATTCTGCGAGGACGCTTCCATTTTTCAAAAAGGCGTTTTCTGTTTTTTATTTTTTCTATTTTGTTTACATTTTAAACATGAAAATTATTTTAAAATATGTAAAGAACTTAGTAATGTACTGCAAACTATCTATAAAAACAGAAAAACGATTTTTTAGGCATGAATAATGTGTTTAATATAACTAAAGTAGTAGGCCAATAGTCATAAGCTCATGATAGTGTCGTCAATTCGTTTTCTCAGTTGATATTTGCGACATATCACCCGTGTACATCGATCAATGGCATGGTGAAATCCCGTGTGAAAATATGTTGACCCCAAAAGACGCAAATGGTCGTTCTAGAAAGTACCGTCATAACATTAACAACACAAGGCCAGTTTGCTCTCTCAGGTCCGCACGTGAACAGCCATTTTTTCACACATGGTATTATGTTGTGCATGCATTGCGGGCGCGATTGCGGCAAACATAAAAGAAAATGAACGAAAATGAAAAACTTACGATATTTTTCACAAAGATTGATGCTTAGATAAGTGCTTCCTCACAATCAACGAGCCGCCCTAAAATTCGCTCCGCTTACGGAAAAACTTCTTCATATATAACAAATGGAAAAACCCAAGTTTTTACACACATAATTCCCACTGACATTGGTCACAGAACATAAGTAGGTCATTGACATTCGAACTTGGCAACTTGCCCAAGTTCATCGCACCATGGGAACGACACAACACATTGAACATGATGTTATATTCTCCCGCCATCTGGACGCCTAGTGTAATATGCAAATTATGAATGGTACTGCGCAGCGTGGTTAAATCTTAACCTATTGCGACAAAAATTTTGGGAGGCTGTTTGAAGTAACTTTTGTATCAAATGTAAGGTACTGTATCATGTATGTGACACAAGAGAAAGAAAATGAAATCGGAGGCTGCTCAAACCAATTTCAACTTGATTTTTACAACCCAACGCACAACACGTGCGTGCGTAATTTGTTATCTTAACATGACTTTTAATGACTAAGTAGGAAAGGTCGGTAAGTTTGCTAATTTAGGCGAGTTTTTGTTTAAAATCTTGTGATTGATAGACAAATATATTGTTTTTTTTTTCTTCAAAAGTTAGGACGTTGCCGAAGGCCGAGTTATATAAATTCAGTGATCTGAACTTCTGAAGACCACGAATACTGATCATGTGTGTTAGGCAATTATTATTACACGAAAGGTTCGCAATATTATTGGGCCTAATTAGTAATTAACATACATTGATCGTTGTCTTGCTGCCTGAATTGCTACCTGCTGGAAAAGAAAACCTTAATTATTGTACTCATAACGTCCTATTTTCATTAAAAGTCCAGTAACTGTGCGTCGAAAAAGCCGCGATCGGGAAACGCCGTTTAAACGTTTAACCGACCGGCAGGCGATACGGTGAAACGGTTAGCGAAATATCTGATAGGTCACACCCTTATTTAAACACACACAACAAAACGCCCTTATTCAATGAAAATATACTGAAAACCATATCGCAAAAACACAAAATCGCTTATAACTCGAAAACGGAAGGAGATATCAACTTTTGTCGGCTGTAGAGGGATTTCCTAAACCGAATTTTGATGCGCTCTATCCACCTGTGTCATTTATGAGCTTCTCCGACGTAAGCTGCAGTACGTAATTTCTCTATACCAGTTCCGCAAAATTTATTTACGCAGTAAACATCGTTCATTATGTTTTCCTTTCACAACGAATGTTCAAAGTTGTGCTCCACATGCTTCACAGATATTGTTTTATGTCGTTCATTTTCAATTCTACTTTAAAATTACATTTTCGAACGATGCATTGCATGGCATATCAAGCATTCCTGATTGGTAAAACTAAGGAAGGATATTCAAATTTATATTATTTTCATTTGATATGATTTTATGAGTTGTTCCACTTGAAAAACGATGATAAAACCGAAAAACAAAACATTTACTTCTCATGTGACGCATACCGGGAGACTCATAAAAACTCACCCTACTCATTAAAATAAATATACATGCCGTCAGGCCAGTTGAAAGCCGTCAGGCCAGTTGAAAGCCCTCCCCAGTAATGTTTGATCAGCTCTTCCCAATATACAATACTCAAATAAGCAATGAAAATATATTCATTTTCCACAGAAATCTACCCAACGTGGGCCCCCAAGTCACTGCTTTATTTTCTTAGTAGTCATGGAAACAATTGTTTGCAACTCTCTTGCAGGCCAGGTGTTTTCAAGTTTTATTAATAGCACGACTTCTGATTGGTTCATTCAAGATAAACTTTTTATCCCTGCTGGATTGTTCTACTTATATATATATGAATGAATATTTGGTTTTCAATTAACTCAGTAACAGATAACATCCATTCCATTACGAACAGTAGGGGTAAAATAATGTTTGCTTCTAGAGGCAGCCAGCCATGAAGGTTCTGCAGTGCTAAACCCCCACGAAGATAAATACTATGCTAATTAACATAAGGTAGGCGTGAATTTGACAAAGCCAAGTTTATGATTGGACTAAGCCTTTCAAAAAAGTTTGGTGGTGGGGATATCCAGGGTAGGGAATGCACATGTAAGCAGCATACTATAGGTAGCCCAGACCCAGGCTGCGACCTTAATTACCAGGGCAGTCCATCTGCTTTCGCGGGCAACTTACAGTAACGGGTTAGGGGGAAAATAACATTTTTTTTTTTTTTTTTTGCGTGCATTGAAGTCGGGGAGATTTTTTGGACGGAATGCGCTCTCAGAAAAGTTTGAAAGTGAGTGCGGTTCTGTAGTAACGGTACTGTAGTACGTCAAGTAACACAGGAATTTATTGGGAATAAAGACCTCTTTGATATCCAGCTACGACTGTTTCATTGTTGATATTTTTTTTTTTTTTTTTCTGACACTGCGTTCCTTGGTGAGTTAACTTAAACTGATCCTAGTTTAATACTAGCCTACAACTTAAGAGTCATAGAATGTGCTTGCTACGATCGACCAAGACTAGTTTTTATTATCCTAGCCAAATCATTTTTCAAACACCTAGTACAGAACTTACTCCGTCTTATATACAATCAAACTTTTGCAACGTTTGTAATATTCCTCGGCAACTTCTGGTAGAGTCTGAAAACGGCTGTAGTTACACTAAGGATTCAACGCAAGTCACAACCTTGATATGTCTAGAATTGCCTTTGCGGTTTTTGATCGCGATAACTTTCGTGGAAATTTCGTTGAAACTTCGTTGACAACCGTGCCCGGAGTAGTCTAAATCTTGTCAACGAAATTAACCGATTTTCAACTTTTTTTATCGATTTTTAACTTTTGTTATCGATCGTTGATTTTTTTTCAACGGGAGTTAAGCGAAATCAGTACTGTAAGTCAAAGTGAGGTCTGAAGTAGTCAAAGAAAAGAAACTACTATGAATTTCACCAGCAGATATGACTTGTGCCCGATGGGGGAGATAAGTTATAATTTCAAAATTCTTGTTGCTCATTTTGGTAGGGTTAAAGTACTTGTTTTGCTGAGTAGCTTTTTCATTAAAAATTTTCGCAAAATCAAATGTGATCGTCTTCGTGAACATGCCAGAGCTTAAGATGAAGTCAGAATAAAAGCAAACTCACACAAGTGTACAGTCAGAATCTAATGAAATGTGTGTTTAGTACTTTTGGCACATTTTTGTAACCTCAGTGCCAACATGGACTGAAATGTGACAAAATAATACAAACGAAAAGAAGTACAAGGATACAGACATTTGTGTAAATGACACAGCCTTGTGTACCTGTAATCAGCGACGTGTGTATCATTATTAATGTTAGTGTGTCCCTACTCTATGTATATATTTGTTATATTATATATATATATATATATACATAAACATATATAATGACTGCATGTATGAAGTATTTGAACAAGGATGGATTAGGTTATTTAGATCCAGTAGGCCTACAGCTGGCAATTCTTCAGTCCTGACCAAATTCTGTGATCTGGAACCGTCTGCTTGACAATGTTTTGCCAGAAGATATCTTTGATTGTTACCCTTGGTTTATGTTCTCTTAGGCAGGCAAGTATCCTGTGCGGTCAAATCAGCATATATGTTGGTGTGTAAGCGTGCGTGTGTGTCTGTGTGTGCAGTTTGTGATGCGAGCTTGTAAACACGGTATCTGAAGATTTGTGACAAAATGTTATTTGAACAAAATTATAATTACATCAAAGAGATTGCGATGTCTGCCAAGTAGCGGACCCCAATCTGATCTGACAATGAGTTACAATATAAATATTTTTATATCACTTTCGATCTGTTGCAGGGGATAAAATATTTGTTTCTACCATGTCGGTTGAAGGATTATTATTATATCCGAGATGTGGTCACTGCTGCCAATCCAAAACAGAAACTGACGGCAGATCCTAGTGACGTAAGAGTATTTCATCCGGACTTTATCAGATATATTCAGAAAGTGTAAGTCCATTTTATCCTCCTGTTTTTTTGCTTTTGTTTTTACCTCAGTTCGTCTGGTTCTATGCATAGTATGTAACGATTAGGACGATATTTTCTTGATGAGGAGCAAACCTGGAGCTTCTATATGCGTGGTTTTTCTAATAACAAATAACTCAAGAATTCTGTTGCACCCCCTGCTTGCCTTCCCCTTCTCTTCCCCCTCCCCCTCCACCTTCCAAAAAAGGAAGAATTTTCTTCCCTTCTAATATCCAGAAAAAAAGTTTTTTTTTTTTGAGATACTGAAACATGTTGAATTTCTTGTAGCATAAATTTTCAATCTTTTTTATTTATTAATGATAATGATATTCAATGACTTCATTGCCATGAGTATAATTTTGCGAGCCTTTGTTTGAGCTCAGCAAATTGAGTAACTATTGTCCATTTTCAGTCTATATTCCAAAACATCAAGGAATGTAAATAGAAGAAGAAGTTAAGCCAGGATTGTCATATCTTGATCCTTTGGGTGGTGCAAACATTTTCTTTACCAAGCAGTTGTATCGTTACATTCAATATCATTTGAGTCGAAATGAATTGGAACTTGTGACGTAGTGACTATACTAAAGAAGCATGTCACTTTATACCCTCTCTTATTCTCATTCTCCACACTTCTAAACACCCCCTTATTCCCCTACCCATTTCCTTTTCCTTCCCCACCCCTACTTTTCCAAGGCCCCTTCCCTTCCCTTGCCCCCTCCCATTCCTCCCACAATCTAAAGTAATAATAATCTTGTTGGTGGTATTTGCTGCTCTGTCACTTGTGACTCTGTTTTTACATTGATAAATGTATCACAAAAGTTTATGCATCTGCTTCATAAATATCAATTTTTTCTTTAGATGGATGATAACCAAATCATTTCGCCCATCCACGGGAGCTGTTATGTTTTTTGCCGCCCTCCACGGTGGCTGCGATCAGATTAGTGTCTACGGGATGGGCTTCAATGCTCAGTACACAGAACATTACTACGATAAGGAGTATAAAAAATATACCAACTTCAAGGGAAGTCACGACTTTCAAAGAGAGATCAACATTTTGAAAAATCTACATAGTGAGGGAGTAATTAATTGGTATACCAGAGATATAGAAGAATTTCAGAGGTAGTCTTGGGTGCATCTCGGTTCCAGAGAGGATAGAGAGGGAGCACAGATATAGCAGAGGAAGAAATATATACTGGATCGCCATGAGGAAGATGAGAGGGTTACAAAGGCAATCAATAGTTGCCTCTCGTTCCGTTCTCAACTTGTGTTCACAATTTGTGAGAGTCAGTTTACCTACCTCAAGGTTATCGATCTGTGCTAGAAAGTTCTCTTACGGACCGACTAGTAGAATATTCTACTGTGTTCTTTGCAAAGAGGGCAATTATGTAGGTGAAACAGGTTCTCAGGTCCAGTTATGTTTTAATATTCACAACAAATCAATTTGTGATAATTTTGCAGGACTCTCCATTTCCGAACATTTCGATATCATGGACATATCTCTCGAAAACCTGAAATGTGTTTTAATTGCCTTGAACTTCAAATCCATATCTGAAGGTAAACAAAAAGAAACCCATTGGATTGTTCGTATTACGTCTCACATCAACAGCCTCAACAAAGACTTGGGACCCCTTAACAACTACCAGTTCCACGAACATATGTAATCTTTGTTCCTTAATCCGCTCACTGTGTAGTCATAGTTTCTCTGGTATTAATTCCATCTCTGCCCCTCGTACTTACCTTGTGTCTCACTATCATTGTGTTACAATTAGTACTTTCATTCTACCACCAAGTATTGCTGACGAAGGTCAGCATTACTTGGCAATACAGCAATACTTGGTCCCAGGGGGACTGAAAAATTCTAATATATATATTTTCTGAAACAGTACTCCTGATTTGTCAATTATGAGTCATATCTTGTTTCTCTGCTTTTGTCTAATATATCAATATATATGTATCAGTATATATATATCAATATATATATATCAATTTATATATGTATCAATATATATATGTCAATGTTATTGATCGTAAGGACAGGAACAGAGAGGAAGGTTCTATTACCAAATTTGGTGCTTCTTAAGGTAATCAAGAGAAGCATTGTGAACACAATAATAGGCAACCAGTATTTACAGAAATACAGTGTCTTTAAATCTTTTTCATGTTTTTTTTATACCCTCAAGCTCTTTTTGTGAAAGTTTATTCATGCTGCAGCTGCTCCTTTAGTTAAGATAAGGAAGTCAGGTTTGGTTACTTCGTAGATCACGCGATACCCGGAAAATCGCTGTTTTTTCTTCCGGGTATAAACCAATCGAGAGCTAACCTGGTTGAACCTTGAAATGTCACATTTGAAAAGGACTCATCACCAAGTGTAAATGCAAACTCAGGTTTGATTCGTGCGAGGTGGCTCTCCCTGAGAAGCGAGCTCTAAGGTAAAATGTTACGCAGTTCTCTAGTTACATGGGATGCACGGAACTGTGACGCTTATTATGCAGACTTGAAGATTATCAGCTATGAAGCTATTAAAACAAGTTTTTAGATCGATCCTGACTAGAAGGAAGCTGATGTTATTTGTCTTTCATATTTTTATTTAAAGTTATTGAATTATATAAAATTAAGTGTGCAGGTAGCATGGTGCTGATTGAAATCATTTTTGGCAGGTATTTACTCCTGCATTTCTGCTGTCCGATCGCCTGCATCTGTTTTTTCATATCGGTCTCATTAGTTATAAACTTGTGGGTACAATTTTTTTACATTTTTGGTTCCTTGTTAACACACAGACTGAACAAAGTTAATCTTTGAACTGAAATAATTTAACATTTTTGCACGGTTTTGCATGATTTTATATCTGTTTGATATCTGTTAGGTTTACACTGTACATGGTTTGTATGTTGTGCTCAACATATTTGTCCTGTTGGTTATTCATAAATGGTTTATTTTTCTCAAAGAGCATGATAACCTAATGTGTAGTGTCACAGGGACACAACAAAATCTGTTTTAAAAGATGACCATTTAATTATAAAACCATACTTAAAAGAAATATAATTTTTAGCAAAGCAGATATCTTTCTTTCCTGTTATTGTAAAAAATGCATATAAAATTTCATCATATATTTAATTTAATAACTTTATATTTAAATAATGTAAATTTGGTTATGTTTGTTGATGTAAGTGGGTACTGTATCAGCTTTCATTTCATGGTACTTATGATTATTATATTATAGTCAATTATTCTTGTTTCTGTTAATGAATGATGATCTATGAATCAGGAAATGGGCAAAATATCTGAAATTTTCTACAGATTATGATGATTAGTAAGTCGGTCTCCTTCCCTCTTTCTTACTGTTGCGTTGTTGGGTTTTCTTACAGCTTAGCCTCTGGTGCAAAACGCAGTGCTTGCTCTGTACGTTAGAGGTTGATATTGTTTCTGTTAATTATCTACGAATCTGGAAACAGGCAAAATATCTGAAGTTTCTACAGATTATGATTATTTGTAATTCAGTCTCTTTTCCTACCGTTGCGTTATTGCATTTTCTTACAGCTTAGCCTCTGGTGCTTATACGCAGTGCTTGCTCTGTACGTTAGAGGTTGTTTCTGTTTACGAGTGATCAATGAACTGGGAAAAAGGCAACATATCTGAAAATTTCTACAGATTAGACAATCTAAGATTCTAAAGATTGGAACAAGCATTAAAATGGGTATGAATCTATGAGGAATATATATAAACCTAATCAAGATATCGATAGTTGCCATAGTATCAATCGTGTACCTGAAGTGAGAAACAAAGTGGCTTGTAAGGTTTAATATCCATTGAGATAATAAAAAAAAACCTTTTCTATTTGCCTTAATACTATTAACTCGATTGTTTTGACCATAGATCGGGTGGGTCACGTTCCAGCTTGACCGTTCTTTCCGATGAATCTGGTGTATTGATATGAAACTGCCCATGTTGAATGTGAAAAGAGAGTGTTGTGTTCTATTGGTTAAGGCAGTGAGTGGATTTGTGATCTAAGGCTTGCAGGTTAAAATACCTGGCCAGATCATTTATACATTGTGTCCTTGGACAAGGCACTTTATCTCCATTACCTCTCTTCACCCAGGTGTATAAATGAGATAAGCCTGTGGGATAAACTGTCAGTTGGGTGCTATTTAGCTGTTGCCATGGAGGATTAGCTGTTTGACTGATTATTGTAGACCAGGGTAATATTGTGATGGGCCTTGAGCATCGTTATCAGTGGATATATCTGCGCTTTATAAACCCTCAATATTATTATTCAGTATCATTAAAAGAGAATCCATAAATATGGAAATTTTTTGAAAAGGTCCTGTATGAATGATGTAGTAATTGATTTCATTACAACACTAAGATTTATGTTCTCCTTTGCCCGTCAAAAACAATACCCTTTTGTTTTTAGTCGTTAATCCATGGCTTAAACTTCTCTGAGGCTGTTTCTAATAAATTGCTTATGTTCCCTTCAATCTTTGCTCTCATACTGGAACAGAATTTATACAAATGCCCAATTCTATATGTGTTGCTTGCAAGACTTTTTCTTCACAATTTTGTTTGTATATTAATATACTATTTAATATTGTTATGAAGACTTTTGTTGGATTTTTTACAGAATTATTTTAATCTTTTGGAAAAGCTCTTGAAAATGTACTTATTAAAATTACTATTCTCTTCCGAAATTTAAATTGTATACCAGTTTAGTGCAATGATTAAACAAGAAAAAGTTTGAACCCTTGTTGTTGTTATTCTTCATGTCATTTTAAATTGTGCTGAAAATGAATATAGAAGCTGTTATTTATCTCTCAGTATACAAAGCACAGTGCTTCTACAGTCGTGGAATGACAGAAAACGTAAAATTTGTTACAATTTAGAACACATTAATTGAAATAAAATATATATATTTTCTCAACATAGGTAGGTAGTACAGGTGTAAGTTGTATATTCATCACATCAGAGTAATTACTGTAAACAAAACCATTTATAGTATCTCTCTCAATACATATACCCATCAAAACTTGATAACAATATATACATCACAAAAATAAATTCCATCAAGGCAATGACAGGCGATTAATTAAATATACCAAGGAGTCTATTAACGATGTGTACAACCTTCCATAACCCAACCAAAGAAACTTACTTAGATAAAATCCTAATCTTATATAAATTCAAATTGTGTTTAAGCCACAGTTACAGAGAAGTGACTTTTCCATGAAAATGTGATACTTTTCGGCATAAAAGAGAATGGCGCAACATAATGGAATTACCACAAAGATGACTGAAAAGTGGAATAAAAATGTCCTTGTGTAATGTGACGTGAGAACAGGCTATAACTTGAGAAAAAAATCAAATAGTGACTTAACATTCTTGACCAGTAGGTCAATACACAAAGAATTAAAATTAAAGTGTGAAGAATAGAGATAATACAAACACATCGACTGGAGATTAGCTCGACCTAGTATTTCCCAAGTGTCAACAGAAGCTCATTGGAATCCCCATCCATCCATGTAATGATCCTAGACGGTACCCTTATCCAAGTTCACAAATCGACTTATCCTAAACAAGCCAAATTGGTAGTTTTCCAATGCTAATACCACCTTATAATATCCTCCCCATTATCACACTTCAAAGTTCTCCTACTGACAGTACAAACAGTTTTAAACCTGATATCTAATACAAGCAGGATATTGATACTGCTTGTACTGTCAGTATAAGTGCTTTGAAGCATTACATGGAAGTATAACTTATAACTGGGTGGTTCCTAAACAGCTTATTTTTATTTATTTCAAAATAAGATATTAAACTATATATATATGACCTAGTTCAAGGATGCAACAAAATATCTTCAACACTTTTCTAGAAAAAAAGGAATGGGGTGGGGGGGGAGTGGCATAAAATCTGAAACAGCACTAATCTTTACAAAATGAAAAGCTGCATACATCTGCTATTAAACCATCTGCCAAAATGTACAAGTACTTCAATGGTAATTTTAATTATGTTCTAATTTGTCACTGAAAATAGAATTATTTCAAGTTCAACCTGTCAAATTAGATGTTTGCAAATTGCAATGCACATGTTTGATCACCTATCAATCAGTAATTTCCCCATATTTACACTAGCATGCATTGTCAGCTTCACTGACCTAACTGCGTATATATACCTCTGTCCTCCCTGAATTTCAAAACTGAATAATAGTACTGTTTGAACCTTTACATGTTCAGTTAAAATATGAATTAATTTACAAATTCATCAAGTCTAATTTCTCCGTACGCATATATTTTATTAGGGCTTGAAATATAAGATTTACTGTTCTAGCATAACATTTACCATTGATAATGGTAATAGTTCGAAATCATCTTGAATGTGGCACCGGCAGAAGTTGTCTTTGGCAATTTCGTTATCACTTAAAAGTGACAGCAAAGCTTGAGGACATTGCAACGATATGTCTTGAGCAAGACAGCAACTGTGAGTACAGGAAAAAATGAACCTGTCGTTAAATCAATATTTCTTATAAACCCATTCATTTTGGTTAAGGGACAACTTGGTTACAGGACAACTTGGACAAGTGGTTAAGGGACAATTTGGATGGACGGGCTAGGTCAAAATATGGGACTAGCTATGAAACTCAATACATTACAAAGGCTTCCCTAAAGCTCATGTAACCCGTCTAGATTTTACTAAGATATGTTACAAAAGATTATGCCAGCACCAATCCTCCCAGAAACCACTACCCAAACATACACAGTCCATCCAATAGATTGGGAGCATTGTTTGTTAAATTAAAAAGCACACTGAGAAAGAAGATGTCATATTCTAGTCCTAACAGGTATCTGTATTTATGGCAGTGAATCACCTGCCTCCCCCTGAACTCTCATCCAACCACCCCCCTCCTCCTTCCCACCCTACCACTCCAAACCCTTATCCTCTCTCACTGGTTCATCAAAGTTTCCATAACTAGTTCAAACCAATGTGCCCTCAAGCATTGGCAGTTTCATGTTTTGTTGTCTTCATGCACTCTCTACTATGTTCACAACTTTAACATGCATCTGTCATGCATGCATGCATCTGTCAGCCATGCATGACCTTTCCATGACTCCATACCTTCTTCACCTACTATAACACAACTATAAAGGCCGCTCTCGTATTACAACACAAAAAATACACAAATACAGCCAATGCATTGTGTAGCAATTGCACCAATGGAGTAATTACTTCATTGTAACACGCAACTTGAGAACGTCTCCCTGATCCTTCAGTGAAAATAGGCATATTCAACAAATACTGACAAATCGTCAACATCTTTTAACCCGACCTTCATTACACACAAATAATAGTCAAGTAGAAAATATAGAACTGTATATTGCACTCTGTCCGGTTGTATGTCTCTCACTTCACCTGGACCAGCTTCACCTGGACCAACTTCACCTGGACCGGCTTCACCTGGACCTTTTAATGTATTCTTCTGCGGCTTCGCAGCTAACAAGCTTCTTATCCCGTAGGTTCAAAATGGACTGTGCAATGATTGGACCAGTTTTCTGTTGGTATCCACCAGATGTGACCATAATGATAGGTATGGAGTGGCTATTTCTGGCCCATTCAAAGACCATCTCATCCCTTTGAATGATGCCCTGCAAAAAAAAAAAAGCAAAAAAAAAGGGTTAATCCATGAAATGCCCAAAACAGAAACTATGTCTTGGTCCATTTTGGTTTTACAGTAGAGTCTTTGTACCAGCAGTGGGTGAGTACCTAACATTTTGCAGGTCCATTCAGTTTAAAGCAGACATAACTGAGCATTGAATCACCACCAGCAGTGTTTACATGGTTGATGGAGGGTGCAATCTGTGATTATTTTGGGTTTTGAGTGAGGGAATGGTGACACATATGTCAATGTGAAAACAGGGGCTGTGCCATCCTAGCGTCTTTGCGAATGTTGCAATCGTCTAGGATCACTACATGACAAATTGTATATACAGACAAAAAAAAATTTGCCACATGTTTAAAAGAAGTAAGCTTCCTCTTCCCTCCTCTGTTGTCGATAGCAGAATAATATTGTAATCACAAAAGAAAAACTAAAGGAAGACATGTCTTCTGAACTTTGTTTTATCCCTGACAGCAGGCTCACAACTAGGTGAATACTATATTCCAAACCAGATATCTGCCATCTACAGACCATTGAAAGGCCATGTTTCTTTTACAACCAATATAATTTATGCACATATGGAAAGTGTGATGTAATGAATGGAAAAAATTATTGCCAAATGAGCCATTTGATCTAAAGATTACCGCCATCTAAATAATCATACTCACATCAGGTGATACTGATAGTCTCCCTAAGGGGTCCCCCTGTAGACAGTCTGTCCCAGCATTGTAAAACACTATGTCAGGTTGGAATTCTGCTATAGCCTCAGTCAGATGCCTAATTTATGAGAAATATGAGAAGAGATACTTTTTATTGGTGCAAATTTGAATATGAAAGCAAAGCAGAAGTAAGCAGGGTTAACTGACTGCGTAATGATTAATACTGATAGCTTATTATCTTACTTAAAGAATACTCCAGGGATACTATGTTAATGATAGATGACCCCAAAAAATATTGTTATTTTGTATTAATGAGTGATGAGCCTGGGGATAACAAAAATCATGGAACTTTGCAAAAATTGCGGTATAGGCTCCAGCTTGCCTATGCTACAGTGTGTTAGGATAATAGTTGTTGTCCCCCTGCAGGTTGGATATCCATAGGTAATGAAAACATGCGAACGACGAATCAAATGATATAAGGCTGTTGTTAGAAATTCACGGTAATTGAGAGGTGTAAATTTCGGAGGTAGAAAAGAAATCACTGATATTCCACGAATTTGCGGAAAAAGATCATGCCTGATTAATGGCTAGGAAGTGTTACGAGGTTGTAGAAATAATCCGGGCCTTCTGATTGATATTAAAAACCTTTCTGGACAAATCTTTTAACTTTCTTGTGATTGCCATGATCAAAGGCAGGGTAAGCTGAGTTTAAGTATAGTTCACCCTCTCTCTGCCCTCTTTTGAATGCAGTTTAAAGTTTCACTGAAAAATTACACCTTTCACTTCACCATAGCATGCATTGTCAGCTGATCTCAAGGGAGAGCAAAAATATCCATACCAGTTTTACTGTCACTTGCCTTCTTTTAAGTTTCAGAAGATAATACCACTCCTACAATATCACTTCTCTCTAGCTTGTAATTGTAAGAGAAAAATTTGCCCATCTGACAGCTTCACCTCACTCGACATGTCTATACGTAGCTTTGTTCTTTTCTGCCTCTTTTCTACAATAAATGAAAGACTAAGCAGACAACACCATCCCCCCCCACCAACCCCTCCCAGGCAATGTCTTCTTCTTTAGCCTTAAATTATAATAATCCCAATAACACTGGAAATTTCAATCACTCTTATAAAATCTCAACTAATTTATGATTTTCGTGACATTACCTCTTGACTAACGACAAGTATTCTTCATCTCCAGTGAACGATTCCAGCTCTACTTTTCTCGATATCCCTCCTGGTCAAGAAAAGACAAGAGTGTTTTAATAAGAAAAGTCCAAAATTACAAAAAAAAGTCCAAAAAACATAAACATGCAAAGAGGAAAAGAACACAAAGTAAACACTGCTTACGTTTGGCATATCCGTCATGTGGGTAAATCTCTCTATTGTAAACGTCTAATATGTACACATCCTTTTGCATATTTATGAAGTCTCGTTCGTGGCCGTTCCCCTGATGTGCGTCGAGATCAACAATCATTGCCTTCTTGATCAACTTCATCTTTCTCAGGAACATGATACCGAGACTGATATCTGCATAGGCACAGAATCCCCCGCCTCTCGCACTCGAGCAGTGATGGAATCCTCCTCCAATGTTTATTGACCAGCCTCTTTCTAAGGCAAGTTTAGCCGCCTGGAGAGCAAGCAAGAGTCAGTACAAATTTTACTTTTCTTGAAGGTACAAATGTTCACAACAACAAAGTCAAATCTTGCCTGAATGAAACAGATAAAGAAGGCTGTGAATGGTTTAGACCAGTCAAATTCAAGTGTTGTTTTAGAAGCAGTAATTCCGACGCACGTGAAATGTAACCAGTCTTCAAAGCACATGCAAAGTTACAAAGCATATGAGCATGCTTTGAACGAAAAAAGAGGTGAACCACTTCTAACATATTAATCTCATTTTCAACTTTTCAATCTTCACTTTCAAAAACATTGCACTCAAAATTAATGGCAGTACTCGGGGAAAGCATGTATGGATACCTTCAGGTGCCATATAAGTGGGCTCGCATTTAATTTCATTGACTAGTTACTAACATAAACATACCACAGAGAATGTTTTATCAATGTCTGTTGCTGATACCACATCACAGACCACCCAATGTGATCTACCCCAGGGATTAATCAAGACTTTATCGAAACAAAACAAGTGCCATATCTCGAGTTAGGGACAGCTAATTGAGATGGGATTTCCAAGCTTACAGAAATAGTAGAACAGTCTCTCAGGAATATCCCTTTAAATTAATAATACTCACAAGTATAGTTCCTCCGGTCTGAAACCTCAACGGCTTTAGTACTTTCTTCTGAACTATAAAGTTAGGGAGCAGGGCTACCGGTGGTACTTCTGTTATACCAGCTACTGCATAACTCCACTGTAATATGGATAGAATACAAACGGTACAACAAACTGAGATGAAGGAAATGAATTACAAGAACTAGCGTGTGTGTTTGATCGTGACTTGTAACCAGTACAAGAGGAATCACAGTTGCCTATGAAGGATTAAACAAAAAATGTGCGTATTTACAAAATTCTCTATTTCAGTTGCCATGGAAGTAGACAATGTTCAATGTATAATTCTCTAGCACAAAACAGAGCTTTGTTCTCTATTATCAGTTCATAATATGTATTCACTGAATACCATCTTGAACCTTTAATTGACTTTTTAGCTGGAAAAGGATTAACACTGCATTTATTATTCCCTCTCTCTCTTTCTCTTCATGTAGTTGTAGGCCATAGTGACACTGTAATATTGACAAACGACCAGAAAATAAAGACTTTAATACCATTTCATTACAAATTCCTTAAGTTTTCACTCTTAGAATATCTAATTTGCATTTTTTTCCTCTTCTTAAAGCATTCTTTCCAGAAATACAATTTGGCGGCGTTTACGTTACAGATTGGTCCCCGCGTTCGGTTTTCAGCATTTAACTGAATTTGAACACCCACGTGTTTACATGAGACCCTGTGCTCGGTATCAGACCTCGCGCTCGCCAAATAGGAATGTTCAAGGTTTCTTTACTGGAAGAAATGGCACAAAACGATAAGCCCTATGATGTGCAATGCTGATCAGTAAATGCCAACAATTATTGTGTCAAATATTAACGTCGAGCGTTCAGTCTGATCCTCCCTGGACCATACTCTATCCCAGGTTTAAACTTGCGAGTCTTATTAAAAGTTTTTAAGTTACAAATTTAAAACCCAGCACAGTCTGATGTAAATGGGGGCCTTTGACCAAATGTTTGTAATCAAGAAAGAAATACAATTTACTCACTGCTTCGAAACTCAAAAGATTGTGGAATGTCAAATCAGGACTTTATGATACGTTAACAGGACTTTATCAATGCATAGAAAATTTCTCACCAAATGCTACATATTTAGGATTTTCAAACACACACTATGCCTCTTTCTATTGTTCAGTGGTAAAACATAACAAAGAGAATTGCCTTTATTATACAACTGAACAGAATGACCTGACAGTATCTCTCATATGACCTTACAAAACGATTAGGTTTTAGGCTGTCAAAGTATTACAGGCATATGTAGTTAACCAACCATCACCATACCATTGCCCACTCTATATCACCCACCCCCTCTAACAGTTTTAAATTCTCAAAAATTTATCAAAAAACTGAAAGAGTGCAATATTGAAAGGATGGGAATATAATATTTGGTGCTGCATAGATCACAGACAGAATTTATAAATATATCCTTGTGTAATAATCAGGTAAGACTATTCCATTTCACAACAGCACTCATTATACAACACCTAATTGTATTCTGGTCATTTGATTGGTCAATTGCTCGTTGATTGCATGCAAAATCAGCTCTATTCCACTCTATGAAATAGAACCATGGGTTATACTTTTTTGGTAGCACTTTTTTCAATGGTAAGAGAGCAGAGAAACCTGTCTGTTCAAAACAATCTGTTGCATGAGTGCATAAAACAAATAATGAATGGTTTCCAACTCGGCTGTGCCTCGTTGAATGGAACATTCCATCTTTCAACTCATGAAATATTTGCACTATTGCACTCATAACCATTCATTATTTGTATAACAATTAAGGTGTAATACTGTCTGGTGCTGTGAAAGTGAATTCAATCATTTTATCACTAGCAATGTTCAAAACTTATTTGAACAAAGGCATCTTTTGAGAGAGACTCTTTAAAATAATGTTACATTGAATTTAATGACATTTCATGATAGTAATGGAATTATCTGTTAGCTAGAATATAAATTAAGAACTTCTTTTATGTACAGTATTTCATCAACATCAAAGAAATGGAGGTCTTTGCAATTTTTACTGCTCAAGGTACAGTAAATTCCACTGGGAAATTTGAAGACAGATTAGATGCAAAATAACTTTAGTATGATCAGTATTTCATGGTAAACAAATTTGAAAACCTCCACTTTGCAATGTAAAAAATATTCCATGTTTCCATTGGAAAGTTGTAAAGATGTGATTTGGTTTTAACTTTAGGATCTTGTTTTAGGCAAGGTCAGATAATGGCATATGAAATGAGAAGTTAATATTTATCTTTATAACTTCTATAAGTTTTTACCCTTAGAATACTTCTTAAAATATCTAATGTGCATCTATCTTGCTCCATTTAAGAATCAACAAGCATTTCTGAAACGTACAGCATGCACAAAAGAATTTAGTGGAACTTATTGTAACATGCTTGCTTTATAGAATACTATACTATATTATATGACAATAACTAAACTATATAATACTATAGTATAACTATATATGAAAATAACTATATTATACTCTATAGTATATGCTAGGATACTAACATTGTACTGTGATATCAGAGGTGACTTATTTAAAACCAAGATCTGACAAATGGAAAAGACTAAGACCTTCCAATCAATCCTACCTTGGCAGGTTTACATACTGTATGTTACAAAATACATACAGAAGGGAGGTGACCATGTTGAGGATAAAAGATATAGCTAGTTTATAGCAGAAAGCAGATCTTTTAAGAAGAGTTCACACCTATACCACAGCAAACCATGCACTCGTTCAAAATGTTTAGCTTGATGAAATACGTAGCTGTGAGATACAGTTTGGCTGGTCATGAATAGAGGTGGATTCGTTACTAAGCTACGTGCCTTGGAAAGAGTGAAAAGATTGTAATGGAAGATAATATACTCGTTGGATTCTACAAATCACTGCAAACAGCCTCGTGATAGTATGGATGAAATTATAAGAAATGTTACAGCTACCATGAAGGTCAGGTTCAAAGAAGGGGTGTTCAAATGAAGACGTATTTCTAATGTGATATACGCTGTTAAATCTACATGAAATCTTACGGCTGATATACAGGTAACTTGTGGTGTTCTATAACGACTATAAATGTACAGTTTAACCAGGGAGGTACAAAACGGCCTGTCTCTTTAACACCAGGCACAGAACAGGATCCATTAATGACATTTATAGAGTGCAAAATCAGGTAAAAGAATTCTAAGATGCAAGCAGAACAAATTACTGCTGATATGCCTTAAAAGTGTACTTCCATATCCCAATAAAATCAAAGTTTTTTGTCAAAAACTTTTTAAAAAAAGATGAAGAAAAAGTGCAGTTACCAGATGAATGTTGCATTCCACCACCAAAGGTTTGGTTTGCTTGATAACTATCTTTAGTGAAATTTTGTACTATGCATTTAAAGCTGCATGCCCTGTTGATCTTTTTTACTTTAACATGCTTGCATTTGTGTTTTTTACACAGCAAAGGAGAAGGGTAGAGTCAAATTATACATGGAATGGGAGAAAGTGGGGAATATTGGCAGCAAGGATGGTTTTTCTACCAGAATGACTCTTTCTGACACTCTGCAGCAAAACAAAATTTCCAAGCTCATCAATGTGTTATACAACAGTAGAATGCATACCAACAATACAAATAAACTTAATTTCCTTATTCATTTGGCATGTGCAATTATTTCAAAGAATGCTAAAACTGAAAATATTTCTGTTTCATGAAAATTATTCAACAGTGGATGTAAACAAATAAAACCTTTTGACAAAATATCCTCAACGACAGCTAAACTTGATAGCATAGTTGTAACTTGAAGAATGTATTTAAAGGAGCCTTCTAAATCTTGGTTAGGAGGGGAGGGGAGGGTGGGGAGTTAGAAATATAAACTAGTGAAGTGTTTCCCTGAATTTGAAGAACAGAACTGTCACTGTAACTGTATTTTCATTTCAGACACAGAGAATCAATACATCAACATCATTTTGTGCCATTGACCAGTGTACATCGTGCAAGCCTTAACATTCAGTTTTCAAGCAAGACGTCTGCAAAAAGACCTTTTTTTCTTTTCACAATCACTAAATTACATGATTTTATTCCAAATAGGAACTTTTCCAGCTAAGATGCAATGATGCATATATCCTAATCTCTTGAAAAGAAATTTTACTGTCTAAGAAAAATTTGGACAGGGGCATTTAAGTGTGTTATCTCATAAAACCTTTGACTTACGTTTGCTATATCAACTGAGAGTAACTTGTGAGAGAAGATGGGAAAATGTTAAGGGGGATAAAAAAAAAAATTTATACAAATAGCAAACAACTTTGTTTTAACACTGAAATAGCAAAACCAAATTCAACAATTTAGTCTTGAATCAATGCTTTTCTGACAAACTGTCTGGTCTGAAGGTTATAAAGCAAAAACTGCATATTCAGCAGCAGAGTTTTTCAATGGGTAAAACTCAGACAAAGCCATTCAACATTGCCAAAGTACAATACACTAATATTTAAAGCAGATATTAAAAGATTACAAGAAATCTCCTAGACACCATCAACGAAGAGCCAATCAACCCTCTTAAATATGGTAACCAAGTAACAATCAATTCCAACTGTTTTCAACATATTGGAATATTCATCAACATAACATTTAATTACCAATTTGTCAGGTTCCTCTAGGTCGGACTTGGTAGAAAGTAGAAACTGTTATTTTACTGAATATTTCACTTCCATCATAGTAGAAACTATCAAACTGACAATTTTTCAATCAAAAACTTAAAGAATGTTTGTTATTGATGTCTACATTTCCCCCAAATCTATTGCATGATAGGATAGATGCTTAGGGCCAATTTGCGACTGTACATGTACAGTACTTCTAATCAAAATATATCTGATATCAAAATATATCTTGTTGGCTTATAGAGTGATCCTTCAAGTACAGTATTATAATATACCATTGCCTCTGCTACAGTATTAAATATTGTGAGGTTTTATATATATTCCAGCAATAAAACATAAAACTACAATAAAATTGCCTTTATGGGAGCTTTATCATACTACCTTTGTTCATCACTTGTTAGCAATTGTGGAAGTGCTATTTTGAACAACATATACTGACAATGTCATAGAATTGTGTTTTAGTAAAAATTTCAAGTAATGTTGGGACTAGGGACAGTTGCCACAGACATTCTTTCTTTACTACTCTCATATTTAATCCCCTTGTCTTTCACTTCTTTCATTAAAAATACAACCTATTTGTGTACAAGTTTAACCTTAACGAACAATCACAATTAAGTTTCTAAATTATAATTCCAGAAACAATGTATATTTTTATGAGGAGTTGAAACAGCTCAAGCCTGACTTCTAATATTTTATTGACTTCTTTTTACTTTTTATCACAAGGATAGCACTATTAAGTAACAATAACAAAAGTGTGCCATCTATCTCATTTTTCAGAGATGCACATTAATGTTTGAATGTAATTTCTTTTCCAAAGGGAGACACCATGATACTGGGATTGCTCAAAGTTGTGCTGTAAGCCATAAGCCTTAAGCAAATCTATCAATATGAGGGATATTAAGGTCAGAGAAAGATAGATAGAATCCCACTAATGTAACCAACAAATATGTTCAGCCTGCTAAAAGGTGTGAATAATCACAAATTGTCCTGTAAATGCAACCTACGTACGAACATGTTACGAACCAACGGCCTGATGCGAAATATATCTCTGAGAATTCCAACACTGTAACCATTATGTTCTTTATGGACAGAAAAAATGATCTCTGAATCCCACCTCTGTAACCAATGTTATCGACAGGAGACAGCCAGGTAAAGCAATTTAGTGAATAAATGCATGTACTGTACTTGTATATTGTTAAGATCCCACCTCTGTAACTAGCATGTTTATAAATAATTTTCTTAGATAAATAGATTTCTTTCGTGTGTGTCCTTTTGTCCATGTGCTCTCTGAGTTCTTCGGAAGATTTTGCGCCTTATAAGTACCATTTAATATTATTTTTAATATTATTAATTTGCCAGGGCTCAATGTAGAGCTCTAATAATGCATATCTTTCTGAGATTTTGTATATATGTAAGCAGAATTTTGATGAGTGACAACCAGATACAGCTGACAATGAACAAAAGCTGATATTTGTCAGAGATCCTGGATATGAAGCACCATGTTGTTATGTTTACAAAGTAAATGACAAGAAACTAATGCAACACATAAATGAACAAATGCATGTATACCTCTGGAACTGCCTCACCAATATTTACCTGCACAAAAATGAGAAAAATGAAAATGGTTATAAAATATTTTTGAAAAACCCATAAATTGGGAGCTCTGACTTGATTTTGGAGACTAAATCACACTTAAGATTTTGTTTGTTCTAGGATGTGAATCCAAGTTTCAGGAATTCTGTCAATAGCTGTAAAATGCATGCAATAACAAGAGGGAAGAAATGAGAAGTTGTTTAGGCGATAGTCAATAAGGTAAATTGTGCATTCTCTGAAAATTTTTTAAGCCGGGACAAATAGTTTCCCTCTCTTGGTATGCCACTTGTTTAGATCGGAAAGTCCTCAACATAAATGGGAAATCTAATTGTTACAAATTTTCATGAAAATAATGCAATTTTACCATTCTTAACATTTGGGGCCAATAAAGATGACATTTACTACTAAAAACAAACTTGACCAGCTGAGAGAAAATTGGTTTAATTCGATCCTGGTTTAGGGCAAACACTGTAATTTATAGGATTTGATGATCGCTGTTTTTAGGGTGTCTTCATTTCAAAGCCTCATTATGATTAAGTACTCCACTATAAACATCAACTAACCGATCTCTAAATCTACATTCCTTTTTGGGTATTATTGTGTTGTAAATAATGACAAAATCATGCCAACGTGCTATTTTGCCAGAATTTTGGCCCAATTGTAGAGTACATTGTCACGTTTGCATGACTATTTACTTCACAATAGTGTCCTAAAAAGAGATTGTTTAGATCATCAAGATGGAATGCATGATGAATCTAGAAGTTCTTGGCATGAGTTTAGCTTGCTTAGTTGTCAAGTGCTTTAACTAATATCTATGTTATTTCAAAAACAACCTGTTATCACCATGTTGAAATACGATACCTGCAGCTCAATTTGTTTACTGTTCGTACCTACCATTCAGTGAAGTGTGGGAGACTACTCAATCATAACTGCATTAATTACCAATTGGACATACAAAACTAGCATCCAGAAAAGGAAATATAGAATGGAAAAGAGGAAAAGAAAATACACGGATAGAAGGAAGAACAAGTAAAAAGAGAAGAATCTGCAAACTATAGTACTGAAGAAGTGTAGAACAGATAAACCCCTCCTCCCCCCCACCCAAAAAGAAGAAGAAATTCTCCCCCTACATAAATTTGTGCAACTATCATTTAACATTCCCATCTAGCCTAAATGAAAATATATGTACTGTAATGCTGACAATGGCCAAAAAATGAAAAAGATAAATGCTCATTACCTCACAAGATACACTAACCTGTATTAGTACATGAAAACACTTTAAGACCTGCTATGTTGGACATTTAAAAAAAGAAACAGACTTAAAGACCATTGTCCTATAAACAGTGTGGTAGAATGCACTTTTTAAGTTTTGAGCACACATACATGAATACCTTTTATCAGCAAAGAGGTATGATGTTCTGTTCTAAGACAGAACCATGGTAAAGCAATGTCTGACAGTAACAATGTGTTGATGAGTGACAGTACACACAAATGAATTCTACATGGATGGATGGGCAGGGATGGGTATACTATATTCTCCATAGAGTTATTGTTATCAGAACTGTAAGGTATAGAACACCTACAGTTAAGTAGGTAGAAGAAGGGTCTTGTTATCCTGAGGTCAAATGGCTCAAATCCTGTTCCAGTCAGATATTTCATGATTGCTCTTTATAAACTTGTTTCGAACTTCCTCCTTGTCAGTATTTCCACTGTTGATTTCACTAAGTAACTTTAACTAGTGCATTCTTCAATTTAACTACATTTTCAATACTTTTGCTGCGAAATACTACCCATGAACTATTCATGTTAGACTACCGTTTATGTGCTATAAAGCTAATGTGTTAATAGACAATGTGTATTAAATTATTCATTGCATTTGTAAAATTGGAATGCCAATTCAATGATCTGCACTATACTAATGCATCCTTCATTCAGCAAACTCCCAGAAACAATGTTCTGTTTAAATGCATGTAGAACATATCAACGGGATTTATATCAATTAACATATCTTGACTGAATATTTCAGGGACTACTTTATCAGAGATAACCAGAAAACGAACAAGGTTACAATGCCTAAACGTATACATTGTGTGGTAAGCCATACATGTTAATATAAATGAAGAGGATTATCTATTGACTAATGCGTCAACATATAAAGAAAGGTATCAGGAATCAGTTATCATGTTGACCAAATATCAACCATTTATTGGTACGGGTATTTTACAGTACAGAATTTTATTCCAATTCCTAAATGCAATTCCTGTAAGACTTTGTTATGATACACTGAAAGCAGCTACTGAGATTGTTTAATTTTGGAAAATTTTGTGACAAGCTACAAGTCATCTGGTTTAAATCACAAAACAAATTGCCAATTTGGAGACAAATTGAGACCTTTGTGACCAACTGATAACCTTCTGATCCCTTGAGCTAATTTTTCCACCGTTTTACATAACCTGTTGGCCCTTTGAAGCTTAGTGGGTGAAACTGGATAAGGGCTACTCCAGTGTGCTTAAAGCAATATTACATATCAATTTTCATTGAACTTTCCTGGATGACTGTAAGTGTTATTAAAGACTTCTAACGCTCTTTCACCAAACTTAACTGAATTGAATTTGACCAGACTATGTTTACCAAAATCAAATCATACCATTGGAGAATTGACAGATTCATTGTATCCTAAATTTTGGAGTTATCATGTTTAAAAGGTTTTCAGACTTTGACACCTGTTGACTTCTTTTGACCTCTACTAGTTTCAACCATGGAGCATCTATTTCCCAAGTATGACATTGATTCAACTTGTGCTTAATGAAATATCGTATTTACAAGCTGTGTTTTACTAATTCACATTATGCCCCCACGAACTGAATATTAATGAGGTCAAAGTTGTTGTTGCAAAGAGCATATATGCTTACTATGTAGTTACATCACCATAGCAAGTATGAACTAATTCGGACATACTGTTGAAGAGATATTGACATTTTAAGAATTTTATGTAAAGCCTAACCCACTCATCAATAATCATGAGATGGGAACCACAAACTGATCTACACATCATGGGGCATCTACGATTGTAAAGATTACTGAGCATTCAGCATCTTAACCAAAAATGCTTTGCTAAATTGCCAGTGTTACAAGATTCTATTATTAATGAATAGTATGTTTTGCATGCAGAAATGTTCAGTATCTTGCGACAAAAAAACTACTTAATAAACCTTGTAGTTGTCATGAACAGTGTCAAATTCTTCCGGGCCGTATTTGTCTGCAACATATCAAACTGGGCATGTTGCTGATAATAATGATACTGTGACCACCGGTTCATTGAATTAATAAATACCTTAAGGCTATCCAGGTAGGACTGTACGTGGACCACCAAGAGATCTTTCTCCAAGGCTTCCTCTGGACTCACTATAGTGTCCTCCGTCACCATTAATTGACCTAATGCATATTCATGAAAAGAGAGCAAACAAACATTACATTGACAGATACGTTAATATAACAGCACTCTAGTGTTTAGAGAATGTAGCGAATGTTTTGGGCTTCAACGTAAAAATTCTTGGCTTTTATATTCCAATGAAAAGATATAAATTACAACTTGCCGTCTAAGAAATCCTTTTGAAAGTGAGTTGATAGCATTTGAACATTTGTAAATTTGATCTGGCATCAAGCTACTCTTACAGAAAGTATATCATTTTTCATTCATTAGTTTTTCCACATCATTAATTTGCATGTAAAATAATAAGCATACATGGTGGAGGTACACATGTATTGAAGAAGGATTACCACATTTTATCTGAAGGATAATTGCCACTGCTTAGGGGGTGAGGGGGCTCCATTCCCCTTTGTAGGGAAACCATTGACTATGAAAGGAATGTCCCAAATCCAATTCGATAAAAAATTCCAATATGCCTTGTAGGATTACAATTGTAGAAGGAATGTTACTATATTGATAATTTGCCTCTCTGTGCTCAAACCTGGAGAAACTATATGCCCATATTACCTTCAGGAAAACTTTTCACTGTTCATATTACAACTTTGCCAGAAACCCCCTTAGAACGCTAGACATTTTTGGGAAAACTTTTGTAAAATGAGAAAGGATGTTCACACAAGAAAAAAAGACATGTCTTGATTGATTTCATTTTAAAAATTTCATCAACTTCTTTATCAATTAGAGTGTTTCTATATCACAACTATGTAAGTACAACCAAACTTACCTTTTAGAATATTGAATATTTTGCCCCATTTCGCAGAGTCGAAGGGGTGCAACTTTTCAAGACCTAAGAATCCCAGATTATATTCCTTTCTGTAGACAATCGGCCATTGATAGTCATTTACAGAAACAAACAGATGGTTTTCTTTGAAAACAGGCTCCAAGGGTGCTCCTGCTTTGTCTTCTTGCTTTACTTTGTCATTTTTACTCCTGTCAAGAATAAAGAAAAAGAAACATATGTTGCAACAATAAACGATCAGAATTTTAATTTTAACACTTGTCCTACACTGCTGTAAAAACCATAGCTGTTTATCTCAAGTATTCCAACCAAAGGTATTCAAAATCAGCAAAAACATTCAAGGAGGCACATTTGCAAAATATATACCCAGCAGCTATTAGCATCACCATGTAGCCGGCATAAACATTAAGATGATTGCACAACACATGACCAGAGTGCCAGCATTGCCACACAGTTCCCTTCATACTCGAACATGTTTTTCAATAAATACTAGCCCTCAACCACCGAGCCAACCTAGCCATGCACAGGAAACTCCCTTGGAACTTTTTCATGTACCATGAACACAAAGCCAACATAGCCTCACTATTCACTCCCTCCAAACTTTTTTCAATAAATGCACAATGATCATGGAGCCAGCGTAGCCACATAAGAAACTCCCTACAGAATAAGAACTTGGAGTGAGTAGTCTCTAGAGAGAACTGTCATATTGGTTGAATCTAGTTACGCAAATATTTACATGCTGCAGTTTATGACTGCAGATCATAACAGAGTTGATTACTAGTAGCATGGACACTGCGAAGTTCGGACACCTAAGGCTTAAAACACCCCAAAACTATAACTTCCTTTAATCCCCCCCCCCCCCACTCACTCCTCTTCTCATAGCTCTCTTCCACCCTTTTTTTCTCCTCACCTTTCTGTCTTTGTCCTTCTCCAGTTTATTCTCTACTCCCTTCCCATAATCCTCTCTTTGTCCTTCCACTGTTTATCTCCTACCTCTCCTCTTCCCCTGTTGGTTTCTTTCTTCTCTCCATCCCTTGTCTACTAATCCCCTTACATCTATCTTTTTGTGTTCACCATGCTCATTAACCTATCTGTATTCTGTGCGTGTTTTTTCGCTTCTGCTACTGTTACTTGTCATTTAGCCTTTGAAGAAGATCCTGCTAGGATCGAAACGTCAGGCCAACTTACTTTTGTACATGTATTCTCCTACACAGGCTCTCTAGTGGATAAGCAGTTTGCTAACAGTTTTATATTATTTTGGTTTCCTTTCATTGACAAATTACAATTGCTTGCAAACTGGTCATTTCGGAGAGAAAATAACTGTAGCTACGTACTTTTTGGTGAAATTGGCTCTTCCTGTAGGTTGTCATGGTGAAATTGTGGTATTTCTTAGGGGTGTCCGAACTTCGCTGTGTTCCGAACTTTGCAATACTGACTATACTAGTAGTGCCAGCCAATGTAAAATTTCATTTATAATTATTGAATGAAGAAATCTCTTGATATATGCTTCTAAGTTTCAAGGAAAGCTAATTGTTTTAAGGAAATATACTTGTGTTTATTCGTTCGGTGAAACCGCACTAGTGGAACCATGAACAGGTCATGCAAACACCTTGCGCATCAGTATCCAAGTTCATCATGCGCGAACCATCTAGCACCTTTGGCACTTTAAAGAATCTTTGCTGTTATTCAGACTTACAGAGATCCTACAGTACAAATCACACACATTAAATCTGATACATGACAGAGCCCTCTTGTGAAATGCTCTTGAGTCCAATAGGCTAGTCTAAGTTAACCTACAAAATCAACTTGTACTTCATAGAGCTCCTTTAAATATCCTTAACCTAAACTCATAATTCATATGTCATACAACAAAAATCCTGCTAAACATTAGCACTAGCCTAGCTAGATTATGTCAGAAAGGATAATGTCTCCTCTAGACAGATTTGTACACTGCCATATTCAATAACAACACTACTTTTAGGAATTCCTAACGTTAAGCACAGGCTAGGCTGGTACTGTAAGCTATGGCATTTAACCTAGAACTAGCCCATGGTAGCCTGCCACTACCAATACCATAGGCATAACGCCTAGTCTAACTCGAACTAAGTTATAAATTAGACCGGGTTAGGCAAATTACAAACCCAACGTTTGCAGAACTCTTTCCATTGTCCGCCATATTCCCATCTTATATTGTCTTCACTTTTGGGAAAGCAAATATGACCTCCATTATGACAATATGGCAAGTGCTGAAGATTGTAACTAAGTCTTAGTACTGATCCGTGTTGTTACATACCAACCGTGTGATATATTATTCAACAAGTTGTACTTGTATTACGTTTCTGGCAGTGGTGTGTGTCCATTATATGCGGTATACCAAATAGTTGTTCTTCATCGAGGATGTCTTTTTTTATGATAGATACGCAGAAGCAATAATTAATGTAAGGATTCAAGGAATACTCATTCATTTGCGATGTTGTACGCTAGCGTTTAACGGAATAAGTCACCTATGGAGTATGGCGTCGAGAGCCAGGTCGGGCCCGCCGTGAAATTATGTCACCGACACCAGGGCCCTTTTTCAGAGTCTTAGTTTTCCATTAATTTATGACTATACAAAATGCACTATTCTTTCTCACATATAGTATTCCGTGGGTCGTCTAATTAATCACTATGGGCTCCTGTCCTCCAGTCAATCTCTCTCTATCTATTTGTCTAGTAATTCAGCCCTCAGATGGATGTGAGTTAAGACACTAGACCTATACTCCTAGGGTATACCATCTTTGATATGAATGATACCAAAGATATTCTTTGATGATACTCCCAACATCCCACTCACAATCGCCCTCAAGATTTGCCAGATAAAAAATGCTATATACAACAGCCATATGCGTTGTCATTTTAGGGATCCCCTTATGCATAGTGTGCGTCTTGAAGTTCCCATATTTAACTGGCACTTAGGGCACCAAAAGTCCAAAACCATTAGTTGAAATCAAGGGAAATCGTCTCGATTTACAAACAGAACAGAAATGAGCTCGATAGTCGATATCCAGGAATCATCAAATCATGGCGGAATGTACCCGGACCCCTCTGGATCTCAAGCATATTATTTTGGCTCAACCGGCCTTCCAATGAAATACCCATCTTGCTTGGAATTGCAATCGACCACTATGGGAAATTCCCAGTCCCAAGCACGCTAGGAAGATCATCACAATACAATGCGGGACAATTTCAAACGTGTCGAACATTAAACGCTGTGTATCTATCAGTCAAATTTTGGCTGCAAATTGATATACCGATTCCTATCACTGAGATTCCTACTGTAAGTCAGAAAAAGGTAAGAATAAAATGAACGTGTCATTTATTTAATCGACTGCAAAGGCCAAGTATAGTTATACTTTGCCAAACTTAGCCTAGTAATTACTAACAAGTAACATAGGCTTTAGCACTACCTAAGTTAGCCTTAACTTGTTTCATATAGTGTCTTTCGTAATGACAGATGATTAATCAAAGGCGGTCTGCAATCGATCTTTGTTCCATTTACGATGCAAAACAAAATTAATTGAAAGAAAACATGGCAAGTCGGAGCTTATCCTTCTCTAGGACCCCAGTTAGTTATGTTACTTTGATTTTACCAAACAGTTTTGTAAAAAACTGTCTTTGCAGTTTTGCTCAACAGCAATTTCATCTTCAACTTCTGTTTTGAAACCTTAACTGTTAAGAAGTGCATGATTGCTATTGCATTCACAATGTAAATACTTTAGACCATAACATAATAAGGCCATGAAAAGATATGACACGCAATAAGAGAATCCAAAGCTGAACATGTAGAAATGTAATTTAACACTAACAGTGCTTACAACATAGAAAATGAAGATGACCCTTAAGTTATTGTAAGAAACATTGGGTACAAAGCTGAAGAGAAAAGGTTCAAGATAAATGCTAAACGTACTGCTGAATTATGACCTGAGTTGAAGTTGCTTAAGTAATTGAAGTTGGAGAGTGTTTTAGCAGTGAAACAGATCTATAAACTTATCTGCATTCATTACAACCAAGTTAGAATAAAGCCTCACTTATTGCAGTTAATTACTCAATCTAATCTTGAGGTGCAGGCCTTATAAACTTTTCTTGCCATCTTTTGCACCTTGTTGTATATGTCTTTCTGTTGTTCTTACTATACAGGAATTTCTACTGAAGGCTCATATAAATAATGAAACCATGCTAACTCCAGCGTTTGAAGTGTGTCAAGAAGATGACTTTCTTACATTGATCATAAAAGCAAGATTTGCACGAGTATCAGAGACTGAAATATTTGTAGATGGGAAGGCTTTTAAGTTTTATTCTAAACCATACTTTCTAAGGTAAGCTTGTTTAATGTGGATGTGAAATAATAAAATAACATTCAAATCACTTAAGTTTCAACTCACAGTCATTCTTTGATGACATCTTTCCGTTAAAATATGTTTGTAAAATTATTTTGATTGAATTCATGTCAGCATTCCTCTGTAGTAATGTTGCAGGGGAGGCAAGGTATCATATAATTTGGGGATTGCTGGTTGACATAGTAACAGACTGTTTTCTCAGCTAATTGTTTGTGGTAAGAAAAGAGCCTGATTCTACTGATGCTCATCCCTTCCCACCCCACCCCATCTCCCCCTTACCCAATACATGTGTTGGTATACATACATGTAAGCAAATTGAAGTTCTTCAAATTAATTCTGCGTTGTTTCACATTACTAATTTTTGCATAGTAAAAATATCTTCATGGATGATATCTTTATTTGTGGAATCCTGACACTTCCAAGGCATCATTTATAGTAATTAACCAATCAGTATGTGACTAAGACGGGCACACAAGTTTACGTTAAGAACTGATCGTTTAGACACTATCATAATCATAGGTTTTTTCCAGTATAAGAGACAGGCATACAGACTTTCTGATGTCACTTTAGGTAAAACAACTACCATTGCCCCACTCTCCCCTCCCTTAATATGGGTCAGTATGTGTGGGTTGGCTAAATTTGTAGTTGAAAGGGACTCACTTAATGGGATTTTGCCTCAGTTTATGTTAAAGAGCTGTTATTTTGGAAGTATTTGATGAGCACCTAGTGAAAGTTCCTACGTATTTATGTGTACAGATATATATATATATATATATATATATATATATATATATATATACATATATATATATATATATATATATATATATATATATATATATATATATATATATATATATATATATATATATATATATATATATATATATATATATATATATATATATATATATATATATATATATATATATATATATATATATATATATATATATATATATACATGTATATATATATATATATATATATATATATATATAGTACATGTTTGTTTTACCTGCGATAGATTGACTCTCCCGGGAGCATTGGTAGAGGATGGAAGGGAAACTGCCAACTATGATCCAGAGAAAGGTAACTTCTTTGATTTATTTAACAATAACGGGTATGTACATTGAGTAAGATTGATTACTGAATGCGAAAACTACTCTCGGTAATATTAAATTACCTTGTAATCTAACGTTGGGTTCTCTTTACTCCTGTGGAAAGTTCTGATGGCACTACTTTAGTACACTGAATGTATATTCAAGGTTCACCTTACATTTTTAGCAGCTTTCACAGCGGTATCGATGTTATCATGTTGAAAGGTTTTGACAGAATAACCAGTCAAAATGTTGGTCAGTGATGGGTCAAATTTTGTGAGAAAATAATGTTTGATTGCTGCGGACCATTGACCAATGAATATGATTTGCTCTATACATGATTGTCTGTTTATACCAGGCAAAATTTTATCATATTTACTTGGTATACCATTTACTTATTAACAAGTATACATCTTGAGAATATTTCAAACCTAAAATTTCTCACAAAATTTTCACATTAGTATTTCAACTGATATTGCTGAGAATTGTTCTATATATGTGGTAGGAATGGTGAAATCTGTAAAGAAATGCATCCTTCCACACATTGTTATTATGAAGTCCTTTGCCTTAAGCTGTTATTTCAGTTGTGTAATTTATTTCCAATTTTTTGTTCAACAGGAACTTTCACAATACGATTCCCCAAAGAGACTCCAGGTGAAAAGTTTGACGGACTGGATATGTTGACCCAGCTGATGGCACCGACTGGATCGGACAGTGCATCGGAACCATTTATAGAACCGCTTGGTAAGTGTAAGAGATCATTTCTTGCATATATGATCCAAATTTAGCTAAGACTGTAAACTGGATAGCCACCCAACATGAAATGTAAGTTATAAGCCATTCGCCTTTCTCCCATATACACAGCTGGCTGTTTAGCCTCCAATAATAACAGCCTTTCTGGCTGATTTTATTCATTTTACAATAATCAACAATACCTTATCATGAATTCAGAGCTTTATAATTGAATCATTGAAAAATATGGAATTTTCCTAAACCAGCACTTTTGTTGTAAGTGTTGCTAGGCATAAAACTAATTCTGTAAAGTGCCCTTTAAAGATCATAGGTAGTTGGCAGGAAGTTAGGGCCTATTGTATGTAATTTTGTAGCTGTGATAACATTACCCTAATATGTAGGGAGGAGCCAAAGGAGAAAATGTATGTATGTATTTTAGATCCTCCTGCAAGCAGGAATTCGCGAAGAAGCCTCATTGGCTTTTCAAAGCCGCAAGCTGACCGAAGTCAGTCTCTTAAAATCATATTTAATGTACATGATTATGAATTGTCAATTGTCAAAAAATCTGTAACTGGACGACATACATTAATCTTGGAGTGACTCGAACTGTGGACCTTATGATTGGAAGGCACCGGCGTTACCCACTGAGCTACCACTTCATAAAGGAATAAGTGTAAAAAAAAGTTTTTACCCAGTTTCCTCCGTGCTCTTCATCTTTGAAGATATATGAAGCATGTCTTGAGATTCTTTGACAGAGTAAGGTTTTTCTTTTAATTACTGAGCAGCAACGAAGGACGAAGAAGATATTAAACTTGCTGATGAGGAGAGGCAGGACGTTAAGGAAGATGAAGAGGATGAAGAAGGAGAAGATGGGGACATCAATTGGGAGGTTGATCAAACGCCTTGCAGCCTAGATGAAGATGAAATCGTTGGTCCTGTCAAGTATGGTTTTGCTGGTAGGAGGAGTGGGGTGTTCTCTCGACTGCAGGTAAATATCATTTTAAATTCTTTATCCGTAAACAGTCAAATCTTAGAATGGCATTTTGTAGTCCAATCTGTTTAAATTTTGATGGACAAAAGCAGATATTGCAAACTGGGCTCACTAAATTTAAAAGAAATTGTCCATGATGAACATGCCACAATTACTATGTGTCATCCAGTGTAATGAACAACAACACCAATTGCTCTTACACCTCTACTGTAACATGCAACTTTATTAATACATATCACAACCTTGTCACAACTACTGCAACACATTTGTATACTCTGGCACTGAGTCTAGAGTAAAGGTTAAACTTGATTGGATCATATCTGAGTTTCCTTCAAGCTGTTGTGGGTTTTATTTTCACATCTAGGAGGAACTAAGCAGCATAGTAGATGTTCCAGATCCAGATCACATGACAGCAAAGGAGAAAAGAGAAGCGAGGCAAGAGGAGGAGGCAGAGAAATTTGATGATGAGCATTACTTGTGAGTGCATTGGTTCGATAAAAATCCCCCAAAAAATTGTTTGCTCCCTGCTATAGTTAGGGTCATACAGTAGTTGTATTTTTGGTTTGAGTCTTGTATCAAGGCCAGGAACTTCTCGCACGACTATATAACAGTGAACCCCTGGTCTTTGGTAACTTGTCACACCCACACATGCAAGAGGGGACATCCAATGGGGTTCAGCCATTTTCCGTCACACTCAACTATAGTCACAAGTTACTTCACAGGTATAGGAGACTCTTGGGATATGTTAAAAAGCTATTGGAATATATTCATAGGAATAATTAAGATGAGTAAGAAATGTTGAGATATGTGAGGGTGAGTGGGGACTTATTATTGGGGGAGGTTGGGGTATTTGACAAAGTTTAATATTAGGGATATGTCAGGTGCATATCTGGTACGTTACTGTATAAAACTATACCAGGGCAGAGAGGAGTGTAACCAGAAATGATGGGGAATGTGCAGAAATCCATACATAAAGTGGGGAAATACTTGGGAATATTATCAGGATATTTATATAAATGGAATAAATTAGGAATTTGGTAGCATGTTTTGTTTTATCCATACAGGGAAAATGCATACATATATATAAAGAACATTTAAGGTATAGGAAAAAGTGATAAAGACAAGTTGTGATATACTGGTGAATCTGCATAAAATAACGTTTCAGAAATGTTGAGGTTTATATGTTTCCCTATGTAACAAAATTAGTTGACAGTTACATGATGCCAAACCAAATTTGTCATATTTTATGTTCTAAACATTTTTACTTGTTTCTTGTTTTCTTGTTAGAGCTGACCTGTATGAGGAGGAAACTATACAACAACTTTTAAATTACAAACCAGTCTGGCAGAAACAGAAGAAGGAGGACCAATTGACCCAAGAGGAATGTGTGAATCCCTCACCAGGTACCACAATCATTTGAAAAAATTTGATAAGCGTACAGCCCTCTTTTCATCCTTTTTAGCAAGATTTGTCATTATTTCCCAATCTGATATCTCTCTTCAAGAGACTAAAATGTTCCAATTTTTTTTTTTCATTAGGTGGGGACTATGTATCATTCTGACTAAACCATATGTTATCCTGTCGTTGTTGGGTCGAATCCCATTTAAGCCAAACAATTTCTTTTGTACTTTTCAAACTATACATAGTAATATAAACAGAAAATTGCATACCTCTTGATAAAATGTATGTAGTTTAGATCCTCCTGCGAGCAGGAACTTGACAAGAAGTCTCATTGGCTTATCAAAGCCACAAGCTGACCGAAGTCAGTCTCTTAGATTCATATTAACGTCCATGATTATGAATTGTCAATTGTCAATAACTCTGTAACTGGACGACATACATTAATCTTGGAGAGACTCGAACTGTGGACCTTATGATTGGAAGGCACCGGCGTTACCCACTGAGCTAACACTCCTTATGAATTTATTGTCTGGATTCAAACATAGACATTCATTGGAATAATTTTGGAAAAGTGGCAAGAGTTTTTGTGGCCAGAGCATGATTTGAACCAGGGACCTCACTTTCCCTCATTTATAATTTCCCAATCAGTTGATTTATATCAAAAAAAATAATATAATAATAATAACTATTTGTTGGTAGTAAAATAGGTACAATAGCAAGTTGACTTGACTTTTTATTGGTAGTAGTAATTATTTTGTTATGTTTCTTGTTAATCTTAGACTTGATCAAGTTCACTGAGGCAGAAAGAGAACAGATGTTAAAGTTACCACGGAAGGAATTCCTCCTGGACAAGAACATGGAAATAGAGGCTTACATGGGCTTGCTGGATGTCATCTTTGCCTACGCTTTCAATCACCGAAGCACAGAAGGGGACAACAGTGTAAGGTTGTTTTGATAGGATATAACACTAGACTGAAAACAGATGGTGATTAAAAGAATATTCCAGGTCAAAATTTCGTTTTTGATTCTATTGATTTGACCTTGGATTGGATAGGGTTACTAGTTTGTCTAAAGGGCATGTGAAGTTTATAAAATACTAATACCTATGGCCATTCACATTATAGATGCAACCAATTGTGGAGTATAAAATTATATGTAAACAGTATTTGTCAGTTTGCAACTATGACATCACACCTGTTTGCTTCAATTTCACTTTTGGTAGAATATCAGATAACTTCAACTGTCAATATCACAAAAATAGTACATAGGAACTGATAAATATCACCAGAATGCTTAGATTATGTTCCTCTTAACAAATCGAAACAAAATTTTGACCTGGACTATCCTTTTAAGCTTTGCTTGGCAGAATGGAATTATTTCAAAACAGTCAATGAACTTTCCGAAATCTTGAAAATGTGTGGAACAAATTGTAAAGAAGCGATAATTCATCTTCAGGGGAGTTAAATTAAACGTCATCTCTGGAGAAGATGATATTCTGAACCCACTTAAATATTTGCAGTTGTTTTGTAACCTTAATGCAATATTAGCATCCATTTTCAAACTTACTCTACAAATGTTTTTAAAGGTGAGAAGTGATTTCATCTTCCCAATATTTGAAATGTTTCGAATATTCTTATTACCAAGTGATTTGTTTATTCATACTTCAGGTGGAGTCTGCTTGGACGATATGCAAATTAAGTACTACCCTTTCGTGGTTGGACACACAATCTACCCCGAGGGATGTTTTAGTGTCCTCTGTGAGACGTTCCCTCTGTTACCCTCTTCACAGACATTGGGAGCTTGCTATCTCTACAGTAGATGATGTCAAGACCATTTTTCATTTAGGTCTGTAATATTACTAGTCTTCTACGCTGTTAAATTTTCCTATCCCCTTCCCTTAATCCTCTCCTTATCCCTCCACTGATTATCTCCCACCTCTCCTCTTCCCCTGTTGGTTTCTTTCTTTCTTCTCTCCATCCCTTGTCTACTAATCCCCTGACATCTATCTCTTTGTGTTCACCATGCTCATTAACCTGTCTGTATTCTGTGCATGTTTTTGTCCCTTCTGTTACTGTTACTTGTCATTTGGCCTTTGATGAAGATCCTGCTAGGATCGAAACGTCAGGCCAACATAACCTTCTCTTACACAGGCTCTCTAGTGGATAAGCAGTTTGCTAACAGTTTTATTTTATTTTGATTTCTGTTAAATTTTAATCACCTTTTTTTTGTGTTACATTTTCTGCCGGAGTAAGTAATATAAATGACAGAATTTAAATCTTAATGCTATGGTTGTCCTGCTTTTAATACTTCCTCAGAATATGGATCACTTGGTGTGATATTGTTGTCATCATAGCCAACAGTTTGATTAAACATTCAATTCAGTTTATAGTTCACGATCGCAATGATGCCTTCGGCTATCATGTTGCCCCAAGATGGTATGACACCCACTTTAAAAAATTTGGACACCATCATCTACCATTTCTGCCTCAGCCCCTGTGTATGTGGTATTAGAAAAAGGATTGAAAATCAATTTATGAATCTGGAGTGAATAATGACAGCCATATTGTTATTATCTGTTTGTTTGTTTAATTACATCTTTCTGTTTTTTCGTTATTCATTTCAGGTCGTAATCAGATATTAAAGGCTTTACTAGAAGTTCACCGTTTGTTATCAGAAGATGATCCACGGTACATACTCAATGAGCTGTACATCACAGATTACTGCGTCTGGCTGCAGGGTCAACCTCAAGAGAAGATTCAGAAGCTGGCTTTATCTCTTGACAAGGTAAGGTTGGGTCAGAAACTGGCTTCATAACTTGACAAAGTAAAGGTTGCGTCCTATCTGACAGCCCTGGTTTCCTATTCAAACCTTCACACTCTGGCTCAAGTACCATGGTTAAGTCCATTAGCTATAAATGATCTTGGATAGTATGATTTCATTCAGTAGTACTGGATTTCAAGAACTTTCAGGAACTTGAGAAACTTTGAGGAACCTTCTTCTTGATATGGTTAAAGGTTATCAGGTGTTATCTCCAAATTTAGCATACAGAAAATGTTTCGCAGATATAGAGCCCCGAAAATCTGGTTGACGAGGGTCAAGAAAAAGTATTAAATGTTTCATAGAAAGAAGGGAAGTGAGAAGATCATTGGTAATGTGCTTGTTGAAGTTGATCTTAATATTTAAACGATTGCTAGAAATGTCTTTTTAAATTCTGGTTTGTATCAGAACAAGTGTCGTCTTATCTTAAACATTCATTACTACAGTCTACTCTAAGACAAAATTTGAACACTTGAAAGCCACTTCCAGCATGATCAGAAAGTTTTCCATCTCCCTTTTTTTAATGCCAGGTCAAACTTTCCAAAGAAGATGTTGATTTAGATTTGAACGAATTAGAGGAAGCGGCCAGGTGTGTCCTTGAGGAGGATGGAGGGATACCGACATCACCTCCAACAGTTGAGATGAAGGGATATCCTCATTTACTGCAGGAACCAGGAAATGACAAGAGTGAAGATTCACACTCAGAGCAGAGTAGTACAGACAGCTCAGAGTCTTATGCGGAGGAAGAAGAAAGCTCGGGAGAGGGAGAAGAAAGCTCTGAGGAGGGAGAAGCTGTAGCACATAGAGAAGAGGGAGATGCGGAGGGTACCAACGAGCCAGACCCCGGAGACAAGGGGCGAAGGGTAGTACAAGGAACGTCAACTGTGACCAATTCACAGACGCTCCTCTCACATTTACCAGAAGGCGTCGGTAGCCTTAGCAAGAACATGGCATCGTTGATGATCGAAAAGAGCAAGAGTGATGCCTTGGACACCAGATTGGATTCTGATGATGACAGTAATGGATGATTCTGGATTGATTTATGGTTGAAGAAGAAGCAAGATAATTTATTTAGGCAAGATGTCAAAAAGAAAACGCTGCAGCATTCTGCAGCAAGATGGATTCATTGTCAAATATAGCGATGATCTCGGGAGACCAAATGATAATGTTCTATGCAGTCTCATCATCAGCCTTTGACTAATTGACAGTGCCTTAGAGGCAGCGGATACGTGCAGGGCTATATTCTTCATGTCGGCTTGCCGTCACAGAACAGCTGTGCGTCTTGAACCGTTAGCGAACGGTGAACTGTAAACGAAGATCACACCTGCCTCCTCTGAGTAGCCTTTGGTGTATTGTTTATGTAACCCGCCTAGTTTATATTGTCCCTGGTGACATGGAGATGTGGGACATTGTGCTATCATCCATGAAGTTTTAGTTCCATACACCTTTGATATCTAGCTCTACTAAACAGTTGTCAATGGGGTAATCCAAAAAATTCCCACCTGCTGTTTGCCTCTCCCACCCACTGGAAAGCCACCAATAAGTTTTTGAAGTTAGATAACCAACAGCTCTACACACACAGCATAAAGTTGGCTGTTCGGCAGTTTCCAAGAAGTGAAACTGTATCACACCTATCAAAATACATTACGGACATGGTAGTGACTAGTGAGGACTCAATAATTGAAAGTGAACTTAACATTAAAGTATATCAATACATACTAAAGATACTTGTTGTGTTATACAAAGGATGACATTTAAACCAATCGCTTCTGTTTTCAGGTCGGCATATGTATGTGTGGGTGGGAGTGCGTGTGTGTGTGTGTGTGTGTATGTGTGACACTTTTGTTGTATGCACGCTAACTCAACAAGGGAATGCCATACTTGGTGGGTGAGAAGTCCATAATGAGTTGATGGACATAACATAAATATTAACGAGGTCAAGGTCAAATGTAAAAATCTTCAAACTACAATAACTTGGCAATCACAAGTTGGTGTTTCATCAAACATGGTATGGTGATATTGGTAGACATGCTGATGTGTCTTGCAATTGATTCATGCATATGTATGAGGAGGCGAGGCTATTTTTGTAAGTTTGTATGCACAATAACTAGACATGGGCATGGTTGGGTGGGTGATCCATCATGATTAGATAAACCCTATTGCTCATATAATGAATATTAATGAGGTTACAGGTCAAAATCTTGAAATTGCAATAACTATACAAACATGTGTAGCCTATACATTGCATGGCATGGCAATGCGTGTTACAATCGTTAACACATGTTTTTATGAAGTGGCTTTGCATTATTCAGGTTACAAGTTCTGAGAGTAGGTGAAACAATATTTTTTGGTGTTCAGGTCATGTCTAATGATGAGGGAATATATATTATGAGGGAATATATATTAAATTGCAGCTACTTACATGTTTGATCTTCAAAGTGATATTTGTAGGTCTAATCAAGCTAGTGTGTCAGTGCAGTAAATGTATATTGCAGCATAGTATTGAAAATACGGACAAAATTGACAAAATTGACACAATGAAAAGTAACAGATAAGTTGGAGGTCCTAAAGTAATAAATTTATTAGTCCATCAAACTTTACAAGGTGATCTCATTTAATCAAAGAAAGATACTATATAAGCTAAACGGAGAGCTAAAGATTGATAATTAAACTAATGTGCTAAACACAGAGCTAAACAATGAACAGAAACAGTGGTTTGAGGTACTAAATAAGTAACTACTAGACCATCAAAGGTGATCAATAATATGCTACACGAGCTAAACGCAGATCTAAAGATCGATAACTAAACAAATGTGCTAAACACAGAGCTAAAGAATCTTGCATAAAAGAAAAGGTTGTTTGAGGCCCTAAAGAACTAAATCTATCAGTCCATCAAAACTTAGTTTAATGTGATCATTTAAACAAGGTGATCATTTAAACAAAATACTATGCCATGTGAGCTAAACGCAGAGCTAAAGATTGACAATTAAACAAATGTGCTAATTACACAAACACAGAGCTAAGAATCTGAAACTATGAATAATAAATGTTAGAATAGTTTTTTTATAATTTCTCTTTAAACTTTGATAATATATAATTTTTTAAAGTCACATATAAATATATGTATTTCTTTTTTTTTTGTCTTTTGGCAAGGTTTTTGTAGTCAAGTCCAGGTTGTACTCATATTTCAGTCTGTCATCGGGTCCCGTCATTCAAGATCACTTCAATAGCGATGTTACTCGTTCTTCAATGGTGTTGACTGAATGCTGAAACGGAAAAGAAACAAACGAGATTGAGAATCCAATTTATATACATTGTTGGGAATCAATTTAAAGTAAAATAAAAGCTATAAAAATAGATGTAACCATGTATAATAAAAATGGCAAGAAAAATACTTACTCCTTTGATTCCGATGTTGCGAATAAGCTGGGTCAGTCTGCGACTGGGTCCTTGAAGATCCAGTTCAGAGTAACAGCATCTTAGCAACAATCCTTGTTGCCATAGGTGAGGAGGTCTTCGGCAAAGTTCATTAGCGACAGCCAGAGAAGAGGCAGCACGCAGGGATGGAGTCAAGACAGCCACTGATGCAGAGTCCAACATGAAGAGGTCCATTAACACCTCGGCCAGGCGACGAACCTGGAAAAAGTACAGGTTACTGGAAGGTTAGGACCATGATGAAAAAGGATTGGAATTGTTAATTTGAAATGTCAGTATTATTATTTAAAAGGGAGAGGGGGGAATATTTACCGAAGCGGATTCATCATCCTTTGCATAGTAATCCAGGAACCAGGATTGGGTGGGCAGATTCAGGTCGTAGTCCAGTAACTGCAGCACCTCTTTCTCTTTTTGCAGAATCAGTTGAGAGTTGTAAGCATAAGAGGCCAAGTACATCAGAGTGTCAATCTAAAGAGAATAAGTGGAAGTCATAACTGGAAGAGCAATTTGAAAGCAGAGTTGAATTTAGCTAGAATTAAAATCGGATCAAAGAAATTTGCAGAATAAGTACGGAAGACTTATGCGGCCATGGCATATAGAAAAAAGTTTCATTACGTAAAACGAAAAACTGTTTATACCGACCATACTACGGTAAGTTTTTCGTAGTCAAAATTGTCTTGTAGATACCAGAGTTTTTTTGGTCATGGTCGCATAAGTCTTCCAGTAGAAAAGCATGGGGAGGGGCAGAAGTAGTACAGATAATTCAAAATATCGAGGCCTAAACCAATCAGTTAAAGATTATAAATAGCGTATACCTCTGGTACATATCTTTCCATGAATTTGGCAGCAAGATAGAAGCCTACTAGTCCAAGAAGTTGGTATTCCTGCAGCTTAACGTTTCCTCTCAGCAAAACCAAGTCGATGATGGTGATGGCTAGGTGGAAAGTCTCCTGATGCATTCCGAGGAATTCCTTTGAAAAGGAAAAACAACACACATGTTAGTTGAAAACGCCAGCTCGACCGAACCATATATCATGGCCGATTGAAATATGTCGTCAAGCAAGTTACCTGTACATCTCTCATCCACGCCAACAGTACTCTACGGTTTTCGTCCGTAATATCCTTCTGAAGAAATTTTAAGGTCGGGCAGCATTTGAATTCGATGGTCTGAAAGAATGATAAGGGAACAGTAATCAGTATAGATAATTTCCCAACCAGACGTATTACAAATGGTGAAAGATATGGATGTAACAATCTAAGTGCGTGGGATTCTTTAGCATGTTACAGAACAGACCAACAAAATATGGTATAATGTGCATTTTCGGTTTAGACGAAAAACTACTGAGACGAAATTTGGGGGTTCTAGTTGTAATACGAACCTTCAGGTAGGTGTGGATGTCCGTTGCATAAGTCTCGTCTTCGGGAATTACATTGTCACAGGTCACCATAACAACATCGTCGTAAGTAACCAAATTTGTTGGCATTACATCTGAAAACAAAATCATGATCGAAATACGTAAAGAAACGTGGCAGCACGAGAGGGGGGAGTAGGGTTATATTGATGGGATGCATTTAGCTTCATCTGTTCGTAGGTTAACATTTCGTCCACTGGCATGGGTGCCATGCATGCGCCTTTAACATGCACTACAGCATGATCATAACAAGTAATCGATGTTTGAAAAAGTAAATGAGAAAAGTTCCCTATGCTGTATTACTGAAGGATCATGATTGTACTAAAATGCGCTCCAAGATTTTTTTCTTTACCTTTCTTGGTTTTGGTGACATTTCTGCATTTCTTTCCGAGGTTGACCTGTTTTGTCACGGCTCCTTTGAGGGATACTCTTTTGTTATCATAGTGACTCTTTGAAATGACTGGAATCTTACTGATGGCACCGCTCTCTTTAGTAGGGACACAGTTAAGAGAGACTTCTTGAAGCACTCCGGTGATCTACGGAGAAAAATATATTACAGAAGTCATATAAATGAAAAACGGAACACATTCTATATTGTACATATTCAGTATTAAATATAAAGCATGTTCTGCTGAACCGGTTTCTCTTTCAGGTGTAAAGGATGCCGTTGATGGTGGTGTGTGTGTGGGGGGGGGGGGTGTATATCCTATCCCTTATCGAATGCGAAGCTGGTTGAGGAAATAACCATCCCAAGAGCAATTACTATTAACCCCGGTTTAAATATATTACCTGCTTAATGTCCTGTTCGGATGTCTTCTCTCGCTTGCGGTATCGGTTTTGGTTGGCAAATCGTCTGGCAAACATCTTGATTTCGGTTTATTGTTTACTTACCTGTAAACGAAATATTAAAAGAGTGAAACAACGTTAATGTTGAAAGAATGTTAATTGAGACTACATTGCGGTTCTAAATCAGACCTCTATAGTCCTCATTGTAATGAAAATCTTTTTCCATCAACACATCAAACAATCTACAATAATGTATGAATTGTTACTGTTACGCTATAACGTTGCTTTGGGAGGTGAGGGGCAACGAGATTACACTACTGACAATCGGGAGCTATGTACTTAAAAACCGAGAGTTGGCACGTCCAGGTTTTTTATCACCAGAGAAAGTCGCCTATACCGCATAATACAGTACAGGCTACAAGTTCTTTAACCTACTGAAATTAAGCACATTTTAAAGGCCTAAGAAGAACAGGAATGGATACTCCTGTAACCTGCAAGTATCATTTACTACTATTTTACTTTCCTCTATATGTCCACTGTAAGAGATTTCAATCCCCAATTTAGAACTATACACTTTGATTTTCAGAGGAAAGTAGTTTAGACGCAAATGTGCTACTTTCTAACTATAGGCCCGTCCCACTGGGTAATTTTGTCAATGTTGGCCCGACAGGGAAATAAGGTAGGCTATGTATATGACATACCCAAAAATGTGGAAAGGAATCTAAGTTATATGGTTGAGAATTGCCTTAATACTTTCCTCCTAGTAGTAGTAGTAAAAATCAAAGTTTAAGTTACTCACCTGTTCGTTGATAAACTATATCTTGGCTAAGTTGGCTTCTGGTTTCTGTGCAACCACACCTGCGCGTCATTTTCTTATATACTGGCCTAGGATCATTTAAGCGGACTTATTACGTAATAGCTTAAGACGTTTGCTAAGGAGTACAATAGTATGCGCATTTTTCTGTGTTTGTTCCAGGATAAGGTTTAGAACGGAAGCTTTCTTGACTTCAAATTACTTAATTTAAATATGAATAGACTTGGAATCTGAAATAAGGGATAGTCTCGTGGCCGGGACTCGTTCTGAGAGCATATATAGATCTAGCCACCGTGCTTTGATACTAAAGAATGTATAAAATCTTTGAATCAATGAGCTTTGGCGATTATCTTCTGGCCGTCTTACTCTAAGTAGCAGGCAGATAAGTATATGCGTTTTGTCCACAGCGGCCGGTTTCCGTTCCATTGATATAGTTTGGGTTATATGTTCCAACTACAATGTCCATAGTGATTGCCCTAGTGTGTTGCGCTTGATGCAGTTTGACCATTATCACTGCAGTCCGGCGATACGTCCAACAACCCTGTTACGACAACCTGCAACTACACCTCAATCTCCAGTAACCCTTCTCAGTACGGTGTTACCTTCCACCGACAATTCACATGACCCCCCCCCCCTGCTATCATAACCCACTACCTCAAAACATTCATAGAACGAAAACTCTAAACCTATGACTGATGATCTTGCATGGTCTTTCTTAACACAATAACTGGGAGGGGAAGGGGGGGGGGTCGGCCGTGTTCCCCTATATACCGCGGCTGGTTCCTCAAGGTAAATATATTCATGTTAATAAAATGTATAATTTTGAATTATACAGCAAATCAAGGTCGAAGTTTTCATTGTTTCACAAGGCATTTTAACCCAGTTTTTGCTTTGTGAAAATTGGGGAAACTTCGACCATCACCGTCATATATGTATACATAAAGCGGGAGGCCCGTGTTCGAATCCCGGTGGAGGCTGGAAGTGTATTCACTGTTCTGGATTTTTCAACTCATTACGTTTTCAATTATATATATATATATATATATATATATATATATATATATATATATATATATATATATATATATATATATATATATATATATATATAAATAGATCCCACATTCTTGATACCAACATATAGCAATACCGATAGAGCTCTGCCAAGTGAACTGGCAAATCGCCTCACGGCCTATAGGAGGACAGAAGTTGAACAAAATCTGCCCATTTAAGTGAAGTTTAAGAAGAACAGAGTAATGAATTTTCCCAAACTTGATACATACGAAACCACGGAGAAGGAACTTGTGTAAAGTTTCTATTGTTATGATGGACAAAGCTTCATATTATTACACTATAATTTTGCGATGAAGTCTTGTCATTCCTTTAATTCAACGGGGTCCAATATGCTTTTGAAGAAAAGTCACCCAGGAAAGAACCTGGGCCGACCGACTGATCCGCTCTCAACCCCAGTCCCCTTGCATCGAGATTGTGACTGTGTGATCATCATCGGTGAATATCATCATAGGTGAATATCACGATTCCCCTCGAAAGGGAACAGACACTACACATGATCTTAGCCAAAAGACCGAGAAGCGATCCAAAATGCGGGGTCCAAAACGCGTGGTCCAAAATGCTTGAAGATACCCCGCCCCCCCTCCCTCCCCCCGAAGAATTTAAGTTTTGCAGAAGGTAAGGTGGCCCAAATGGGACGTGGGAATTCAATTTTTTAACTACGATTTTCTAAATTTGAACTATTTATCTCATATTGTGCTTGAATTCTTAGCGTTTCATTTCAAACTTTGACAAGTCAATCGGGAAATTTTCGAATTTATAATTTCGACTTTATTATTTTTAGATTAATTTTTTTTCTCAAATTTCAACTTCATTACCAAAATGTGTCACAAACTGCTATTAACAAATTGTTTTTAACTTTTACATGTTTTTTGGTTAATCTACGTTGACACCGCATTTTAATGGCTCCCGCCCCCCTCCCTCCCCCTCCATTTGTTAATTCTTATATATTAAAAAATATTTGCCCCGTGATCTACTTTTCGCAGAGAAGTACGTTTTGTACCCAATAACCGTAGATGGTATAGTCTGCACTAGCTATAACACCATCGTGGTAAGGTCACAGTCCCAATGCAAGGAGATTGACTATATGACCGATGTTTTGACCCGTTTCGTCGGATGGACGGTACGGACTTCAGATCTTGCCAGGGAATTTGCTACGAAGCCTATAATGCACGGAATGGAGTACAACCAATAACCAATCAAAGCTACAAATTGATTTCTCGTTCATTTATTCTCCTCTTCCTTTTTCAATGAATATGAAATCAAGCTGAAAATTTTAGTTTCCGTTCAATCACATATGAAAAAATATATATACATGAACATATTAAAATAAAAGTATATGTGTACGAGTTTGGATGAAAGCAACAACTCGGATCTGAATAAAATCTCCGGTGGCTAATTATGAACTAGCCGTGGATTTGGAGGGAGACTTACTCTATGTGATACCTAGTTATTATGGCCCAAATGTTAGCACGCTAAAAAGTGCCAGAAGATTTAGAAAGTACCTTCCTGGGGAGTTTACGTTTCAGTCGGGACAAATAGTTTGAGAATGAGAGGGGCGGCATGTTGGAGCATGAATGACTATTCTTGATTTTCTGACATATTTGGGAGCAATATTGATTAAATATTATTTTATAAGTGAGACAGTTGCTCGAAAAGCCCCAATCACAATTGAAGATGATTAACTTCATCAGGAAGTAACTTCATCAGGAAGCTGTGCTCCCAGCGCCTTGGTTAATTGGTGGCGATTGCAATACTAATCATTTCCTGGGTGGCCTGGCCCAGAAAGAAGCATGTGTGTTAACTATGGACCATATCCCACCATTGCCACATAACATTAACACTCAATAAAGGAGAAATGAAAAAATCGCATGAGAAATTGGGATGTTTTTTATTTCATAATATTAATTTCAAGTATTGTCACCGATTATCAGAAGTGAATGAATGGAACGGTTGGTGTATTTCTGTTGTGTTCTACAATGGTGCAGGAATTTTATTATACATTTTGACAGCTAGTTTAGTTCATGTTCTGGAATCAGACTGACCCCGGTGATATTGCAAGGATGTTGCCACGAGTACCAACAATAATTTTTCAGACCATCTACCAACCCACCCAGCAATCAAGTTTAATGTTGAGTTACGTTATGGTTCACATACAGAGTACCCATGCTGAGCAATAGCTATCATGTAGCCAGCCCGCAAGAGGGCGGTTCCAGGATGTTACAGAAGGAGGGGCGCAACACATCGTCGTTGAAGCCGACTGGTATAAAAATAATAGTTGTAGGGGGCCTATGGGATGGGTTCATTGACGTGAAAATGTGCATTCCCAAGGATATTTAGTAATTAGGTTTACATCATAGAAATTGTGAACTAGGAAGAATGCTGGCACAGTGTATCGCCGTGTGTTTAAGCCGTGAAGCCTTGAAAAAGTGAGGGCGCTTTGCGTTGTACGGCAAAAAGGCAGATCATGTGTACGTCATTGCAGTGAATTATGATTTTAAGCGTTTTTTCGAAAGAGTATGGCGACCAGAGTGGTAAGTACTATACTCCCGACCTAAGAACCAATTTTTTTCCCCGCCTCTAATGACTTGAGCAAGTGGAGTGCTTTATGCACCTTTTATGTCTGTAAAAGGTCATTTCCGGTATCTCAGAGCACCTGGCAAACATTTTTTTGTTGAACTATTTTAGTGCTCCACTCGATAGTGTTATAGTTTGCCATGGAAAATGCCGTGAAAAGCAACCCCCATTTCACTGTTGTCTAATGCTTCCATATTAGTCTGTGCATGCAGCTCTGATATAATCTTATATAAGGCAAACGGAAAGCTAAAGAATGATAATTAAAGAAATGTGCTAAACACAGAACTAAAGAATTATATATAACGATCAGAAACTGGTTTGACGTAGTAGTCTATCAAAGGTGACCATTTTAACAAAAAAACATGGTACATGAGCTGTTACACAAGAAACAAATGTGCTAAATAATCTTAACTAATGATAAGAAACGATTGCCCTAAAGTAGTAAATATATCAGTCCATCAAAACAAGGTGATCATTTAAACAAAATACTATGCTATGTGAGCTAAACGCAGAGCTAAAGATGCTAATTAGACTACATACAGAGCTAAGAATCTTAACCGATAAATAATAAATGTTATAATATAGGTTTTTTTTATAATTTCTTTTTAAACTGTTTGATAATATATAATTTTTTAAAGCCATATATAAATATATACGTATATTTTTTTGGTCTTTTGGCAAGGTTTTTATAGTCAAGTCCAGGTTGTACTCTGTTTCAGTCAGTCAGTCATCGGGTCCGTCATTTTAATAGCGATGATACTCGTTCTTCAATGGTGTTGACTGAATGCTGAAACGGAAAGGAAAGAAAGGAGAGTGAGAATCCAATTTATATACATTGTTGGGAACCAATTTAAAGTAAAATAAAAGCTATAAAAATACATGTAACCATGTATAATAAAAATGGCAAGAAAAATGCTTACCCCTTTGATTCCGATGTTGCGAACAAGCTGGGTCAGTCTGCGACTGGGTCCTTGAAGATCCAGTTCAGAGTAACCGCATCTCAGCAACAAAATTTGTTGCCATTGGTGAGGAGGTCTCCGGCATAGTTCATTGGCGACCGCCAGAGAAGAGGCAGCACGCAGGGATGGAGTCAAGACGGCCACTGACGGAGAGTCCAACATGAAGAGGTCCATTAAAACCTCGGCCAGGCGACGAACCTGTAAAAATTAGGGCGAGAGAAGTATTGGTTTCTGGTCGGTTAGGACTATGATGAAAAAGGATTGGAATTGGTTAATCGGAAAGCTCGGCACATAATATTCAAAAGGGAGGCGGGGGGGGGGTGGGGAGGAATATTTACCGAAGCGGATTTATCATCATCTGCATAGTAATCCAGGAACCAGGATTGGGTGGGCAGATTCAGGTCGTAGTCCAGTAACTGCAGAACCTCTTTCTCTTTTTGCAGGATTAGTTGAGAGTTGTAAGCATAAGAGGCCAAGTACATCAGAGTGTCAATCTAAAGAGAACAAGTGAAAGCCATAATTGGATTAGCAATTGGAATGCTGTGTTGATTTTTTTTAGAATCAAAACGCATCAAAGAACGCGGAAGAGCATGGGGAGGGGGCATAAGCAATATAGATAATTCAAAATATCGAGGCCTAATGAAATTTTAATCCAAAAAGTTACAATAGTTTTAAAGTTTAGTCAAAGTAGTTTTAAAGTCAAATTAGTTGTAATCAAATTAGTTTTAAAGTTTGCCCGACGTTTTTAGCCTTGAAGAAGATCCTGTTAGGATCGAAAAGTTAGGCCAACTTACTTTTACACAGTGGATAAGCAGTTTGCTAACCGTTTTACTTTGATTTCAAGATTATAAATATGGTATATACCTCTGGTACATATCTTTCCATGAATTTGGCAGCAAGATAGAAGCCTACTAATCCAAGAAGTTGGTATTCCTGGAGCTTAACGTTCCCTCTCAGCAAAACCAAATCGATGATGGTGATGGCTAGGTGGAAAGTCTCCTGATGCATTCCGAGGAATTCCTTTGAAAAGGAAAAACACAACACACATGTTAGTTGAAAACGCTAGCTCGAAAGAATTATATAAAATGGCGGATTGAAATATGTCGTCAAGCAAGTTACCTGTACATCTCTCATCCACGCCAACAGTACTCTACGGTTTTCGTCCGTAATATCCTTCTGAAGAAATTTTAAGGTCGGGCAGCATTTGGATTCGATGTTCTGAAAGAATGATAAGGGAACAGTAATCAGAATAGATAATTTCCCAACCAGACGTATTACGAAGGTGAAAGATATGGATGTAACTAGCAATCTAAGTGCGTGGGATTCTTTAGCATGTTACAGAACAGACGATTAAAATATGGTATAATTTGCATTTTCGATTTAGACGAAATTTGGGGGTTAGTTGTAATACCAACCTTCATGTAGGCGTGGATGTCCGTTGCATAAGTCTCGTCTACGGGAAGAACATTGTCACAGGTCACCATAACAACATCGTCGTAAGTAACCAATTTCGTTGGCATAACATCTGAAAACAAAATCATGATCGAAATACGTAAAGAAACGTGGCAGAGCAGAGGGTGGAGTAGGGTTATATCGATGGGATGCATTTAGTTCGTAGCTTAACATTTCGTACATATGCCATGTGACTTTAACATCCTGATATACGTCATAACAAGTAATCAACGTTCGAAAAAGTAAATGAGAACTGTATCACTGAAGGATCCTGATTGTACTAAAATGCGCTCCAAGATTTTTTTTTTACCTTTCTTGGTTTTGGTGACATTTCTGCATTTCTTTCCGAGGTTGACCTGTTTTGTCACGGCTCCTTTGAGGGATACTCTTTTGTTATCATAGTGACCCTTTGAAATGACTGGAATCTTACTGATGGCACCGCTCTCTTTAGTAGGGACACAGTTAAGAGAGACTTCTTGAAGCACTCCGGTGATCTACGGAGAAAAATATATGACAGAAGTCATATAAATAAAAAACGGAAGACATTCTATATTGTACATATTCAATATTAAAAATTAAGCATGTTCTGCTGAACTGGTTTCTCTTTCAGGTGTAAAGGATGCCGTTGATGGTTGTGGTGGGGTGGGGGGTGTATATCCTATCCTTTATCGAATGCGAAGCTGGTTGAGGAAATAACATCCCAGAGCTCGAAAGCCTACAACGAGAGCATATATTATCGACCCCGGTTTAAATATATTACCTGCTTAATGTCCTGTTTGGTAGTCTTCTCTCGCTTGCGGTATCGGTTCTGGTTGGCAAATCGTCTGGCAAACATCTTGATTTCGGTTAATTGTTTACTTACCTGTAAGCGAAATATTAAATGAGTGAAACGACGTTAATCTTGAAAGAATGTTCAATTGAGATCATATTGCGGTTACTAAATCAGACCTCGAATGAATTTTTTTTTCCATGAACACAGACAATCTACAATAATGTATGAATTAATATAATTGTTACTGTTACGCTATAACGTTAGCTTTGGGAGGTGAGGGGCAATGAGCCAGATTGAACTACTGACAATCGGGAGCCATGCACCGGAGAGTTGGCACGTCCAGGTTATTTCTATTTATCACCGAGAAAGTCGCCTCCGCGTTATACAGTACTAGTACATGCTACAAGTTCTTTAACCTATTGAAATTGAAAGCACATTTAAAAGACATTTAAAGAACAAGAATTGATACCCCTGTCACATGCAAGTATCATGTGAATTAATGATTACCTAGGGGCTTACTATTTTACTTTCCTCTAAATGTCCACTTTAAGAGACTTCAATTCACAAATAAGAACTATATTTTGAGATTCTGAGGAAAGTAGCTTAGACAAGCAATAACTTAAACGCAAATGTGCTACCATATCAATTCCTTTCTTTCTAAAATGCACACTAAACATTCTTTAAAATAGCCCTCTTACTGACCAACGCGTATGACTCATCACCTTGACCGAAAATCCTGTGGCTCTGTGCGGACAAGTTGTTTGGACTATTCCATTCATCAGGGGGGTCTTAAACGGTGTTTCTATAATTATAGGATTGTATTAGATAAATTAATTGGTACTTACTTGCTTCAATATTTATGATGCATATTCTACGGTCATTTTCTTTGAAATAATATTAAGTTCAATAAAATATGACGTTTTAAAAGCGAAACTCGGCTGTGGCGATGTAGGTGAGCACTGTGCATTGCGTAGCTGTACCCTATTGCAGAGTACAGGATACACATATTACGTAATGGCGTGCCCACCGAAGAAAGCGAAACTTGCATTTTTCTTAGAAGACATTCGATTGGATTGTACTTGGTCCGATTGAAGACAGTGACCAATGAAAATGAATTTAACATTAATGTAAAGTTAAGAAAAAATCCTTTCCAAAACCGTTTGAACTAAATTTGTCAATGAATATTCAAGAGGATGGTTACGCAAACAAAGTACGGCTATCAAATGGTGATTTTCTTCAGTATTTACTGTGTGTTTTCAATGAGGGTTTTGAGTTCGATATTTATTAACCTTGCATCGTAAATCACCGAAGTCCGGTGGAATTTTGAACTGCATTGTTAAGAAAATAACAGAACTTTAGAGACAACACATTTCTCTGTTTAGTGCCGTTTGAACTAAGTTTTTTCGGTATTAACTTTTCACGCTATGGCTGTAGGAAAATGGTCTATATGGTAAAGTCATAGGCCTAAAACTGCGGCGGTCGAACTCAGTTCGCGTGCCGCACAAGGAATGGCGCTAAGGAATTGATATGTTTCTAACTAGGCCCGTGCCACTGGGTAATTTTGTCAATATTGGTCCGACATGACATAAGGTAGGCTATGTCATGGTGCAATGTCCAAAGTTTTTAAAAACTTTTTTTTTTATACTATTTTATTAAGCATTATTTTATTTATGACTTCTTAAATTTTCCTACTTTTTATATTATTATATGTCTTATCAGAGGGCCTCGTGGAAGATTAGCTATTGCTAAACGAGCTACCCTCTTAAAATAAAGTTGAAATAAAAAATAAAATAAAATGCGGAAAGGAGTCTTAGCTATCTGGATGAGAATTGCCTTAAAACTTCCCTCCTAGTAGTAGTAGTAAAAATCAAAGTTTAAGTTACTCACCTGTTCGTTGATAAACTATATCTTGGCTAAGTTGGCTTCTGTTTTCTGTGCAACCACACCTGCGCGTCATGTTCTTATATACTGGCCTAGGATCATATTAGCAGACTTATTACGTAATAGCTTAAGACGTTTGCTAAGGAGTACAATAGCATGCGCATTTTTCTGTGTTTGTTCCAGGATAAGGTTTAGAACGGAAGCTTTCTTGACTTCAAATTACTTAATTTAAATATGAATAGACTTGGAATCTGAAATAAGGGATAGTCTCGTGGCCGGGACTCGTTCTGAAAGCATATATAGATCTAACCACCGTGCTTTGATACTAAAGAATGTATAAAATGTTTGAATCAATGAGCTTTGGCGATTATCTTCTGGCCGTCTTACTCTAAGTAGCATGCAGATAAGTATATGCGTTTTGTCCACAGCGGCCGGTTTCCGTTCCATTGATATAGTTTGGGTTTTATGTTCCAGCTACAATCTCCATAGTGATTGCCCTAGTGTGTTGCGCTTCATGCAGTATGACCATTATCACTGCAGTCCGGCGATACGTCCAACATCACTGTTACGACAACCTGCAACTACACCTCAATCTCCATGAACACTTCTCAGTACGGCATTACCTTCTATACCGACAATTCACGTGACCCCCCCCCCCCCCCCGCTATCATACACCATTACCTCAAAACATTCATAAAACGAATACTCTAAACCTATGACTGAGTATCTTGCATGGTCTTTCTTAACACAATAACTGGGAGGGGAAGGGGGGGGGGGTCCGCCGTGTTCCCCTATATACCGCGGCTGGTTCCTCAAGGTAAATATATTCATGTTAATAAAATGTATTATTTTGAATTATACAGCAAATCTAGGTCGAAGTTTTCATTGTTTCACAAGGCATTTTAACCCAGTTTTTGCTTTGTGAAAATTGGGGAAACTTCGACCATCACCGTCATATATATATATAAAGCGGGAGGCCCGGGTTCGAATCCCGGTGGACGCTGGAAGTGTATTCACTTTTCTGGATTTTTCAACTCATTACGTTTTCAATTATATATATATATATATATATATATATATATATATATATATATATATATATATATATATATATGTGTGTGCGTGTGTGTGTGTGTGTGTGTGTATAACTCCCAAATTCTCCATTAAGTGACGATACCAACATATAGCACTACCGCATATAGAGCTCTGCCAAGTGAACTGGCAAATCGCCTCACGGCCTTTAGGAGGAAAGAAGTTGAACAAAATCTGCCCATTTATGTGAAGTTTAAGAAGAACAGAGTAATGAATTTTCCCAAACTTGATACATACGAAACCACGGAAAAGGAACTTGTGTAAAGTTTCTATTGTTATGATGGACAAAGCTTCATATTATTTTACTATAATTTTGCGATGAAGTCTTGTAATTCACTTCATTCAACTGGTCCAAAATGCTTTTTAAGAAAAGTCACCCAGGAAAGAACCTGGGCACGAAAAACCAAACAACCGAACGACTGATCCGCTCTCAACCCCAGTCCCCTTGCATCGAGACTGTGATTGGTGTGTATATCACCAGGGTGTATCACCAGGTGTTTATCACCAGAGACATCGCCATGTGTGTATCACGATTCCCCTCGAAGAGAAACAGATACTACACCTTAGCCAAAAGACCGAGAAGCGATCCAAAATGCGGGGTCCAAAATGCTAGAGCAGTGGCATAGGAAGCTGACAAACAGTGAGGGCTGGAACCCGTTTAGGTATGAGGATTTTCTCCCGAAGAATTTAAGTTTTGCAGAAGGTAAGGTGGCCCAAATGGGACGTGGGAATTCAATTTTGTTACTACTACGAATTTCTAATTTGAACTATTAATCTCATATTGCCCTTGAATTTTCTTAGCATTTTATTACAAACTTTGACAAGTCAATCGGGAAATTTCGAATTTATTATTTCGACTTTTTTATCTTCAGATCAAGTTTGTTCTCAAACTTCTAGGCCTACTTCATATCAAAATGTGTCATAAACTATTATACAACACCTAATTGTATTCTGGTCATTTGATTGGTCAATTGCTCTTTGATTGCATGCAAAATCCGCTCTATTCCACTCTATGAAATAGAACCATTCGTTGAAAGATGTAATTTGTTCCATTCAACTCGGCTGCGCCTCGTTGAATGGAACATTCCATCTTTCAACTCATGAAATATTTGCACTATTGCACTCACAACCATTCATTATTTGTATACTATTAACTGAAACTTTTTTGGGGTACTTTTTCATGTTTTTAAAAATCTCTGTTGACACCGCATTTTAATGGCTCCCATCCCCCCTCCCACCTCTATTTATTAATTCTTATATATAAAAAATATGACTCGTGATCTACTTTTTGCAAAGAAGTACGTTTTGTACCCAATAACCGTAGATGGTATAGTCTGCACTAGCTATAACACCATATGGTCACAATCCCAATGCAAGGGGATTGACTATATGACCGATGTTTTGACCCGTTCCATCGGATGGACGGTACGGATTTCAGATCTTGCCAGGGAATTTGCTACGAAGCCTATAATTTACGGATATGGAGTACCTCTAATAACCAATCAAAGTTACAAATTGATTTCTCGTTCATTTATTCTCTCCTTCATCTTTCATTGAATATGAAATCAACCTGAAAATGTTAATTTACGTTCAATCACATTTGAAAAAAATCTAAACATGCACATATAAAAATAAAATATAATTATACGAGTTTGGATGAAAGCAACAACTCGGATCTGAAAAATGAACTAGCCGTGGATTTTGAGGGAGACTTACTCTATGTGATACCTAGTTATCATGGCCCCAAATGTTAGCACGCTAAAAAGTGTCAGAAGATTTCTAAAGTACACTCCTGGGAAGTTTTCAGTCGGGACAAATAGTTTGAGAATGAGAGGGCGGCATGTTGAAGTTGGAGCATGAATGACCATTATTTTACTTTCTGACATATTTGGGAGCAATATTGACTAATTATTAGTGAAATCGTTGCTCGAAAAGCCCCAATCGCAATTGAATATGATTAACTTCTCAAGTAACTTTCATCAGGGAGCTGTGTTCCCAGCTACCTGGTTAATTGTAAACTACTAATCATTTCCTGGTGGCCCGGCCCAGAAAGAAAAATGAGTGTTAACTTTGGACCATATCCCAGCTTTTCCAAATAACACTCAAAGAAGATAAAAGGAAAAAGGGAGAAGAGATGAAATCGCCTGAGAAATTGGGATGCTTTTTAATTTCATTATATTAACTTTAAATCTTGTCACCGATTATCTGAAGTGTATGAATGGAATGGTTAGCATAATTCCAAAGGCGTAGGAACCGGGGGGCTGGGGGGCGCCAGCCCCCCAGTGAAAAACATGGTGGGGCGGAAGTATCATTCCGCCCCGCCCCCCCGCTTCGCAAGTCAGAAAACCCCTTTTGCATTTCCAAATGAGAAAAAAATCTCATTTGGAGCACCAAATTGCATCTAAGGCCAGGTGAAAATGCAAAATTATTTACAAAATGGCGTGGGTGTTGAAGTGTGCTATATTGCACCAAATTGCATCTGAGGCCACCTGGAAATGCAAAAAATTTCCAAAGGGGAGGGGGACACTCCCTCCCCTTAGACCCCTCCCCCAGGCCGGCCATCAGTCTTCAGCCCCCCCCCCCCCCCCACTCAAAAGTACTTTCCTACGCCACTGCATAATTCTGTTGTGTCCCACAAGTACAAGTATTTTATTATACCTTTTGATAGCTAGTTTAGTTCATGTTCTGGAATCAGCCTATAACCCCAGTGATATTGCAAGCCCGTTGCCACGGATACCAACAATAATTTTTCAGAGTATCTACCAACCCACCCAGCAATCAAGTTTAATGTTGAGTTACGTTATGGTTCACACAGTAGTACCCATTCTGAGCAAAGGTTACAAAGACATGTAGTCAGCCCTGAAGAGGGCGGCGGTTCCAGGATGTTACAGAAAGAGGGGCGCAACACAGACGTCGTTGAAGCCGACTTGAATGTAGGGGGGGGGGGGCTATGGGATGGGTTCATTGACGTGAAAAGGTGCATTCCCAAGCATATTTAGACTAGTAATTAGGTTAACACCATAGAAATTGAACTAGGAAGAATGCTGACACAGTGTATCGCCGTGTGTTTAAGCCGTGAAGCCTTGAAAAAAGTGAGGGCGCTTTGCGTTGTACGGCAAAAAGCCAGATCATTTGTACGTCTTCATACATACATTGTGCATTCGACTTTGAAATTGGATTCTGATTTTAACTTTTTTTCGAAAGAGTTGGTGTACTTTTCACAACAGACACATGTTATGGCGACCAGAGTGGTAAGTACTATACTCCTGACTTAAGAACCAACTTTTAAAACTTTTTTCCCCGCCTCTAATGACTCGAGCAAGTGGCGGGAGTGTTTTATGAAACTTTTAATGTATGTAAAGTGCCATTTCCGATATCTGAGAGGCACATGGCAAACATTTTTCTTGCTTGTATTATTTTAGTGCTCCACTCAGATAGTGTCATAGTAGTCCCTGACAAATGCAGTGAAAAGCAACGACCCCCCCCCCCTTCCCACACACACCTACTAATACTTCCATATTCGTCTGTGCATGCAGTTCTCAATTTAATTCATTTATTTGTTTTATCGCCAATTGTGTACAATGGGAATTTTAATGTTAATGTTGCAAAGTGGGTAGTAGTTTATGCAGGATAACAGATCCCACCTTATGAAGTGAGAGTGCAAATAGTTTGATGCATGTTTACATTCAGTAATAGTCATCAAAGGATGAGATGTTAGCATGAGTGCATGGCTTGAATGTGTCGGTTTGCCTACAAAGCTTTGTTAATTAGGTTTTAAAATAGTTGAGTAAATTTAGGCAAATAGTCTATAAAGTTACTGCCCAGAACATACCTGGCTAGGTTGAGTAGGCTTAAGCCTACCTCAAAACTCATATTACTGGCTATTCCTATACTGCTTATGCCCTTTTGCCAAATTGACGGTGTTGGAAATATGCCTTTTTTCCTAGTATTGAATTGTTAGTGATAAGCCCAGGACATCATAACCGTTATCACATGTTATTCTGGCATGTGGATCTATCGTTAGGGATACAGTTTGAAGTAAAATGTGATGGTGATCATTTTTGTCATTAGGCTTTAGTCATATCGCATCCTAAAGGACAACCGTAGCCGGTCTAGTGGCCTAGGCTTACTATATCCAGGGTCCAGTGAATCAATACAGCGGCTGAGCAGACGACACTACTGAAGTAATTAGATTTCTATGTCGCTTCCTAAGAATAACCTGTGAAACTGCAGTCCACTGCAAATTTATGATGATTTTGGCACCCAAATACGGCACACGTAGTGTTTGTATAACGCGCCGGTATACTTTCTTGCCGTACAAGCAAAGCGCTACCAGTTGAACGAGTGGCTTCAGTATGTCTCATGCCGTCATTCTCCCTACTTCAATTTCTGTCGTGGTGTACACCGTACTGCATGGCAACTAGATTGAAAGTGTGACATGGCGAGGATGGGGAACCAAAATTTGTGAAGGGGCAAGATTTTATATGAAGACATGCAGAAATTAGAAGAGTTGGGTGTAATGTCTGGTGGTGGTGATACCCCCCCCCCTTCAAGCCTGTCTCCCTCACTGCCTCTTTTTCTGGGCCTATCATTACTGAGTAGTGACATGGGCAGACGGGAATGTGGTAGAAACATGGTGGCCCCATCTGGGGTCAAATCAATCAGAATGCATTACATTCAACCAAGTGAAGATTGTTTCAGGTCAGCGAAGAAAAACAGTTCTTAAAAAGGCAGAAGATGGTGAAATGAAGTCTTCCAAGTCGTTGTCTAGCTTTCCGTTTGTTTTGCTCCGTTCACACAGTGACCCGGATATAATAAGGTATGTCGTAATGTAATGATTATTTTCATGTACTTTGACCGGTAGTTTCTGTGAGTTTGTCCCCCTCCCATTGACCACTTCTACAGGCCCAGGATGTCCTTCCAAAAAAGGTTCATGCCACTACCTCAAATCAATTGGAGGGGAATTTATATCTTTCCCTAACTCCACCCCCCCCCCCCACCCCTCTATCCTCCTACCATTCAAATCCTGCCACATCACTTCTAATGAGAACCCAAAATTATGGCAAAGTGGACCATGAAACAGAGACAGACAAGGGGGGCGGAAAAAACTCCCAAATACGGTACTAATGTTTTATTCATTGAATTTCCTTTATTAATTTCTTAATATCAACTGTACACCACAACATGAACTACTCAGTAATTATAAGAAATTGAGGAATGCCATGTAAAAAATAAAAAGAGAAACATTCCTACTGTTTCATCGTCATTAAAAAAGAAAAAGAAAGAACAGAAGAAGAATTGAAAATGTAATCAATATAGATACGACATCTGAAGTAGAAATGAAAAACCACCAACCACCTCAAACTAAAAATATTGATTTTTTTTTGCTATAGGGGGCACACTACTAGTACTCCACAAATGATATGAAATCACATCTCCAACCCAAAGATATGAACACATAGAGAGATTGTACAACGTGGCGAGAAATTAGCGACGCAAATTTTCGGCCATCTTTGTACTCTCTGTGATGAATCTCACACAGTATCTGCAATCACTTCATTTACAAAATGTCCTGTCATTTTGGAAACCCTTTTCCGGATTCCCAACCCTTCTCATGGTTTTGATGTATTTTCCTTTAAGTTTTAAGTTTAAGCAATTCATTTTTTCTTGACAAGAAAACATTGTAACCATGGCAACCATCTTGTAAGTACTATATAACCACCATCACCAAGTTAGTACTCTTGTATGTTTAGTGAATTCTGCGCAATCACCACGTAACGCATTCCTGTGTCCACATCGTATTTGGTTGATATATATATATATATGTATTTTTATACACACCAGTTTGTGTATAATCCTGTCATAATACAAGTTTTACACTGATAAAAATCTGGCTCAATAAGTTATTAAACCCTAATATTAACATAATCTACCGATGTATACCACGTTTAATTATTTGGATCAATGCACGGTTAATTTGAATTTTTGAAATCTGACTGAAAACTTTTGGACAAATCAAATGTCAGCATACAGTTAAATTTTTTAATTTTCTTTTTAAACATTTTTTTCTTGTACTTGAGAGTATATCGTAAATAAGAAAAAGAGAGAGAAAAAGAAAAAATGATTTAGTGTATGATTAATTTTACAGCATAAATTAATATCGTTAAAGCTTAAAATGACTACTTCGTTACAGTGTATAAAACAACTACAAAATAAATCTATTTCCCTGTTGAAAAAAAGGCATCAATAGTTCCAGGGATGAAGACGACCGAGGACCAGGGGTGCATACACATGTCCACAATTAATTTGATGTTGTCCACAATTGATTTGATGTCGGAAGGTTTTAGGGATACATCCAGAAAGTGAGGTGATCCTTCCATCAGTCCACCAACATGCCACTCCGTGAATATGTGTTCTGTTAACTGTTCTGTTCCCTGCAGAAATTTATACCGTCAAAAATGGTGTACACTTAATGACAAATATTTCCATCAAAGGGAAATAGCTTTTAAAACTGTTGGTGTGTTAAGTAAGGAGATGACCAATTAACTCCACACTTTCATGTTTCCTTCCTTCCTTCCCACCCTCCCCCACCCTCATCTCCAAACTATCCAGTTTACTATGTCAAAATAACATAAAACTGTTAGCAAACTGCTTATCCACTAGAGAGCCTGTGTAGGAGAATGTGTAAAAGTAAGTTGGCCTGACATTTCGATCCTAGCAGGATCTTCTTCAGCGGCTAAATGACAAGTGACTTGTCAGTTTACTATGTATCAGACAGTCGAGTCATACCAAACTATCCTGTTTACTATGCATCAGACAGTCGAGTCACACCAAACTATCCTGTTTACTATGCATCAGACAGTCGAGTCACACCAAGCTATCCTGTTTCCTATGCATCAGACAGTCGGTCACACCAAACTATCCTGTTTACTATGCATCGGACAGTCGAGTCACACCAAACTATCCAGTTTACTATGCATCGGACAGTCGAGTCACACCAAACTATCCTGTTTACTATGCATCGGACAGTCGAGTCACACCAAACTATCCTGTTTACTATGCATCGGACAGTCGAGTCACACCAAACTATCCTGTTTACTATGCATCGGACAGTCGAGTCACACCAAACTATCCTGTTTACTATGCATCGGACAGTCGAGTCACACCAAACTATCCTGTTTACTATGCATCGGACAGTCGAGTCACACCAAACTATCCTGTTTACTATGCATCGGACAGTCGAGTCACACCAAACTATCCTGTTTACTATGCATCGGACAGTCGAGTCACACCAAACTATCCTGTTTACTATGCATCGGACAGTCGAGTCACACCAAACTATCCTGTTTACTATGCATCGGACAGTCGAGTCACACCAAACTATCCTGTTTACTATGCATCGGACAGTCGAGTCACACCAAACTATCCTGTTTACTATGGATCGGACAGTCGAGTCACACCAAACTATCCTGTTTACTATGCATCGGACAGTCGAGTCACACCAAACTATCCTGTTTACTATGCATCGGACAGTCGAGTCACACCAAACTATCCTGTTTACTATGCATCGGACAGTCCAGTCACACCAAACTATCCTGTTTACTATGCATCGGACAGTCCAGTCACACCAAACTATCCAGTTTACTATGCATCGGACAGTCCAGTCACACCAAACTATCCAGTTTACTATGTATCGGACAGTCCAGTCACACCAAACTATCCTGTTTACTATCGATCGGACAGTCCAGTCACACCAAACTATCCTGTTTACTATGGATCGGACAGTCCAGTCACACCAAACTATGCTGTTTACTATGGATCGGACAGTCCAGTCACACCAAACTATGCTGTTTACTATGTATCGGACAGTCCAGTCACACCAAACTATCCAGTTTACTATGTATCGGACAGTCCAGTCACACCAAACTATCCAGTTTACTATGTATCGGACAGTCCAGTCATACCAAACTATCCAGTTTACTATGTATCGGACAGTCCAGTCATACCAAACTATCCAGTTTACTATGTATCGGACAGTCGATTCACACCAAACTATCCTGTTTACTATGTATTGGCCAGTCGAGTCATACCAAACTATCCAGTTTACTATGTATCGGACAGTCGAGTCACTTCGTGCTTCTCCCTGCTGCTGGATGTGAGCTAAACCAAAATATACTGGTGTTTTATTTTATTCCATTTAGTCCATTTTAGTCCTTTCCAAAAGTAGTTAGTTATTTTTTTTAGATAAAAGTCTTGACAACTATGACTTGGGGTTTATAAACTGTGGTCTTTTTTCTTTTTTTTACCAGAATGAAATAATTTTTGTCACTATTATTGGTTTGCAGAGGTCACATAAGGAATATTAAAAGAAATTGTTGACATTTCGGTTTGAGGTTACACTTATTAAATCGGCAACCTTTAACAGTAAGTAACAGAAATGACCACGCAGCATGGAATTGTATGAAGGAGAAAGCTTATTGATTCAGTTGGAAAACTTCACTGGAAATTGGGAGCAATCAACTTTTTGAAAATGAAGACCTCATCTTGAATTAATACAATGCCAAGATGTAAAAACAATCTATGATACAAGGTCAAGGGTCATCTGTTTAGTATGCATAGTTAGACACAAAAGCTACTCATTACAAAAACTGATTCACGCAACAGAGTAAAAAACAAACACAATCATATGTCACCGATGAAACTCCGACCCAGAGACTCATGAGACCGCGTCCAACAAATGAGAGTTTAAACGTCCCATGAAACAGAGCCATCACAAAATACTCGTCTCTCTATTGACACAGATGACCTTCCCATGAAACAGTAGCCATCATCTCGTCTTGTGAGGCTGTAGCTATCAAACCTCATGAAACAGAAGCCATGCACCACCCCACGGGACAGCAGTTATCCCATGAGACAGCAGTTATCCCATGAGACAGCAGCCACCCCATGTGACAGTAGCCATCCCATGAGACTGAAGCCATCCCACAGGACAGTAGCCACCCCATGAGACAGTAGCCTTTCCATGAGACAGTAGAAGCCAATCTATGATACAGTCATACAAACATAACCCTTGTTAGAATAAGAAATATTTCTATAATCCAGACATAACAACCACAACTAATTACATATTTAGGCATATATTTCTTTCACACCAAACTTGTTCATGAATATTCCACTGACGCACACAAAAACACTTTTTATCCAATTAGTGAATAGGGTTTTCCAGTGGAATAAAAAAATTTGGGCAGTTTTTAATAGCTTATTGCAAAGTACAAAACACAGCATTGATCAGTATTACTCAGCTACGGTCTCCACACAACAACAATTCCAAAACATCTTCATCCAAGAATTTGTTTTCCCTTTTATATATATATATACTTGTATACATATTTATATATATATATATATATATATATATATTTATATATATATATTTATATATATATATATATATATTTATATAAATATATAAATTTATATAACGTAAGACATAATCTTTAACTTACAAAACCATTTCAGTGAACAATCCTCCATCCATGCGTGCTGCACTTCCAGGCATTGAAAACATGACACTGAGGTTGTAAAATATGAAAAGGATTTTAAACAACTCATTTTTTTGTGTCAAAGCTACAAAGTTAATAACCCCTCCTTTAACGTAATTTTGGATGAACGTATGCATAACGTAAGGCATCGTAATAAGATAAAAAGCCAATGAGACAAGGTCACCACCAATTTTTTCACTCCCACTACTCACGGCAGATGTATGTATATATATATAGATATGTATATACAATGAAGTAAATGCATAACAAGGTTACATCGCTGTACATGAAAAAAAAAGGAACAAAATTGAACAAAGAGGCAAAAGAGAACAGAAAGAAGAGAAAACAAAACAAAACTGGTAGGAACTTCACTTCGTAGTAGTAGAAAGTATTCAACAGTATAAAAGAACAACAATATGGATAAAGTTACGTTTCTTGATCAATCGGCTACATAACCCTTTATTCTTAATATTTTTACAAGTTTACAAAGGATAGTTCCTAAACTAAGGGATACCTATATATATATAGCTTGATGTACGAACAACTCGACATTGAGGAGGCTGGCTGGGCGTGCAGACCGTAAAAACATATTGTACCACAAAAGAACCAGACAGAAGACTGCCAGGGTGTCCGGAACAAAGAATGGTGTCACAAAAAGTTTTGCTTTTTTTACTGTAGGCACTGAAAAATCAAAACCAAATGATATGTTTAGCTTAAATTTATTACTGTGAGAGATGAACTATAGGAAAATTGTAAAAAGATAACTTGACGAGACTTCATTATGAAGCATGAGACTGGGTTGGAGCAATTGAAGCAAAACGCTTTAACTTAACATTCCACTGAAATCATTGACCTTCAGTACTAGTGTCTTATCAGAGGGGCATTGGGGTGGGGTGGGGAAGAGAGACAGAGTTATTAGTTTAATAACACCAAACAATATAAATGTCTGTAACTGATGGAAATGGAATATCAAACAAAAAAACGCTCGAGTCGTAGAATGTTCTTTACTTTCCTCACACTGAACACATCATCACTAAAAATTTGATTAAAATAACCGACCGAAGAGAGCAGGTGAAAAATGGCAAAGAGATATCTAGGAGCATCATCTCATCCTTCTTCCAGCCTTCCGTGAATATTCTCTCTCCACCTCTCTCTCTACTGAAGATTGTAACTGTGAAATAATCAACCCAGTTTTGTGGCACTCACAGGCTATCATTCACTCAACTACAGTATTTAAATGTAGATTACACGACGGCCAGCTGAAATAAGATTCCCAAAAGAGCAAAATCGATAGATTCCCTTCACAAGCAGGCCACTGCTAAGTTGTTATCAAGATGTAATATGTTAGAGAGAATGCTGAACATATTACAAATGGAGACATACATGTGGAGAGACAAAACATGAATGAGGTTAGGTGTGTTTCCGAAACAGGTGAAAATTACTGAGTATTGCATTTAATAAATAATCCACTTGAAATAAGCTGATTTAAAACTAGGGTAGCAGTCGGATATCAGGTTATGGATGATTGAGGGAGATTGGGGGGGGGGGGAAGGGGGTTATATTTATGCCCATATTTGTTAAGATCTATACAGAATAGTGCAGCAGAGAACTTTTAAAAGTGCTCGTAAAAAGGGTGGAACATGAGAACAAAAGTCACCACTCTGACAATTTCCATTTACTATAGTTTAAGCCCCTAAAGGCAAATAATCGACACCTCTAAGCAAAGTGGAACAATCAAAAGCCTTTATGTGAAATTTGCATATCAAACTTGCAAAGGACAGGCAATTTACCAAATAGGTAAACTAATTTTTAAATATTGCATTCATAAATCACATGACATTCAAAAATCTTTAAATATTTGAAAAGAAGTTCTTCCCATTATTTCATGAAATGCATTTAGACAAAAGTCAATTTTCAATATGGTGCATTGCTTCTACAACACAAAGACTGTATTACAATAACATGACTACTTGGCTATATTTGCTTGTCACTGCTTTGATTGATCGTCAAGGCAACATGTTTTTTTTCCTCATTTTTTCTTACAATTTTTTTATGCTAATAATAACAAGACAAATTGTTCACACCGACATAATAAAGCCTCAGCTGAGTGGTTTAGACTATTGAAGCAGATATGGCAAATATTATTATAAAGATAGGGCTTGTAAAATCCTACAGTAGAATAAAACGAAAGGTAACGTTATATACACATTTATATAACATGTAATAGACACAGCAATGTTTTGTCTTAGCTTACCCATTTAAAGGGACCAAAGGAGTGGGGTTGGAGAGAGGGGAAGGGAGTTTAATACTTCTATGCAGTAATTATTTGTTATGTAGTGGAACTGGTCTATGTCCTCTTCATGTATACTATGTTAACCCTGTTGTCAGTGTAAACCAGCATCACAGTTTGTGTATACCAATATCCCACCTCAGAGAATGTTTTTCTACTCTTTGGCTTCAGCTGCGTACCTTCTGATCGCAGGGAAGATCTGTTTCTTTCACCTGATGATGTTGTTTTGATTATCAACACTGGAAAAATTCATTTTCATCACAGAATCAGAGGGTCTACTTTGAATCTGACAGTGATCACTGAAACTAACAACCTTCATGTTACATGCAAAGAGAGCTCATTCCTATAGTCTGTGGGTTTGTCTGGGATATCAATAATAAGCTTCCAGTCTGTTCAGTCATGCAATTTCAAGACCTTCATGAATCGAGTCACTTCAACAAACTTAGTCTATTTCCTTTTTAAACTAAAGAAAGCAATCTTCTACAGTGATAAGGATTTATTGTGAAGGTATCACACTTTGAAGCTGCTTGTGGTTTTGCTAACTTTGTCATATTTCTAAGATATTAATCTTATCATCTGACAAAATTTCTCATTTTTGTTGCAGGTTTCGAGAGGCGGGAGAACCGGAGACAGCACTCGCTGGAATGATGAGACAAAACAAAATCAGACCTGAGATATGAAAGACAACTTCCAAATGAGATCATCTTAAAATGGGAAATAGCAGCAGAAAAAGGACACACATTCACAAAGATACACAAACATTCACTTTAACCAGAGTCACGATCGATTGATATGTAAAATTGTCACGCTCACACACTTGATGATGATGATGATTAAATCCAGAAACGAACCACCCTTTTACAAAAACTGAAAAGCTACATCAGACATTGAAACCACTCGCCAATTTCTGGCACGGAAAAACAAAAAACGTTTTTTTTTTTTGTCTTCTTCCTTTTTTTTCTTTTTATCCTTTTTGTGCGATTATTACACATCCATTTCAAAGGCCTTAAAATTGTTCAAAAATATTGCAAGATATTATTGAGAAGTGGACTCTGAGTGGCATGTTTATAGTGATATGGTTCCAATACATAGTTTAACGTGGGATTGAGTATTAGCCACAGCACCAGCCACTCGGTCTTTATGTCATCCTTGTAATGAATCATACAAAACACCTCAAATCTAAAGCATCATAAAAATCCAGCTTCTAACAATCGGTAATACAATGTAGTATACGTTTGATCACACAACAAATGTGATTCATTAATCACTGTACGTTTATATAATCAAGTATCATCTAGTAAATAGTTTCACACATTCAGATAACGCAATCTGTCCGTTTGTCTCTCCGTCTGTCTCTCAGGCCAAAATCGGCCGCCACGGCAAATCTTGCTTTGATAATTGCTCACGATAATCATTCGCGCTTCTGTCTAGAACAACAGGCAACGCAACAATCCTCACTCCCCTACTTTAAACTCCTCTCTTACGGGGGGGCTTTAACATCACAACGTAGTTTCTAGCGATGGAAATGCTGCAGTGGGGGCGCTCTCTTCGTCCTTCTTATTGGCTTCGATGTCGTAGCTCTCTCCGGGCGGTGGCGCCATAAATTCGTGGATGGAACTACTAAGACTCTTGCGTTCGATGCGGTGCTGTAAGCCAGACTGGAAGGCGTGGACCACTCGGATCTGTAGATAAGATCACAGACGATGTAAAAGACAGATTAATCCAGAGATATGCGATGAGTCAGAGTATGTACAGATACATTATATAATAACCTTCAGTTCTCCCCATTAATGGAACAGAACTTACCTCATCCATTCACATCAAGTTATTAAAAACATATTGGAAAACTTTCCCAAATTGTAAACCTTTAGTTAAAACTGTACACTTAATCCCTTCTCAGCTGTGAAAATTCAACAGCGAAAGTGTCTTGGATTTGATTTACCCTCTGTAACAGTGACCAACAAGGGATGGTGTTAGTACTACTGCAAATTTTGCCCAAATCCCCCCCCCCCCCCAGCACCCTTCAACCCCAATTCCTTCCCATATTTTATCTTTCTATTTTGCATAGGCATCAAATGTGTGTAAGAAAAGCATTATATACATCTGGCGAATTATTGGGCCCTCTTCCAATATGCTTGGCCTTCCCCGAGTGTGATGACTCTAATCTTGTTTGAAATTCTAAATGTTTCGTGATCTCCACTAGTTTTCCCTCTCGCCTCCCCCTCTCCCCTCCCTCTCAAGAAACGACAGAATAATGTCATATTCCTCCAAGTGCGAACCTCTGGAGCTCAGGAAAAGGAGGCAACACTTTGTACGATAATGAAACAAAACAATACAATGTCTGTATTTCATTGACCTGAACTGACCTTGACTGACCTTAGAGGTCAATGCAAGTGACACATGCAGTATGAAACATCAGCTACTCTGCAATGTATTAGTACCAAACAAATAACAACAACAAAAAACAAAAAAATGGGGGAAGTTGATACGAACCTGTGACAATCAACAGAATAACTATGCAAATATATACAAATCAACACACATGTAGTAAACTTTATCGGCATAATCAACAAACACAAACTGTAATATTTACACAGACTGACACAGCAAAAGGATTTTATGAAGTATTTTATGCATGACTGTGTAAAGAATCACATGCTGTACGGTATGGGTAAGAGTTATGGCCAAAGTGACCATTAGTCAGTCTAAAGAGTCTCGGAACTTTCCCCGTCTCAAAATTCAAATAGTGGGGAAATTATTAACAGTGAAAGTTTAATTTATCTTCAACTCGGTAGATCAGAAAGATATGTACGATTTATATGCAGACGTAATAACCATAAAATTTGAAAAAATTTGAAATAAATATCCTGGACGAACATTGTAGCGTAGCATAGAGATATTGGTCAACAATTTATAAAGGATGAATGTGTGACAGAGTTGTCTGTGAAACAAGTCACTGACTCTAAAGATAGAACAAAACCTGTCTAAGCATGACCAAACCATCAACAACATTCATTGGAATAGTGAACATTTTGAAGAAACAGTAGAAGTTTGCTGCCCACCTATTACTGATGTATCTGTCAAAGAGCATGGATTCCAGTTGAGGGTAATAATCAAAATTGAAGGAGAATGACTTAACATGAGCCTAGTACTTAGTTTACTGTCTAAGTCCACACAAGAAAGAAGGAACCAACAGGATTGAAGACTTAACCAGCAGTCATTTCAATGATAACTGACATCACACACTAACTATGAGACGTATCATGATGTCCAAAACTTAAACATCTCAAATTAAAAAGACTTAACAATCAGTCATTTCCATGACAACTGACATCACACACTAACTAAGAGACACATCATGATGTCCTAAACTTGGACATCTCAAATTAAAAGACAGAGTAAGACTGAACAATCAGTCCATTATATAACTGACATCAAACAATAACTATGAGACGCATCATGATGTCTAAGACTTGGACATCTCAAATTAAAAGACAGAGTAAGACTTAACACTAAGTCTATTCTAGAATACCTGACATCACACATTAACTATGAGACATATCATGATGTCCTAAACTTGGACATCTCAAATTAAAGGACAGAGTAAGACTTAACTCTCAGTCCATTCTATGACAACTGACATCACACACTAACTATGAGACGCATCACCATGTCTCGCATTCAGAGGTTATATGTTTTATCTTCTCTATTGTTTCATTTCCAGCTAGCTGGGTTTTTACAACTATATCCAAAACTATACGAACGCCTTTTTATAAGATCTACTAGACCCTTCGTAAGATTTTGAGTTTCTGCTCAAACCAGGATCTCTAAATCACAATTTACAAGACACAATGAGAAACTACTTGAAACAGCAAACTGATGTTTATGTGTAGAGTAGTAAATCTATTTAAAACCAAACAAACACAGAAACAAAGATTACCTTCACACAGTATCAATGTGACATTAACAACATGTCAGAATTTCTGAATAAGTACAAATGAGACAAAAATCTGGTTACGTTTGGAGACAAATAAAATGGTCAGAAGGTATTGGTTACAATTCAGGCACACATCCTGATGGGTGACCTTTCCTGAGGTATCGACAGAATCTGTTAATTTGGAGGCAAAAACATGTTCAAAGTTTTACAACAATGATAAACTGACCACACCATGGCACTATCATATTGTATCAGAATATCAGTATAGGTTGAATCAGACTGATAAATATAACCATTGTGCCGGAGTACGATGGGACAAATATTTTTTTATTATTAGTTTCAAAATTGCTCCATTCATGAAATAATCTTGGTATGATATTATTTTACCATTTTATTGCCTGTCAAAAGTGTATTGAGATTAAATCTGTTTAGCACAATATACAAATTGGCTGAATTTTTGAGTATTGATTTTTACTTAAGATTGGCTGCTGCCTGTTGCTAGGGCCCCAATTGCATGCCTAAAATCCTCTCACTTTGTTCCTGCTATTTCAAAACTTGATCACCATCAAGGCAATCCAAACATCGCACACCACCGAGTTACTATGCAATCGCCACTGTGTCCATTTCGTATGGAATAACAGGTGAATGGAACGATATGTTGACCATGGCCATATGTTTGGACAATGTCAGTATTAAATAACACACGGACATGGATAAAAATCTTTTAGGACGACTTGGATCATGTTGTGATATCAGAGGACTTCAGGACACCTGAGGACTCGGTTAGTCACGTCACACACATTGAACTAGAGTCTACCGTGGCAGTATTAAATGGTGTACCACATGTCTTACTTGATACCCCGGCACCGTGGACTGGCCGTTGGGGGTTTCATGCTGCTACAAGCTTGAAAAGGAATCGGCCTGATTTAAACAAGAAAGGTTCAAGAAATGATTGAATGAAAACTGGTTTCATGGGTGAGCTATCAATGCCTCTGATGTGCAGTCAGCATACAGGGTTGGTTTGGTAGAGGAGAACAGAATGTTAACAAAAATATTGGGTGTTGGGAGGAGAGAACAGGCTAGGGAAAAGGATGGAGAAGGAGTTATTGGATTCATGAAACAACAGTCTTGCTATCAGTAATTCTCTCCAGATCTCATTAAATGTGGGAGAGGGAACGATTGTATATTGATATAGAATGCAGGTTTACTTCCCACCCCTACCCCCACCCCTACCCCCACCCCCACCCCCATTCCCAAATGTTTCTATTAATGACCATGTCACAAAGGGAATCTTTACATGATAACTCGGTTCGATATAATTCACTAGAAGATACAAAGAGATATCATGAAATCCAGTCATCTCTGACTAAAAAAAGATATTACAAACCTTGATTAAAAAAAGAAAATTCTCCTTTCATATGAAAGGGCAATACCAGAACAGTTCTGTACGACAAGGCAAAAAATAGAGGAACAGAAGAATTTGAGGTATGCTGTATTGGCCCCAAATATGCTAGATATTCAAATATGGTCACCTTTGGTCAAAATTCTTAAACTGTTTTTATTACAACCTTGATGAAAATTTTCCTTCACTGGGTCATTCAGTCATCTTGTGTGTGCCTTAGAAATGTCTGAGAACAATTTGGAGAGTAAATTGACCTCAAGGAAAGTACTTTTTGAAAACTTCTAGCAATTATAGCATGTATAATTTGGGGCCTGTGCTGACTATCTTTAAGGGTCAACATCATCAGTTCGGAACAAAAGGTTCTCCCAACGAGATGGATGGGATAGGAGTTAGGTCCCTTTGTGATGCTGAACTTTGTCCAAGTTGCTATATGAAAGGATAGCATTTTACACCTTACCATTGTGATATTAATACTAATCAGCTTTAATCTTGTAGTCACATTTCAAAACTAGATCGTGTAGGAGGGTGTTAGGTGGAAAGGAAATTGGTGGTGATAGAACCAAAACAATGTGAATGTATATTATATGAAAATCAAATGGTCTGCTATTTCAAACCAGGATTTAAAATTCATCACAAAGCTAACATTGTATGCCTTTTGTTCGAGAACTCTAAAGAAAAAAAAATGATGGCATTGTTCTTGTGTATATTTATAAGGTAAAAACAGCTCAGGGTTGACCCTTAATTCCTGTTCTTGTGTGTTTAGGCGCATAATTTGACACGATAGTACTATGCATTAGCAGCAGGGCTGTACACCACACGGCTTATATGGTTTCGCGCTTCTTCTTCTAGTATTAACGAAACTTCAACTTCCTATTCAGCGAGGGCAGGGTCTGATACCAGGTAAGTGGTCGAATTTAAATGCGCTGGGGTGCAAAATAAATTTAGTGCTGGACACCTATTGCGGGGTCTGATACCTTTTGTTAACACAGCCTCTGTTCCAATATGCAAGCAAATCTGTCATTCCAAGTTTCAAGGGACAACAATTTTTGAAAGCCATTGGACCCTGTTAGAAAAATGACACAATCAAAGACAAAGAGGATGAGGGATGGTGGGGGGGGTGGGGGATATGGAGGGATGGTGGGGCAAATAATGATAATCACTTCATACTATGGATTTTTTTTAATATTTCACTTAATATTTAAAACACTGACACTCCATTTTCCAAGATATCTTGACCACAGAAAAGAAAGAATATAAGGAAAAAATGAAAAAAAATGGGGAGAGAACCAAATAAAATGAAATGATGGGAGAACTTTGAAAAAAGTTTAGGTCAGGTGATGACCGATTACGAGTTCAGCTGTAAGATATTTACCCATGATGCACCTCCCATATTAATGGAAGGTTTTGCTACTTTCTTCAAAAAATCTATCAAACTACATGGGATTGTTGTACAGGTGGCAAGATTATTTTAATATATCCATTTTGGTGACAATGTCTTTCTTATTTCCTGTTTGATTTCAAAACTGAAGTAACTAAACATATAGCTTTCCAAATTTTATCAAAGCACAACAAACCATTCACAGGATTTTTCAAGACAAGTATTTTGGTCATCCTGCTGCGCTAATATTTTCAGGACACTGTAAACACTGACTTTAAGTGTACCGTCTAAAGACTACGTCAATCGGGTAGGACCAACAACAGATATCACAGCACCAAAAGGACGACTTTGATCTAAACTCACAAGTATATTATGACTACAGTAAGTTGGCCTGACGTTCCGTGACCACAATTCAGTTTGAGTGTATATAATGTGTGGTAACCATGACAATAACTAGTGACTACAGTCCAGATTGTGGGTATATAATGTGCAGTTACTATGATGCAGCTGGTGACTATGGTCCAGTTATAATTTTGTGTAGTTTTCAGTGGAAAAATGGTCGAGAAGTTTCAGATTACATTGAAACTATAGTATGAACCACTCACTGTGCAGACTAAGTCATTAATATTAAGTCAGGGCGATTTTACTGGAGTAAATATTTTAACCAAAAGTAAGGACAAAAAGCAATAAAATTAATGCAAAGATGATATTGATCATTTTAGATTTGTAATGATTATTTCATAACTTCTGATCATCTCATATATATTGACGATCAGCTCATACTGACATATTGATCGTATCCATCCATTCAACTGATCGACTCTAGAGGCATTCGCATCAGGCATGGAAAAGATATGTTCAACACTGGAGAAGTTTAATAGCAGACAAAAGTATCGAAAAATTTTGGAAGTATAATTAACATCCTCAAAACCAGAATACAATAAGGAGATTCACAATGAAAGAACAATTTGACTGCCTACGTGAAAATACTGCTGAAGAAAAAGTGAAGAAAGGTAAATTTGGAAGAAATTTTATTTTTTTCAATAAATAACGCTGTTTTTGTAAAAATGTGATTCATTTGCCTGCCTATGGTTATTACCTATTATACAGTACCCAACAAGAGAATCCTTGAGGAGAGAAATGCAACTGGAAACCTTCTCAACTATAAATACATCACTTCATTTTTGGTTTCAATTGCCTGAATCGCTGGAAAGCAGTCGATTGGTTGTCTCGTCTTTGTTGCTGACTATTAAATTATTTTTCTTCAATTTATTTTAGCATGTGGGGTATTTGGTAGTTACGTTTTTTGGTGTTTTTTTTTAATGGATAAATTACTCTTAAGGGCAGAGGTACTACTGCTGATAACAACCATGACATGATATAGATTCACAGGAAATAGCTCATTTACATATTTATGACTTCATAAAGAATTCAATTTTCCTCACTAATTATTATGTAAAAAGCTGTGAGAAGTTTGATTCACTGCATATATATACTAATGAATGAAAACCTTTTAAAAGATATCCCAAAGGGAGGATATCACAAATTTCGAGGGATATATCGAGAGAAGAATGTCATGAGAAATGATCCTTTCCACAAGTGAAATTTGGGTCTGTTGATAAAACCTTACAAGCAAAAGTATACAATTGTAGGCAGTCACAGTCATGGGACGTCTTGCACGGTTTATCTATGATTAATGTAACCTGGGATATAGCTGTAAAAATGAAATTTATGTGACTTTCATGAAGCTGAAAGACATCTGAATATTTTGAAAGGCAAAGAAAAAGTGTTTTGAGAGCTTTTATAACTGCACCTGTATACTTTGGTGACGACTCAAAAAAAAAGGTTTATTGGTGACGACTCAAAAAAAAGGTTTAAATCTGAGGATATATATAATTTACATGTCTGGAGGATATCATTAAAAGGGAAGGATACTGTGATTTATAAAAAAAACAAAAAAGACTTTGAGCATGGAACACTTGGCAAATATGGCAGGAGACAGAAATACAGGGAATGACATGCTGACATGCAAACCAAGGGGAAGTAGCCTCGTCAGAAACAAACGTGGAAGAAACAAGTTCTGAAAGTTGCATATCAGATGATGGTGTGTTATTGATTCCCCCAAAAAATGGGGCAAACTGTCATTTGTATGCTTTTTTGTTATGATTTATGACATCAGGAACAATTAAGATGAAGAAAGAGGATGGCTATGAGAGATAAAGGGGGGAAGAAAAATCAAACAGAATGACACAAAGGATGACCAAAAGAGTTCGACAATGAAAGATCAGCTGCTACTCACTGCCTGCGACTATTGTTCCCCCAAAGGAGGGAGTAACCATAGCGATGTATGTTACCATAGCGATGTAAAGAAAGGAGTGTTTGGTAGTAGGTGGAAAAGAATGAGAGGGAAGAGAGGAGATGAAAAGTGGATGAGAATTTTCTCTTTGAATATTCATAAATCAAATAACCACCAAATATGAATAACATACTGCATATTCATATCAAGGAGTACATTATTAATGGCTACATTTATCTCTCTCTTCCCAATTTTAGGGAAATATGTAACATTCTGAAAATGAAATGAGCCCTAATATTAAACAAAATATATGGATTTTTATAAAAGGCTCATCCAGTGTCATTAACCAAACGCTTTGTGAGACTAGCGTAATCAAAGTACTGAAATAAATATTTCTCCCGCGCAAGCATGTCTTTGAATAACTGTATTGCTTTAATATATAATCTCCAATGACAAAACACACAAACAAACCAAAAATATGATTAACTATGCAAATCACGATAAATAAAATATCAATGAGTATTTTTCCTCTTATATTCTTGTCAGAAGCATTTCACTAGCTTTATTTCCACACTATTTTTCGGGGACTTTACAGTACACGCCCCCCCCCACACCCATCCCCTCCACAACCATTAAGAGAAATATCATATTTGATTCTCTCTAGTTTGAAATGATATAGTTATAGTGACAAGTGACAACTTAATCCTTAATCAATCCCAGAAAGATCTGGTAACAAATTTAAGAGTGGCAGTTACTTAGCAACATATCTACACATTAGCAACTGGCCCACAGTACATTCATAAAGGTCTCCAGAAGACCCTTTAACATGGAGTATCATGACCTCAAATAATATAGAAATACTTATCTCTTCAAACAAGTCAGGGGAGAGATTACAATTACGAATGACAACTCCCTCAAGGCAAGTAAAGAATAAATGCTGTCATTCCCTTTTACCCTTCCCTCCCCTTCCCCTCAGACAGAAGTAAGTTAGTTCAAGAATTCCAGCATTTATTACATAGCTGTAAAATAAAATCTTACAGCCCCATTCTGATCTGGCTAAAAGTTCTCTTACTACAGCAGCCCATTCGTTTGCTTTTATCCAGGTTGTCTTGTGAGTTATGATCTGAATTCCTAAAGTAAACTTTGGATAAATTCCCAACAAGTAGTGAATTCCATAAAGGAAACTGTATTTAAAATCAATATTTTATAAAGCATCGCATGGCTAGATACCTCTGCTAAGAAAAGGTTGGGCAAGATACTTCTAGCCCATCTTTCTAGTGGGCTATAAAAAAGCTAGATACCTGGGTGCTAGATAATTCTAACCCACCTCTCTAGTGGGCTAGGCTAGATACCTCTGCTATGAAGAGGGTGGGCAAGATACTTCTAGCCCATCTTTCTAGTGGGCTATAAAAAAGCTAGATACCTATACTATGGGTGCTAGATAATTCTAACCCACCTCTCTAGTGGGCTGGGCTAGATACCTCTGCTATGAAAAGGGTGGGCAAGATACTTCTAACCCATCTTTCTAGTGGGCTATGAAAAAGCTAGATACCTATACTATGGGTGCTAGATAATTCTAACCCACCTCTCTAGTGGGCTAGGCCAGATACCTCTGCTATGAAAAGGGTGGGCAAGATACTTCTAGCCCATCTTTCTAGTGGGCTATAAAAAAGCTAGATACCTATACTATGGGTGCTAGATAATTCTAATCCACCTCTCTAGTGGGCTAGGCCAGATACCTCTGCTATGAAAAGGGTGGGCAAGATACTTCTAGCCCATCTTTCTAGTGGGCTATAAAAAAGCTAGATACCTATACTATGGGTGCTAGATCATTCTAACCCACCTCTCTAGTGGGCTAGGCTAGATACCTCTGCTATGAAAGGGTGGGCAAGATACTTCTAGCCCATCTTTCAAGTGGGCTATAAAAAAGCTAGATACCTATACTATGGGTGCTAGATAATTCTAACCCACCTCTCTAGTGGGCTAGGCCAGATACCTCTGCTATGAAAAGGGTGGGCAAGATACTTCTAGCCCATCTTTCTAGTGGGCTATAAAAAAGCTAGATACCTATACTATGGGTGCTAGATCATTCTAACCCACCTCTCTAGTGGGCTAGGCTAGATACCTCTGCTATGAAAGGGTGGGCAAGATACTTCTAGCCCATCTTTCAAGTGGGCTATAAAAAAGCTAGATACCTATACTATGGGTGCTAGATAATTCTAACCCACCTCTCTAGTGGGCTAGGCCAGATACCTCTGCTATGAAAAGGGTGGGCAAGATACTTCTAGCCCATCTTTCTAGTGGGCTATAAAAAAGCTAGATACCTATACTATGGGTGCTAGATCATTCTAACCCACCTCTCTAGTGGGCTAGGCTAGATACCTCTGCTATGAAAGGGTGGGCAAGATACTTCTAGCCCATCTTTCAAGTGGGCTATAAAAAAGCTAGATACCTATACTATGGGTGCTAGATAATTCTAACCCACCTCTCTAGTGGGCTAGGCTAGATACCTCTGCTATGAAAGGGTGGGCAAGATACTTCTAGCCCATCTTTCAAGTGGGCTATAAAAAGCTAGATACCTTTACTATGGGTGCTAGATAATTCTAACCCACCTCTAGTGGGCTAGGCTAGATACCTCTGCTATGAAATGGGTGAGCCAGATAGTTCTAACCCATCTTTCTAGTGGGCTAGATACTTCTGCTATGATAAGGGAAGGTTTTATGTGGTGATGGTCATCTTGAATAAGTAGATTGTTTTTCAAGAATAGAAGACTTGTGATAATTATGAATGAAACAAACTACCCATTAACTTTTTTCTAATGTATTTACTCCAAAATTAAGCTCTTAATACAAGCAGCAACAAAAACCTATAATCAACCAGTCTTAACTACCACTCAGAATAAAGATGATACAATTATCAATTTTTTGTTTTGTTTAATAATAACGTCTACCAAAAATCAGACACTACTAGTGCATGAGGATGGCAATTTTCCTTCACATTGTATTTCAAAATAAGGTCTGTGAATATTGACTTTATCAGCTGCCAACCAATGCAATCAAATAGACTGTTAATAATCGAGCGTAAATGAAGTTTGTTAACTCTGACCTTTCAAAGGTAACAATGACAGTATTAATGTCATGGAAATGTTTGCATTCTTGAAGAGTGTCCTGGGGTATTCCAGATGGATTTATTAGAACGGATTACAGAACGCTAATCCTGTTATTGATTTTAAGGTTACGTTATTATCTATCTTTAAAACACACAGAAGACATCGGTCCAGGAAAGAATAAACTTCAAGGAAAACCAAATTCATTTGACCTAAAGAAATAACCTCTCTCAATTTTTTAATATTTCTTTTTTAATATTAGGGTTCTAAACAATTTCAGTACACTGTATAAAAACAGAATCTGGGAGGAGACAAATCACAATTTCCCCCCATCCATGCCATCTCCCCACTCATCCCCCATCCCCCACCTCCAAGGAAGGGATACTGTAGGAAGGCTTGAAAACATTAGCCCCTCACATTCCTTGGGTTTCCACAAGGAGTTCAAAGGACTGCTTCAAAAATTAAAAGCCATGGAAGGTTTTTAAGCATCCTGAGAACAGACTTCAAGCACACAACCAAGGTTATATTGACAGGGTATCGAAGCTGCTGCAGGTTTTCAAGCACCTACACAATTTAAAAAGCAAGCATTAGCTTTCAGCTGAAAAACAATCAAAATTCATTCTGGAAAAGACATAAATCGCTTGAAGCGGAAAATATGTTTGAAGTTGAAATATGTTTCAGGGCTACACATGTATAACCAGGCCATGAATAATGGCTTGTGTCTGCATTGGTGTAACAAACCGGCAGGGGGGGAGGGGGGGTGGGGGTTGAAATTAATGTTTCCAGGACAACCAGACAACATTCCGTGGCCTCTTGTTTGGATGCTTTTTGGTGGAACTAGGGGGCCATCTAGCATAATCTAACCTATCCAATATACTTCTTTTGATGTATAGAATTATCATGCAGCAACAAGGTTGCACACACCATTTAATTGTTCTGTTTTCTGTTTCTGTTCACAATTTGCCTTGAAATAATTACATCCGAAAGTGATGCATTGCCCAGGATCTTACTATTATTAGCTTCACAACGGAAAACCCCGGCTACTGGCTTGTTTGTTCAAGGATCTATGGAAAAGCTGTTAAGGTGGTGACCCACCCCCTTATTTTCGCCTTTGATAACAACTGATTCTGATTTACCAATAGCCACTTTCATCAGTCTATAACGTACAATAGGTTCATAGCAGATGTATCATGACGTCACAGCCAAATTTACATATTGAAGTCTGGGCTGATTAATTAACTAGCTATCACGATACTTCCCGGAGATAAAACCAAAAAGCTTTATATCACTCCTAGTGAACAATTCAATATTACTACAAAGTGATGAAATGGTCTGACTCTTGGACAAATTTCGCATCCCACAAATTTAATCATTTGTTGTCTTGTATGATTATCGGTATTACTGATAAGAAGGCATCCAGCTATGTGAGAGGGCTGTGTTTCTGACTATGCTATCACAGAAATGTAATTTAACGACTTTTGCAGGCTCATACAGCCACTATAACATTTCCAAAAGATGCAAACATATGGTTAGCTGATGAAAGCTAGCTGAAGAGATGTAAGTATACTATTGAACCTTTATCTTTTCGCTTCCACACAAACAATGCCGACTGTCAGATTATTGCTTTCAATTCAAGTAAAATATAAATAAATAACCCTTCTCCCCCCACCTCCTCCCCCCGGCCTAAATTTAAAAAAAAAGAAAGACAGTTCAAATTGGAATGAAAAAAAATGATTTCACCCTAATTCTAGTGAAATTTCTTATAAAGCCTTATCCATTATGAAAGATTATAAAATTCAGAGAAACCCCTTATAAGGAGGAGTAAACAGAAATAATAAATAAATAAATAGATAATAACAGACAAATGTTATCAATAATTTGCACTAAAAATAGTCAAAAATCACATTCAGATATATTTGTATGTAAACCAAAATGCTCACAGAGCATGCATGCAAAATGCATTAGCATTTTGAATTTTGTTTTAACTACTATACTACTTCAAACAGTTTTGTGAAACTTCCCGAACATTTTGTACCATGTGTGGATAAAGAAATTTGGTGGGGGGGAGGGGAAAGAACTTGATTGTTTCCTATTCATAAATTGACAATGCTCCCAAAGCCATTTCTTTAAAATTGTTGAAAAATTATGAATTTTATGAATATTCAAATATTTTGATAACAACTGCAATACAGCTAGTTTTGGAAGACTACAATGAACAAGCCAATAATCAACATTACTCATGAATAAGAAATGTAAAACTAATTAGGAAATGCTATAAGGCACAAAACAAAAATATATATATAGATATCCATATTTTCATCTGTCTATATATAATATTCAATGAATGAAATGACCTGGAGAGAAACAAATCTTGACCTGCGACCTGGTAGAGAAGGCTTCAGATTCCATTCTGCTTGGTTGAATCTAAAGATACCCCTAACCTCTCTTATCATTTCGGAGAAAACGGAACGACACGGGCAGATGCAACACTCAAGTGCAGGGTGGTGTTTTTTATTTTTAAGTGATTTTCTATGAGGTCTTTAGGGGGGAGGGATCATGCATGGTTGCTTCAAACCTTGACAAATCTTTGAACAAGGGGTAAAAAAGCCCAAAAAATGGAAGGAAAAAAAGGCACATCTACACATACAGATAAATAAGGGAAAATATATTTAAAAAAAATATCGTTACCAAGATACGGTAACACACTATGGATAACAACATGCAACCATTTAAACAATAGATATCCTCCAAATATTTGAAAAGTCTAAAAGCAAATTTATATGACAGGATTTTTGTAAACATTCTCTGATTAACTTACTTTAATTGGTTCACTAAACATGGTTCTATTTTATTCATTGCCAAAAGGGTAACATTGGAAAGATGCCTTTAAATTTACCAAAATGAAACAGAGCACTTCTCACTTTCTGCATTTTGGAGGGGGGGAGGGGTACAAGAGGAGGTGAGGGTGGGGGGGGCTGGTTAAGTTTTATGAAAGACACACACGATGAGGAAGAGAGGAGAATCCCTAAATATCAGTTATGTCTGACGTATCGTCTGGGGACACTGGAGCAAGAGGGTGTGGTTAATGTTAGTCAATTAGGCAATTGGTCAGTCTGTGCTTCTTGGGAGCAAATCATTGTCCAAAGACGAACATGTTTTTTCCCCCCCTAAATTAATAAAAGGAGATTTCTGTCGGGCTGCATAACAGTAACTTGAAGCATTAGTTAGTCTTCTCTATTTTATAACTTTTCTAATTTATAACTTTTATATCTTATAAACTCTTTTGAGTGAACAAAAGGCAAAGAGAGTTATATTATTGTAGCTGAGAGATACTGATGGATTCCAATCTGCAACAAATTTGAAAACTTGAGTTCAGTCTATTTCAGAGAGGTATGTGGGAAGGCGAAGGGAGTTGCGACTACTCAATGCAAGTTAAATATATGGAAACTCTGCACTGACTGAGAGCAAGAATAATACATGCCGGGGAAGCAAAGTTCTGCATACTGCAATCGACCATTTCAAAACTTTTGAGTCCTGCACGCAAGAAAGAAAGCAAACAATTCATATGAGGGTTGAGGAGGTTGAGGGGGAGAGGGAAGCCCAAGTGTTATGTTCCCCCTTATGACTGCGAACTGAAGTTTCATTGAAAGACTAAACATTTGACGAAACTTTAAAAATAAAACGGGGGATATGAAGGACCTATTTTTTGACCCGCTATTTTTAACCCATTGTAAATTCATTTAAGCAAGGCCACTTGTCAAACCAAATAATATTTTATTTTCAACTTCTCAACTTATGTATTTATATTATGTACACTGACCTGTTATCTCACAAGGCAACATTCCCTTTACAACTATCACCTAATTAAGTGTAATTTGCTAAAACAAGTCAATTCTTGGGAAGTCTGAGAATAAAACTTACAACATAAATTATCCTAGATTTAAATTCACATCTATATAATAAATGCCTAAACACATTGACACCTTTTTTCTTACATAGCCCTGTGAGATTGAGTTGTAGCACTTAATAATGGTTAAAATATTTTGCCTATATTCTTCAGAAATCTCCCCCCCCCCTCTCCCCAGGCCCCATAAAGAAATATAAAATGTGTCATCACCAATATGTGGAGGAGATACAGAAGTATCGTTCGGAGTAACTTTCCTTTCATGATTATATGCAGGCATCTGTTGCAACAAAACTGCAATACAGAGATGTATGTACAGGCATTCCAGGAAGGACAAATGCAAAAGATCGAATAAATGTACAAGAGAGAAATTCTTTATATATAGATCTTCTGAAAGAGCACAACTTGGATTATTGATAGAGAGATATAAACAGCTCAAGAGAAAAGTAAAAGAGTCGAGTACTTTGAAGGGGGAAAAAGGGGGGGCTTAAAATAGTTTAAAAATAAAAGCAACACATATGAGAAACTTGAGCAGCACTTCCCTCCCCCTGCACTCTGCGAGAAGGAAGAAACTGTGAAAACTCTATAAATTTCCTCATTGACCACCTGAATAAAAATGTTTCATTCCCCCCGTTCCCACCCCCCCCCCCTATTCGTTTTTGTTTTTTATAAGTGCCATATTTACAGTTTATGTTACGTTCAAATTTAAATTGCACCTCTGATAAACTGAGATACTTTTAGACTGGCAGTTGTTAGCAAAAGTCTATGACATACTACCCCCTATCATTGGCCATCAAAATTGACAATTTTGAGACCACAGACCACCTTTTGAAACAACTAAAAAAGAGTTGATCCCTGATTTTGATACACAAAGGACACGTCTAACTGTACATGACCGGACCGACAGCCTACAGCAACCCTCGGTGAGAAGACTTCCTCTGTGTAGTATGCAACTGGTACACAATTTTACAAAAACTATTGACATATAATTCATACTTTGCTATTTCCTCCTCCTCATCTCCCCCCCCCCCCCCCTCCAAAAAAAACCATTTAAATTACACCTTAGAATGATAAGTGAGAGAGCACAACGCAGTTTGTGCCTTAAAGGTTTACTGACCCCAAAAATTGACATTTGTTCAATTGACGTTTGGACACACCTTCTAGAATGGCATAACATCCATTCCGTTACCTTACTAGGTATGAAAACCTGAAAATGAAAGTTTTCTTGGAATTTTTATAATATTTTTTTTACTTAAGATTTGTGCATTTTTGACAACAATTTCAAACTCATAGCATGAAACTGAAAATAATAAAAACCAAGACGATATCTCAGTGTCTTCCATGATGTCTGGATCTATAAAGGACATTCCCAGAAATCTTAGAACTTTCTCCCATAAATGAGAGATGTATATACCCGTCTCTTTTTCATTTTACTATGGTGAGTAATTATTGAAGTGCAGCATTTAAAGCATGGAATGAAAACTCAAACGGAATCACATGATCACTATACAGCTGTGAAAAGAAATCTTTTTTGTTTATTATAAAGAATATCACTTTTAACACCAAAAAAAAGAAGACTAATTAATGATGCAATAAGTACGTCAGCAACTCCCTCTGTCCCACCTTCAGGCGGCCTGCAAAAGAAATATATGATATTAAGAGATCAGCTTTTGGGGTATTTGAGAGAGGGGGGGGGGGAGGAGTGGGGACTAACCTGTTGTTGCAATCGAGTCAAACCTCTCATCCATAGAATCTGAGCCCTCTTCCTCTCTGCTCGGACATCTGGCTGATCCGGCTCAAACTCTGCGACGTTCGGCAGCTGTTCGTTGGCTTTCGTGCTACCCCAGCTACAGATGGGAGGGAGTATCCACTTTGTGGGAATGGTGGTGATGACCTGGTGCCAGAGCAGGACCCCTATACCAAAGAAGAGACACCAGAGCCACTCGCTGAGGCTCAGACCGGTAGAACTGAAGACGATGCTGCCAAATTCCACTAAAATAATCTGCAGTTTTGTAGGGGGGAAATAAAAGAGATCAAATTTGAGACAAACCGTCTGTTAACAGACCGATCATCCGTTAAGACGTGGACGGACGTGACGTAGCGATGGGGCCACACTAATTTGATCTTAGTGAGAAGCAACAACGAGTGACTATATTTACATCAAGAGAAGCAGCACGTTAAAAATGTGGGTATTTTATGCGAGGTGGAAATGAAAACAGGGTTTTCAAACTTTCATGAAAGAGTGTAACTTTTTTTTCTTATTTATATCATAGAAACAATAGTATCAATTGGTTAAAAATAATAGTGTAACCAGAAGCACAGAGGGAGTACTTGGGAGGGGTTGGGGGGGGGAGGAGAATAAGTTTAACAGTCATGTGGTTAAACATAAGCCACTACTACTTTTGTCCCTTCTTTACTTCAAAAACATAGTGATCTTTGAGGTTAACTGAAAACTTTGATCCAACAGTCTACGGATATATTCCACTTCACAAATCAAAGAGGCAACATTGACGATCTCTGTAGCATACCATAAAACAGAACTAAATCATGGTGGGCATTATCTGATCTTCTCATTTTTCATCACTGACATAACCATTATAGTATGGTGACAATAATTCTCTAACACACTTGTTCCGATATTAAGTTTTCCTTGTTAAGAAAATGAATCCCACTTTTTTGCCATCGACAAGTTTACTACGATTTTAAACAAATGGCTAGTATAACAAAGCTGCCTACCTGAGCGATGAAAGTCCCTATGACGACGGCTAAGAAAATTGCGTTTTTACTAATTCCGGTGAAAACGTTCCGTTCGCCGTGGACCTTCCTGGCGTTAATTTCGTTAAATAGTTGCATGAGTACAAATGTGTTGAATATTATAGTATAGTGAATGGTGGGCGGGCCCGATATCCCACCTTCGATACCGTCGTCTACGTCAAATAATTCAGGCCCTGTAAGGAGAACAAACATTTTGGTAACAGTTAATGGTCTTGTAATAACTATGTATGAGAATGCTCTATGGTAGTTAGTGGTGGCACCATAGAGGGGAAGGGAAGGGTGGAGATTTGGGTAGGTAAGACCAAAGAGAATATAAATGCCCAGTAAAACCCCTGTCTGACCAACTTACACCAAATTCTGTCAATTAAAAAAAAAAAAACATTCCAATACTGTGAAACACCTAAAGAATTCCTCATACATTTTTGATAAGAAAACTAAAACAATACATTTTACAAGTAGGGCCATTGGTAAGAAGCATAATGGGCAACAGCTGCTTCCCATCAGTCCTTCCCTTCAGTATTTTGAGAAGTAAGCAACTTTGGTTCACTTTGAACCTGGAAAATCCTTAGCAACTCTGAAAAGGTCAGGTTTCCATATGTCTTTCATAAGATTCAGTGACATGCACAGGATATCAAAGAGAAGGGGTGGTTGGGACAAATTCCAAGTTTCTGCTGAGTGATTTCGGTAGCGGCATAAAACTTGTATGGACAGGCTGTAGACTGACGAAAGATGTTACAAATGCTGGTTGCAGCTGTGGGGTCAGCTGTGGGGTCCAGACCCCCCCATTAAGGGGGGGTCTAGGCAACCTTTCCAAAACAAAGAACAAGTTAAGATGACAAATGGTGCATTCTGAAGCATAATTAGGCTAAAAATTAGGTCTAAAAGCAAGGTTTGTCCTAAAAATAATACTTTTGAATTTTGAAGAAATCCCCTGGCTGAACAGTTTTTGCCCCCCCCTGACTGATGGTGGAGTGATCATGATCCCACCACAGCACCCCCCCTTCCCCAGGGCATGATGGCTTATTAAAGATGGCTTACCTTTGAAGAGCATTACAAAGAGGACTATAATTTGATAGACTCCGTGTAAGAGTATGTTCTTCATCATCAGTCTGGATATAAGTGGCTTCGTCCTGCCGTACGGTTTCCTCATCAGCAGAGCAGGTGTAGGTGGCTCGGTGGCCAATGCCAGAGAGGCAAAGGTATCCATGATCAGGTTGACCCAAAGCATCTGGATAGCTCTTAGAGGACTGTCCTGTTGGTCATAGTAGGGGGGAGGGGGGGGGGAGGGGGAAAGAAAACAAAATTAGCACAAATCCATTCTTCAGTTTAGTTTTCTAGCAAACATTCTTCAAGACTGTGATATTAGTAAAGGTTGTGAAATTTTTGGGTGTTTTTTTTTGGGGGGGGGGGCAAAAAGTGTCCCTTTGTCCTAAAATAAACTCCCATCGTAATAAACTTCTCTATGGCAGAAGGAGAAGAAAAGTGGGGCAAATTTCACACTGCATTACTGCTGAGCTAATGCGATCTTGAGCATTTGAGTATTAAACTGTCTGTGTGGAATTTGAAGGAAATGGGGGGGATAGGGGGGAGAGGTCAGATACAAAGGTCATTTTAAATATGGGCAAGTATGTGGGAGGAGAGGGGGGAAGAGGCAGGAGGTATGTTATCAAGTCCTCTTTTTGTTTGCACTTACACTGACTAAGCATGCACCAAAGAAGGTGACTGTGATAGCTACTAAGTTCACTGTTAATTGAAACTGAAGAAACTTGGCGATGCTGTCGTAGACGTTACGCCCCCACATCACAGCTTTGACGATACTGGTGAAGTTGTCGTCGGTGAGGATGATGTCGGAAGCCTCCTTAGCGACATCTGTTCCTGCGATACCCTGTCATCACAAACAAGAGAGAATTGACTTGCTGGGAGACAATTAGAGTTAGATGACAATTTTACTGGCTCCAATAACTTATCAACTCAGGGTGGGTGGGTGGGTTCCTTGGGTGGGTGACTGGCTCGGCAGAATGTAACAGAGAAAATATCCTTTTCACTTTACCAAGACCAATGTGAGCCGAAAAGTGTGGGTTTTGTTTTTCTGAGATGTCGAGTAATTGTTTGGCATTTGATCGATATCAAACACTTTATGGTAACATAAAGGCAAATAACTGATTTGTAAGCAAGGCCTTATGTAGTGAGGTAGCCTTAGATCATTGTTTCAGGGTTCTTGGGGATGAGAGTTGGGACTCCAGGGAAAGCAAAGGGTGCAAAAGAGGAGAAGGTTAAGACGCACTGCCTCAGATAGTGAAGGAGTCTGTCCACCAAAGTCAAATATGGCTAAGATTGTATGGAATAGAAATAACCACAGAACAGTAAATACACAACAAAAGAACAGAACAACAAGAAGGCTCTTCAACATGACATCACTATGTATACTTATCTCTTTCTCTACACTGAAAGGGACAAAGTGTGCACTGAGCAATCAAGAACTACCCTTATTCACTGACAAGTGACGCCATAGGATGAAATTTTTTTTTTTTTATATCTATCAAGCAGTTAACTAAATGGAAAATATTGACAGCCAAAGAAAAAAAAAATTCTAAACCCAAAACAAATTTGATTCTTTGCACCTACAGGCTTTGAAATAGATGAAATAGACAGTTGCCAACAGAGTAAAAAAAAACATTAAAAAAAATAAATAAATAAAAAAAATATATATATATAGATATATATATATATATATATATATATATATATATATATATTTATATATATATATATATATATATATATATATATATATATATATATATATAAACATCATGGACAAAATGAAAATTTAGTGAATCAAAGAGTAACATGAAAGAAGAGATAAAGGGTTCTGACCATAGCGAAGCCAACGTCAGCTTTCTTGAGGGCAGGAGCATCATTTGTGCCATCTCCAGTCACAGCTACTACCTCCTGATGCGTAGAGAGCTTGCTGTCGATGATACCTTTGACTAGCGTATGTTTATCTGTGGGGGATGACCTCGCCAAAACTCTCAAGTTAGGCCAGACTTTATCCAGCAGTTCCTGTTGAATCTGTGAGGTCAAGAAAATCCTGACATCAAAACTAGTAACTATGCATCTCGATCATCGTCACAAGTCTTTGGGAGTTAATCATTTTTTCGTTGCCATCGTTGCCATGGACATGTATATGCAAACATTCTATACCACAACCTTGGGGGGTGGTTCTTTCTCCCAACCTCAATGAAACCCTGTCCAATCAATGATCACCTATTAAATACCCCCCTATTTATATGTTTTTCATTTCTTCCTTCATGCCTCCTCCCCTCTCCCCTCCCCAACGTACCCCACCTTGCCTAAACATACACTCACAGCTGGACAGAAAATATTTCAGAAACAGAACGACGGGTTTAAAGAGATGCAGTCATAAGAATGAAATATCGTGTATAATGGAAAGGACTTACTCTTCCACTTCTGTCTCGGATCCTTCTGTTGAACTCTCTGCCTTCGAGAACAAGAAAGCCTTCCTCTGGTTTAAGAATCCCGCACTTGGTCGCAATCGACCTGGCTGTGTTCACGTTGTCTCCAGTGACCATACGCACTGTTATACCGGCCTGCTGGCACTGCAATATGGATGGTGGTACCTTTGATGAGAAAAGACAGACAAAGAAACAAAATTACAACCAGAAAACAGAATCAGTCTCAGGAAAACAAAATGCACAGATGGGAGCAAAAACAGAGAAAGTACGAAAACAGGAAATCTGTTAATACATGGCCAGAAGACTTCTTTGCAGTTGTTGTTCACAGTTGATTTTTTATGCTGGGCTCATTTTCAAGAGCTATTTTCTCTCTACCTATAGCACAGACGACGCCATAAGCCTTGTTGCAGCACCATATTCTTTTAAGTATCATACTTTGTTTTGAAGCAAGATGTGACGATTATTGCCAACTTTATATATCCGTATATCAGATGCCCATATGAGTCGGTCCTCACACTTATAACAGTCCACGGAGTACACAGTGGATAATGAGACCTTTTGACAACTTCTTGCAGCCTCAAGATCCTCCAGTCCAGTGTACCTCCTTCCATATCATATGCGAACCATTAAATACACACAACAGCCCCTGCACCAATTTTGCCAACTGCTAACTTCACACACACACTTTACTATGCTCAGAACAGCCCATTGGTATCAATAGTAGGTGATAGAGAACACCTAAAGAATCACTTTACCATCAAAACTTTTTTTGTCCTAGGTATTTCCCACCCCCTTTTAGATAAGAAGGCAGCTAAATTTAGCAAGCCGTGTTACATATGATGAAACACTTCAAACCCTAAAACAAAAGAGTTCATCGAGGCCAAGTAACACTGCTCTAGCAGTGGATAAGAGAGAGCATACTCATACCTCGGGCCTGACTGGATCTTCGATACCGACGATGGCCAAACAGTTGAGGTTGCAGACTATGTTGTTCTCCTCCTCCCAATTGACTCTTTCGTCTGCTGGGATATCCCGATACGCCAGGCATAGCGTACGGAGGCCATGGGAGGCCATCGGCATGATCACATCTTTAATCATGTTGTCCTTCTCGTCGAGACCGAATACCTTCGGCTTGCCGTCAGCACCGATGATGTGAGTACACCTGGGTTTTGAGATGTAAAGGGGATGTTAAAAAAGGTTGAATGAACGTAAGAATAGAGCTATACATCAATGAATTCGGATATGTGACACCCCTAAATCAATTGCAACTAATCAATGTGAGAATGAAGAGGTAGTAACCACACTTGCAACAAAATTCAACACCAACATGGGACAGTGAAGAAATTGTCCGCGTGAAACCGGTCACAGGCGTAAACGGATATCATCGGCAAAAGGGGCAGGTTCCAAAATTAAGAGCAACAAGTTTTAGGAGCTTTGACCTTATAAGTCTACGCTTGAAGGAATGCCAACTGGAAGTCATCTTTAGGTGTGCACCGAAACACTTTCAATAGGTTCTTGCGAACGTGTGTAATTTTTCACTAACAAAAAACAAAAGTTTCATCTTCACAGATTTACTGAAAGGAAAGATTGGTTGGAAATAAGAAATGAGATGTCTAAATATCAGATAGTTGTCAGATACTTGGAGGCTATTTCGAATCTAGTGTATGTGTGTTTATATCGATATATATCAATATATATATATATATATATATGTAGATATCTACATCTATTTATGTATGTAACATTTCTACAGAGTCAAAAGGAAGTTAGGTGGGTGGGTGTTATGGATGGGGGGGTTGGTCCTTGGTTGTGTCATGGTTAATGTTCTTTGCAATTCTTTGTTGACAGTATAGGTTCTGGTTGAGGTACTCACTTTTTCATGACAATCTCTGAAGCACCTTTGGTGTACAACCTGTAGCCACCCTTCTCCAGTGGAACGACTGTGCTCATTGACTTCCTGGTAGAGTTAAAGGTAAAGACAACTTTGTACTTCTCTACGGGCCACCTATCTCTGATGATTTGATATTCCTCTTTAAACTGGAGGGAGAGACCCAGCAGAGCACACTCTGTTTTGTTACCGATCTGTCTTGGAAGACCGCCCTCTTGTTCTGGAGGCTAGGTGAGATGAAAGCCGAAAAAATATTACCAACCATACATCGGCAGATGCATGGGACGTTAACTGGGGGCTAGTATTGTTACCAGATGTCGACGAAGCACTAGACAAAGTGCACAGTAGCCCTAACCACACTTTTCATTGCTGAAACACTGTATTAAAAGTAGGATGTCGAGAAGTGAGAGGGTGGGGGAGGGGGTGGGGTTGCTTACAGCATCCGGCATCCAGTCTGCGTAGGTCCATGTCCAAGTCTGCGGGTCCAAGTCTGCGGGTCCAAGTCTGCGGGTCCAAGTCTGCGGGTCCAAGTAGGTCCAAGTCTGCGGCATCCAGTCTTGTGCTCTGCGGTTTCACACAGCAGGAACTACAGTTCTGTTGACATTAACCCTATTTTTTTTAAATTGATGGTCTCGCTGCAAGGGATTTTGTAGTTGGTTCAGCTTTCTTTTCGACACTGTACCTAAGCAGATTGTATAGCAGTGCATTTGCATTGTGCCTAAGCAGACTGTACAGGGGTGCATTTTTTGGGGGGTAGGGGGTGGGTAATCTTTTATAAATACAACAGTATGTTATGTTTGGGATAAGGGGAGTTTAAAGGATCATTTAGTGACTCTTTCAAATCCATCTCTATCCATCACACATGAAATAGGATTTATACAAAGCATTTCTTTTAGTACCGGGTAGGGAAAACTTGTGAAAATGTTTCAGGCCACATTGAAATCGTGTGCCCAGTCCGAGAGTCTCAGCATTATTCGTGGATGTACTTACTCCCATAACCACGGTCAAAAAAAATAGTTACATTATCTGCGAAAGAAAAGTTCTACATCCACAATGTCCATCTATTGTGTTGATTATTTCATCACAACTAGTCACTGGACAAGTGTTCTATTGTTCTTGGAGTGGTTCACAGATGGATCTGGATTGAACCCAGTACCCAACATCATGTTGAATACCTCTTATTGATACTACTAACACATATGGAAGGAAACATCAGGATACAAGACTAAAGGTATAACATACATTGCACCCACATACCTCCATCCATCCCGGACTCCCCTCCTCCCCCCCCCCCCCGGCTCCCCTCCTCACTCCTCCTAACTTTAACTCATCCTAAGGTCAAGGCCACACTACTTACTTCTGATTGTTAATTTCCATAGTTTTCTTTTCTAAGTCAAGCATTAAACACCTTACAAACATCACGAAATTGATCACATTGTAATTTAATACCGCCTGTAGTGCAGCAATAGCAACACGCGATCTATTCAACCAACTGAGAAATTAAAATACTTTTATGTTTTTTTATATTATAGAGTTATGCACTCTTTTTTAATGCCAAGGACAAGCAACGTTACCTCTCTATTAGTAACTACTTCTCCCGGGAGATAGAGCAAGCCTCTGACGGCTGCCACACCAAGTATGGAAGAGGGAATGAAATGAGTTTTAGTCGTCGCTATGTTAAAGTCATTAAATATTACATGTCATCTGAACATGCCAATCGTCTAAAGAGAATAACATGATGATGCTTTTAACCACTAAACCAGAGATGAGTCAAATTACAGTAGGTGCATTAAAATTGCTTTAATTTGAACCAAATTGATTTCTTGGGGAAATTATATAACACTCTACTAGCAAAATCTGACCTCTAGCAGCTGGATAATAAGATATTAGAAGAAAAGAGATATGTCTGAAATGTTTACTCTGAGGAGGAGGAGGAGGAGGAGGAGGAGGAGGAGGAGGAGGAGGAGGAGGAGGAGGAGGAGGAGGAGGAGGAGGAGGAGGAGGAGAAGGAGGAGAAGGAGGAGAAGGAGGAGGAGGAGAAGGAGGAGAAGGAGGAGAAGGAGGAGAAGGAGGAGAAGGAGGAGAAGGAGGAGAAGGAGGAGAAGGAGGAGAAGGAGGAGAAGGAGGAGAAGGAGGAGAAGAAGGAGAAGAAGGAAGAAGCAGGAGAAGAAAAAAGGAGAGGAGAAGAAAGGAAAAGGAGAAAGGAGGAGGGAGAGGAGGAGAAAGGAAGAGGAAGGCGGGACATTGGCATTGTGTCAGACAGAACAATGTGTGAATGGCCGGCTCAAGATGTTACAAACTAGATGTTACTTCAATTACAAATTCCACTGTAGAACAGACTAACTTGTCCCCACTCTATCGGCATAATTTAGCATTTTTAATAACCAGAAGTCTGCCTACTATCAAATGAGGATTATGAATTTTTTTGATCCTTCCCCAATCTTTGGTACTTCAGGGAAGTTGAAGCCAGCTATGCAAATTAGTTCACCAACACACCCTGTGGTTTGAACATATTTATCAAAAACTGTAAAAGACTAAACTTTTGAGGTTGGTCATAAATTACCGACCATTTCATCAAATTTAACAAAGTGTTACTCAAACCAACACTCCAATTGATCACACATAATGAATGTGAATCAGCCAGTAAATAAAATTTCCGATTCATTTATAACAAATTTTGTTGTCCAAACACTTTCTCATCTGAACTAGTATTAAACCACATGAGCAAAGGCAAATAAGGAAATTTCACTTTTCATCTCGTTGTCAAGCACTGCTTAAAATTTCTCTGTTATGTAGTTCAGTCTAATGTACTGTACTATTGCAGGACTTAAGCAACGAACAGTATACAGAATTGACCAGACATAATGCACAAAGTAGCTTTTACGCCTACCATCAGAGGGCACAAGACCCTGGGTGGACCCCTGAGATGTCTACTTCACCTGGCCCTCTGTTTGCACTCTTTACCTTTCCACAAGTATGTTAAAAACTATAAGGATGCAATATTTTGTCCCATTATTTCCTGGGCTACCGCCATCTTTCCGATTGGCAGTTAATTGGGCCCAGTTCCCAGAGCCATAACCCCTGACCCCTACCCCCCCTCTCATCAGGCCTGCCCAAGATACTGTCCACAGACCAGTAAAATTACTCACCAGTAGTCTGGAGGAGTAGCTGCTGTTGATCGCGATACCGTCTGTAATCAGTTGCAACAGTTCATGGTCGATGGATTCCGGGTTGGGGACCTCTTTGTGGTACTCATTCCCCAGCATAATCTCCACCACCGTCATACGGTTTGTGGTCAGGGTTCCGGTCTTGTCTGAACAGATAGCTGTTGCGTTACCCATGGTCTCACAGGCATCAAGATGTCGGACTAAGTTGTTATCTTTTAACATTTTCTGTTAAAAAGACAAAAAACAGGGCACTGAATTAAAAACTTATCCACCAAAAGATTGAAAGAAGGATATTGCATCCAACACCAAAAATTTGAAACAGTAAAAAAAAATTGTTGTGGCATCACACATTCAGTTTGCCCAAAAATCCTGAAAAAAATAGGTGAAGGAAACCCACTGCGGTGCAGAAACATTGTTGAGATCTTACCGACGTATATTTGGACCTAATAGATTAATAATACTAGCATTAATAACCGAGCTATGAATGAGAATCATGACAGAAAAGGATGACGCAACAGTGTTACAAGCTATCGTAAAATCAATACAAAGGACCAACTCATATGAATTCATATTTACCACCCAAGAAATGTATTTCAATCATTCCTGATTGGTGTACTGGCAAAGCAAATTTTGGGAATTTTTGGCAAACTTTTGGGATGGATGAAAGCATTTGTCTCTTGAATGTTCAAATGCTAGTTTTCAGTATCCATATATCTGTAATGAAGCCAACTGCACAGTAGTAGGGTAGCTGTCCATCCGAGCATTGTAATATATCATCGTTTACTGATCATCCATGCATCTAAGTGAACTACAAATCCTCTGTGGCAATTTATAATTTGGGTCAGGTTTGATATGTCATTGGATCAAACAGACAATAACCAAAAAAACTTCACACTTTTAATGAAATCTATGCCACCATCGTAAAGGCTCAATATCGTCTTGCCTTGATTCAGACATACACAAATCATAACTTTCTTCCACAATCAGAGTACTGCTTCCAACAGAAAGGCTAGACATTTCAGACCTGAGCTAACAACCATGGTAAGACTGAATGTGACTCAGTTACTGCTTTTGCTGTCTGTAAACATTGGCTAATTTACTTTGATACAAATTCCTGACGAACCTTTTGTCACAGCAGCCTTCGTTCTATTTTCCTTGGTTTATTTCTTTATTATTATTATTATTCTTTTGAAATAGCACCTCATAATGTGTATGGGATATATGTAATGGATATATTTTATGCTAGAAGCAGCACTTTCAGTTGAATTTTCACAATGGTGATGGTGACCTGAAAACATCACATGTTACTTAATGCAACTATAAAATCATCTTTAAGAGGAACGATAAATTTAGGGATGGAACTTGAGAAGTAGGCTGAGGAGATGATGATTCATTCCGTTTTGATTCACTGGTTCATGACTCATTAGACAGAGCCACCGATGTTTCTACCATGGGAGCAGTTCTCTTAGGGTAATGCTTTCATGGTTAGTTTCAACCCATATTTACCTCTTTAGCTATATTGAGGGAGCTATACGTAAATATTCCATAGCTTGATCAGAATGAAAGCACATGCTGCAACAGCCTCTTCTACTATACACTTTAAACACACTGAAATATTACTGAGAATCCTATATCAATGGAAACCCAATTGAAAGTCACATTACATTGTCACTGACACCAAATGAATGCCAGTACCCATATTTTATTTATTTTAGGCTAGGTAGAGTGCCCCCTTTCCCGGGCCTCCCCGCCTCCATCCTGAAATCAAAGAAAGTGTTTACAACTTCAGGCTGTAGTACCAGTAATACTGGTAGTTAAACCGATATCATCCCAAATGATTTCATTCGTACCAACCGAGACCAGGTAGCATACCCCTAGAGGCTCATCGATTTAATTGAAGAACAACAAACTCTCGAAGAACGTTCCACTGGCAGTCACGTAGGTTGGAAGCAGCAGAGCTATGGGTTCAAGAATCTACCTCGGTAAATAACAGCTATGATGCATAGCTGATTGCTATTAATGCCTGCACTGTTGTTTGTTAACTTGGCTAACTGTTTTGCGTAGATGATGTGTTTGTTATCACTGTAAGGGTCCGAAAAACCGGCTCATCTTTGGAACCACCACGCAAATTGGAAAGCTAAAGAATACGGTAAATTTCCCTGGGTATCAAATCGTAGTGAAACCTAGGGGCATATTTCCAATTTTAACATTAGTTTGAAAATGTGCCTTTTTATAAACCACTAAAAATTGTTTTTTATTTACAATGCTGCATGTTTCAAGCAGAATGGAGTCTTCAAAACACTGATCCAATTTATCTATTAATGTTGAATCTATTCTTTGCACGTTCTTTTTTAACATCGGTTTATTATTTAGTTATCTAATATTTGTAACAAATTCTATTTTTAACTATATTGGATTTTTTTTTATGAATATAAAAAAATAAAAAATATGTAGTTACTTTACAAAAACGGAATGCATTCACCTATACCTAGACAATATTAATATATATAAGCCGAGCTAGTGCATTAGAGCACACCCCACCGTCCCCCCCCCCCCAACCCTTGCAGGCCACAATTTAAATACCCAGGCCATGAATTGGACTACCTTCCTACTTGTGGCTAAAGACCTACTGTTTGGGTCTGTGAAGTTACCATGAGCAATGAAGTACTGGTATTAGTCTGAACTGACCTTAACAGAGTAAGCCAGAGAAAGGGTGACAGCTAGAGGGAGCCCTTCTGGTACTGCTACCACTAGAACCGTGATACCAATGATGAAGGAATCTACAAAGTTCTGCAAGTCGGTTATATCGAATGTCTTCTTGTTAATGGCATATTCTGTGATACAGAAGCGTATGATGAGGGTGAGGGAGGTCAGGACGGCCACGGTGCAACCTGGGGAGGAAAGCAGAAATGAAAAAAAAATAGTTTAGTTCAAGTTTAAATATTATTTAAATAGATAGAGGGGGGGGGGGGAGAAGGAACCGGCAGGTGATTCAATTCAAACTTAAAGAGGAGAAATCTAAAGTGGCTAGAGAAAAGTCCTTTTTTTTTTTTACTTTTATTCAGTCTACGACTTTAAAAGAAAAGATATAAGACTTTTCAAAATGACAAGAGAACAATTTGAACCACACAAGACCTACCCAGGATTCCAAGGGCACATCTAACATACAATCAACCATCACTACTGGATTTAAATTTCCAATTTTTTGTTCTTAACTGACCCTCTTCTTTTTGCTGTTTAAATATTCAGTGAACACATATTGATCTGGGTAAACTTTACAACTAGCTGTTTATTTCTTTAAAAGGAAACCAAACCGAAAACACAGACACAGGACTGACGTCGACATTGCATACGTAGGCGAATGCCCTATAATGCAATTTCAAACCTTCACTCTTCATTTCAATTTAATGTACTTTCACAGCTTGTCAATGCAGGAGTCCCACTGTTGCAACAACCAGAGCACAACATCAATCTGTGGAGATTTAGATTACATAACAGGCAAAGATTGACTGCGTGTGGCATCAAGATACCCCGGTCTGACATTTCAGAATGACAGAGATATCTAATCGTGTCCATCTCTCGATTAACGAACACAGCTGGACGGCTACGAGTACTCCCCGACTCCTACCGACGGTGACTCTTCAAATATTCTGGGCCCCTGTGTGAGCATTTAACGTATCTTGATAACAGCTGATAGCAACCTCTTTGCAAACGTTGTCTCATTTTGGTTCATGAATGGGAGTTCAATGCAAGAACTGTTTCCAGTTTTGTAGGGTACATATAAATTGGAGTTGTGTATGTATAGGAGACATGTTTGAGCGGAATGAAGGACGTAACCTAACAGTCATCACCAGAGAATCTAACCCAAGTTAACCAAAACCGACATTGTGAAGTTATACGACAGCGATGCCTTCGATGAACAATGTCCAACAGAAGCCATTAGAAACGAGACTAGTCACAAACTTTTTTCTTAACTCATATGATACAGTTGACTATAATGAATATTTAAGCTCAAACAAAAAAATGTTCTCACTGAGTTTTGGGAATACTAAGGCCTTGACCTTTATATGTAAAAGACTGAAGACTTAAGCAAGTCTAAAACTGCCATCATTTAACTACTGCTGAGTGTTTGAATATTGAATGCACATGATACTTTTGTTACTCATCACATTACTTTGATAGCAGTGGTATCTGTTAACTGGTTCTGCTAAAGGCTAATCTTTTTGTTACATTTTCAAGAACAATTGATTTATTTGTTTATTTCAAGGAAGGGTATAGGGAAACTTCAACAATTCCCCTCCCAGAGACATGGTGACATACAGCATTGAATAAATTTGCTACGTATGTCCCACAGAACGTAAGTTTGATGTTTCTTTCCGGGTGAAGCTGTTTCATATTAATATGAGCTTGTTGATTATATAATAAAATCAGAAAACATGAAGGGTGGGTTTGTCATATTCATAGCTATATATATATATTCCATACTTGCTAGCTATATGCTAGATGGGCTAGTTTTGTTTTGAAATTTGACCACATCTGGGAAAGGAAATATCGAATGGTGGTAAATGTGAAAACAAGTTAGTAAAAAGTACAACCTTTGGCAAACTTGTCACCTCAATACTGTCATACTTAAAATCATAACAGAGAAACATTTGTAATTCCTGTTATGATTATAAATGCCCAACTGTTGTCAGAATTGTTCAATAAGCAGGATCCTTACAATCTTAGAGCTGCTCTGAGCTGTTGCCGACCAATAACCATGTGACTTGGGAGCATTTACACCCCCCCCCCATTTCTTTGTTTATTTAGGTTAGACGTCATTGTCCAGCCCTTTTTAAGGAGAGTGACCCACCATGATCATCAGCCTTGGAAATGACCATTATTTAATGACCTACCTGCATAACCAATCTGAATGGCTAACTTTGTCAGTTTTCCTTGAAGAACCGATTTCCCTTCACTAGATCCTGTGTGATTTTCGTGTTCCATGGCTACTGGGTGGTTGTTGGGTAAACTAGCCGCAGGCGCTTCACCATCCACTGGCGTCGTTTTAGTCGTTCCATCTAAAGTCAGACAAAATAATCGGGGAAACAGACCATAGTAAAGAATACTAAAGATAGTCGTAAATTTGCTGTGATTCCCCTTTGGTTTAGTCAAAAAGCTTAGCTGATGAAACATCAACTAAAGACTGCTTTCGGAAGGAGGCAAAAAGAAAAGACAGTCATGAAACCAAGTCTGACTAAACCAATCGTGCAGCAGTTGTTGGAAGAAATTTCATTCACTAATCTTACCAGGTTTTTCTGACAAAAAGTATTACAAACTTACCTGCACCCCACACTACCCAAAATTTCCAGCTTGTTTTCCCCCGATTATAAACTCACAAAAGTCGCAAGAGTAGCAAACACTTTTTTAGATATATACAAATACTGCGTATAGATATGCATTGCATTGAAACACCAGCAAATACTAATAGCAGCTAGTAGAAGGTGATACAGTGCAGGGAGCATTTCTGCGAATCACTTTAAGTTGTCCAGCTGGTACACCAACATTACACACCATGCACTATACATAGCCTGTACTTCAGATACAGATACAAAAACATGCAGATTTAGACCCATGCAGATTTACATGAAGGTGGCAAACGTTATCTCCGTGACAACGCAGATCTATGCACGGGGAAGTGCGAATTCACAAATAGCGCTTTCGATATAAATAACTTATAACTATGAAACTCACAGTGGTAAAAATTCATATGCTTTACTATACCAGAACTACTTTAAATCATGTTAACTCTTAAGGCACAAACTTCCAGTCTCGCTATTAGTCACGTGTATCGGTTATTGGCCAATTTGAGAGTCGTTGCATATTTATTGATACCGGAGCGCTGTCAGGACGAGAGTTTTATTCTGAAGAGAATTCAATCAACGTTTGTAACGTTTCAAGGTCCCAGAGAGATGTCAATTCTCTCTTGCAGGACTGGTACACATACTCGATACCATAGCAAAATATGAACACTACCTCAGCCCTGGGATATCAGTGCAAGGACGGTGTGTGTGTATGTATGCTAATGATATATGTAAGACAGTTAAATTCAGCCTTGGCATTTCACAGAGAGAGTAAGAGAGCGAGAAAGAGAGAGAGGAGGAGGGAGAGATGCGACCAAACTACAGCTGCCTCTGTCCACACTAAACAAAATGTAAAACAGTATTGTATTATAAAATAAACGATACACCTGGGGAATGAAACGAAGGCGGCCTGCTATATCAATCTCCAGCGAATACACAGCTGTTCGATAAGTTCCCTTTGACGAAGACTACGGACGAACTCGACATCTTGATCAAATGATTGCACCAATCCGGGAGCTTTGTAACAGGCTCGTAAACCATTGACACGGTACACGCATTCCCTAAACACATTTACACATGAGAGGAGTTTTACCTTTACTTGCAGTTAAATTAGATTAGTAAATGATATCTCTGTCATGTGATAAATGTGGAACATGAGCATAAACCTCATCCATATGATGACGAGCAGCGGGGATGAAGCGATGTGAATATCTATCATCGTCTACAGAGGGCAGTAGACCTACACAGCAGTGCACATATATAAAAGTACATGAATAAACAATGGGATACATTTTATGTGCACATGATTATGGCAAGCCATTTGGGACAAACACCGCATAATATGTCCTCGAATTAATACGAATATACACTAGTATTAATTCGAATACATACATGTATTGAATCAGACAACAACTAGCATGTCTTACAGCTTTCATCCACATTATAGCCTCGCTAGTGCCATAAATGAGAGATTGCAAAATTAGTCTCCATTGACGTACACCCAGGCCAAACATACTTCATCTAGATAACAGCATAACATAATACGTGTATATATTTGAATTAATACATGTATATATTCAAATTAATCCTCATGTGTATTGAATTAATCCTCATATGTTTTTGAATTAATGCGTGTTTATATTCGAATAAATGCGCGGATATATTCAAGCCTTATGATTGGCTTATAATATATACGCATATATATTTGAATCAATACGCGGGTTTGTCCCACATGGCTTGCCATACATGTTAAGTCATATATCTATCTACAGTATACACATTACATGTGCACATACATTCTTATTCATACACAGAAACATGCATATTATGTACAGTATTTTTAATGAAATCTCCACATGAGACACCAATTTTTCGTTTAAATAAAAAGGAGAAGAATTATTTAACCTTGAAATGTGAAATCTGTCCTAATTTCATTTTGTGACAATTAGCTTTTCTTTCCAGACCTAGTATACTATTACATTAAAGTACATGTAACCTGTCAGTCTTATACACAATTCACAGGATTATTCAGATTTCATCTGTAAGTATCAATGACTCATAAAGAAAATATTTCCAAAAAAAGTACATGTACAAAACTTGACCTTTCCTTTTTTTAGATTTTGTACTGTGACTTCCAGCAGAGTATAACAGTAATATAATTTTTTTTCCCCCCCCCCCCCGGAAGAAATTTTTGAACGAAAGCTGGATTGAGAATATCTAGGAAAATAATGCACGGTTTGACAAGACCACACATTTCATTTGAAGCTTTTGAACCTTTAAATTATTTTGAAGGTGAGAGACATGTATCCATCTATTTTAAGGAAATAAAATCAACAATTGCATTACAGTGAGCAAATAATAAAGTAAAAAGAAGATTTAACAACAATTGGTCACCCTTAACGCCTTGACAACCATATTATCTCTCCACCTGACAGGTACTGGAAGGATCGAAGGTCAATTGAATAGAGCTCAAATATGTTTTCTTGACTAAAAGATTGCTTATTTTGCACCATGTTTCCGCCAATTACGAGAGCCTTTTTTTATCGATAAACCTCGGCCCCTAGTAAATCAATATTTTGAATAATGTCAAGCACAAGTGGAGACACTTTTTTTTTTGACAGGTCGGTCGACTTTCTTTTCACCTTCTTCAGATGACCTCATTTTCCAGTAGGTGTGTTCCAGTACCTCAGAGCTAGCCACACCAGTTAATAAAAAATGATGAATCCTTGGACAGATATAAGAAACTGTCACCTTTGTCACCATTTAATCGTAACTTTCCGGTAACTATCCTTCACATCCTGTAATACATCCTAGTTTTAATTTGCAGAAAGTACATTTGATTGTATCTTCCCTAGCATATGTACTGCTAGAGAGTACAAATATCCCTCTCCCCCCCCCCCCCGTTCCATCCCCCAACCCACCTATAACATCTACAACATTTACAAAGGAACTAGATAGATAATATTTGTATTGCTTCCATCATGTTTGCTTTCATAACAAAGAGAGTTTAAAAAGGCAGCCCACCACCCATGTAAATTTATCACGCTACAGCTATTAAAGCCACTACACATGTTATTTAAGAACACAGTCTGTATTGTTAAAGCATCATCTGGTGAACAAGTTAACCAAACCTACCAGACACTAAAAGGGATAACAAAAATCTAAACGTTCAAACATTTGCATCACAGGGAAAATTAAAGAGGCACACATTGGTCCAAACTCCCGTCTCATTAGCTCATATTCCACTGAGATATAAAAAAGTTGAGATGTCCCTGCATGACGTCATAAATAATTATTGCACAATGCGCTCATCCGAATAAAGTGAAAGATATTTTTTTTATATTTTTCATATGATATCTCGGTCAACAAGGTAACCAGCTACGAAGCTTGAAGTTGGGTCGATATGTTTTGTTAATACAAAAGTTCTGTGTTATTTATTTTAGAATTCTCAGCCTTTTGCCACCCCTTTTGATTCCAAATTTGATTGCAAACGATCAAAGGAAGACAAACTTTGAGGGGTTTTTTTCCCACCAAGTCAAGGCTAACGAATGAGTGGATAAAGATTTAAACTAATTTTCAACACTTCATTGCCAAGACGGTTTTGTTATCGTATCCTGGGACGGATTTGTTTTCATAACCGGGACAGATTTGTTTTCATATAACAGTACTAATCACATTCATCAAGCTACTAGGAAATACTTCCCAAATTTGTGACTTGTATGTGACTATTTGAAATGCATTAAACTAGTCTGGTCAATCTAAGGAACTACCTTATCATGGGTTCATGTTAGTAAGGAATAACATTGAAAAAATTCTTCAAACTTAACTCAATACCTGCTTCAATGCAATCTAAAGTGTAAAAAGATTTGCATTTTATATGATCAGCATGACTGCATGACAATCGCATTCACTTCAGATCAGGGTTTTAGATCATAGATGATTCATCTGATATGAAAACATTGGTACTAGGATAATTTCCAAAATTTGCTTTGAAAAAGAGAGAACTTTTTGAGGATTGAAACATCGTTGGAGACACATTAAAAGCAAATAAACTAAAAGTTACATTTGTACTTCTATATTTATACGCTGGGAGACATTGCTTTTCAAACAGAGCCAGCAGTTTACAACCACCGACTTCTTGACAAGCCGTTTTTGCAATAAGTTTGCTGATCTCACCCTGGCAATATTCCTCTACCTGTCGGGTGACTCCTACCTTCCTCGTACCTATTTTAACGTTCACGCCATTACACATTCAGACTAATCCCACTAATCCTACTAATCCCACAGATAGGAAACCTCTAGACTGAATCTGATGATTGAGAGAAATCACCTCCACTTCTCTGTCATTAACTCTCCCGCTTGACTTAACACTCGGGCCAATTCCTTTCCTTTCCCCGACCCATCCATGCATGCTGAGAAATCAACTGTACAGCCGCCCTAGGACATGCATAATTTGCCAGTTGTTAACATTATAAGCATGTATGGAAGCTTGTCTAAAAATGCTGTAAAGCTAACAAATAGAAAATACCAGCTTAAACTGATGGTTCAAGGTATAAACAGATGTAAGATATATAAAACAAAAAAATTAAAAAAAGGTTATTTGCTGATCTAATAGTGCAATTGTAACAGATTTTTATGATTCATTAAAGTTCCAGAGGTTATAATAAGTGTATACAGACATTTTACAGACAGTACATTTTACATTTCAACATTTTTCTCTGACTCTTAACTTCTCATATCTCCATGACTCTTAAACAAACACTGACAGTTTACCGATGATAATTTTGTTCTTTCAAACTCGCGCAACTCGATCCCACCTACAGTAGGACATAAACGTGCCTCACTGCATAAATATCAGTTTTTGGAAAATTGTATGGCAACTTGAAGCATGCTCAAGTCTGGCAACCATACGGACGTTCTTTTCGATCCCCCGATGCACGTGACCTGTTGCTTACCAGGAGGGAGGAAATGCTCTCGGTGAACCAAGCATGGTTATAAATGATGCAAACAGAAACAAAATGAAGTTTGAGATAGATACTGTAGAACAAAACAAAAAATTGAAAGAATGGGACAGATAACTACATGATGCAAACTACATCTGTGGTACTTGGTACAAATGAATACAACAAGACAAGTGCAATGAAAACACAGCAAGGTTTATGTGAAAGAATATCAGATCAACATCTTAAAGACCCCGGGCCCCCCCCCTCCCCCACCCCTCTACAGGTGGAGTTATTGTTCTCCAAGTTACATTTCTTTGGAGTGGACATCGTTCAAAAAGTTGAAAATTTAAATACTTTGGAGTTCAATTTTTTTGGTCCCTTGAAAAATGGTTTTTATATATTTTTTTGAGCATTCTCTCCACTTTGAAACATGCAGGCTGATGGGTCAACAATTAAATGCAAGTCAGGGAATCGGGGAGATGCAACAACAGTCACCATGCTGTCATTTTCAAAAAAGGTTCAGAAAATTGGTGTGTCGTTTGTCATGCGGCCAAAATCTGTAGAAAAATCTTCAAAATGCAAATCCAAGCCCAACACCTGACATGGATATATATATATATTTTTTTGGCTTTGATATGTAATATATTTCTAGGTCTTTGCACCCAATGTTTCTTTTTTTTTTAATGCTTTCATGTGCATCCGAGCACCATGTACCACCAAAGATTGTTTAGAAGTTAACGGTGCTCCAGCTAGGGTTATGTTTTTGAAACTAGCAAATTGATACAGCGAGAGAAGCGTCATCTTGTTAAAGGAGAAACCAGAAATAGGACAGGGAAGAAAAAGTTATGCTGAAAGGCGTGTCAAGCTTGACGCTCTTTCGAGCAAGAGAAACTCTGCAAACCTATGACTGTCAGAGCAGTACAAGGCACTTACTTCATTCTTCTTCAACTGTCATCCTGTTTTTTTTTTGTTTTTTTTTGTGTATGTGTGTTCTTTTCTTTCTTATTTTTCTTTTTGGCATGTGTGTGTTCTTGTATTTTTATTTTTGGCATAGATCTAGCAAACACTACTTGTCGTCGTGAATAGCGAAGACAAATATAATCCCGCATCATTTTAATCTGCTGATGAGTGGTTAACTGATAGAACCACGCCGAAATATATTTTGTAGCTTTTCCAAATATATTTCCACCGATTTGTTTGCTAATTTGACCTGTCACTTTTATGAATTTTTATGAAATCTGAATTTGAAACAAGAATATCACTGAAATGGAAAAAAACCTCCTCACAGAAGACAAACCCCCCCCCTCACAACAGAAAAACTATATGATAACAAATGGCAGGGCATACATAAAATGGTGACAAAATATATATATGTGAGCTAGGAGGACGATTCATCAGTATGCCAAGAGAAAGAGAGATAAATTTGGTCTGTTTCCTTCCCCCCTAAATACAGGTCTTCTTGTGAGGATTTTGGAGTTCTTCAAAGAACTGAACAATGATTTGATCTACACAGGACAAGCTCTGGTATGGTGGTCTTGATGTAAAAGTGAAAATGTTACTAGATGTAAAAGCGATAGATGACAGGTGAAGACAATGAAGATTGTTAGAGGATGAGGATTAGGAGCAAGCCACAAGTTCAAGCACCCCAAATGACACGACACCAACTGGATGCTAGATGGAGCACCGCTTCACTACCTTCAGAGTTAACTGTCCCATCCTCAGCATCAACCTCCAGCTTCTGACCTTTTTGACCCTTGATGTCGAGAAGCAACGAGAAGATCTGACCGGTCTGGGAATTTAACCCAACTGCTGTCGCCACCATCTTGCCACTGCCTTCCAAGACGTGGGTACCTGCGGAGAGGAGATGAAAAGAGAGACCAATTCATATTGCTGAATGTAGAATACAAACGAGAAATGTTGTTTATCTTTAGGGAGAGTATCATCCCACTGCTGATACAGGGAGTGGGATGTTAAAGAAGAATGGAACAAGAAATTTTGTGCAAGTCAAATTAATGCAACAAAGTATAGTTGTAAGGCAGTTGCAACAAATTAAGTAGTATAATCCCACTGCTGACACAAGCATATTTTTTTAGAAAGAAATAAGACATTAAGAGTTGCATACATTTATAAAGAACGACAAATTTGTAGCCTGGAAGTTGTTATCCCACTGCTGATACAAAGGATGCTAGAACAGCAAAACTTACTGAAAGACTTGGCAATGAATGTCAATAATGACAAGATAGTTATAATCTTGGGATGTTCAATCCCACGACTGGTACCATGGATGCTAGAACAGCACAATTTACTAAAAGACTTGGTAATAAATGTCAATAATGGCAAGATAGTTATAATCTTGGGATGTTCACTCCCACTGCTGATACAATGGATGCTAGAACAGCATAATTTACTGAAAGACTTGGTAATAAATGTCAATAATGGCAAGATAGTTATAATCTTGGGATGTTCAATCCCACTGCTGATACAATGGATGCTAGAACAGCACAATTTACTGAAAGACTTGGCGCTGCTACTGGCATTTATCAATAATATGTATACTTAGCATCATACAGATCGTAAAAGTATACTCGAAGTGTGAAAGACAATGTTACCGCATAAAATTCAATATTCCAGTTTAAGCTGCAGTTCTTGACTGCCTTTGGGGAAATTCACGACAAGTGAGCGATCCCACGATAGATTTATTGTCATTCATAGAGTGAATGATTATAAAGAAGTGCACTGTGGGAGAATAGGTTATGTCCTCTCCATAAACTTGCCTAACACACTGGGGAAGGGATGGGAGGGGGGAGAAGAGAGGGAAGTATAAAAGATGTAGTTAATCTGGCTGCCTCTTTATAAAATGCATATATAGCTATGCAATAGAACCCTTAAAAATGCACATGCACATTTAAGGGGTTGTCAATTCTTGTGGGGCTTGGTTAATTAGGATTGTATAGGGATGGGGCCGGTTATAGTAGTCTCTGTCATCACAAAAATGTACAAAGAAATTTGGGCTATTATTTGACTATATGCTATAGACGCTACATTTTGGGATACACCCAGCTGCATTAATTTTTGAAATGGATGAAAGCTAGAGAGAACTTTAACTTGAAAGATGAGAGAGAGAGAGATAAAGTCTAAGTTATATTAACCGCGAGAGTGAATGAATGACTTCACACATGCCACATGGAGTGATGGATACAGGCCAACCTTTTAAATGATAAATGCTCGAATACCTGTAGTCTTGCTTCGTCTTTTATAGACTTGAAAGACGGAGGTGATATAGTTTAGAAATGTTTAACCAACGATAGCTTATAAGAAAAAAAGGATAAAACCGTGGGAAGACACCCCAGATAGGACTCATATAATTTAATCCCCAAAGGCTTTCTAGAGAGCTCTTCTGTCAAATCTTATTTGGCCATCACATTTTTCCCCCCCTAAAAGAAAGTTTCATTATCTCTAAACGGGATCTGCCGAAGGAGATATTGGATAATTTATACGATTAAATGTCAAGGTCGTGACGACCAAATTGACTTAAAATTGGTTTCTTCTTAAAATTATATTTTACAATATCAAAGAAGTATGTATTACCATGTTTCATGTTTGATAATCATAAATACCAGAAAAAAGTGCATCAAAAAACCACACATGGAAATCATTTCATGAGGAGACCAAGAAGTATATCTCTTTCAATCAGCCAGTCCACGATTGGAATTCCCAAGGAACATAGGCAAACATTGTCTGGTGCCTTGAGATATTTTCAATACAGTCAGTCAGTCAGACTTCCTGAGCTCTCCTAGAGGCTCTAGCCACGAACAAAGGCAATGACAGACGCGCGATCTGGTCCTAGTCCTTTTCAGAATTTACATAAAGAGCCAAACATTCGTCTTTCAGCTCAAACACCAAAAGTTTCTTCGTTTCATTTTCGATCTAGATGTACCAAGGTCTGAGTCAGAGATCTACACCTCAGACTAAACAACAGGGATGAGCCTGGGGTAAAAAAAAATCTCGGAACTTGCGGTATAGGCTCCATTTTGTGTATGCTACAGTGTGTTAGGATAATAGCTTTTGTCCCGAGGTAGAAAAGAAATCACAGATATTCCGCGAATTTGCGGAAAAGGCTCATGCCTGAAACAAGTGTTACTGAAGTCTTGATTCACAAGAGATATATGCTTGCTTTAAACAAACATTTCAGACACAAACGTTCAGCCATAAACTTCTCTTATTGTTCTGACGGAGCGCACAAATGTTAATTTCAATGTCCCCCTGGATTCACACACTTTCTTTCTCTCTCTCTCTCTCTCAATGTTAATTTCCCTTCAGACACAATACCCTTCAATACTTTCTTGCCGATGCAAAGTTATCCACAGACTAGTGGAAACATTACCATCCCCTCCTCATCCTTCCTTCCTTCGTTCCTTTCCCTACCCCCCTGGTCCCAGTCTCATCCACATGTAGCATTTGGAATCCAACGAGAATAACGGCAAGAGTTCTTACATCATGAATGACTGAGAGGCATTCAATTCAAATTGAAAAGAAATCATTTAAAATAATTTCCTCACAAGGAAAGCAGAATATTAAAGAAAGGGGGAAAAACAGAGAATTGATCCTATGAGACACTTCTCCACTCACCCATTAAGTAATTCTTAATTCTCTTCATCATAAACAATAGGTTTCTCTCAATTTTCATCAAAATACATCTTCAACTCCCAAAATCCCAACCTAATATTCTTTATACATGAATTTGTCATTAGGGAAAACATCATCAACATACTTAAATTCCAACTTGCATATATACACCTGTGTTCAGATTTTCAACATAAAACATGCATTTTATCAACTGGATAATTGATTGTGCACAGTCAACTCCAGAGAGTCATGCAACAATAATCTGGAAAGGTTTTTCTACATTTTAGCTTTTCATTATTTAACGATAGGACTGAACAAGTCTCAATTCTCTCTACTTGTCAACAATAATGACAAACAAACATGTCAAATGTCAAACAAGGTGTTTCTTTACACTCAACAGGAAATGGAATGGCAAATCATCTCACAAGGTTAACTTAAAATGAATATTAATTGCAGTCACATGGCTGACTGGCACACAAGTCTTATTCAATTGATTGGCTTCTATAGCCCCAGACTGATTCAGATTAGAGGCAAAGCTCTACTTTAGTTATTGGCTTGTACATAGATTCAGGGGACTGAGAAGGGAAGAAAGGAGAGATGGAGGGGAGAGGGGGAGGGAGGGGGAGGGAGGACTGGGGAAAAGTTGAAGTGGATTAGGACACAGAACTATACCAATTAATACTTGTTACTTTGCTGGATGGTGCAAACAGAGATGAACATTAGTAGAATAAAGACAGTGAAAAGACCGATGAAAAATGAGAAGATTTGCGATTTGCAACTAAAAAGGCACTCAAACCCAACCATGATCAATCACTGGTCTATGTGATACAGATAAAGTTCTGTCATTAACAACCTTCACTAAAGAGCTGATGAATTCTGTTTATTCTGTTTATTATTATTTGCAAGATATATATCACATATTTAATGCTCCTTCAAACATAAGACAATAACTTGACAGACATTCCAACTCACACGCATTTGGGGTGTGACACACGCATTTCCAGCCCTTCACACGCTCACACGCTATGTGCACTTTATCACACGCAATCCACAAACAATCTCCGAAAAACCGTCCTGAAAGATGCTAAGAAGGCTACATACCTCTACAACACAAAGCAACTTTGAGTACTTACACTTACAAGAGTAGTGCGTTTGCCATGGTGGTGGTGGCAAACGCCGGGTGGGAGAGGTGTTGGTACTAGAGATTGAGAAGTGCGCTTCAATTTCCGATATAAATGTTCAATTATATTAGCAAGTGAATACTTTCATCGATTCAAGAAAAGTCTTTGTTGAGAATTTCATGCTTGTTGAGTTCAATAATATATATATATATATATGATGAAATTCTCAATATAAAATTACTCAGAGAAACTGAAAAAGAATGCACCATTTTGCATCTAGGCAGTCAAAAATACGAAAATATTTCCAAAGTGGAGGGGGACACCCCCTCCCCTTAGACCCCTCCCCTACTGCCGCTGATCACACTCATAAATTTTCCTCACTTGATCAAGTCTCGTGATGACATCATCAAGTCACATGTGCATAGTAATTGTTTCTTTCTTGTCTTTAATATTGAATAACAATGTTTATATTATGTGTATGGAGATGATGGAGATGGGTTTTGTTGCTTAATCTGAAAGAAAGTCAAGGTCATTAACACAAACTAATGATGGCATTGTTTTTAGTGTCAACATTGTTAAGTTTCTATTTTGAAAATATGATAATTAGATGCAAGGCTATGGATAAAGGCCTAACTTCGTTCCATCATCCATGTTGCATATTTCAGGTACCATTCATGAGAATAAGTATGTAAATATTACTTGCTTTAAATACCACATATCCAAAAGTTTGTTAATTATCACAAGGTATCATCTTATACACAACAAAGTGCTTTTGTATAGTTCGTATATACTGAATGGGCACACCTTTCTTTCACAAACTCTATATTCCAGAATGTACAGAATCTCTAGCAAGATTTAATCACCGTTCCACAATTTCCAATGCACCCAAAATTTATTTGAAGAGATATCGAATCTACCAAGAATTGACAAACAATTATCACTAAAATCATTTTTAATTGCGGCAGTTGGGAACAAAATGGCATTCCACCCGTGCATGTTACAACATCAACACTTAGGCTTAAAAATCACATTGGAAATGCTCATCCGTTGTGATGTATCAAAGGGCAGTAATCTCATAAAAAAAAATTAAAAAAGTAACCGAGTGTAAATACTGAACAGTTTTCCGTAAAATCAATATCTAGCATTTTCCTGCGATTCAATCAAATTTTCTTTAAACCAGTCCGAATGAAGAAAGAGAACGAGCTGCCTACAGTCGAGATGAAACCTTGTCAGTTTCCGCCATGTAAGATATAATAAATGCGCAAAATCTCCTCGTCTGATGAAACTGGAACATGAAGGACAACCCCAGGGTAATTTATATTTACACCATCTTCCACTAAGTAGGTTACAGCTCTCTGGGGTATAAATGTCTCCGATTGACACAAGCAAATACCATAATCAAATCAATTTAGTTGCCCGCTCATGTAAAACAAGGCGGAAAACAGACAATTGGACATTTAAAACAGACAGTGGAATGAAAATACGGTTTTATAACATGGCACTCTCTATTTACCACCTAATGTAATTCTTATTTCTGCTTCAAGTAATACAGGCCATCTATAAGATATGCTTAGAAGAAGTTGTCTATGAAACCGGTGGAGCTGGACTATATGTAACTTGGCTCTTGACGGTGTATTTAACTCGTCCCTAATTTAAGACCTTCTGTACAATACGAATATAAGCGGGGTAAAAACTCAACCTGAGCAGTTTTACACACCTTAAATACATTGGTCATTTCTTAATACATAAATCAATGCCAAATTTAGTCATACTTCTTACAAGTCCTGTGCTACCTTCCTCGTTAAACCCGCCCCCTTACCTTTATTCCCATGGCTGTTTGGATCCCCTTTACCCTCATTCCCCAGGCTGTTTGGATCTCCCTTACCCTCATTCCCCGGGCGATTTGGATCCTATCATATTTCAAGCAAGAGTGCTTTCATTTGAGGAGCCAGATTATAAGGAATTTTTCAAAAGTAAATCAACTGATAGACAAGAATCAACTATCAATCAAACCTTTACTTTCTTCAAGTGTTTATGTATATATATATGTATATATTTATATGTGTTTGTATATATATATATTTAAGAAATCAGTATTTTTGCAGATGAACAAATTTTAAATCCTGAAGATATCAATTTTACAGCAGGACTGAAACCTAGTTAAATTTCCCTTCCCACTAGTCATTCTTTCAAGATATGAGAAAGCACAAAAAAAAAAAAAGGAAAAAAAAGGAAGAACAAACGTCAGGTGCAAATTGCTTCAGGGAGCGCAGAGCTCTAACATGAATCAACCAGGGTACCTAATATGGTCGGGGTTGCGTCAATTGACAGACCCTTGTGTTATCAAACATATGGATGTTTTCACCCAAAAGCACAATCAGGGCAGTTCAACTCGGCCTGGAATGTTTAGAAATAAGTGAGCGAGAGAAATGGTGTGAATAATCAAGAGCAAAAAACAGGGAGGAAGAAAAGAAGGATTGTGGATAATTTTAAAATTCTGAATGTCAGGGCTTTTCAACGGCCACAATTTACTGTAAATGATGTCTATCGCGACTTGAATGGCTGATGCAAGTCACAGCAATCATGTGACATTATTGCAGTTATACAATGATTTCCATGTTGCAAAATATACAACACTAAGAAAATCTTAGCATTATAAAAAAAAAACTTGATTTTATAGTATCAGCCCTGATTCTTATATGCAAATTAGGATACGCAAGAGAAAAAGTAATGTTTAGGAGATCCTGATCTCACCAACATAGTGAAAGTTTTTCAATTCAGGTCTCTGCCTGCTACTAACTAATAACCCTCACTCTAAAATGTGTACTGTAACTGCAGATTTAATTCTTGCAGGAAGAAACTGGACATTACATTCCATGAACAGGAGATAATTTACGCGTGACCGCATCGCAAAATGCTAGACAAAATGGGTCATTTTATCGTAAAGTACAAGAAAAGTACAAAAGCTGCAGTAACTCTTAAAAAAAACAAGAATAACATCATTTCATCACAGACAGAGCTACAACAGCTAAAATGTGAACCACCAAATCACTCCCAGAATCTACAGATTTTTAATGTATGATCCACATCCCTTCCGAATGAGAGAAAACTTTATGAAGTGTGTAAGGCACTGGTGGTAGCCATTTTATTGGCAAGTCTCAACTTATTATGTCAATTATTGACATTTTATCTCTTCCACACATCTTTGAAGTTTACCTCAAAGGTATTTACGATGATAACAATTGTAATTTCTCTCTCAAAATGAGCATTCTCTATCACTTTAAGGTGAAATCTAACCTCCATTTCTTTCATCCTGAGCATATATCAAATACCCTGCAAGTACATATCTACCTTCCAGGTCAGTCCCAGTGATGACAAAATCACACCATAAATTATTCCTACCGTTGAGGTAATTAAAACTGCTCTTTTTCAATTATAAATCACTCACAGCTTCAAATGATGAAATGAAGTCAACATATCAATATGGAATTAGAATTACTTACATATACTGGTAACATATTTAATCTTGCTCAGTCATATATATGTCATTAATGCATATAAAGATCATTTTATCACTTGTCTTTCACTGAGACCAAAGTCTGTTCTCTTAATTTTACAGACAGAAACGTCAATTCTTTTCTACCTTAATTCCTTTTAACAAAAAGTAAGAGGAATGCAAAGAGAGTAAAACCAGAATTTTCTCCCAAAGAAATGGACTTTGATTCACAGGTTTTTTTTCTGGTGTCTTCATACTTAATAAGTAAAATTCACACTCGAATCTCTAAGCCATAAATCCCCCTCCTCATCTATCTGACCTTTGCTCATAACGCAGAGTATATTAATTGCATCCAAACTTCATTACACGCTACAGTACACAGCTCCCTGTGATGTGCGTATAGAGCTAACACAGGCTTACATGATCATTACACGGCTATCCAGAGCACCGCTAGGAGAGATTTAGCGTTAAGACAATAGCCTAATTAATATGTATAGCTACGCATTAAAGCTCACACGTGCATCATCGGCAGTTTACATACACATGCAGTGTGCCAGAGATTTTAATTACTCTCTTATAAAAGACACAGGAGGCTGAGTGTATGACGTCATAACACTTGAACAGTTTGCGTCTTTCGTCCAGGTACCAGGCATTCTAATTTTAGTCTGTGTGCTTGCGCGGTGTAAATATAGAATTGAATGACTGTTTATAGCTTTGATGGCTAAAATATCGCACACACTTATAAGAGAACGTCCAAGTTTTCGATGGGAAAGAGAATGAGTATAGAAGGTTCAGACTGTTGTCTGGTAATACCTCAAGGGGCAATTACCAAAAATCTTATCTCTCTATGTTATTATTATTATTAGTAACATTTGACTAGGAGATCCATAAATGTCCAACTTCTGAGACAAACAAATACAGCAGTTTCTGATGACAAGCAGATAACACTGTGAGAGCAAGATTGATTGAAAATAGAATGAAAGGATATTAAAAGAAATTAGGGAAGAGATAATCACAAATGGGAAAAACTAAAGGACTTTAATTTACACACAATGGCTGATAACAAAATCCAAGAGTAGGTTGAAAACAGACTTAAAAGCAGACAGAAAAATCATAAAATCCACCAAAGCAAACATTGACACCAAAGACATTGTTTTATGGGATCTGGCTTTTTGTAAAAAAAAAAATTAAAAAAAAAATTATTTCAATATAGGATTTAAAAGTTTGGGAGAATAATCAAACATTATTTGAAATTCTTAACCAAATAGGTATATATATATATATAAAGGAATAAGAGTAAATTTCAATGAGGAGAAGATGGCAACTAGGGTTCCCACAGGTTACGACATGTGCAAATACAGCGGATGTACTTGCAGCTATAAACTATATTCAAAACCAAGCAGGACTTAAAAGAGTGAAATGAACATACAATTTGCATCCTCTTAAAGACGCTACAGGTCGTGTGAGATATTCCACAACCCTACAGCAGTGAACCGATGACGAGAACTTCACAAGAACTGAAGATTAGGGCGCATTTTCAAGGAGACGAATAAATTTTACCTTTGGGACGTCATACGCATATCTAATGAGGCACCAAATTTATAGTTATGCGAAAGAAGGTGCCGTTGGGATTGCACGAATATCAATAAAAACAAAAGGAGGCTTTAAGAAATGTCGGCGGATTGATCCATAACCGGGTGAAGATGAGCCATTTAGAATCAAATCGTGGGACGCCAAAGTTTGAACCTGCAGGTACTCCGCAGGGGTTTTCCTTTTTAATTAACACACATTTAGCTGAAAATGTTGATAAATGAAAAGAAAATGCCAACAACTAATATTGTTAATGACAGTATATATCCCACAGTCATGAGTTATTCAAATGTGTAGTAATACACAACAGTACATCTATGAATTTCATTTAAATTTTGCACATTTTCATCGACAAGTTTTCATATTTCCATACCACTTTCTATGCGAAAAGAAACAATTGTACTAGAAAATGCCTTCCTCCAATGAGCAACCAAGCAATCTCCTAATTACAGAGGGCCAGGTTAAGAAAATACTGCCATCCATTTAAAGCAAACGCAGGAGCGAAAAATTGAGGACGAAAGAAAAGTCGTTTCTGAATAATTTCGAGACAGCTGTGTCTAATCACCGAGTAATTACTCATCCAATTAAACATTTAGGACACCTAAACATTAATTTCTGTTTTCTCATCCCAAAGTAACACTTGCCAGAGATGATTGGCTTAGTGATTCCTTGCCACCTTCTGTATGAGAATATTTCATTCCATAGTATTAACATAGCACAAAACAACAATGTTCAAATTATACTGACTTCAAGAGATCAGCAAGATTCATTTACATATCAAGTGTAGAGTTCATTAATGGTTAAACATACTGTGTACATGTAGCAGTTTTACAATGTATTTACAATGTTTGGAGATTTTGACTTCTAAGCCCTCAAACGAGACATCTGTAGCCTGCATGATATGGAACCTATACTAACTAGGATGGATCCACACACCAAGCATCAAGACAATCCTAGGTTTTTTTTTTTTTTGTTTTTTTTTTTTTGTTGTTGTTGTTGCATGTATCATGTTAACAAGGTTTCCAAGCACATCATGACCATTAATCAACCTTGACTTTCCAACTCCACAAAAAAAAAGAGTTTTCATTCTTGCTAAAGTTATATATAATAGCATCTTCAGACTTTGATCACTGTTGACCTGAAAGCTAGACCATTGACCTAACAAACAAAACATGAAGGGCTTCTTCTTCTGCTTAGGAAGGTGGATGTGCATACCAAGTATGAAGCTCATGACTGCTTGACATTTACAGATACCATGAATTTGACCTATGGTGACCTCAAATGACCTTTCACCTTCATCTCAATTTCTCAATAGATTTCTTGTGCTCATCAATGTTAAGCTACATACCAAGTAAGAAAGATCAGCCAAGATGCAGTTTATGAGTTATGATGTTTACACATTTTAAAGACTTCAACCTCTGTTGACCTCTGTTGACCTTCGAACCATCCTCAATTTTAACATGTTCTTGTACTCATTAATTGGGATCTGCAAACCATGAATGAACTTTTACTAAGCTGTATATTTTTTACTCTTATATTTTTTCGACAAGGTACATGTCTAACAAACCTATAGGTACATATAGGCCATCACCATCCTTTCTTGGCAAGGATCAAACCGGGATCCTTTTCTCTTTTAAACTTGCTGTTCTTGATTTTAAATGTCAATGAAATCTGTACATGACGATGGTAAGAAAAGATTTCAGCAACTTTTCTAAGTAACCAATTACTGTTCAACCACTTATTTCTAGACTACCTCGCCTCTGGCACTTAAAAATACCACAAGATAATGAGTTCCCGAAAGAATTTAGCAGCTTCTGTTGTCATTTCCATAATCATTTCACGACCCATGTGCAGAATAACGCCAAAGCAACAAAAGCTAAAAGCAGTTCTTTGAAATTTTCGAATGACTCTCGCTTGAATAGATCAGTCTCTACATGTCTAAGGGTACCACTCTTAATATTTGTAATTTGATGATAAAATGAATAGCCGTCCTAACAACTCCGGACAGAGCGCAACGGCAGGAAGGAGACGTGACGTCAATTTACATTCTCGGTAAAAGTCGTAAACGCCTTAAACAGAAAAAAGAGAGACCGTGAGACATCAACATGTATGCAACTTGAAACTGAGAACGTTTGGATTCTTCTTTCCTGAGTAAAAACACCTCAAAAGGATGACTACGGGTAAGAAGAGCCAAATTAAGTGTCTCGAAAATTACGCAAGGAGGAGAGGACGACACCTTGCGAACTAATGTTTTCTCTATCAGACTTGAACACTCAGAGGGTGTACGGTTTCAATGACACATCCATGTCAGAGATCTTGTATGTGGTGATATATAGTGAACTGAACATGTGATTAACGGCCTGAATGATCATGCAAAAGATGCACAGATGAAGAAAGAAAGAAAGGTTAAAAGAGCTACATGTACTGAAAAAACTTGATACATGATGTTGTAAAATCTTGACATAAATTTCAGAACTTGAAAGAAAAAATGAAATTTGTTTCCAATACAGTTCTGAAAGATCAACATTCATTGGTCAATGGTATTCATGGTAATAATCATGCGGTAACTTTATTTTCATGTGTATTCACACAAATTGGGAAAAAGCTGACAGTATCTGAAGCCAATTGACGATACCGTTTCGGCCGGTTATGAATATAAATATCCGACAAACATCTAAGACACTTATCTTGCTTCGTGTTGACATTTTCACCAAGCCCCTAAACATCTAAATCCCAATATGCACATAATTATCTATGCCATTATTCTTCCTATTTTGTTTTCTTAGGCGTATTTGCAATTCTGCGAGTATGGCAGTGAGCAACCTTCAATTTTAACCTACTTACATATCAGACCATCTTTTATCAAATGAGGTCAAACAGTGTGCACCGTTCTCTAATAGACATTTTGCTCTGTTGGCCTCCTGGGGTTCTACTTGTGCTCAATATTAAAGGCACCATTTATGAGCTAGGCTTTCAATGTAATTCGATGTACTGTAAAAACCCTCGTAGTGACATTAAAACAATTTTATGAAGCTTAATTTATATGTCTCATTTTCTTGTCTATGATAGTTTACTTATCATACAATTGGAAATCAAAGAGACTTTTCCTGCAGTTTGCAAGAAGAATAAAAATGCAAGAGGTCTATTATTACTGAGCTGCCAAGAACACCATTATTTTCTCTGATTTCCTCAGAAGAAACTTAATCTTAAAATCAGGGGTAATCAAATATTGGCAGAGAAGACCTGGAAATGGTCCTAGTGTGATAATTGAGAATAAAGGCAAATGCAATAACTTTGTAATGATAGCAAGAAGCAAAGCATTTTTTTTTTTTGTAGGTATATGAGCCATTTTTGAAGTACATGTCCTTAGTTGATAAAAAAAGGAGAAATTTTGAGTCTTTTGAAGTTGTCTAATTTGAAAGCAGTAGTTAATCTGCTAGTTACAGTTTACAAGTCAAACTTAGAATTTGGTTTTAAAATTCTGCAACCTGTTTTTTTATTGGGGGGGGGAGGAGGATTCTATTTTCGTTTCTTGTTGCAATTGAGATGTGTTAGAAGCAAATTAATAATTCTTACAAAAGGAAGGTAGTGACAGGCAAAAAAAACTTAAAAAACCTATGAAATTGAAAAGAACTAACGTAAGTTAAGAAACCTATAGAAAAGAGGGAAAAAATGTCTCTGGAGGTCTTATTCATGCATTATTATGTATCCACATATTTCACTAACCAGCTCAAATTTGCTTTATTGAAGTTTCTCTGAAACCTCCTCCCCTGCAAGTATTTTACACAAGATCTGCTTTGTGAAAACACACTTGCAAGAGATATTAACGGCTGGCCACATAAAAAGAGGGCATAGAACTGCCACACTAATGACAACAAGTATATTATGTAATTTTCATGGTCTGAGCTTCTGAGCTTCATACACAAATGAACACCATCAGCATGTGCAGTCCGGTTTGAGTTTACAGAGGAGATGATTACATTCTCTGCGTCTTTGCACGACCAGTGTACAGGAAGTGATATGACATACACAGTCTTGCAGCGGGCTAATGGCACTTAAAGTTTGCCTTAGGTTTTTTGGTCATAAAGCTGAGGAGGAAGGAAAACATTTTCCACTCTGTTTGTCATTCTTTATCTAATCTTTTTTATCTCTTCTGAAGAAAAGATTATAAACATCTACTGTAGGCATAAGGAAGCTAACAGGTATCCCCCCTCTCTCCCTTCCTTTGTTCATGTTTTCAGGTAAACAGCTGTACACAGGGATGAGCCTGGGGTAAAAAATGCATGGAACTTTGCAAAAATTGCGGTATAGGCTCCAGTTTGTGTATGATACAGTGTGTTAGGATAATAGTTTTTGTCCCCGAGGTAGAAAAGAAATCATGGATATTCCGCGGATTTGCGGAAAAAGCTCATGCCTGTGTACATTGCGTCCATTTTGGAAGAAGCTTTGCATGTTTCCTACTTCAGTGTTACTATTAACAGAATCTTCATGACAACGTAGATTTCCCTCAGATTAATAGTGTCCCTCTACATGTGTATGTTACATACAAGCATTTCTCATGTTACCATCTTACCAGGGAAATTGCTAGCATCACCGCCTCCACATTACCAAATTTACGGTAATTTAATACAACAATATAGGACATTTGGAGAAGTTGTCCAGACGATTTCACATTTGGCGTATATACATCACTCCAAAAGTAAGTGATCGTCTGATTCAGTTTCCAGATGAATGAAGAGATGTGAGACAAAGACAAATATGAAAGGAGACCAGAATTACCAAAAGTAATAAACTTTTAGCTGTTTTGGACTCGATAAAAAACTGAAATTTGATTAAATTACAGGGAAGTAGCCAACGAAAGACCAACGGAGTGAATAAAAAATAAAAAAATAAAAAAAATCCCACCAACGAAAATAGGATGGACTTGGAAATTGGCGGCTCGTAAACCTCATCACACTTATAAACCCAAGAGTCTAAAATAACTTCTGTCATTTTGAGTTACGGTTTGACTATTGAAGATGACTTGATGCAATAACGCCGGCCGACGCTCTTTGCGACTTAAATATACTCTCGTCCTTGCTGGAATTAACCGCAGTCCAGCCATCCATTTAACTCTTAACTATGTCATTGTTTGCGAACAGGAAACGGACCAAAGCGCAAAATGATTTCTGTCAGTGAGAGAAGGATATATATCTATTAAGCAGCGAGAGAAAAGTGAGAGTGGTGCAAAGGAATATATATGTAGGTCAATATTGCTGATTGATTTTACGGCTCTGGGGAAATAATGGTGTAACGGGGGTCTCCCGAAGAGACTAGGATAAAAGGCATGTTCATCAGAGAAATACCGCGTCGGGTCAAAATGCAAAAATTCTGAAACTGATAAAATATGTTAGATATGAATGCATTTGCTCATTCAGTGACTGCATGCCTATGGACATTATGATATAATGTGTGTGTGCATGTTTGTGTGTGTAATAATGGCTGACATCGATATTCATATTAATTAGCGAGGGAACCGAATGTAACCGACGAGTTGAATCGTATCTCTCCTTCTGCCATTGAGATGAGAACGCGGGAATGATTGAACCGGAAAAAAATTACGGCAAACATGGCAAAATCTAAACCAGCGTAAACTCAGGGAAAAACAAAAAGTTATTATAAATTATTAAGGTTATAGGCCAACTGGTGTTACCTTCGATCCTCCCTCCCTCCCTCCCATCCTCCCTCCCTCCCTCCCTCCCATCCTCCCTCCCTCCTCCCTCCCATCTTCTCTTTCTCTCTCTGTGAATGCTCTACAACAGAGTTCGAGATAAAAAGACACCTCTTCTGAGCCCACAGCATCCAATTGGCTCACCTTCTGAAAGGCCTCATCAAGTATATCGTTCCCATAAAAGGAGTTAAAAATAGACCACACAGGTGTAATATTGGTAATCAAATACTCCGGACAGATAATAAAGTATGGATCTCTTTTGAGTGATGAAAACAAGTTGCAAAATTTTTTAATAACTGCAAATAGTGAGCACCGACACAACGACACATCTGATGTTAAAATTTGACAATTTTCAATGTTCCATGTCAGATACATCTCAGGGTTTAGAAATAAAAGTTAAGAAGACAAAATTTGGCTACAGGAACGAAACAAAAACAAAGTAAAAACAAAGTAAGGCAATGGGATTGTATAATCTCTCGATTGTGTGAGTTTTACAGCGACGTCAAAAAGACAAAAATTGTAAATTTTCACGTGTAGACACGATGTGAAAGAAATGTCGAAGAGGATGCCGGGAGCACCTTGAGGTACAGCACAGTGTTCAAGATCCATCACTGAGCAAGGTCATTGGTTAAGATATAAAAATATTGCACTTACGAGACGTGTGAGGGAGTGCTGTGAATTTAGACTGGTGAGGCTCCTGGTAATGACGTATCAAAGACAATCTTTTTTTTGAATTCATTAATTTCACTTGCGTCGGTGTGTAGTGCCTTCAAGCGATATATAGTCTCTTGTACCATAATCCCACAAACTCACTGGTTTGGGTACTAAAGAGCACTGCGTGCTGCTTCAAATGGGTGAAGAAATTCTGGTGAATTGGTGGGGATGAACATCCAAAAGAAGACCACCGATGTGAAAAAAACCAAGAGGATGTGCTGGGATAGAAAGCTCGAATGTTGCCTCATTATGAATGGTAAGATCTAGCAGGAGGAGAAGACTGGGGAAAGGGGGGGGGGGGGGGAATGGTGTCCAGGATCTGGGATATAGAGGGTGCAGGGCTACAATATGTCAACCAATTCCCAAACATGCTATAGAATGATGGTCAAATTGCAAAACCTATTTTACTGCAAAACTTTTATTTGATAACAGAAAGGGAAACAAAATAATATCCCTCACTGACAGAGATTTATGTAGTGGTCACACTGTGTATAGGTTTCTGCTTCATCAATTTCATTTCTCATGCAATGACGAAGATACTACATGAAAATTGTGCAATAGAAGCTGCAATACCTCTTTGCATGAATTCTTTGTGTGACAACTTTGCCCATCTTGCAAAGATTTCCTGAAGATAAATACTAAAGGATTTTCAAAGATATCAGTTTGAAAGATATTGTTCAATGTATTTTTATCAGTATTGAATGGAAATTGGCTTCCCTAATTTTTGCACGCTTATTTCGTTGTTGTGTTTCGATGCCTCATTCGCATACTTTTATTTACAATTAAGTTACCATACTGTTTCAGTGAGTAGCTAATTGTGACACAGGCACTACCGACCCTCGGCAAATAATACCAGTAAGTGTTTTAATCAGACTTGTAATCAATATTTAATTGCAGGTTCTGGTCTTTCGACATCATCATCATGAAAACGTAAACACCAGTGTATTCATTATTAACTGCATAGCAGCCTGCTGACGTATGTTATGCTAGAAAGAAAGAAGGGAAAAAAACCTTGCTTTTCTCACAGATTAATATCCTTTTCGGGCATCAACATTTATGAACCGATGCATGGATCCCACACAAATATATATAACATAAACACACTACATAATTTACATATCTGTATATAAACACGTGCAAATGTATATTGCCCTGCACTAGCTAAAGGCAACACACAACCAGGGCTACAGTCATTTCACCAAGCGCTTTAATCATAAGAGGATGTCACAGTGTTTGATTCACAGGATTATAATCAATACAGGATCAATCAATAAAATCAATATGCACTAAAGAAACAAAACAGTGAATGCACGTCTACCAAGATGAGCCGGGGCAAAATGCACCTCATTCGAAAACAGGCTGTTAGGAAAATATTGAAAAAATTTCATTATTCAAGTGATCCAATATTATAAATGCAATGTGAGCAAGTGCTTGTGTCCGATGGCTCTTGGCTTTATTCTCTTTCTTTGTCAAACTGATTACTGTCCAAGTGGGACAAAGCCAGAGGGCTGAATATGTCGATGTCTGAAAAGGAACGCAAAGCAGTCCTTGCTTGCGGGAAACAAATTCATTATGTAATACAAAGTACACAGAGCAGAATAGCAACATGTGAATGAGGGCCAAAGTGTGAGTACATAGAACAACACAGATCTGATGACTATGGTTGGAAATCGATTCTTTCAAACCGTAAATTCTTCCCAAATACTGCACAGGCAAGAATGTTTGAATCCCGACGGGGCGGACCTATCATTTTATCTCCAGTCAAAGCAGCAGCAGGATCTCGCAAACAGAAATTCAAAATAAAATCCACGAACGCAGTAGTGCTGAGCATTGACATTTTCTCTCTTAATTTGTTCTGATATAGAAAGTGGTCATATACTGTATGCCGTATTGAAACAGTTGAAACTTTTTATTTGGGAATGTGATCTGTTACATTTTAGAGAATATAAAATATTTTCTTATTGAAGCAGACAAACTCGGGGAATAACTGGTATTCGCATGGCAAAATGCTATGCAAAATGGACAACTTGCTATACAAGTGCAAAAACGTATTTACAAAGAAACCATCAGTATTTTGTAAGATGCAAACTTCGGGGCCTTCAAAACTGTCTACAGGAAGCACCAACACTGAGCTATCCCTTTATGTGTAAGGTTTAGCACTGTAAGTTTAAGTTTCAATTCAAATGTTTACTTGGGTCATTTGTATTAATGTAATCTTGTCTTTTAATATCAAAACAAAATATCACAGAACTCTTCTTCAAAAATTAAGTAATAACTGACATGCATGGGGGGTAGGAACCGGGGGGCACTGGGAACACATGCCCCCCCCCAATTTCTTCCAAAATAGCAAATGTGCCCTACTGGCAAATGAAATGTGCCCCTTTGATGAAGAACTGTCTTTTGGATATCTTAATTATTTATGTGCACCATAATAGTATTGATAGCATACTAACACATCATATATATTTTAGTGATATGGTCGGTGTGTATCGGTTTATAGCATAACGAGTGGTGGTTGTGGAATTAGAAAGTGCCCCTCTGATGTTGTGCCCCCCCCCACACTTTTTGGAAGCTTCCTACCCACCTGATGACATGGAAAGACATCCAAATTTGGGGAGTAAAAAAAAAGTCACATTTCAAGAAACTTGAAAAACAAGCAACCATGAAAACAAGAAAACCATGTTAGAGTGTACAGTACTGCTTTAAACCTTCCTCCCATTCTGCTAATTTATGTTATGGTTATGCTCAGGAGAAGCAAGATTATTTTAATTAAGGATATGAATCTGAGGATGTACTGGGGAAGGATTTATAACACTCCAGAGAGAGAGAGACATACTTTTTACAAGCTTATTACCAAATTAAACATATCTTTCGATCGCTACATCAAAAAAATTAATACAAACAATTCACTATCTAGAATTTATGTTTCTTGATCATGTTTCTTTTTTGCCTTTATAAGAGGGATATGGGGTGTTGGGGGAGGGATGAGATGGGGAGAGGGATGAGGGGAATAACTTGATTCATTATACAATAAGTATTGTCTAACTGAGACAGGAAGCTTTTCAATTAAGGTTATAAAACTTATAATTTCAATAATGTCAATATCTTCCTGTACATGTAAGATTATGATGAGATACTTAAGTCAAAAAGAAATTCAGAATGAAAGAAAGAAATTCAGTCTGATAGAAATTCAGTCAGAAACTCAGTCAGAAATTCACTATTCAGTCAGAAAGAAATTCAGTATTCAGTCAGAAAGAAATTCAGAAAAAAATTTAGAAAGAAACAAAATCAGAAAGAAATTCAGAACGACAGAAAGAAATTCAGAATTCAGTCAGAAAGAAATTCAGTAAAAAGTTCAGAAAGAAAGAAATTCAGAAAGAAAGTCAGAAAGAAAGAAATTCAGAACGACAGAAAGAAATTCAGAATTCAGTCAGAAATTCAGTCAGAAGAGAGAGAAAGAAAGAATTGAATTTCCAATCTCGCTTTAACATCACAGTAATATATAAGTTGCTTCCATTATGGCGATTCGTAGGCATCGTGTCTTCCCACTCTTAGTTAATTAAATTCTTTGTGTGCCATGACATTACATTTACATCGACGGCAAGTTTGACCATGTAATTTAGTCGGCTATTAATAAAGTCCAGCCTATTTATAGACAAATGTCAAGAGAGCTGAAAGAGGTAGAGAGGAACTTCGGATTTGGAGGACGTTCCGTCTGTTTTCCAGTGAAAGCACTTTTAACAGCCACTGTAGTTGCCGCGACTTTTGGTATGGCTTAATAATATATCGCGACGACGTTTCCTTTCTGTCGAGTGCTAGTGCCTTTGTGTTATAACCGACCTGAATCTAATCCGAGCTGTACTCTTGATGACAAAATAACTGAATACAGCAACAGAGCTAGGATTGATTAATGCTGAAAGTAACTTTCCAAACTCTTGACACTTTATTCCCTGTAAATATTCAAAGGCAATCAGACAAAATGTGGTACTAAATTGACACATGGGATTATCCAAACGTTTATCATCCGAATCATCCTGGATTTGTTTGGATCTGATATATCCAGCCAGGATTCTATACATGTTTGTGTAGAGTTACAACAAAATATGTTATCACAAATGCAGATAAGGAAACATGAAGCAAGATTGAGCAATTCTGTCATGAAACACACTGCAATGTCCATTACAACAGCGGCCTACACTACATATGGGAATAAGAAACTTGATTTTCCCAATTTCATTTATTTATCTGTTTTACATCCTGACTTGTTTCGATAATTCACAACATAAGTGTACAGTCATCACTGACACATTAATCATGTTGGACAACTAACTTTGATGTTCAGGAAAACCTTAGAGCAGCTTTTTCCGTTGGTCACTTATTTCCAGAGATTTTGTCGAGGCAAATATCAACGCTAGTCTCAAATTAAGACGATCTCATAGCTGTTGGTGAATTATTGATTGTTTCATTAATCTGATTCATCCAATTTGTCACGTTAGTAGATTGCAGAATGACTTTAGGCATAATTTCAGTCTTTATATGTTTTAGTGAAAGTTAAAAAGAAACATTTGAGCGCTAGCAATATTCCTGCAAGCTGTTCTGCTTTGCAAGATATTCATCCATTCAAATACTTGCTAAATATCAGTGAAGTATTAACTCAGTGATGGATGACAGCTCTTCATGAAAGAGCAAACTGAATATGAAAACCTTTGTGGAAAAGTATTGTAAAGGTTGTTGGCTTCTTGTTGAGGATTCTAAAACTGTGAGCGACCAATGCAACAAGTGTTTGCATCCTTGCAGCACTATTATAACAAGCTCAAGCCAAGATGGGTCTTACCTGACAGGAGCATCGGGTCGGTGTCTACACCCTTCTTGATGGCATCTGATTCGCCGGTGAGAGAGCTCTCGTCCAGCTTCAGATCGTTGCTCTGTATGATAATCCCATCCGCTGGAAGAAGATCACCTGGGAATGAATAGAATGAGTTCGCTGAGATAATTTTCAAACCTGATATCTGCATATATCTATACCCACATACCAGGGTTCGGTTTCTTCCAGAAGAAACCTATTTCTTCCGGGGATGTGGAAGAAACTGGAAGAACCTGTTTCTACCTAGACTACCTAGATGACACTACAGTGCTTCTTGTCCATTTATTACATAGTTAGAAATCATTGCAGGTTGTTATGAAACTTTATCAACAGTTTTTCCCCCAAAAATGAGTTTCTTCCATTTTGTCCGAAAGAAACTGGAAACCTATTTCTTCCGAGTGGAAAAAACATGTTTTTTCCACCCCGGAAGAAACCTGCGAACCCTGCCACATACTGTTTCATGCATATATATAAATATATATAGGTTTGTGAGAAGAGGGTACACCATGAAGATATATGTACAGTAGTTGCATCAATTGAAGAAGGGAGGGAAGGTGCCACCCAGATTTGTAGTGAGCCCATAGTACCACTCGTACTCATACTCTTACTAGTATTCTTACACGTACTCCAATTCATACTCTTATTAGTACTCTAACTTGTACTCCCACTCATACTCATACTCTTGCTAGTACTCTTACTCGTACTCTCACTCGTACTCCCACTCATACTCTTACTAGTACCCTTACTCGTACTCCCACTCATACTCGTACTCCCACCCATACTCTTACTAGTACTCTTACTCGTACTCACACTCTTACTAGTACTCACTGGTACTCCCACTTGTACTCTTACTAGTACTCTTACTCGTAATCCCACTCAACTCTTACTAGTACCCTTACTCATACTCCCACTCATACTCTTACTAGTACTTTTACTCGTATTCCCACTCATACTCTAAACTAGTACCCTTACTCGTACTCATACTCTTACTCGTGCTCCCACCCAAACTTTTACTAGTACTCTTACTCGTACTCACACTCTTACTAGTACTCACTGGTACTCCCAATTGTACTCTTACTAGTACTCTTACTCACACTGGTACTCCCACTCAACTCTTACTAGTACCCTTACTCGTACTCCCACTCATACTCTTACTAGTACTTTTACTTGTATTCCCACTCATACTCTAAACTAGTACTCTTACTCGTACTCCCACTCATACTAATACTCTCACTAGTACCCTCCCTCGTACTTCTCATACTCCCACTCACACTCTTACTCATACCTCCCATACTCCACTCTTACTTGGGATGAAGGTATGTTTGAAATTCCCAAACATTTCCTATAAAACCTTCTTATACACAATATCCTCTGGTCAAGGAGAGAGAACATATTATTAAGACTTTTCAATTCCTTTCTGCATATCCTTCAGAAATCCTAAAGCTTTAGGCATAAATGCGGGGAGGAATATTAAAAGAGAGACTTCCAGTATCCCGAGTCTACAGTTACCCCTACAGGATCCAAGACCAAGGCCCTCCATCGATCCAAATTTTCCTATTTTTAAGAACACGTACGTAAGCAACCTGTAGTTCTACTGTATGTCAAGACCCTGATACCCTTCATTATATAGTCACGACACAATGTTAATCATTTTGAAAATTTATTCACTTTCACACGTATTAAAATAATCATCATTGTTTTGTCAAAGACTCCGATCTCCTTCCCAGAATTCCCTGCCATCAAACATTTCTTCTTAAGATGTTGACTGGAAAATAAATTTAAGGTGTATATATTACAGAGATGGATATGACATTTATTACTGTATTTGAAAGATTTGATTAAGAGCGAGAAAACCAAACCATAGAGAGAGATTTGATTAAGGTACCCTTAATTGCCGAGGGAAGATCTAACGCCATATCATATATCACGCCACAAGGGCGAACCACAGACATGTTGATCAGCACCAAACATTCTTCATATCATATCGATTACACTGCCGGTACATCTATTTGCTCATTTCTTCTAACTTTACACTGTGTAAGAAAAACATGTGGCTTGCTTTATGAGTTGATATTTCCAAATAAATTTACAGTTTTCTTGAAACATCAACTTCCATTTTGGAGCTCTGGATATTTGAAGAGGATGTACTGCATTAAATGTAAAATGGCTGCTTATAAATATATGACTAAGCTGTGCTGCAAGGAAAGAGGGCATATCAAACGTATGGATGGTTTGGTTTGAACGACGACAACGCACCATGTTGTAATCAGAGTGTGAAAAAAAAATATATTATGGGTAATATCTGATAAGGTTATTGCTGTACTAAAGACCCTAACTAAGCTCATGTTATTTCCATGTATACTTCCACAGTGATAGATTGAGGATTTAAAGGAATATTCTATAATGTGTCCAAAATTGTAACACTTATCTTTTAAGAGAAGAAATATTCTGCACTGTTAGTTAGAAATCCAAATCTCAAAGTCTTGTTCTTAACTCGAGATATGGTTCAGGGAATGGAACCTAGATTGGCAGGCTAAACACTTGATTCTTTCAAGGAGTGCATCAAAGTAGGTATTGGTCTGTGATGTCATCATGGAAAATGGTCTTCAAAAGCTTTATTATAATATTATTGTCTTCTTGTTGATTTGTCCTAAAAATGTGATCATCGTTGGAATGTTCGCTAAACTGTCAATGTTCTCTGCACATAGTTAGAATTTGATCAATCTGCTACTTCTTGAGTAGAAGTACTTCTTGGGTAGAAGTACTTCTTGAGAAGAAGTATTATGTTACGCTGTGAATAAAGCAAACTAAATAAACTAAAGACCAAAATAGACATTTTCAGCTAAGTTGTCGGGATGGCATCTGTTACTGTTGCCAAATGCACTCAGAAAAACATCATCTAATACGGGAAAAAAGTCTTATCTTTGCCATACTTATCTGGTAGTACATATGAGGGTCAGAACTTGCAACATAAGTATTTTTAGAAACTTTTTATAACAAGACTAGATTTTGCTTAAACTAGAGATGATATTTAACAAGTGGAAAGCATCTGTCCAAATACAGAGATTATTCCAAAAAGTACAGGTCCAACCCACTCGCCAGTCAAAACGTTTGTAACTAATGCAGCGACCACAGTAATGAACACCCAGCGGTAAGAGATTATTCAGCGAGAGGAACGCAATTAGCCTACTTTAGCTGGTACCAGACACCACTGCCGCGACAAAACATGCCTTGCTCTTATGCAATTAGAGAATGATCTTTAATACTCGATAGGCTCTCAAAAGCATTTATTCTTTCACATCTACCCGTAGAAAAAGGGAGGGATAAGCTATTCTATCGTTGACAGTGGTAACTGCTGAACAGCATTCAAGTGAAGGGATGTGTGTGGGGGACCTGGGGGAGAGGTGCTTTAACAAGAGGAGGGTCCCCACAATGCTATAAAACTGCACATATACTGTACAACAAACATTGTCAAACTATAAAGCAGCAGTGTAAGTTTTGAAATACTGTAGTTATTTATGATAGCCAGTACAGTTTGGATGTCCATAAAGTCAAATCTAAACAGCTGGTCACCCTCCATAGAAGTCTTTCACTTCCTGGAAGGACTTGTTGTGAGTTTGTACTCATGCTCCTACTGCATTATAGTTATCTCACATTAGTGGGTAATTTGTACTCATCATACTGGGAGAGTATTTTGTATTTTGAAGATGATGTATTCATACTTGCAAACTTAGTCTTGTACTTGTACTCATACCACAGGGTATTGGGTACTCATACTGGGGGGTGGGGTGTGTTTTAATAATCTAGTATAGGGAAAGATAAGGCACTCACGTGTGTACTTACAATCTTGTACTTGTACCCATACCATAGGGAACTGTAGACTACATACTCATGCTTTTGTACTCATACTGGGGGAGGGGGAGGTAGATAATCTAGTATAGTGGAAGATTAGGTACTCATGTGTGCATGCAAAGACTTGTACTTTTACTCATTCCACAGGGAATTGGGTACTCATACTGAGGGGGGGGGGGGGTTAGTAATCTAGTATAGTGGAAGATTATCTTGTACTTGTACCCATACCACAGGGGACTGTAGACTTCATACTCACGCTGTTGTACTCATACTTTATGTCTGCTACCTATCATAAACCTTCAAATTATTATTAATGCAATGACCATCTATACTATAATATATATAATATTAATACTATATCAATGTCACATTATCCTTTCTTTTCGATCTTGTTTACTTTCAATCTTGACAGCTTTGAGATAACTTTGAGATAACTTTTAGATATATAGTCTTCATATATCAGAGGTTGGTTTATGTTTTGTTTTTTTGAGGGGGGTTACACACCTCTAATTTCTTTACTTAAAATGTTAAATATATACAAACACCTGACTCTGAAAACATGGGCTCAGAGTGTTCGTGTCGAGAGATCGTAACACTCTTTTACACTGTTAAATTCTTGTCGTTTCTTTCATAATGCAAGAGAATTCATCAGGGACAAATAATTTGGTTCGTTTATCACTGCTCTGTGAAACTCGGATCATTTTTGTGCAGGTGCCATTGACGCAATGGATATTCAAAAATTTATATTTCTTATTGCATTTCTGCACTGTAACTCGTTTAGCTTTTGAATCAGATTCCTTCTGTCTGTCTAAATGAAAGAGGGAAACAGTGAATAGAATATTTCTGAAAAAAGATGAGCCTGAATGCAGTCGACAGTTCTGTGTGTAGAAACCCATCTAAATGCAAATCTCTGACTATTTGTTTTGCTAAACACTCCCACATATAAACTCCCAGATATGAAGGGCATAAATTCACTGTAAAAATAGATCCAAAAAAAAGAAAGAAGGAAATGATTTTTTTGAGAAGTCTTATAGATATAAAGAGGCAAAACTACCCTACCTTGTATTGTGGGTATCCATGTTGTAATATTGTATGGTAATTTTAATGTAATCAGCACCATACGAAATGCTGGAACTATTGTGAATAAAGTGAGTCGAAATATTACGACAATTCCTCAGTTTAGAAATTAACATATAAATAATATAACGTTCTTGTAATTTGGTCTAAAATTGTAGGACTTCAAATAGTTCAGGAGTGGCATAGAAGGATGGAACTCAAACGATAACATTTAAGGTGGCAAACATCACCTTCTTGGCTTTGAATTGGTTCAAAAACCTTTACTGCAATAAAGTTATTGTCTGCTACAAAGTTTTTCACACTCAGGTGAAAAAATGGGTTTAAATATCTGTATTTTGTAATTTAAGCAAGAATTAGGCTGAATTAACAAATGTCCATAATGGCTAACCCTTTGCTGAGATTAATTTATGGAGCAGATTATAGAAAATCAATTTTGTTCGAAAATAAATATTTTGAATGTTGCAATGTCCCATATGTAGTATCCTATGACATATTGTGAAGCCCTCAAATGACATGTTTACCATACATTACAAATTTATCAAGTTAAAATGTCATCCTCTTGGTGGCTCTGTAGCTTTGAAGCCTCTTTCAGCTGGGAAAAAATTCACTCGCACTCAAATTTTTCTTTAGTCTTGGATTATGACATCATAATAATAATAAGAATAATAATTATTATTATTATGACATATATATAAAGACTTAACTTCTGCAATAAATTCACCCTTTAATTAGACTTATTAGAATCCATGACAGTGCAAGTTCTTCAACGTGACTAAATTTTATATGAAGCAAGAATATTGGAATTGTAAATTACCAAGTGATTTACAACTTGTTTGTACAATACAAGCAAAATTCACTCGTTGTTGTGAAAAAGTCAAATGCAGATCAGAGATGATACAAAACGATTGACTTTCTTACAAAGTTCTGTATTTTTCTGTCTCTGCAACTTTTCATTTTAATGGGATAAGCCTGTATAATCCTACTCCCATTTCATATCTTAATCCTAATCAGGATCTCTTTTGTTTTAATGCATTCAAAGTGATAATCTCTTGTGGCTTTTATTGGAAATTGACATGACCCATCTACGTGCCACAACGGTTCCAGGGACTCGACATTTGAAGACAAAGTATACGAAATGATAGAAATTCGATGATTAACCCGATACGTATGCGATCTACAATTACAATGATTATGTAAATTAACTCTGAATACACTCATCCTTGCATAAAGAGCTAAAATAAGCCGTACTCTGCTAAAATATGCCGTACACGGTTACCTAATGAAGGACCTGACACAGCTTCGGTTCCATTCCACGCGGTAAAACTTCTCTCCCTACTAGCAGTTGGAAGTTTAAAAAATAAAATAAAGAAAAAAACTCATTCACTTTTTATTATTCAAATGTCACAGTTTCATCTTTTATGTGACGTCTCTCCTCGAAAGAGACCTTTGAGATAAAAAGCCTGGGTATGTTATATCATCTCGGCATGTGGCATCTGATTCCACCTTCCAACGGGGGAGAAAGCCGAACCACTGTCTCAAGATTTCTAATCACGTTTTATTCATCAGCTTCAGCTGTCAGACGACATTCCCGCCCACTACCGACGAGCGTAGAGAGCCACAAGATTTTAAGTGGCTGATGGAGTTCTACGCATGCTGAAGCGAACAGGATTAAAAACACATCAGCAGTGCTCCGTTTAACGGGTACCTTTTTATGCTTAGTCGATTGACAGATGAAAGCAAAAAATTCTTGTAGCCCAAAGAAAGGCCATTTTCATTTTAGATTAATTGATACATTTAAAGATGTCTTCTCCGTTTGCAGGTTGGTCTTTTATAATGATTTTTTTTTAAATTTCATATAGCTTTTTGCATAAAACAACTGTTAATTGGCATTTAGTTACTTATGGCTATATTTGGCAGGTAAACATTAATATTTTGGATACATGAGTTGTTTATGGATGGAAAACGAAAAACACTGATTTTAACAAGGCTGATTCTTTTCCTGTTTGTTTGAAATGTTAACATGTCATTTTAATAATGTACTTACTAAATGTGTTAACATTTAAATGGCAAATGTGGAAATAAAATGTTTAATATCTTGAGTTGGAGCCTAGCAACAGCATAACTATAATCCAATTAAATATACTATCTTTGATTAAAATATGAACAGCAGCCTAACGTGTTATTGAATACTGTTAGAAATGCAGATTAGCGTATCAATGTTATCTTCTCCATACACAGGCCCTAAGAGTGCAGCTTTGAATTCCGAAAGAAATTTGGAGACAAATTTCTTAAGCCTCTTAGAATTTATATCTGTGGTAGATAATGCGAAACATATGGACAAAATAGATATTGAAACACTGTTAGTTCAAAACTCTTTATCTTGCTACAGTATCTTGTCCCTATCTCAATTAGATATCTATGGTTGATTAAATGGAATTTAGTTTGACTGCCTCAACACTGGATTCTTCAAGAGAGTGGATTACAGTAGGAGGTCTGTCTATAGGTGATGTCATAACTGCAAATGTTCTTCCAAAAATTTACTTTTCTATTGTAAAGGGGAGGGTGGATGGGGGAGAGGGGGCCAGAGGAGGGATAGAGAAAGAGGAGATTGAATTTGTTAAAGATCAAAAGTTGATGCTTAGAAATATCAGTTAGAATTGATCCAAGTCCTCTAAGAGAAGGGGTGAACCGGATTGTCCACGATAATTAAACATCTGTTCAAATGTCTGAAAATAACCTTTGGAGAAATTTAAGACTCTGGGACACAAACACTTTTTGAAGCAGAGGTAAACGGATTACGTTTGATTCTGAAATAGGCATATATCTTTAATATACAAATTTTGGAAAAGCCACTTGCTGTGACTACTAGAGGCATCTTTTGCTTAGTTTAAATTTTGAGTCAAAATTCTGAAATCTACCAAAAAAAAAAGTACAAACTGAACCAAAATGCAGAATTATACTCAATTATGTAATTACTTAATTGTCATTATAATTAACAGCCTCCCGCCCTACGTAATATTCACATCCAATTAAATGTCCAAGGAAGAGTACTAAATGACTTGCCAGGTCCCAAGGGTGATGGCCGAAAAGATTTCAGATTAAAAGATGACTTTTGGGCAGAATTTTTGTTTTTGATATATATGCTAGTTCCTATAACTTTTCTCCTTTTCGAGATATTCACTTTTAGAAATATGCTCAATCTCTGAAATGCTCCTTTAAGGCTATACTGATGATGACTCAACACAAACATTTTATTTTTAACTTGATATAAACAACAGCCCATCCTTCCATGGACATTCAATACCACTCTTCCTTGACAAGTTTGTTTGTTAATGCATTGTAAACATGTTATTTGAGGCCATAAAAGTCTCTCTGTTTTCCTATTCGGTTTTGTAATATTGCAGATCTGAGGAACTGTCCTAATGGTCTGTTTGTTAGATTAAGTAATCCAGCCAGATTTATTGATGTGCCATGGTCTGTGCATTTAGCAATAATAATGATAATGATAATACAGTGGATTTATATAGTGCCAAATCAGAAACCAAGAATTAGCTGCTCTAGGCGCTTAACAAAACAAGTCAATCTCAATCAAAAGAACAAATAAGGAGATGAGTCTATTAGAAACTCTTAAAGTGTAGAAAGTTAAGTAGAAAATCTAATATGGTCTGGTAGCTGGTTCCACAGATCAGGAGTAAAGTAGGCCTAACTTATCTTTTTAGACGTGGATTGGGAAGAGAAAGGTAGGCCTTGGCAGAGGAACAGGACAACCGGCAGGAGCATTTGGAGAGAGTAGTTGAGAGATATATATAGACTGTTCCAAAAGATGAGCACGGAAAGTGAGAAAGAGAATTTTAAATTTTAATTCACTTGCTAATAGCAAGCTAGTGAAATTTCCTTTAAGAGTGGATTTGTATGGTAACCTCTCCTCTTCCTTTTCACAATGCGTGCCGGAGAGTTTTGAATTTTCTGAAGTTTCCGTATGGAAGACAGCCAAAGACGTAGTTAGGAGTTGAGGAAGTCAAAGCCTAGAGGTCACAACAGCAGGAATCAGTATTTCGCAGGTTTTACCATCAAGCTATTTCCATAATAGGCCGACGTTCCTCAATTGCCAGTTGGTGGAACGACAATGATACTTAATATGTTTCTCCGTTGTCAGATTTGGTCAAAAATAACATCTACATTTCTGATGTTATTGGATGCAAAAATTAGGTCATCACCGACAGCTAGAGGAGGAAAGAATATGGTTCATCGCTGACAATTTTGAATGAAAGGCGACACACTTTGTTTTATCAAAATTCAGCTACAGCTGATGTATAGTGAGCCATTACTTTACATCACTTATAACAAGCTTCCATGGTATGTAATGCAGAGCTGATGTATATTGTCTTTGTCAAACGATAGATAAAGATAAAGAGTGTCATCAGCATAATGTAATACCATGATGATGTATAACATCACTTAACTCAGCTAAATACGTTGACAAAGAGAACAGGATTAAGAACAGAGTTCTGTGGTACTCCAGTATCCAAGCAAATCATAGTAGAAAGCACAGTACCAATTCTCACTGGCTGCCGACGGTCTGTGAGATAAGAACGCTAAACTAGGTGAGAAACAGAACTGCTAATTCTGTAGCTTTGACTCCAGCGTGTTCAATCAAACTTTATGACTGACACTATCAAAAGCTGAAGACAACTTCCAACAGAACAGGTAGAACGCATCGGTACTACTCCAGCTGAGATGCGATTAAATTATGTTCAGAAATGAGGGCAGTCTCAGTACTGTGTGCAGGCTGATAAGCAGACTGATAAGGCTCAAGAAAGTTCCCATTGCAGAGACGATCCATTATTAACTGTGACAAAACTGCTTTCTCAATAACTTTCATAATGAAAACTCAGGTTAGAAATCGGGCGATAATTCTTCAGACTGTCCTTTTTCGAGCTACTCTTTCTTTTAAAAGTGGAGTCACATGAGCGACCTTATGAATATCAGGAAACATTTGACATTGAGAGATTCACAATCTTTGTGACAATGGGAACTAGCTGTGACACACAAGCCTTGACTAACTATGTCGGCAACAGGTCCATCTTCCAGGATTTTATGGGAGATTTCATTATCATTCTGTGGATGTTGTTAGTCGTCCAAGATTATTGAGAAAGAATTTATTGTAGAGCCAAAACGATGGTGTCGAGTAATTGACTGGAGATAAGTTTCGGCACTGAGCATCAAGTGTAGTACACAGAGATCGGCTATGGATCTTTGTAGAAAAATAATTAGAGAATCTCTCGGAAAGCTCACTTTCAAGCATATGATCAGACAGGACCACTAGTGTACTCCTACTAGAAATATAATCTGCAGTTTGGAAAAGTTCCCTTAGGCTTAGAAGCATTGGTATTCCTTTCGGCAGAGCATTCCTGCCTTGCTAAATTAATTTCATTATGCACGACTTTACAACGATGAACAAATATATCCTCACGTACAGTTCAAACCAGTTAGACTACGTAGTCCAGCCACTTTCATTGATGAACTACTTCAGATGTTTAAAAAGGGTCATTTCTCAACATAAAAAATCAAAATGATATAGCGGATTTTAATGGTCTCCAACATGACCAAGTAAATTTTGTGCCTCGAGTGCATTGAATCGTAAGAATATAAGGAAATTATATTTAGTAACAATTTTTGAAACCTCAAGAACATCTCAACGCCAGTGAATCATTACACACATCCGTCACGTGCGCGGGCTGTGAATACCCTCGATGCAGGAACGTACAGTAATAACTCAATTTTATTCCGATAGGCAACTGGTGTAATATTTACTTGTGCATCCTTGTTGTACTCAATTGCTTACCCAGATAACAACAAAAAAACAATAAATTAAAAAAAAAAGAAAAAAAGGGCAATTTTAACAGACCCTGCGATCTGAATTGCTTAGCACTGATGATGCTGTGCAGACCAGTGACATTAATGTTTGATTGATAACTGTACTTTACAGCCACCTACTGCTACAACAACGAGAAGAAATAAAGAAGGGAAAATTTTTGATGAATTTTGCAACCTTTGCAGTGTTCAACATGAATAAAATGATTGTTTAGTCTCCAAGGATCCACCAGGATGTCTTTTTTTGTAGTTTTCCTTTTTTTGAAGATTTTAGAAGAGACAAAACAGATGGAAAAAAATTGTGATTGATTTATACCATACACAACTGGTGTTAGGATACGAAGCTGTCTGGGCCTGATCGTCAATATACGATTGCTGTAAATCATTTCACGGCGAGCTTTATAAATTTGTTTACATATAAGCACACGCCAAGAACGTCTGCAATGATGCATCGCTTCATTGGGGTAGGAACTTCAGTACAGCTTATTTGCAAGTTTTATAGCGTTTACAGAATGTAATAAATTCATGAATGCAGGCTTCTTTGTGGTTTTATTCATGTCTTGATCTGTTCATGGTAAGATTTGATTTTCCTTTCTAGCAGTATCTAGGCCTAAAGGGCATTTTTTTGTGCAATAATGTTACCAGGATTTCAAAAATTGTGTCCGCGGGACGCAACTTCTTAAAGGTGAAAACTTACGTCACTACAGCCCTCCATGGAAACATGCACTTTAAAATACCTCTACAGGAATGCAAAATACTTTAGTTAAAATGACCCCTGACAAAACATTGCTTGCGCACAATGGAAGCCTATAGTGATAGGTCTGTAATGAGCACGAAAAATAAATTACTGCAAAATTCTGAAGCGGGAAAGGCATCATGTATTGCACACTTCTGTACAGGGTATACAAATGCCTTTATATATAGCATCTATGAAAATGTTATGGGCTATGAACACGCTGCTGTGAATGTCAATGTCGAGTAAAGCAAGTGCCTACTGAGAAAATGCAAGAATAAAAATGCTGCACTTTTTAACTGATTTAATTGAGGCCCTTAATTGATGTAGAAAATATTTCGTATAGATCTCGACGACACAACAACACACCCCTAAAAGGCCTTGTGCTTGCTCAAAACTTTTATTAACCCCTGTCGTAAGTCACCATTAACAGTTTACCCAATGCAAGTTTTATTCAAAGTTGAACAAATTTTCCCTTTTTTCCCCAACCACTATAGAACACATGTCCATAGCAATGAAGACCGCCATTGATAAAACAAGAAACTATATCTCTTGGAATACTAGTGAAAATAGTTACACAAATCCATAAATCACTCTATGTTCTTGTAAAGATTATTGCTGTATCTGAGATATTACCACAGTGCAGGACTTTCCGAGGCAAGACAGCGGGTAAGGGAAGCATAATTATTCAAGGAATGACTGTATCTATTTTAATTTGAACCACAAATTTATGATGAGACGACGACAAGTGAAGGAGTTCTCTTCACCTTACAGAAGCCTACTTGCTATTATGGGAATGTTTCAGACAGATCGCAACAAACATGGGTACGCCGGCCTGTCTATTACGAGCGTTGAATTTGTGACATGGCTATAAATGAGTAATTCCAAGCGGCCTACTTTTATAACAACCTGCTGTACAACTTTGCAGACTGGAGTAGCTCGTGGATAACAATTAGAAATGTATTGAAAGTATTTTCAAAATGCAGCAAAAAGTACAAAGAACTACTTAAAACTTGTGAAAATAATTATGGCATTTTAAGAACTAATGAAAGAAAGGGGGCCCCCCGTAGGGGAGGCTCTAAGGCTTTCTTCAGACACAATTTTGTAGGATGCTCTGTGAACTGTCAGCTAAGAAAGAAAAAAATCAGGGATTTTTTCTAAACTGAGGATTATATATTAGTCTCCCTGAACAACCTAAGAGGCAGGGAACAGGATACATGTTAACCTACATCAAACATACGAGGATTAATGTGATGTGATGTGATAGATAATACAAGGCCTCTTCGATCCACGGACGTATCCGGCTGACATCCTCATTTGAATGATTTTTTATCCCTTTTTGCCTAATTTCTCTGCTCAAGTCAAAAGTTTGAGCTCACAAGCTCATGCAGATGGTATTAAAAATTCAAGTGCAAAATGCTAATTTGCCCAACGAAACAAATAAATAAGAATTCAGCTGTGCGGTATACGGATCAAGAGATGACATTTTTAATCAGCGTTGACAAGTGATGAAATATTACTTTCATTTCACTGTCAAATGGTAATGTCTGATTTTGCGTCACAGTAAACAACTGTGACAGCCAGGTATGTGTGCAGACATCCAAACAACATATTACCATGATGGTTCACTTATTGCACTGCAAATATAGCTCTTGTCATTCACTGACATTCACAGACAGGGAATTCATCTCTCAACATGGTTTTCGCTGAAGTACATAACAATCTCGCGGTTCTCATTGAGAGGGTTGACTCAGACAAAGTCATCCTCATGAGAAAAACTAGGTTCCATCATGAAGGGATCCTGTCGTAAATGACCCAAATATAATTGTAACAACAAGAAAGTTAAGATTACAGGTATCATTTAGAGCTCCAAAAGTGAATCATTCAGATACAGACAAAAGCTAGTGCCTCAGAATTAGGGACATCCACGTAGGAAAACCTTGCTTTTGCTATGGGTGTTAGTATATACCGCGCCAGACGAACCATGAGAAATTGAGTGAATATATGACATGGTGGATGTTTTTTAACAAACCTTCTGTTTTCTTGTATTCCTCATGTTATCTGTGTTGTTATTGAATACAAATACACTAAAAGTAGTGTATAAATAATTAACACTGAAATCCATCATTGAAGGAGAGTGACGCAGTTAAAATAAAAGCATGCTGTAAACCAACACAAATCATCCTTTATCCCTCATGGTGTTAAGCTTTATAACAATCTATTCCATCGTTAAGTTTTTTGATTGTTTACAATGTTACTAATCTACTTTAACTTCTTTGTCTCTTCAACCTTTCTTACATCCTCCTTGTCTATTTTTACTTTTATGCATTCTTATCTATTCCACAAACACTACCCGGTTTTGTGAATTAACGAGCCACGTACTCACCTCATATATCCTTACGCATTACCGTATTTACCGCGCTCTAGCATCTGGCAATTGTTTGTGTCTGTTTATGGCCATCTCCCTTCCGTAATTGCCAGTCTCTTGAGCAAGCAATCACTCTTCTTATCACTCTTGATAATCGTTATAAATCCTTATCATACAACATTCTTTGATTCACTTACGTATTTATATTTTTATTGCTGCCCTTTTGGGATATATATTGAACTTGAAGATGAAACTTGTTATTGTTTTGTTGTTGATGCTGTTGTTGTTGTTGTAATGGTTTATTCTGTTTTGTCAAAGACACAATTGCTTAGTATTTACCTCCAGGTAATAACTTATGATGACTGTTTGAAGGCATGTAAAAGGGCAATACACACAGATCAACTTAAAACTTAGTATTATGATAAGGATTTTAAGGATATAAAGTTGAGAACTGTGTGGACGAGAGAGACATTATTCTTAGGTCCTTACCGTACTTGATCATACAGATATCTCCAGCCACAATTTCTGCCACTGGTATCTGTTGTACCTCTCCCGACCTTATGACGGCAATCGTGTGCTCAGATTCCAGCTTCTCTTGTAGCCCTCGAAATTGTTTCTCCTTCGTCCAGTCATTGAATGCTGTGACTGTTACGACGATTACCACCGCTAAGAAAATGGCCACTCCTTCTATCCACTCTGGTCCACCTCCTCCATGTGCACCTTTAAGTCAAAGAAGAAGAAGAAGAGAAAGGAATAATTTGACATGTTTTTCTTTTTACTTCCTCACCTCGTGAAATTTTCCCCACGTCTCAAAAGAATGTGAAACCTCCCAACTTGTTTAGCCATTTCCAATACTGCCTGGTTTGGTTTTATCTATGTGGTATGATAATTACCTGTCCCCACTCCACTATTGGACTTTCCATCTTCCTAGTCCACAAATTGCTAACAACTACACCATGTATGGGACTATACACTGATCAACTTCCAAGCATTAGATCATAATACAGCTTGCTGGCGATGACAGAAACCATTTAAGGGAAAATCCCACATGTATTTCAAACATAACCTACAAAACAAACCTGCTCCAGGTAACAATGGAATTATTCCACCAACCAACTGATGTGTATATGATGATATTACTGCAATTTTACCTTAAGAGATCAAGACTTAATGATTTACTTATATGGGATAATTGGAGAGAAAATACATATTACATAAATGGTGTTTTTATTCCAGATTGTAAACAAGTGTTCACAATACCACAAGTAATGAACGTTGCATGCTGCACACTGGTTGCTATACATAACAACCGTTTCATTGTCCATATTCTTTGCACTGACTATATGCCAACATAAATGCTCACAATTAAAGATACTGTACCTCCATCAAAAGTAATGAAACACACCTTGATCCTTATTTCCTATCATTAGCAAAGCTTACTTCAAGCAGAGTATAATTTTATAGATCTGTTTATATTAAGGTACATCATAAAATAATCTTGAAGATAATCTAAATTTAAATTATTTACAGCTGCAGCATTCGGGCAGCCAAACATGCGTGATGAATCTCGGATGATCAAAATATTTTCAACTGAGGAGCGTGACTAAAGGGCAACACAGATACATTTTATTCCCCTAAATATTGCCCTTATTGACAATATTTGCACGTAATGACTCTATTTGCACAAATGGAGACATCGACCTATGATGCCACATAGGAGACAAATATTACCATATAATTTGCTGTGATATATTTTAAGCTTAGGATCAAATTTTCCACATACTGTATACATTGGGCTACTACAAAAAGAAATCTTATAAGAAAGTGTGACAATTAAGACAACATGCTTGAGAATTTTTTAATGCAGGACTGCAGTCGAATCCAGCCAGTCCGAATCTGATCCGACTAACGTTAGTCCGAAAAAGTCCCATGTTCGGATAAATACAGTTCCCCTAGTCACATCTGAGACTGTGCCCTCAGAGAAATGGATTGCATATGTAAAGAGAAGCACCTGGTACCAGAGCAATTTCACAGCCCCACTTGACATTTTTCAAAAAGTTTTACAAAAAAATTTAAATGTAACCATTTTCAATAAATTTGCTAAAATGAGGTAAAATCATGGTTAAAAGCTCTGACACAAATTGTTGGTTTTTTTCTCAATACACTCCATGCAACTTACTAAGAAAGTCTTTTAACTGCTTGAATTTCATTAGTAACGTGGTGGATTCAAAGTTTGCCAAATGCCAACTGCCTCGCTGAAATCCTAGATTCACATAACGAAATGACATGTGATGAGTTGCTGCAGTTGTAAATTTTGGCGATAATCTTTTATAAGCCTTATGAAAATAAAATTGCCGTAAACTGAGCTTCCTGTGGAAAGCTAGAGGGGGAAAAAACGACTCCTGACAAGGAGTTTTCTTCTCGACAAAAATGTCAGATAGATAAATTATTCCAAACGCTGTAATTTCTTGTTTTCTTATAAAAAAGCCTGTTAGCTGAGACTAGCAAAAAGGAACAGGGAATAGACATCAGGAAATATGGAAAGAGACATACTGAATATATAGAACATATATGTGTGCTATGTTTGAGTGGAGACGGTTAAAGTAAGTGGCACTGTGATCTACAGTTCCAACAATATTCATCTTATAAAAAGGATCTGACTTAATTATGGAAAATCAACAAACACGTTATGAAAATAAGATTCTATGAGCTACTACACAATTCTCCAACACCATCCTCTATGAAAACTTCATAACATGCCATTGAACAACATACACGTTACGAAAATTAAATTCTATGAGCTACTACCCAATTCTCTGACACCATCCTCTATCTAAACTTCCATAACATGCCATTGCACAACATACACGTTACAAAAATGAATTCTATGAGCTACTACCCAATTCCTCATCACTGTTCCCTATCTAAACTTCCATAAGATGCCATTATCAAATTTACCACGGCCTCTTATGCAAAATTATTGCAAAGTTGATTTTGTGAATCTATCCTTTACTCTAGAACAAAGATCAACTTGTTCGGATGGCCACATAAAACAAGTGCATCCTATGGCAATAAATTCCTTTCTTTACAGTAACTATACGTTTGATAATAATTTGTTACAAATTAAATGACTTCATAGACGTCTTACTATCCATTACATATATATATATATCTTCACAACAGCAACGAGTTACCGCTAAAAAAAATTTTAAAAAAAAGACTGAACAGCAAAGTTTGATCATGATGGACAGTTCAAAGTCAAGGGAAGTCTATTTGTGTTTATTGTTACAGCTACAATCAAACAGACCAGTACGTTGAGCCATCGATGATGACAAACTGACCATCCCTGCGGCCTCGTTACCATGGTGAACCGAGGTAATAACCTCTTACACTTCAATATTAATAATCGTTTCAAACAAAGGACAAACTAAGCCTGATGAATTCTATATGCAACAACCTATCATAAACACAATCAATCAATTTGTTCTGAATCGTGGTCAGCTTGTAGTAGATCGGTATGATCACTTTTGCAACGAGGATGCTTATCAAACTATCATATATTACAGTTTTCTTTATTCTGTTTATTATTCTCTGTATAGCTGTTGTGGTTGTGTTGCTGTCGTGTCTTACTTCCATACTTTATATAATATTGCAATAATTCAAGGATGAAAACCCAAAGGCAACATTAATTTAAAGCTTTTACATGATGTCTTTCTTTGCACAATTTTTCAAAAGACAAATTCAAAGATCATTACTTTAAAAGGAGGGGAATTATTCATTTCTTCAGATATGTTTTTCTATCATGTTACAAAAACACCTTTGTTAGCCTGTTGTGTGAATCTTCACAACAAATGTTTAATATCTCCAAAAAGTCTGAACCATCCTGCTTCAAAAATGCAAAGGAGAGATTGTTTACAAACTGCTCTATCTCCATTTACTTTCAAGTGTGACTTTCCAGTTATCCTGCTCAAAATGTACCATTCCCCCTAAACTTCAAAACAAGTCGACGCAAACATTACCAGAGTGAAAAAAACTTTAGTAGCAAGTAGGAGGAAATATAGTCACATGGTCATACAAACATCAACAGAGGCCAACTTACAAATGACAAGAAAGCTCATTACACTGGTCAGTATTTGGCAAGAAGGAACGCTTCAAAGTTCACATGACCACTTTATAATGGTTAAATCTTTTGATAAATGGAGCTTAGTCCATCTAAAAATTGGCTATTGTAAAATTATTTATGAATGCAAAATAAATCTTGCTCTGTGTAGTTATCAAAGTCAATAAATATTTTGCATTTATGTAACTAAATATATTGAAAGGTACTATAAAAAAAAAAAGTCTCCAGATATCTCTGTTGTTTGATCTTAATCCAACGACACGATTTTCTCTTGAATTATTCTCTTCCAACCCAGAAATAACTCAAATTGTCACCTTACAAAACTCTCTTCCTCCATACTGTCATTCAAAATACTATATATATCGTTTTTCATATGATTTAATGTAGAGTTACCATAATCTAATTAATATTAAACAGGGAAGCAAAGCAACATGGCACCTTGCGATTTCTCCAAGGTGAAATTTAACTCCTGACCTTTTCCTGAGCAGACTGCGTAGTCTTCGACGACGAGTGCTGCAAGGCCATACGATACAATTATGTTTCTGGTTCTGATATTAGCTAGACTGCTCAGACATATCTGGATATCATTTATTATCTAACACCGTACAGTGATGTAACTAAGGGATAGAAAGTATTACATATAGATGATCTCGTACTCTAGCCAAAACTACACTTATACAGTCCAATACATACATATATGTATATATATACTGTAGATATTGTACAGAAAATCCAGGTGTACTTCAAAAGAAATTAATAGCAAACAAAAGCAGAAAAATAAGATATGACTCATAATTACCCAATAGAGTATTCCTTATTTATCTAACTCTGTACAGTGATGTAACTTAGGAATAGAAGTATTACATATAGATGATCTATTACTGCAGTCTAAACTACATTAATACAGTCCAATACACAGAAAATCCAGGTGTACTTCAAAAGAAATTAATAAGAAGAAAAATAAGATATGACTCATAATTAACCAATAACGAGTTACTATTTTCTAATAGAGTATTCCTTATTTATCTAACACCATACAGTGATGTAACTTAGGAATAGCAGTATTACATATTGATGATCTTGTACTGCAGCCAAAACTACATGAATACAGTCCCATACATATATATGTATACTGTGGATATAATAAAGAAAATCCAGGTGTACTTCAAAAGAAATTAATAGTAAACAAAAGCAGAAAAATAAGATATGACTCATAATTAACCAAATAATGAGTTACTATTTTCTAATACAGTATTCCTTAATTATCTAACACCATACAGTGATGTAACTTAGGAATAGAAAGTATTACATATTGATGATCTTGTACTGCAGCCAAAACTACATTAATACAGTCCAATACATATATTATATATATATTGTAGTTATTATACAGAAAATCCAGGTGTACTTTCAAATAAAATTAATAAGAAGAAAAATAAGATATGACTCATAATTAACCAAATAATGAGTTACTATTTTCTAATACAGTATTCCTTAATTATCTAACACCATACAGTGATGTAACTTAGGAATAGAAAGTATTACATATTGATGATCTTGTACTGCAGCCAAAACTACATTAATACAGTCCCATACATATATTATATATATATTGTAGTTATTATACAGAAAATCCAGGTGTACTTTCAAATAAAATTAATAAGAAGAAAAATAAGATATGACTCATAATTAACCAAATAATGAGTTACTATTTTTTAATACAGTATTCCTTAATTATCTAACACCATACAGTGATGTAACTTAGGAATAGAAAGTATTACATATTGATGATCTTGTACTGCAGCCAAAACTACATTAATATAGTCCAATACATATATATGTATATATATAGATATAGATATTATACAGAAAATCCTGGTGTACTTCAAAAGAAATTAATAGCAAAAAAAAGCAGAAAAATAAGATATGACTCATATAATTGACCAATAATGAGTTACTAGTTTCTAATACAGTATTCCTTTATTTGTCAATTATGAGTCATATCTTATTTCTCTGCTTTTGTTAACTATGATATATAAACATATATATGCTGTACATACAAATCCGATAATCACATGTACCAAAATAAACTTCCTCTTTTTTTGTTCTCTGGCACCTGTAGGTGTTTTCTTGATACATAGGATATATACTTTGATCCGTTATGAAAGTACTGTACAGCCTAAACTTTAAATGTAAAATTGTGAGCCGAACAATCTTTGTCTCACAGCAGGCGGCCAAAAGACAACCATTGCAATAACAAATTCATCGAAAGCATTACTTTTGTGTCTCTCTCTGGTTGAAGTGTTATAAAGTGCAGAACTACTTCAATTGCACAGAGGAAAGGTTAAAATTTATTTATAGATACAAAATAATATGAGTTTTAAGATGAGTTTATTGAACTCCACTAAAGCCCTCGATAAAATCTTCCCTTTGGGATTTTAGAAAGCAATGCACCCCTTCCCCGCTGCTTTTTGCCTGCAAAGCGAAATAAATTTTACAAGGAAAAACAATAAATAAATAAAACTTAACTGAAGTATTAACTCAAAATTCATCATGCTAAAATGACAACTTTCTATTAATGTGTTGATATCATTTTCTGCAAAAAGCTAAATTTATTAATGTGGGGGAAAAAAATTGTATAAAGCTATTAACCCTGTACATTAAGATGTCTTGTTTACAGTTAATTATTTATGCCATTATGTAGTGTTTCTTTTCATCTCCTCATTTTCCGCCCTTCTCCAAAATATTCAATTCCATTAATCATCTGGCACGGTTGTGACTTGTGACAAATCAATTTTGTCAACAAGATATCCAGAGACCTGCTGCCTTGAAAGACACCATACATAAGTACTGTACATACTATACTGTGTATGTGTGTGTGTGTGTGTGTAGGATCATGCAGCACGTGTATGCACATTGCATGAGTTAACAAAAAAACATCCAGGCCATATTGCAGGCAAGGTCACAGTTATTACACTGACATTTTGCTTTACAAGGGGAACCTACACTGACCTTTAAAACTTGTCAAAGGTCTATAGAATATAGATCGATACAATTGGTGTCCGACAAACTCTAACCTTACAGCAGAGCCTGTATATATCAGATTCAACATTGCTCTGTTAGACTTGTTTCCCCACAATCCCAATAACATAAATACATCATCCTACTACCCTTTTCAAAGATGAAGGAGGGATGGGGGGGGGGGTCATTCCTTTTAAAGGTAGTATTGTTTTACCTTGTAAGTCAGTCCGGTGAAATTTTGAAAGTTTTATATAAAACTTTAAAAAATACAGAAAGCAGGCTGAAGGTTACATTTAAGTCTCTGAGGAAAACATGAATGTATGGCTATTTAATGTAAAGATTCATTCATCTTCTTTAGATGTACCACAGTACCAGTCTATGTATCAAATTACAGAAACGACAAATGTGTGTTGAATGGTGAACCCATAGCGTAAGCAATGGTTCTCTGTCCACAAACATATATAATAACAGGATTTGGAATTAATTTTCATGCTCTTGACAGTGGTATTAGTGCTCTAATATATGTTATTGCCATCATGTCAAATTCATGTTGTCATATTTTAAGCTCCGATGGAAGTAGCCAAGTGTAGGCAGGTAAGAAATGAGATGCCATGTACCATCTCTGCAACCTCCACATTAAATCAACATTAGTAACATCCCAAATTCCATCCCAACTTCATTTATAGGGACACTTGTCAATGACAACTGAATTATTTTATGACCACATATATGTCAGACTAAACTTTCTTTCTTTCTTCTTTTTCCCCTATTTTTTTGACTCAAAGATGCCTAAGTTGATAGATTTTGTGACTAAATGATAACATAATTTGAGGGAACTTTTAGAATATGAGTTTCCACTTTTAAGGTTCATGATTTTGGTTTATCAAAAAATTCTTGAATATTGATAGGTTCTGTGAACCATAACTGCTACTACTGTAAGTATCTTTCTTTATTGTGCAGCAACTAGTTTAATTTCCAAGAAACTTCTGCTATGCCAACTATATGCCAACTATATTATCTGGGATGGTTCAAGATCCCTGCATTATGTTTTGGGTTGCTACTTCTTGAGTCATTCATAAGTAAAAAAAAAACATGTAATATTTGTACATAGCTGGATTTAATTAACCCTCAGCCTACCCCAGAGAAGATATGTCTGGTTGCTGCTCCAAAGTATTAAACTTAAATATTTGTGGTTAATCCAATAAAGAAATGGTTGTGTCCCAAGACAAATTTTAATGTACTCTAGTATTTTTCCATTTGCAAACCTTCAAGGTGTTTTAGCTCATTCCATCAGCAACCTTGGTGGACTTGGAAGAAACAGATGTTTTCAGGTACCTAATTGAATTTTTTCCTTGGCCATTGGATTTTAATGTCACAGCCATATTTTGGCAAATTCACCGCAAAATTGAGCTTTTATGTAAAAAAGCAATTGTTGCCCAAGTAGGTGTAGAATCATCATGGCTCACATCTATTCCAACTGGTATCAATGAGATTAAATAATACATTATAAAAACAGCTAATTGTGAGGTACATATCACAGAAATTAAACAAAGAAGTCACTGTGTCATCATACACATCCTTTTGCAAATTCCACAATAATTCACATAAAAATAGCTTTAAACTGTGAAAATAGAGTATATATTAACCTGAGAATGACCTCATCAATTTAACTCTCTTTCTCCTTGGAAGTTAACATCAAAGTTTCAAATCTAGTTCTGTGTAAGCTGACCACTATAAAAAAAAACTCATCTCCTTCCTTCCCTTCCTTTCCCTTCCCATTTTTTTCTTCTTTTCTAGTCCATTCGTATCAACTACGGATGCAGAAAACCTAGCTTCATCAAATTTAGTTACATGATTATATGCAGCACTAAGGGTGAAAAGACTATCGTCAAATGAAAATGAAGCCTGAACTATATCTTGAGGGTCTTTCAAAGCTGGAATATCTTCAGTTATATTCTTAACCTAGATATTCCATTAGTGGTGATAACTGTCTTAGGTATCAATCCATTCTAGAGATACTTTGCCACAGTATGACAACAAACATGCCTTGCATTCTCCGGGAGTCACAGTCGGAGAGGAACCTAAGACATCTGGGCTGCTGCTCACTTTCTCAAAAACTGTGGGTGTGTTTAGTCACGTTGACATTCAGCCGCAGCTAGTCCACTGTACTTTCATGAAATGATACACTGTAACAGATATATATTTATATAATATATATATTGGCTTTCTGTTTTAACAAAGACCACATTTGTACCACTTTATGTTCCGTCAAAGCTATATGTAAGGTCCTGCAAGGTACACAGACATAAAGCAGGTGACTGGTATTACAAAGTCATGTCTACTGCCCCAGAAACTCATCTTGAAGACAAAATTTATGACTTTTTACGTTGCATAAATGTCAAAAACAGATTTGAGATGGCAAGACAGTCTCTGCTACACTTCAAAGCTAGAATTGAGACCAGTTTCTTACCTAGTTTTACAACACTTCATAGTAGAATCAACCTAGCCTAGCCTAATTTGCATATGAATTAGGTTGTTCTTCTCAAACTAATTACCTGATAATTACATCTGCTTAAGAAAGGAGGCAATTAGTTTATACCATTTGAGCAGAACAATTTGGTATGCAGTGGGATATATGTACATGTATGTACTTCATACTAAATGCAAGCAAGCATCTAAAAGATAGTTTAATATAAGCATAATTACTAAAGAAAGGAGTACATTATTATCATTACAACTTTGTTTCTGTGAGATGGCAATTAAATTGATGTGAAATTATACACTATGTTTTCACTTAGAATGACCAAAATTCTAAGTTGGGATAAGTACATAAAAAGTGCATAAACACCACATGATACAGCTTGATGCAAATGTACACCTAATTCAACCCAGAGTTGTGGACAACTGCAGTCGGAACAACAAAGTAATAAAAAACAACAAATAACAGAGTAACAATAAATTTAACAATAGATAGTAAGTTTCACATTCTACCATCCTTTCCATTAAAACAAGCTTTACTACCAAATTCAACTAAATGAAAGTACTTTCTTTATAAATTTGTATACATCCTTTCTGACATTTGTAACAGTGAAGTATTAAATCCTTCCTTCCTTAATGGTTGGCAAAGTAGCTTGAAGTCAAAAGACTTGTACTGCTACATCTTAACGACCCACTTAATTCTGACTGACAGAAATACTGACATGTGATGAAGTGAAAAGATAAGATCATGTGTGCAAAGACCTTGTGTAAACATCAAGGTGACATACAGCTAGGTTACAATTTCTGCAATGTTTAACTTGTTAGGTTATCAAAACATCTTCACACTTTACTTCACAACTTGAATGCAAAACTGGCTTTTTAAAACCGGGATTCTAAAACCAGTGTTGCAGTAACTAATTGACAATTTAACAACCTTAAAGTAAGTTCTGTCAGAGTAACTAATAAAGCTAAGTATTTCATTTTTGAAAGCAGTCTCTGCAACAACAAAAAACATAAAAACTGGTGTAAAAGCTAGAAGGGTATTAACTATAGGAATGTGGACCTTATCTGTGATAAAAGTATGAAACTTTATACTCAACCCACCGGAATGAAAGTTAAACCTGACTACTACCTTGGAAAAACGTCATCACTTCTTACAATAAATGAGGGTCAATTTCTTTTGAATGTTCATGTTTATTTGCAATGAGAATACTACAAACTAATCAGCTAAGCAAGCAGGCCTTTAAAAATTTCAACGTGAAAATGCCAAAACAACCTCAGCTCTTTGCTACTTGTATTATCCAATCTCTTTTTACACTTGCCTAAACTAATCTTGTGGATAATATTTACCTGAAATAAGATGGGTCATTTAGAAGGCTAGGTGTGTAAAGTCCTTTATTTGACATCAATGCAAGGATAACTGTAATAGTACAGGCCATGAATGGCACTCGGTTATCTTCATTTCTTAAGTAGGAAGATAACATCCTTCAAGTATTCCAACTCTTTTGATATGGGTAAGTATACTGTTGAGATCAAAGGCTGTTAAATAAAGTAACAGGCACTTTATTTTTATCATCATACTTGCCACTGTCAAATGGTATTACTGAATAGTCAAAAGTTTATCAAACAAAACACCAACTACAGAGTGTGGAACACAAAACACAAAATCAAACTTTAAAAACACCTTTTGCTAGCTTAATTCCTAAATTACTACTGATCCAATTCTAAAAAAAATCTAAAAAGGGTCACCATTCAAATTGTTAATATGTCTGAAATGATCCTTTAAAGGCAATTAGCCAATGGCGTCAATCCATCAATCCATGCTTAAAAATCACACTCATGTTAATAATCACTGAAGTATACATACACTTTCAGTTTACAATGTGCAAACAACAGAACACCCAAGGATGTGTTCTAGCTATAATCAGCAACTTTTCAATGCAAATATGCGTTATTTCAAACCATATATCAGCCTGTAGGTTTACTTTAGATTTTTGTGTTGATGATAAGACAGTAACTTAGTGAGATGTGTGTGCTAAAGTCCAGCAACTTTAATTTTTGAACGTTTTCATCTTTTAAAGAGTAACATATCAAAACATAAATCTTTTGTTGCATCTAACATGGACGGATGATATCTCCTTTACATGGGTCTAACATATCAACACTTATTATGTACTACCAACAGTAACTTGTAAGTGATAGTCAATTATTTATATACTGCAGCATTATGAGAATACCTTTCTCCAAATTAGGGGTGGGAGGGGAGGGGGAGGGGATGGGTGGGAGTGATAGTTGTACTGTATGTCGTATTTATAAGTAACTTCAATTTCATGGAGTCATCAAAGCCATGACATTTCTTAGTGCCTTCCATTACTAATAAACATGAAGTCTTGGCAACTGATATATATATATATATATATATATATATATATGCAAATCTGTGCAGTACACATACTGTTTTACATAAAGATTTAATCAGATTTCAGTAGAGATTTAAGATATGCAGAGATATTGTGACGAACCACAACATAAACTCAGCGTGTATTTAACAGTGGGAATGGAGAATTGAGATTGATCAGTCATTTTTTCATTATCACAGCAGAATGTATTGATAATCCAATATCATCCAGATCAAACCAAAAAACACTGGCTCATAAAAGGTTTTGTGACACTGAAATAAAAAACATTTATTACTAAAACGTCCAAAACATCAAGAAACAAAAACATCAACACTACTACCTACAGCACTAAAACTTGAGGAAAGATGTAAATTTTCCATTTAACTGGTAATACTAATTAACAGATAACTACTCGTATTTGAATGGGAATATATATCTTGTAGCGCTGATTCAGAACATCATGTCAGTCACTTGAGTGGCAGATGGAAATGCATTCATGAATATTGATGTATTAATATATGAGCAAACTGTTAACTGTTGACCTGCATGTCTGTGGCAGTGTACACATAGTCCCTCGAAATCATACTGTAGGTGTATCGCACCACAATTAGAGTACTGCAAGTCCGTCTGATAGGTTAACCTTCGAAATATAGCCCTAAACTGCCCTACTGTGTTGATTTTTGTGGCATTTTCTGTGTCATCAGTATTCTTTTTGATTCTTGGATGTTGTAGAGGATGAAATAAACTACTGATGGTCTAAAAATCTGGAGGACTGAACGTGATTTAAGGTATTTTATAAAATCTTGGATGAAACAAGAAGATTCCGCAGAGACAGCTGGCATATGGGTTGGGGAGTACTATGATAAACTTTGAGCTCTTCTAGTTCAAAATCTAAATGGTCATGGTGGCAAAAGTTGAATGTTTTATGATAGCCCCAGCCATTAGTTATCATATGGTAGGTAGGACATGCCAGTTGAAAACCTCCATCTATGCTCTATCGGCCTTGGAAAGTGACAAGTTTAGTGTGTAGGTCAATGGGAGCAATTAATTGTGGTGCGGTACCTGTACCTATGTCCACGATACAACAGCAGTGAATAAACTACATTATGCTGAGACCATATATTAGTTTTTCAGCCCTACCGTAGGTCTCCTGTCAAATTAAAGTTCCATGTATTAGGATGCATGCCTTAATCTCAGTTTCGCCATTTGAAGTTTAGATAAGAAACACAAAGTTCACAGCCAGCAAAGACCTAACTCAAACTACTCTGCTTGATCGACAAACACCAAGAACAGCTTTCTGTGTGCACAACGAGAGCTACAATAACACTCCAAATTTTATTGACCAGTACATTTTTTGTTATCCTTTGTTTTGGAATCCTATTGACACACAATTTACCATGCAATCTGCTGCTAAACAACTTCAGACACAACTAAATCCCAGTACTACAACAAACCCCAACTACGATACCATCTTCCTAATCCTAGCACCCCCCTTCCCCTCCTTCTCTCCTACCCCCCTCCCCTCCTTCTCTTTTAATCCAATCACAATGATATTTCCTTTGTCCTTGGTTTCAAAGTTGGATAATTGGTGGATTGCTTTTTACAGTAAAACACTAAAAGAAGGCTCCTCATAACTTAACTGCATCCACATACGGAGAGCCAACATGTGCTGCAAACAAACTCCGCACCTTGCATTATAACTTTAATTATTCATCACCTCCCGAAACTTTTTAGACATCTCAAAATTTATGTGCATAAACACACACCCGGCGACGGCAAGATATTGAAGTACTTAAACAGCCGTTCGTATGAAGGTATACACATCTGGCAGATCACAATTAAAGTCAAGTATATATTTACTATTCATTGAGTAATTAAGGATGCGGGCTAACAGCTATAAGACCTGATCGAAGATATAGCACCCTCTATAAAAGTCGTTATTACCTAATCTGCCCTAACCATCATTTCTCTCACTCAGCTGTATCACTGTATGATTCAACCACATAAGATTACACTGTATGTACTTAAACACTCAGTATTCAGTTCAGGGTGCAGATACCCTAAAATGTTAACGATTTGTCGATAAAGCTCAGTGGGATCAAAGATGTTTCTGTGACAATATCAGAATTAGTATTTGGATTATAGCTTTGTGTTAATACTAAATCAAGACAGATATCAAACAAGTTTATGGAGACAGATGTCTTGCAATTGTCTCATTTCTACATAAAAGAAGGTGGCTGCTTGATATGAAGAAATGTCTAGCCCAGGATCACTTTTCTTCATTGTAGTTGTGGTTGCCTCACATAACCACACCATTGTCCTGTGGCCGTTGCTATCCTTTGTAAACGAACATAGAAACAGCTTGATAGTGAGTCATACATAGTGAAGTGCACAAAATCCTGGAGTATTCCGTGCCTGTCCAACAATATATTGCCAACTTACTCAATACTGAGCTGCTTATGTATACCAGAAAAGAGAGCTTGCACAGATCCATGGTTCTGACCACTATTGAGCTACTACCGACGCAGTGATGAAAGTTAATAAATAAATTTCAGAATACAATAGCTCCTGAATGACCACACATACTACAGCCAGTCCATTATTGCCTACAAAATGTAGATCATGTTATCCTTCTACGAAGAACTATAATATTGATGGCAGAGATCAGAAAGACATAATACTAACTACTTTTGTTAATATTTGAATTGTTTACTACATTCCTCGAGGTATTCCCAAGTACACTGTCAGTACTTGGGGGGGAGGGAGGAGTTGGAAGAGAAGGAGCAAAGGGGGACGTAGTGTATGGAAACTCTTAACAGCCAGTTACATTTGTAAAAAGTCGGCTAATTAAACAACTGCGGGTACTGTCAATTACTTCACTGAAAAGCTTGAAATTTCACATTGTTTACTTTGCATTGACAATATTTGAGAATTAAGACCTGAGCTTCTTTGTTTCAATGAGATCAAAAGGTACATGACCAGAATCAACCACAATATAGCCAACCACTGGCAACTACTGGGAATGGTATAATACGGTATCGCATCCCAAAATGCAATGCAAAAAGAGGTACGTACACAGGGTCCATAGAACATATAGAAGAACTATCACAGCAAAAATTAAAGGTAAAATCACTATCGCAGAGAATGTATAATTTCCAAACACTGCAAGAGAATACTTGAACAAATGCTGATTTTCATCACTGATTGCTCTTTACTTCTCTTCCTAGTTAGCTTACATTATGCTCCGAAAAACACTAGGAAAATGTTGACAATGAAAACATTGATTTATTAGCAATTTATACAGAATTATTTGGAGAATTTGTGCAACATTCTTTCCAGACTATGGCAAAATGTACAAGAAGGAAAATTGCTCCAATATGAACATAAATCATATCTGAACAGTCTAAAATTTTATGGTTTACTAAAAAATTTAGGGAAGCTATCCAACTGTCAAAATCCTGTTTTTGTTTTTTTCTGTTTCTGTTTAGGGGAACGTTAATACACAAAGTAACATGATTCCATGCGTGTCCTAATCATCGTGAATACAAACAAATTTTGTGATATAAATAAACTACTAACAAAAAGTAGGAGAATATTGTAATTTTCTCGCTTCAAGAATGAATATAAATAATTCACAGCTGTTGACAACAGGCACTGAAACCTCAACTGGAGTCCCAAGCACTTCATGCCCATCAATAACGGCAGTTAATCATGCTTGTCCCAAAACTACCCTACCTCTGAAACAACATACGTCTGGCATTTACCAACCAAAAAATCTTACACACGGCCAACCAGCTTGCCGAACCGCTCGTGTGTGATAATCGTTAATGCAATATACAAACGATTTTTTAGATTAAAATGGCCACACTTAAACTGCCAAACATTGAAAATGCCAACTGTGAGTCAATGACGACAAAATCGCACACTTTATTTAATTGTCCTACTTTCGCAGTGTGAATGAGAAAATGTGCTGCAAAAAGGAGGTAAAATGAAGGATAAAAAATGCAAAGAAAAAAATATATCATGCAAAAACAAGTGTGGTTATGGGCAATGTAGCACAGCGAAATTACATGGTACTCTAGCATAACTTGAGGTAACACGCGAAAGTCTCAATGCATGAGTGGAAGCTAGGCCGTATGGTTAATAATTATAAATAGATCTAATATTTATTATTACAGAATCGGGGCACAGGGATTATTCCGAAATACCACAATAAATTATCAAGACATCAATGGGTCATTAAATGCTAGACTAGTTTTTGGTTGATATTTTTTGTTTTGACCAAAAGAACCTAGATGAAGATTATTGTAATAATCATTTTGTATAAAAATTTGAAAACACAAGGAACAACCTCCACCCCCCCCCCCTCCCCACCGTATCCATTCCGGCAAGGATTTAATTCACCTGATTCAAGAAGCATTAAACTTAACAAATAATTATTGATTACTTATTTATTATTATTAATTATCAGTAACCCTTGAACGTTGAAAACAATCTAGATTTTGCATAGTTTTCATTCAGAATGGTAGATTGGGAAGGAGGAGTAAGTGGGCGGTGCCCAGGAAGCGAGGGCGCAGTTCTAAATTGTTCCAAAGTGTAGTTTAGGTGGATGGGAAAGTGCAGATCTGGAGTGGGAGACAGGTAAGAGAGGAGAGCGAAAATATGTCTAACAAACTTATGATTAATCACGTTTAAAGCATATCTTTTACTGAAGACATAATATTCAAATTTGATCAAACTATAAAGTCTCCTTTCTAACTCTTTCATCAAATAATTATGTAAATTTATGTAAATTACTAAGTAATTTAAGGATATCTATTTCATGCCATTTTCACAAACTCTGTTCCCTAGACAACAGCTTGTTCATATCAGGTGACAATCAAATTAGAGATTACTAAATTGCATATTTTAACATGTTACTTACGTATTTCTCCACTTTGTCAAGTGAACTTCATAATCAAGGCATATGAATATTTATGAAAGGTAAGATTATTTATAGTTTTTAAAAGCAAAAGAAAAAGCAAAAGCAAAACGCTGTGCAGCTTTAAACATAGCCACTTGCAACTTAATTTAAGGGAAACAGGAAATATTTTTTGTTTCTTTGTTCATGAGTTGAAAATGGAAACTCAATGATTGCAATGCATAATTTGTGAAAACCATGATTAACTAATACTGTAACTTATCACACTGTCAATTGAACCAAAATGACAAAATGAAATCGAGAATCAATACTACTAAAGACTTACAGGAAGCATGTACACATTACATGGCTTGCAGAACACAAAATACACAGACCTGTGGTGTGTATATTACAAGGAAAAAATAGCAAATTAACACTGACAGTCAAGAGATAAGATCTGAAATCATAGTGAAACAACTGTCTCTTATTAAGTGACAAAATTTTTACCCAATCTGCCGGCAACTAATATAAGATTGGATTTACAAACTCGATATGATGTTATCATATCTCTTAACCAGAATATTACATACACCATCTTTGCATGCTGGGTAATGTGTAACAATCAAAGTGTATGATTTATCTTGGAGTTGGAAATAATTCTAAAAGATCTCAATGAAATGCAAACCATTTCTAAATATATGGCAATTGATAACAGTTTGCAGGCAACACAGAATCCTTGTACATGTTCTGGTCTATGGTGTATATTAATGACCACCCTGGATTTGATTTCTCCTCGGTTAGGTTTTTCACACTGTGTGTGGTAAATGGGGGGCCTAACACTCACTCTCTTCAGTGTTACATGATAAATTATACACCACCGTAGCTGCTCAGGATGTCTCCTGGCATGAGTAGAAATTTGTAAGAAACGAACGGTTTCAGCTAGAATGTACATTGAATTTTAACATACTCATGTAGAGCTGTATGCATGTATACACAAGACAACATTGCATTGCTAGGACAGTGGTACCTTGTTTTACTTGACAAAGCCCTTCAGTGGAAATGAATGAAATTGGAAATGTAAGTCGTTGAACGTTGTCAAACCTGGATGAAGAGGCACTTTCAGCTTCTTTTTTTATTGTCATCTTTAATGAGAGTAGTCCTGCTCAGTGCAGAAGCACTGCTTTCCAGAGGAGCCCTCTTGTTGAACATTTTTTAACAAAACAAACTTTTCAAACAAACAGAAAAAGGAATAAATTTGCAAAACACCAGTACTTAGCAATAGTCATCAGTACTTAGTCTATAGGCCTACAAAGCACTATAATAAAGCAGAGGTTTCTAGGCCTCATATATACTGTGCATACAAGAATAGAACACGATTTACAGTCAACAAATTAATACAGGCTAGTGATCAGCAGGCTCATAGTGGGGAAAGAAAGAATTCTCATGGCGAATGAACACGTATGATTATTTGTAATGTTATCTAGAAATGAATTGTAACAAATCTGTGACATATTCAGATAAAAAAGCAAGAAATGTCTTGTACAGTATGCACTCAAACTAGAGCTCAACTTGGTATTTCATTCTGAGTGAGACAAGTTGCACATATCTCTATATATTTAATATAAATAAATACGGCCCGTGTCTTTGCATGCATTTTGAAAATTTAATTGGATTAAGCATGTCTCTTGTGTAAACTGTGTGGCAAATGTTTGGGTTTCTTTGTTTGATAATTGCATGAATCTTAAAAGGTTTCTGATAATTATCTTTCACAGGATTTTTTTTTTTGCTTTAATCATCAGTGGACAGGTGATAGGATAAAACTCAACACTTTAAAAAAATAAAAAAATCTAGTCTGCAGATTTCCATCAAAAAAAAAACTGGCCCCTAGCATAATTTTCTAAGCTTGTTCACCATTTGTTATTAGTTTGTTTGTATTTTAAATTAACATAATTTGTGACATTTAAAAGAAAACAGGAGATATAAACCGAAGCTATTTATAGAGTGATTTTCCTACACTGTATCCTTATTCCTTTATTACTATAGGTTATGTGCTGTACATATATTGTCTTCCCACTGTATACAAATACTATAAACCCACCCCAATTTTTTCCCTACATAAGTAGAGAAAAATATCTTATTTATAGTCACAAGGATCAATGAAGTAAGATTGTTAAGTTGCCTGCACTTTGTTAACTGTGGATATAAACTTTAACATCTATACTTATGAACACTATACCAATACAAAAGAGAAGATATGAAGATTTCATAAAATCATAGAGATAGCAAATAAACCAGGCAATGATTTGATTAAATTGAATAATGCTAGTCTATGCGTCTGCCTCCTTTTCCAATGCAGACACTCCAATCCTTAGAGAGACACGAATAATTCCTTCAAATTGCTTTAAATCCTTCTTCTAGTTGCCACACAACGGTTGTCTTGATTTTCATATTATTCCATTTCGATATGACAGGAATTACTTCTACAACACCCCGGGGAATGCAAATCTTCTGCCCTTTACGATGAGGTAAATGCCAAAAAATTAGACTTGCAAATTTGCTCTCCAACACAGCCCTGTCCGTGTCCAAAGAGACATGTACATAACATTAACCTTTAGGCTCATCAAAACAGACGACGCCTTTAATAATTCATATGCCATGCCTCAGATGCTGCAGTATATTTATGTTTTAGCTTACTGTATATTACACACTATGCAGTTTGCAAAACAAAGAAACAAATATAGGACTGCCATCTAGTGTATTTTCATAAATTAACTGATAAGAGATCATTCTGGGCAAATTTTAAGAAAGATCTGCCCTACTGTTTTCTTTCAGACAGAAAGTCTGAGCTGTTTGCAGTGTCTGGTGGCTGTCAGTTGTGTTACCACTTTACAAAGAGGTCTTAGTAACATTAGCAGTACTGAACAGTACTTTTCTACAGATTAGATTTTGAAGCGCAAAACTTTTACTAAACCAAGTTTATAGAAGGCTGAGGGGGGTGCAGCATCTGTAGTCAGAGGTGCAGCAACTGCAGTCATTGCTGGGTAGCCATTGTCTTCTGTTATCCAGTCACTGCTGGGTAGTCCATTGTCTTTTGTTCTCCAGTCACTGCTGGGTAGTCCATTGTCTTTTGTTCTCCAGTCATTGCTGGGTAGTCCATTGTCTTCTGTTCTCCAGTCACTGCTGGGTAGTCCATTGTCTTTTGTTCTCCAGTCATTGTTGGGTAGTCCATTGTCTTTTGTTCTCCAGTCATTGCTGGGTAGTCCATTGTCTTCTGTTCTCCAGTCACTGCTGGTTAGTCTACTGTTTTTTTGTTCTCCAGTCACTGCTTGGTAGTCTATTTTCATTTGTTTTCCAGTCATTGCTGGGTAGTCCATTGTCTTCTGTTCTCCAATCACTATTGGTTAGTCAATTGTCTTCTGTTCTCTAGTCATTGCTGGGTAGTCTCTTGTCTTCTGTTCTCCAGTCACTGCTGGGTAGTCCATTGTCTTCTGTTCTCCAATCACTACTGGGTAGCCATTGTCTTGTTCTCCAGTCACTATTGGTAGTCCATTGTGTTCTGTTCTCCAGTCACTGTTGGGTAGTCCATTGTCTTCTGTTCTCCAGTCACTGCTGGGTAGTCCATTGTCTTCTCTTCTCTAGTCACTGCTGGGTAGTCCATTGTCTTCCTCTGGTCTGCCTCACCATTCTTATTTTAAAACCGGATCAGGTCAAGCTATTCACACTGAACCTAAACATTAACACTATTGTGTAACTGCATAGTGATCTTTCGAAGAGAGTTATCAATGTTAGTGTCAACACAATAAGATGAAAGCTGTTGTTATGCTGTGCTTTGCATTGGACATAAAGCATACATGCGCCATTCAGGCAAAGTCTTGTTACCTATTCATGTACACGACTGAATTTACTTTAACCTTAAATTAAGAGAATACCAGTCTTTCTAATTCCAATACCAAAGAGTTTTATCTCAAATTAGGCAGCTTGTTGAATGGTGGTGTTTTCAAGAAGAATTTAAATCTAAAAAACAACAAACAAGCCAGAGTTAATAGTGTAACATCCATAGTATACAGTAGCTCTTGCATAGCTTAATTCACAAAGAAAAGTAGTACTGACTCCAATATTGAAAACGTTAAGGAAATTTACTCATGCATTGGTGCATTAAACTAAACTAAATCCTGTCCATCTTCATGCATGCATGCATTCATCCATAAACGGCAAGAGCCTTGCTATCGCATCATATTTCGACTGGTGGTGTTTGACCTTTCCTATTATTACTCTGCATCATATTTTACCATTAGTAAACACTTCAGGCATAATTAACATCAATATTAAACTGTCAGGGGAGACAGTTCTGTCAGATGCTATAGCAATATATATATTTATGAACCTCACAATAGTGAAAAAACCTGTTGAAAAGTGGAGGTCTACTTTGTACAATAGCTCTGTACAGTATATGACTTTACATGTCATTACAAACATTGTCAATTTTAATTATCTTTAAGTTGGTTGTATCATTAAGGTCTAGCTAGGAAAATCTAAAAGTTTCATTAAAAAAATTACAGTTAAATATAGTAATCTGCAGCTATATAACTGTTTTTCTTTTTCCACGAAATATAATCCACATACAGTTATTCATATACAGAAGATCAGTATGATGTATTTTGTTCTCAAACTAAATAGTGAATGAACCAATTTTTATCACATGTTACCATAGCTACGGTCTTTGGGGTATGAATGGAGTGCATACATATAGGAGGCAGTTTAAAGAATGAAGTATTAATTTTTTTATCACAAAGACTGAATCAGTGTTCCACTTTTGATGACATGACTGTTAGAAGATTTCACAAAACAAAAGAAACACAAACAACATCAATTCCTTGAACTTTCAGATCTATATTAGTCAATTATAGATTCTTTATTTGACTATATGACATTTAATACTATTTGAGAAAGCAATCAATATCAGCCCAATGATATGCCTGATACAATTTAATAGTATTTCAGATATTTATCTGCATTGCTTTTTTTCTTTCTCCTTTTGCAATACCAATGTTTGATTTTATACAGCATCTGCCACCACCAACTGATAGCCTGTTTGGCCCCACAGAACTCAATTGGGATTCTCAGCCTCACTGTCAGGCAGAAGTTTAGGCCAAGACTGGGCAAGCACTTCAGACCATTTAGGTTCAAAAGCCAACTTTCGTCTTTAGATTTTGTGCTGGCCTCGTTAGAATTCATCTACAAATTATTACAATGATGTCATCCTTTCCGAGGGCCGTGAAATCAACGAAACCATAGTTGGAAGAAGCTCCAACCTCCTCTGTTTTCTTGCCCAAACATTTTATCAAGTAAGAAAGAAATTTTACTGAGAGACATGGACTGACAGTCTCAGTCGGAAAACTACATGCAAGGAAGATATTAATTTAATAACACTTTTTATAACTGATTTTTTTGTGAGATTCTTTTCATTTTATTTAGTTATTTATTTTCAAATCTACCAGAATTTGTCTTCAGTGATTACTTTGCATCAGTTTAACTTATCACTTGTTGGTTCTACTTACAGACAGCAAAAAATTCATTTGAAAAATAGTTGAAGATGTTAATTATCAAAGCTTACGATACATCTTCTGTTACAATCTTTGCAAAGAATTTTCAGCCTGTGTGTTAATATCAATATTAATATCACGATCAAACTCGGCAGGGCACACCTGGCATGTACAGTAAACATTTTACTTAAGAGACAACTGCTTATTCCAAAGCTCTCAGCTGTTTCTGCAGCCTTAAAGTTGCCAACTTTCGACTCATCTCATGAAGACAGCAGCTCCCATGTGTCTAGACTACCAACATATACCCCCATAAACCACATTGCCTACTACACTGGTTGTCATTTGATGCACCAATTATGCCACTAGCACACTTTACCCAGGCTCAGCCACAAATGAAATTTCAGATTTAATCAGCCAGCCATCGTATCGTACGCTTTCCACGCAAGTTGCAGGGGGGATGCAAACGATAATAGCTTTGCCAAAGAGAGAGGAGAAGATATAGATAATATATGGGCAGGTTTCTCTTCTTGTATTTTAACGAGTGTATATTGCTTTCTTTGCAGCATGACCACCGTTGTTGTTGTGTGCTGGGCAAGGTTAAATCCGTACTGGTGTGATTGGGTAACACTGTGTGATAGCAGACTGAAGCTCTCGGCCTACAGTATGTCAAGCATTATTCATGCATAGTCAAAAAATAGTCATTCTGTTTGTGTTCATTATGCGGACAGATTCGCTCTCTCAGGGAAGAAGACGCTATGTAAAATGAATTCATAATTGTGAAACAATTCGCAGAGCTTGCTCTAAATTGAAGACTTTCTACAAAGAGAAATGAAGAGGAAAACTGACTTGGTCCATCAGACACAATACAGCCTGTCACTCTAGACAATTGAGAAGACATGAAGGAGAAGAAAAGACATTCTGTTTTAAGGAAACCTGACTTTGTCCATCAGAAACAATAAAGTCTGTCACTCGAGATAATTTAGAAGACATGTAGGGGAAGAAAAGTTGTTCTGTTTTAAGTGCCTTTTAACTACAAATCCTACGGCACTATGAAGAGAGCAAGAATATATCAATGAATATATTTGAATCTTTCATGCGTGTAAAAGGCGAGAAGATTAATGGCTATTTGTGACACTAAATGCTTGCCGAACAAAAACCTCAAGCTAAAAATTTCTTTGAAAATGTACCGAAACAAAAATGAAGTAAGGCTGAATGAGTCCATTAATTACAAAGGAAGACAGACAATGTCAGAACCAGCCGTTAGTTATGGCCCATACAAAACACATAAACTAACAGTTTTTTACTGAAGAATGATTTTCTGACATTGAATTGAAATTGGTGGCAAGATTGCTCGGTCAAATTTTAGAATTTGGGAAGAAGAGGATTCAGCATATTATGGAACAATAACTCTTTAAGTTATACCTACATAATTTGCTCAAATCAAGCAAATATGATATTTTAACAAAAAAAATTTCCTCTTCACACCTTGATGCACATTTTGGTCATCATGTGTTATGGCTAAAGCTTTGCCTTGTGGAAGCTGGAGATCTACATTCAGCACTTCCCCACTAGTTACTTGTTTGCAGACTTAGCAATTACCACACATACTTTCAATATGGTTTAGGTTTAACGAACCAGTAATATTTAATCCCCTAAACCCTCCTATTAATAACTCCTTCTAGCACACTGTCTAACTTCCTCTCCCATCAAAATAATTCACTCTAATGTAAAAAGGAACTAAGTCCCAGTGAATTTAATACCATGAATTTGAGACGGTAGAAGGAATAGTGCTGTAACACATGTGGGGAGACAGATGAGGGGAGTTGAGTAAATTGTGACAAGTTTCAAGATTAATGATACTTCAGTTTTAATCATTTAGAGACAAATTAACAAGTCTCATAACGAGCATTAACTTCAACTATAGCTGGTTTCATTTATTTGTTTGGGGAGGGGGAGGGGAGAAAGCATGGGGGGAGAGGAAAGCATGGGAGAGGAAAGCATGGGAGGGGTTTGGCTCCAATGTTAATCAGTTCATCAGACCAGCTAGAAGAAATTACATTCTCGATTGGGACAACATATTCCTGAAGACAAACCTTGGAGACAACAATTCAAATTAGAGATACACAAGAACATCTGCTTTACTCCATAAATCTAGGATAATAAAAATCTATGCCAAGAGTCTCTTACACTCATTTGTTTTTTTTTTTCTGTTTCTCCTCCTGTGTAAGCTACACGACTTCTGCTTTTCATAAAGAGGCAATCTTCCCAGAGACAATTCTCTCGCAAAAAAAAGGAACGCTGCGGAATGAAACATCTGGCTCCGAAAAGTCTTCTCACTTTTCTGGATTTCGGAGGCCGCTCTACGGTGTGTTATTTCTTTACTTCTTTTCCTCTCTTTACTTAATGTAAGTCCCGGTTCTGATTTCACAGTGTTTCATAACATGATTGAAAGCAGCTGTATTCATGAACAAGTTCAAATTGAAAAAGTACTGAAATGCTCCTTCATTTCCAACATGTTATGTCACATTCTGGACAACACAGAGGGGCCCTTCATGGATGTAAAAATGGAAACAACATCTTTGTTGTGGGGTATCATCTTCTCAGTATTTTCAACGTTATCTAGCTCTTTATATAATCCTTATATTTTAACTTAATTTTTTCATCTGTTCATTTAATTGAGTTTTAGAAAGCATTTTCATTATTCTAGTATTAATGTGATATGGCACAATTAGAGCCCACCATGCAGCTATGAGCAACATCTTCACCTCACTTCCAATACCCAACATATTGAGAGACAGCTAGGCCCTTTGCCTAACACAGCACGTAATGGGATAGATGCTCGTAGAGATATTTATGAGTTATATGTCTACCAATGCAAAGTACACGACAACAACTACGCAACCTAGCATTACTGCATGACAACAATGACAAAGACTACACAGGTCTTTGTTCAAAACAGAAAAATTTAAAATCTCATAAAAATAATGCGTAACCCAGGCTACATCCTTCTACTCACCCGATTCACTAGCTCTCCCTAATCCATCTGTGCCAATCACAACAGATGAACGTGAAGCTCATAACCCCTATAAAATTTAAAAGTGAAAAAACATCCGACCTCTACCGATAGCTCTGACAAGACTTTCGCCTCTCATAAGATAATCCTTTCCTAAACTTTTTACCAGTTTCTCACTATAACACCTGCCTCTGTCACCATTTACAATGGCCTACCAACCATCGACCCGGTCGGCTAGAAACATACAGTTCACGCATCCTAACATGGAGGTGATACATGTAGACTGAAGTGAACTCAAAAACATACAGTTCACGCATCCTAACATGGAGGTGATACATGTAGACTCGAGTGAACTCGCTGCTCTTCACGGAGTGAGTTTGGTCTCGTCTTCAAAAGCTACACTCCCCGCAATGTATGAGAGAGTGATACAGACAGTTCTTTCTAGTTTTACCTGAATTTCAAACGATATAACCTCTTTGTTTTTCTTTGCCTTATTTAAAGAGGTATCTCTCTCTGCGTGATGCCTTGTCTATACATGCTCAAAGTCTAAGAATCAGACCGTGAAAATTTCACATCAAGCGTTTCTGTTAGGGGCAGATACATGTTTGAGGAGGGGAGTATTTGAATAAGGATATCCGTGGCTAATTAACCGACAAAAGAGATTTCAGGGCACTGATGAGTAACCAGAGTGGAGAAGGATGCAGAGAGCTTGTCGGCAGTACAAACGACCTGAGTATTGGTCGCCCATTACAAATCATGGTGAACAACGTTAAAAAACGATCGCTTTGTCATCAGATCTTAAATGATCGGTCAAGTCGATATCGATCGCAAGATCATCCAAACCAATTTTTGTTGTCAGGGTGGCGGCGAACGAGAATTACTGCATTTACATGAGAAGCAACATTGAGGATGACTTAGCAGCCTCTGAAGTAGACCAAAACTGCCAGTTTCTTTTTTGCCACTTTCTGGTCTTAAAAAACAGGTCCCCCTCCCCTGTCCGTCGTCTCCTACGGTGTTAACAAGTATAATAGTAATTATAAATAATCATCTGAGCACTTACTTTCTGAGCTTGGTAGGAAGGATAAACCAAGCGATATGAATGCAGCTACTATAAGCATAATGAGGGTTGCATCTTGTAGGGCTTCCCACATCAGTTGTAGAAATGTCTTGGGTGGCTTTGGTGGAATGATGTTGGCACCAAATACGTCTGTCCTCCTGTCGATGTCATCTTTGAAGCCTCGAATACCTGCAGGGTAAGATCCATAGACAGTTATAATCAAAACTCATGACCCAAGAAAATACCACTAAATTTTTGGAAGCTACAACCCAGGTTTAAAATGGCAAATTTTATTTTAAAAAACCTGAAAGTGTTTCCAGACAGCCTGTATTCTAAGCAGTGTTTGATAAAATGCATCGCTTGTTCCTCCAGCAAACTGTATTTAACTGTTCCTTAACCACGCTTGAAGACCTATGGTTACAGAAGCTTTGAATACTCTGGCTCTTATCTCTGGAACAAGTTACCAGATCACATTCGAACATGCTCTAAACTTTCTATATTCAAAAGTCTACTTAAGACCCACCCATCTTTTCACTTGTTCTTTTGTAAATTAATCTGCTTTCTTTGTAAAGCACCTTGAGCAGTGACTTTTGTCTACTGATTTGGCACTATATAAGTCTCATTTATTACTATTATTATTATTATTATTATTATAAAATCATACATTAATGCTGACTCCCAGACAAGTCACAGATCAATTGAACTTTATTCAAACAAAAGAATCAGTTCTTCAGTGTGGGAGAGTTTAAAGGAACTTTTGTTATTGTCTGAAACTAAGTAAGAACACAACTAAGAACAAAACTGAAGTAATTCAATTTGTTGTACCTTATAGGAAATGTTTCTCTCATTAATGTCCTTGCAAATAAACTTGTTCATAAAATCAAATTAAAATTACTGGTGATTTCATGTGAGGCCAATATTGGAACTTCTACCCAATATTTAACTCAGCCATTACATTTTCAATACTAAACGCATGAACATCACAGGTCTACGAGTGGTGGGTTGTCCTACATGGAACTTTAATATTTACACATCTGTGGAATAACACATTAATCTAGCACGAGAATTAACAACAATGCCTTCAATCATCAATTAAACGTTAAACTAACACTCACAGGGGAAAAATCACAGGATAGATTAGAATCACAAACAAATCAAGAATGTTAGAAAGCTTTCAGCGAGGTGAGAAATGCAATTAGGTTGTCAGTAATTGAGCCGCTGATCTTAGAGACTTCAATTTCAAAGAGTAGACAATGGGTAATTTAGAAAAAACATATGCAATATGCACTTTTTGCAAAAAAATGTGGATATCATAAACCAATATATACTGTACAAACACCCAGACAGAGTTACAAAGAGAACAGGCAGTCCTGAACATTACATGAAAGTAAAGGTCAAACAACATGACTTTTTGAATGCTCCAAAAGAATTTATGTTCAATAGAACATGATGAGAGAATCCCCTAAAACGTACTGATTAGGGCATTTACAAACAACTATACTTACCTCTAGCCTATTAACCCTAGCCTATTAACTGGTAACATTCTTGTACTATGCCCACAATGACCCCATCTAAGGTCACCCTCTTCCTACTAATTTATGTTCAATAGAATCACCTTTGGATCCACGCTGGTGTTCTTTTCACCAACCTACACATCTCTCCTAAAATCATCGTTGATCAGTCTTTGTTAGTTTGGTACATTTCTTCGAACAACCACATATGATTTTCGAAGAGCCAGATTGTCAAGGCCTGGTTGTCCAAGGGACAATCAGAGAGAATCCTTATAACTTTGCCTTGACAGCTGTATATGATACATTGAGTGAGTAAGAGTAGTTAAGATCAATGCCTTAACAGTGATGTGCCATAATCATGATTTAAGGGGTAACTTTAATTTACATGTTAAAAGGTACCATACAGTACAGCCTTGTTCACATTTGAGAATGCAAGGTGGATCAGGATCTTGCTTCCTTCCGGGAGTTGTTAAAGTTGACCCCTGACAGATCACTCACATTTGAGAACGGGTGGGTGGGCGGATCAACTTTGAATGCAAGAGCATTACACAAGCACTATGCGGTCACAATATGTTTACAAAATTGGGTAGCTAGTGACAGTACTGCAGTGTACATGCCTTCTGTGGTTGTGCGAATGTCAGGAGGTCAAGTAACCAGAGATCTCAATTTGCATGATCCCCCTAGCTACCAGACAACAATCTTGATCACCGTTGCAGGGCGGTTAGGATCCTTACTGAAATCGAGCTCATTACTGCATTACTGTGTGATCCTGAGTGTAGATGCCAGCATTCATACTGCAAAGTTGATCACCCACTGTTGTATCAGATCCCCCTTGCAGTCTCAATGTTAACAATGCTTCACAATGCCTCAAAACAGAATCTACTGCTTTTAATTCACCCAAAAGGCATCAGGAACAATCAACATACATTTATTTAACTGTAAGCCATGAAATGTACAGTAAGTATGGACAGCATTAACGTCCATATTTTTGCTCCAATACATGTTACAGTTCATGACGCCCTTCGTCTCTGAGAAGAGTTTATGTCACATTATTTTGCCAATTTTCAAAAAAAAGTCTGCCTGAATGTTGCTGCTCATTAACATAAATTCCAGAATTATTCAAATTTCAAACTGCCTGTCTGCATTCTATAAAATCTCCTGTACTTCAGTAGATCAACACAGCTCTGTGAGCCTCTTCACCGAAATGAAAAGTTGTCCACTAGCATCTCTAGTGAGTATGCACATTTGAAACACAATCTCTAGTTAGCATTTTCAAGAACCCTTCTACAAGTTTGGTTTCATCTCACGTTTCTTTAGAGAGACAGTCCTCGGAGGAGAATCGTAATATCATAATTCAGCCTGGTACTCACTGCGAAGTGATACCGATATATCTAGAAGGAAATTGCCCAAATCAGTATACAAAACATGTACAGCAACCATGACGAACATCTAAAATAATAAGCAAAGTAGCATTTCTATGGAACAAAACATGATATCTCAATGTCCTTGAAAACTTATACTAACAAAACAGACCTGATGCAAAAACCATAACCAATGAAAGTGATTATTTTGACATTAAACTAATATTAATATTACAGTGTCTACTGCTGTTGATACGGTTCAAAATGGTTGTTTTATGACATAGATTAAATGTGGCAATGAGTTTACTACTTTTGTGATCAGGATGCTTTTACTCTTATGATGCTATAGTAAGGATTGTATTGGGACCATTGGAAGCCAAGTACATAGCACAGTTGGAACCTAAACTGTAAACAATTTATAAGAAACTCCAAACACCTCAAGCAAATCACAACCTATATCCACAAACATCAGATTTGCTGCCAAACTTTCCTCGGTTTGGTTTTGAATCAGACACTTTCATAAAAATAATGACATTTATATATTTGAAAGGAATGTTGAGTAGTCATTAGTCAAACTATTATGAAAACTATATTATTATGGGATTGTTATATCCAATAGCCTTGATTTAAAGAGCAAATCAAAGCAAGTGAATAAATTGACCAACAACAGTCACGTAATACTAGATCCCTTTTCTCTGATATAAAAGGCATTCTTCACATGAAAAGTATGCTCCACAGTAGGCTACTCCCATATCATTAACCTGTACACATATATTTCAGAAGATAAATATCTTTCCATGTTTCCTCCAGGTTTTTTGTTTCATCGATATATATATTATGTTGCACACTCTAGTAAAGGGTCCTCTCATGGGTTTCCGCACAAATCTCAAAAAATCATGAAAGCAACTAAATTTTACCATATCCTCTGCCGCTGAAACATAGATTGATATCAAGGACAATGACAACTCTCTAAATCTCAAGAGATACGACTTACTTCTCCTTACTTCAAAAGACGGTGGACAAGTTTGCCGATTATATTGATTAGATATTGATTGGGGGTTTGGTAACAACAATTTTTTTTTTTTTTTATCTTTACATCTCTTCTTTCCAGACAAAAACATTACATTGGGCAGAATCCCTATTCAGACGAAGACAAAAAAAACATACACGACTGTGCAAATCGACTCCCAAACTCCGGACCCGCCTTATTTAAAGTAAGGCTAGCAACAAGCTGAAATGATTTACATGGAAACTTAGATAACATAAAACACAAACCTCATCCAGCTTTCAGGAGGAGATGGGTCTACCACAATTATAACATGAAAAGCAAAAATCCTCCATGTACATGTAAATAACAGAGGAAGACAAATAGTAAATGCACTTCTAGTAAGAAGAGAAGAACACATTGTGACAATAACAAAGGTATAATAAATATATATATATATATAGAAAACAAGTGAGGAAAGTACATGCCCAGAGCAAGTTTGCACGTTGTTAAGTACATATTCAAAGTACATGGGTGGCGCAAGAGGAAACTCAGGCACTCAGTGGCTCATGAGAAACGCCCACTATTCCAAAGGACACTTTGCATCGATAGTCTGTGCTATGACAAGCTAGGGGCTTCTGCAAGAAGGGTCAATGGGAACCAGAAGCATGACAAATTTGTAATGCATCAGTACTTCTGGAAAAATTGGATGGTAGATACCAGAAGAGGCTGGTCGTGGCATCTGGGTATTCCTAAGAAGGTTTCCAGGTCACTCTGGCTGAGTGAGAAAGCTATGACTGTGAGGAAACTGACATGTAAGTGAACAACAATGCAAATAACGCAAACATTACTAGACTCACATGTCTCCTCTCAACTATTTCACTTTCTACATCTGTATAATTTGATCTTTAGCCACTCATCATCTTTATCTTAAGTGTATCTGCAGTATCTTCATCATCTTGTTCGACAGTGTTACTTGACCAGAGGTTAAGATCCCTCCCTCCCTCCCAGACACACCCCTCCCCATTCCCTTCCCCCCCCCACCCCTCCTTCACAGTACTTCACTGCAGTCATCATCCCAGACACTCCTAACATTACTACTACTAAACTCCTTTTAATGGAAAAACGTCTCAAAGAGAAATAATCGTTTAAAATACCATTTGTTGGTGAAGTTAGGAGTCTCTGACATAGTTCCAAGACGTCTCCATATTTGGCTTTGATCTCGTTGATGGCGTTGGCCTTCCGTAGCTCCATGAGCTGCCGTAGCTCCTGCACGGTGACTCTGAAGTTGCCATCGTCCACCTCATCCGCCATGGCTATGTGTGAAAGTCTACCTGTTATGATGAGAATCAAAGACGAAGAGTCATGATTAGTGGAGATGTCAGAGGTCATAAGTAAGATAGAGAAACATATGGAGAAACACCAAAACAGCCCTAAAAACCCTAAATAATAGGAAAAGGATACTTATCGGGCTGCAAACTACTTCAAACTCTTCTCTTCAAACTCTGATCCTGGGAAACCAAAAGTGGATGAAATCCGATGAAAAAGATCCGCTCTAAAATAACGATCTAGACATTTTGGATGGTAGAATGAGAAGGGCGGTGACCGGAGGAGCCGGTCGTAGAGGGTGCACAGTGTTAAAAGGTTACCAGGACATTCTAGGCACAGTAGAATGAGGGTGCTAAGGTTGTGGGGAGACAGGTAAGCGAGGAACGAAGTAATTGATTGGAACCGACTCGACGAGACATAACATAAATTCACAGAAACTAACTTCAGAAGCAAAATGGTGGGGGAAGCTGTATTGAAACAGACAAAAATTGCAAATAGGTGTAATCTTACATTCAAGCAATTAAAGGATTCATTGAGAACAAAGAAGGTTTTTTTAATTTTCAATTTATTTCAATCATTTTTGCAATAAAATATGACAAGATGAATGGTATATAATGAACTACATAAGGTATTGTAAAGATAGAAGGAAGATTCACCAGAAAGGAGACAAAAATAACAGAAAATTATTGAACTTCAGGTAAAACTTGTAGTTTAAAATCCTTAGCTTTCGTGTAATAAAACTTTCTCAAGCCATTTTGAAAGCTACCTTAGAGAGAGCGTGTCTCTGATGAAATAATTCGCTTGGTTAATAACACGATCAATCATGAGTCAAACAGTTTACAAATTTAGGTAGTGCTCAGACTAATATCAAGATGAATTACACTTCAGAAAATAAAATATACCCCAAAAAATATAAGCAAAGTGACAAACCAAAGCTTATAGTTATAACATTACAACTTCTTAGAAAAATATTAAAACGTGATTGAGCGGTAGGGCTAAGAAATGATTCGAAAAATTTTTGCTGTTAAATTGTTTACTTAAATTATAGGAAATAGTACCGTTCAGCCTAAAATACCTAAATAACTGAGTCAATAGCTAGGTCAAGGGTCAGTAGTCAATAAAGATTGCAAAAAGGATGAGAGATGGCATCCCTCTCAACTAGATGCTACCAGCATAAATTACATATCAATATACATACACTATATGTGCCTACAAACAATCTATACATCAACACACTGACAATCAAGACTACAGTGTTACGCTGCTTCTCTCGTAGATGTCAGACTAATCACATCAAATAGATGCCAAACACAACACTACCATGACAACAAATAAATTATCTTAGAGCAAGCAATTACTCCATATTCTTCTGGCTCAGTGATGCCAATACAGCAGCAATTAGGTTAAAGTGTGAATATCAGTAGCCACGAAAGAAACAGAGTGCATTTTGGACGATCGACTAGGAATCACATTTTCGAGACGTGGCACACTTTTTTCTTTTCTTGTTTTTTCAATTCTGTAATGTGATGGGGATGTACCCGCAATTTTGACAAATTTAATAATCTGTCTTAACATTATCTTGCAGGTTGTGTCTACGGAAGCAGTGACAACTAAACGCCTATTGTGTCATATATATAACACTACTGTACTAATTGGTTACTGGTTACAGGTTACTAAAGTGATAAATATGCCGTAACCAACTTCCAGAGTACTTCAACTTCAATGATTACTTGAACTTATCATTGACCGTCCATAGATCGACCTTTGGCCCCAACATTTATTTACATCAACTCATATTATTTTATGAAGATGAACACAAACATGTTGACATAGCAAATCCAACACCATCCTTTGATTTAAAGATCAAAAACTGAACCATTTTCAAAAGTTTTCCAGCACAAGTCAAATTCTGGTGAAGAATACTGAAAAAAAAAAAGATTGGGTGGTTCACTCGACAATCAACAGAAAGTGAAAACTATTCAAAAACTGTGAAACTATTAACTGAGAGCAGCTCCTCCCTCCCTCCCTCCACCCCTCCCTCCCTCCCACACAAATCAATACGTATAAATGCCATTGCTGCTACTGCTGCTGCTATTGTGGCAGTCTGCACTAAACATACTTCTATCTTCCTGGCTACACTTGCACTGCCTGTTAAATACTTTTGCTCTGATCTGAATGCAATATCCCACCGAGATGGAGAGAGAGACAAGCGAGATGAGAACCACATTAGGCCTCGTTTATCTCAAATTCATTGGACTTGATCACAGGAATGAAGACCAATTTGTGTGACCGACCACTTAGTCTCCAGCCTCTTCCTAATGTAAACGAGCCTACGGCTCCTCATTTACAACCAACACAATATTGGCAAAGCTGCCCTAAGTGCTATTAGTACTCAGTTTTCTTTTGTGTGAGTGTGTACATTGATACACTTTATTATTGTGGGGGTTTGTTGTCATGTGGTCAGTATTAAATTATGGCATTAAATGACAGTAACTACAATACGACAGCCACCCCCCCTCCCGGAAACGACAGCTTCGAACGATGCGAAAGAACATATTCCATACTAGATTGTTGGGATAGTGAGAGGAGGAGAATCAGAGAAGCAAATGGCTTTTATAACATACTGTACTTTATGAATTGCTAAAGAGGTCTCTATGAAAAATCCTTTTAAGAAGATGATATTGTTTGTCTTATCTCAAGCAAACGACTGTCATTACCTATCAGCTTTAATGGTAGAAAGGATGCAATTAGATGACACAGGCAATACACTACATCTCATATATAAACCATATCATGTTGTGTAACCTAGGCTGTAATGGTGTTAATATCAGTCTTTAAAGTGCTCAGCTGTTTCCTTTCATTTTGATCAATCTTGAAACTATATCAGGTCTACCAGGGCAAACATGGACACAATCACCTTTATTGTACTGGGTAAGGGGGGAGGCTTAGATCTAATGTTATCCTTAGGCAGTGTCTATGGGATCGAGGGCTATCCCCTTCCATTGAGAAATTTTAATAAAATGGAAGGCGCTTAAATGCAAATTGCAGAATATTCGACTGTTTAGGTTGTACCGCATGCAAGAGGAATTTTTTGGCTGTCTGCCGCACTCCCCACACCTGAGCTAAAGTCCCTCAGAATTCTACAGTGTTCCTAAATCAAATTAATTTCATAATATTTCCAAAATAACAATTCATTAGCTTTACTCTGTAGATTTCATTGAAATATTCAAATAATGCAGAAAATATCCAACATTGCGACAAACCTCCAAGTTTTTCCGACACAGACAACTTGATAGTAACTGGGAATAACAACACCCAGTAAATTTGATACAAACCTTGCTAGAAAACTGACAAATCAACTGAAAAAGTTACTCTGAATATAATGGTTGAGAAATCGACCATTTGTTCAGAGATCGCAAAAGATTTGAATGGCATTTGATGCTGCAACTATACCAACCAATTGTTACTGATATGTACAGTAAGCATCAAATTCCATTGGAATTTTCCTACCATGAAGTAAGAGCATGTTCTATCAGGTTAAATCTTAATACCGATCACATTTACCTTTCAAATGAAACAATAACTTTGCTGCGGCAAGATATATCACATATATATCTTGAACCCCCAAGATTGTAAAAATTATAATTCGAATTCGTGCAAAACTTCTGCCAATTTCATAACCTCCCTTTTTTTCCCATTTTCTTTTTTGTCTTGCAGGAGTGTGTTGACAAGATGAGCACGATGTTGTGAGGTAAATTCAAGGTATTACTTACTCCAGCTTACCCAAGCGTAGCACAGCCTTTACAGGCCAAACCTACTGGGAAATTGTAGAACTACGTAGCTCTCACAAAATTTTAACATTTTCAACTAGCACCGAGAAAGAGATCTCTATCAAAAACTTGCGGTAGAATGTCACTATATGAGATATTTAGAAAGCAGTTGCTTTCTGGGCAAGGTATCAATGTCACCTTCTGCATGAATACCTTAGCACAGAATCTATTTATTGTTTATTTAATTATCATATGTTAATAATAATAATAATTTATTTATATAGCGCGGTCTCAATGTGTGCTTAATGTCACATGAGATGTCAGATGTAAAGATGTTTCAAAATATGCAATACTTTTAACATACATAAGCAAGATTTTCTAGCCTAGTTTGCAAACAACAAGATAACAAATTTAACACACAACTCTGCCATTAAGCTGTTATTGTCCTCCTTTATCCCTATCATGTAATATTCTTCATAGTTGTCCAGATAGAACTTTATAGATACAATCAAACAACGTGAGGTGTAACTTTCTTCAAAATGGATCAAAATACTAAAAGTCATATCACATGAACGGATACAGAGACGGTTGGGAAATAACATCCTTCCGAGACGACATACCACAGACAGTGTCCTGAGTATCATATGGTCAAAACCAAGAACCCAAGAAGAGTGATTCAGAGCAACTGAGTCGGCACCAAGAAGAGGAAAACTAAGATGAGGAACGTCTGTGTTATGATCATGATACTAAGTACGTGGATGATGTAGGAGGTTTTCTCATTCCACAAAATTTAAAATTCTCATCTCAAAGCCCAATGAAAGATCCTTTCTTCTCTACTATTGTAAAAACACAAACTGAGAGTTTATCATCATAAAATGAAAAACCTGTGGAATGAGGGTATCATTATTACCGTGGAAACCAAGAAGACAGACTCACAGCGACTGAGCCAGTGCCAAATACGAGGATAGCTGATATAACAAACATCTGACTACGATCATGTTATTAAGTACATGGATGATTTAGGAGGTGTCGTTCCCACACACTTTAAACATTCTCATTTCACTATGACAGATCATGTTGAACATTGGCTGTTAAGTCTGTTTTGGTTTTCGATAAATCAGTTTGCTTATTAGCACTCCATGAATTACATACCACATCTTGTTTACATCATCACAGATCCCAAAATGACAAACACATCCAGAAAATGACAGCACTGAGTGGTGCATAGAAAATCTAATTAAGAAAAGTATTTGTTTTACAAATTTTGTTTTTTTTTACAAATTTCACTTCTCAAAGTGATATATGCCAACTACATCAAAGGCAAGTGTCTTTTGAATGGTAAAGAATTGTTGTTTTGCCATTTTTTAAAAAGGAAAGAGGATGTTGGGTTGATTATAACAAGACAATTTGTGTTACATTACACATTATCATATTCTCTATACATCCGATTGCTCTCACTAATATCTTACTTCCACTCCCATCTTTTATCAAGTTCAGTATCTGCTTTTACAACGCTATATATACCATTTACAAGTGCCTATTACTCTATCCAATAAGGCTCCCAACTGTTTATAATATCATCAACATAATTATCCTGTCAGAGCAGTATCACTAAACAGGGGAAAAAAATAGGGAAAAAAAACTATGCAAAAGATAAACGGTGATTGCAGCAGATTTTGACAAAATCCGCATCTAACTACTCACATGTTAGGTCTAAAGAATGCCGATTTTCTTCCTCTGCATTGAACAAATCAATGAATGCCATATCGTAATTGGTCAGCAGGTAGTCAGACAGAAAGCGCTTAAAGCGGTGTATAGCTAATCACTAATTTGATACGTTTGGTGAACGGCGATCCAGAAATATGTCAGATGTTTTGAAATGCTCAAGTCTACATAAAACAACAAAATTCACAGAGTGTCAGTCCAAAATGTTCTCGCTTTGTACATACAAAACAGGTCCTAATGGCTGGTACCTACAAAATGTGTCTCGCAATTAAAATAGTCCAAACGACCCTCATCAGATTATGGATCAAAGAGTTTCCATGACGGATGACAGAGCTGCAGACATGCATAGAATGTTGCACGCGTTGCTAAACTCAGATGTTGACTGTGTTCAACTGGTTCAACAATTTGTTCTTTTTCCAAATTCAAAAGATTTACAAACATTGTTGTGTACCTACTTACAGAAGAAAACGTATCAAATTCTCTAGCATTTTTAACTCCTTAGTCCTTGCAAGTTTCTTGGTAGTAATTTTGTTCTCACCCACTCTCAATCAAATTCAGAAAATCTAAGATATTTCCGAAGCACATACCCTCAACAAAAGATTAAAACTCTAAAACTGTGAAATCCACAACCTCATTTTAGGAGAAAAAACAACAAAAGTGAGAAAAGGACCTCTTGACTGATGTGGAACCAAACATCCTTTCTAAAATGCAATATATAAAATGAGTATCTTTCAGATTTTGTCTATTGCGACCTCGCCAGGAATCTATTTCCACCAAAGTCACAGGTTTAATAATAACACGATGATCAAGCAAAAAAAACTGTTTTTAGGAAGTTTCCCTGGAAAACTCAGACCTGTACAGTAAATAAACACAATAGAATATCAAAGTTTATGTACGTCATTTGCATATGAAAATAGCAGTAGACCAAAAGTACACTTGACAACCCGGAAACTCATCATCCACTATAATATAATGGATAATATCAGGGATGTGCCCAGGAATTTGTGTGTGTCGGGTACTGATGGCCGCCCCGGGTTAGGGGTCAAAGGGGAGTGGGTGTCCCTCTCCCCTTTGAGAAATGTTTGCTACATTGATGGTGCTCAGGTGCAAGATTCTGCTACTTTTTGGAGCCCTTGAAACTGATGGTGGCTTTGACAAAGAAAAACAAATCAGTCCTTTCAACAAGCTGACAACTTGACAAGCTGCAGTCGCCGAAATCACTGAGAATTCCTTTGAGGAACCTCTGACAGACACTTACACTACTTCACACATAGTGTGACATATCTGAACTAACCATTTGCTTTTTACTACTCATAACTAACACTGTAGCACATGCATTTACAGTACTACGGACACCTAGCCAATTTGTTGTGTGTGATAATCTCCTTCAAAATCCGTTGAAATTTGTCGAAAAGCTCTTTTGGTTTGCAAGATATAAGTTTTGATAAATCTGGGAAACTCATTAATTATTTGCAAACTATGACGTGGAATGTTTCGCTCATCAAAATTTCTTATTTTTGCTCTCAATAAATTAACCCCTAACAACAAGCCCAAGTATATCATTTGAATAATGTGATGTTCCTCTTTCACAGAAGGCAATAAATATTTCAAAACATCGCCTTAGGCCCAAAAACCTGCGTTCAGTGTCCTTGAAACGATGGTTGTGAAAGCAAAGGGATAACATACAGAAAATTAAGCAGTCACTCACTGTACATCACCAATGTGCATAAATTAGGTAATGTTTATTCATAAATAAAACTAGAATTGAGAAAAGACTTTGATGGATTTTGAAGGGAGTTGCAGCTATTTTCATTTCTAATGCCTATTAGAGTGATTAAGACAACGTTGTTCATATGTGTCCGCAGACCTTGAAGCAACACGTCCGTCGTCCGCTTAACTGAGTTTAAGCTTTGAGCGTCAGTAAAATTGTATCCAAGTCTCTGATATGGAATATACTGGACTTACACTTGCGACTCTTCTCTTAGTTATTGAAGAGGAAATCTTTGGAAACATATTTTCACAACTAGCACTGTATGGATTGCGATATGTAACATCGTGCAACACATGCACTATGACCCAGAGCCGTATCTACGGCAACTGTGAGGACCCAGAGCGTGACCGATATGACAGCGCCCTCAGTCAAAAAGCTGAAGATCCCAATTATCATCATTTGGCATTTCTGGCTGAAATGCTACGGATTTTACCAGAACTAATCAATTCAATCAAACTGATGGAATCCGTGCCAATCTGTACAAGCACGGTTTATATCTGCAATAACCTTTTCAAATCTCCATCAAGGGTAATGACATCACTTGGGGAGGAAGAATCGATGGGAATTAGGGGGTACTTTGGGAGAAAAATAACAGAAATTTACCCATCAATCCTGCACCCATTCAATTTACTTATCTAATACTAATAGCCAGGAAGAACCTTAGAGGCCTTTCTAGAAATCCAGAAAGTCCCAACGAAAGTAGGAGTTTGTCTCAAAGTGTGTTACTGCCAGTGCAGGACACAGTGTGCGAGTAGGACACGACCATGGGCTTTGCGTACATGTTCGCATGGAAAGGGAAGGGAAGGGGAGGGGTGGGAAAGGGAAAGGGGAAGGGGAAGATGTGAGCAGAGAGATAAGAGTAAAGGAGAGGTGAGATGAGGGTGAGGAGAATGATGACTGGATAAGATGGGTGGTAAATACCACGATACTCTAGTCAGCTACTCCTCTGCTTGTGTGTTGCTACATGTGACAACCAGTAGCAGTATGTTTGGCAGACTACAACCAGTAATATGTCCACAAGAGAGACAACAATAGGTATATGTTTCTATGGAAGACTAAAACCAATGACTTGCTAACATGACTCTGTACAGACCCAAATTTTGATACATCAATACTTGATTCAGATGTACAGGTTGCACAATCATATACATTTCTCCATGATGGTTGCAAGGAACTACAGTACTGCTGGTATTACATACATATCATCTCCCTATATAATTAGTTCAAAAAGGTTATAAAGCAAACCATAGCAATAATTCAAGCCATTTTTGTTATTTCATATCTCTTCATATTTTTACTTTATTGTTAATCTACACATATCATTCACTTGATACTATTACTTGACTATTGCTAGACTACTTATGCACATGGGAGATCACTTGTTTAATTCACGCAAGATGCTGGTGGTTTTTGGCAACCTAAGGATTGGTCGACATTGTGAACTCCCATCCTACAAAATAACTTGCAGGCATACCAATACAACCTGTAGTACACTTCTACAAATCACATCATACATGCAGTAAATTACACTTCCAAGTATTTATATAGCATACATGTGCAAGATACATTGTGGGCACTCACACAATGTAAACATTTGATCAAAACTTAACACTAATATAGGGCACTGTACTAGTGTACAAGTGATAACTGGTGTTAGGTGTTAGATGACATGTACAAATAAACAAAAACAGTGAGCAGACAACACTCGATATTTCACACGATAGGGAAATATGACATGTTTCTACAATTTCTTCAATAACTAAACGTTGTTGACTGGCAGGCATCATACACATTTCTTAATGGTGGTTGCAGGGAGCTGCTACTTTAACAGTTGATGGCGGTTAAGACATGATCTCTCTATATATATAGTTAGTCCAAAAAGGTTATAAAGTAAACCATCACAACAATTTAGCATTTTATTGTTTTATTGCTCTTCATATTTTACTTTGTTGTAATCTACACATATCATTCCAATTTGACACTATTACTTTACTGGCCTCAAGAAACATTAGCATCTAGGGGCCTGATTGGCAAACATTATGGCAGATTATTAATGGATCAATATATTAATCCATGAGATTTACAGAACAACTGTTAAACAACTATGCTGCATTTAGAGAAAGACTGGATATCAAAGGTTATACAAAAAAAAAAATTTAGTGAGTGCTTGGAAGTAAAACAGCCAATATTTGGATTTTGCAAAGCTTTCGAGCACAACTAACATTTCTTCTGTGTGTGATCTGATCACCAAAAGCAACCTATGTATCTGTGTTAAATACATATGTGTGTATATATATGTGTATATATATATGTATATATATATATATATATATATATATGTTTAACAGTTTTTCCGTTATTCCTATATATATATATATATATATATATATATATATATATATTTATACATATATATATATATATATGTATATATATATGTATATATATATATATCACAAAATTGGTGGATCGGATCTTGCTACTTAAAGTTTCACGCCGTAGCGATCTTCAGGCAAGTGATAGACTGAAACCTAATACCCCCTATATATATACATGTGTGTTAAGGCTTTTTTCTAGTACGGTTGAGTGATCTTAAGTGTCTGCATGTTGATACTAGTTCTGTTCCCTTGTTGAGAATTCTTTCCTTATATATATATATTTATTTATATTTATTTATATATATGTTATATATTCCCTCTCATATATACATACCCTCTCAGCTCATACAACAGCTATTCTACCAAAATTTTGTATAAATCCGACAGCATTTTAACAACTTCACAAATTAGAAATCTTAGACACGTCTTTCATAAACGTAACAACAACATATAATCTGTCGGTTAATTCAGCAGAATTGGTAATAAACGTTATCATAGCCAAGGAATTCTGTCAATTCTCTATAAATCCAGTCAGTCTCCTACGTCAAACATACGATAATGTGTCAAATTACCGGGAAATAATGTGCAACCTCTGACCTTTGATAACAACATAATCAAATTTAGAGGCAGCTACCCTAAATGACTGTGGCTGAGACTACTGCTTCCAGTCTTTGTTTAAAATTATAATTATATTATATTGACTGGTGACAAATATAAACAGACAACGTGTGTATATAGACAGAGTATAGAACTACTGTACAGGGAAGTAGTCTCCGTCGTCGATAGGAACACTCTTTGTTGATTTGAAATCCAGAATAGAAGACATCCACGGTACTCTGGATTGAATGGATAAATGAATTATAACACCAATTTTTTTATTTTTTCCTCATAGAAAAGTACGGGAGAATCTTTCTATGACGTTACTCCAGATAACCGTCGGACGACGTCACATGTTTACCCGGGAAGAGAAAATGACAAGACTGTGGCTTAAAGCAAATTTGGTTTAAATTGACTGAGCTCAACTCTATATAACATAACTCTTCTTGGAAACACTACTGTATACCGTTATTCCGTTATTTGTAAACTAATATTACTGTCTATAAAAAACAAGCTAGATGTTACAAAAACCTGCAGTAGCCTGAGGATGAACAACAGAATATTCTGTGGGTTTCAGAAGTAGAAGAAATATAGAAATAACACGTAAAAGCTCAACTATCTTGTTGACTTCAACTCTATTGGTTCTGCTATGCATTGGATATCTACACACAAAGTGGAAGCGAACTATGGGGTATATACCAGCCAATATTTCTGAACTTGCACTGAAGTTCTGTAATAAAATAAAGTTCTGTGTTAAGTAAAGTAAAGTTAAGTAAAGTACTGTGTTAAAGTAAAGTTCTGAGTTTAATAATTACAATGCTTGGCTGACTTTAGCAATGGCTGAAAAAAAATGTGTCCTTCCGCAGTGATCAAAGAATTGAACTGTACTAACCACTGGCCTACCACAATTTACTATATACCAAGCATATCAAACCTTTCAAGAATGATGAGACGGTTCCAACGATACGCACTTCTATTCATAATTTATTATGAATTATGCTCTTTTACAGATCTACACTGTTATCCAACATGGGTAAAACCACCCAATCATAAATAAATCAATAAACCGCATTCTTAAGAAATTTAATGCAATTATTACCCTCTGCCATAATATCCTGCCCCTGCTGCAATCGGCTTTTCCAAATCAGTTCTGACGCTGCCAGGAGTTTTCCTGCCAAACCGTCCGCAGTGTATGTATATATAACAGCAACTACGGACAGAGAGAGCGCCGCTGAATGTCAAACTGAGCATGATTTCCCTGGTGGAAAGCATCAATTTACATTACCTCCTCTAGCTGGGTGCTGAAAAGGATTGGGGCGATGCAACATTTTTTGCTCTTTTTTCTTCCTCTCTCTCTCTCTCTTTCTATCCTCTGGTGTTTCATTCCTTGATTTATAACCCTCCTTAGGATAGAATAATAAAGTCTCTTTCCCAAAACTTACATATAATTTGTTAAAGCTAGTTAATTCAAACTTCGGAAGGTCAATCCCAATGTTTTCCCCCCCCCAAGTTGTTCCTTTTTATTTACTCTTCTTTTTAGTTTTATTTTGTTTTGTTTTGTTATCAGTAAAGAGTTGTGTCTTAGAGTTAGACACGCAATGTTTAAAATAAAATAGTTCCCCTAATACATATATTGAAATATTTTACTATCACCAATATCACGATAAATTCAAACGGTTACAAGAAATCCTATACAGAGAGAACAACAAAACGGTAACATGAGGTTAACCTTCAATTTTCATGTTTTTTTTTTCTATTTCCAAGGTTAAACACACAGTTACCAGTGATGGGCTTTTGAGGACAATCAGTCTAATCGCTGCGGTTTGCAGTCCAACTTAATATTCTCACTTTGTGGCCTTGATTTGTAAGAAAACCTCCGAATTACCTATCATTAACCAGCCATGACTACATCTTTCTCTAAGTAAGATACTGACAGGGAAATCAAAAGGGACTTTATTTATCCTGTGTATATATTAATTAGACTTTAAACATCCATACCTCTGACTAAACAAACAACAATATTCCAGTATTGAGCTAACATTGACAATGTTTTAAATTATTTAATTGATAACTTAAAAAAGAGTAATATTACAGCAATAAGTACAAATAATGGTTGGAACTTCACTTTCAATAACTCTTATCTCTTTTTCCTACAGTTTTCATAAGCTGTTTTTATAATGACCACATGTATGCACTAGTGTCTCTTATTTCACATCAAAAAGTGTTACTGGTGATAGAAATTTTAAGAAGACATTTCTAGTAAACACTGCTTTAGAAAAGAAAACCTTGAAACATAATTTGACACTTGACACACACCTCCTCCTCAGCCCATCTCTAATGTGCCCAACACATGTACAGAAATAAACTGAGAGAGTTTATACTTTCTATTCCTTACGCAACCATTTATTCATGCACGTACCCTGCATGCTGCAACTTGTTTGTTTTCTCGAAACACAGTGCCTATCAGAACATAATTGCCTCCTAACTGGTAACACTCATGCAACGCACACAACCTCCCCTCCCCTAGTCTACTCTGATCTACACTGCCACCTAACTAACATAAACACACTTCCGATTCCAGCTCACGCTCTTTGCTCGAAATGCCATAACCGTGGCAGACATTTCTCCCAAAACTGAAGAGAGTTGTTGAAAACTGTCTCCCATCAAATCAGAGGTTCTCTTTCTTTACATACAGTGTTGAACCTCGAGACAACAATATTTGGCTTTGCTTGACATTCAGGACTGCATAGATATAATTACAGAAAGAAACCTCTCCACAAAATACATACAAACAAACAGAAATTCACATATATATAGCCCTAGAAGCTTAGGCTCTCAATGTACTAAAGTATCAATCTATCTATTAATCATCTGAGGAGCATACTTTACTACGGGACAATTTCCCACAAAAGACTTTCGGTAAAACCAAGTTAATAGACAATAACTGGGTGAATGGGCCCTATCAGATGTGTACCCCAATGACCATGATAAATTAAAGGAGATGGAGGGGAAATGGGAGAGGAAGAGGTTGCAGAAGCCCACAGAAGCTGATGTAACGAGGAATTCTAACAATTCTGCCAGTAATGGAAATTCTCGCTCTAAAAGTCTGTAAAAACTGAGCCTCCCTTACCGAACAAGCCGTAAAACATCTTTGAATACTGTAAAGTTAAACAGAGAGGCCCGGTCTGTCACCAATCGAACTACCAAAATGCATTGAACGCAGCTGCTATTGAACAGCGCAGAAAGCTTAGAGTGCAGCAGCTCGACTAAATCACAACTTTAACAACTCGCTGATAAAAGAACGGAAGGAATATTAAATCACAATTTTACTAAACTGGAGTATGTTATGGTAAGGTGACTTGATCCATTGTTTACACATCATCCAGTTTGAAATTCTGGGAGAAATCTAAATTATTTACTCCGACATTCTGAAATTGACGACAATTTGTAGGTACTCAAATTATTTATTTCCCTTCAGATTGTTGCTGTTATCATGCAAAACTACTAGGAACCTTAAATGAGAGACACAAATATATCAGTTTCCTCTTTAATATGAGAGACACTAATTAATTAATTAATTAATACAGGCACAGCTTAGCAAGACACAAAATGCTGCTATAAATAGAGGTCTTACAGTAGTGGATATTCATGATGAGTGTCACTAGTAAAGCAAAGCTCAATCTCTTATAATTCCAGTCTCATGCAAATATGAGTGTTGACACCAAACAACCAGCGAAAAAAAGAGTATTAGGGTTACAAGCTTTCTGTAAAAAGTTTCCAGATCTGACATTTTGATATCATGAGGATGACCTTGCCAGGCTGGCCTTGAAAAGATCCTGCCAAAGTCATACACTAGCTAGTGCTGTGAATTGCATACTCCTGACTGTAGGAGGAAATTTAAACTTATGTTGTCAGAATATCAAAGCTAAAATAATATACAACTTACCAGAGCCATAAATCCATCAGGAATCATTTCCATTAAACTTGCTTCCTGAAACCATCAACCTTCTTTATACAAACGCTTTGCCAGCAAAAGAGTCCCAATTGGATACTTAATGCCTCTCCACATATCTAGTCAGCAAATTAATTTTTCTGAAAACTTTGTTGCTTTGTATTCTGATTTGCATAATTTTTGGGGCAATACTCTCTCTCTCTCTTTAGCTTCATGAAAACAATTCTCTTACGGCACACTTTGGATTTTTATCCGTTCCAAAATAATTAAAAGAGATGAACAGAACTGAACAATTTGAAGAATCCTCTGACATTTTTTGCTTTCTTATAATATATAGATTTATATCGGATCAATTTGTAAACAAAGAGAATGACTTCGCAGTCATCAACTTCCATTTCATAGGCAGCTGTTAAATGTGTTCTCAGCAGGAGACAAAGACAACTAAAAATATTCCTAAAAAAACATATTTCTAAATTAAGAAATGCAAATAAGAGCTCTCGGTTGCTATGAAAATCCATCCTACATACATACCCCTTACCTTAGAACTTCCCAAAAGAATTCACTTGTCTATTTTCAGAGTCCAATGACGTAATTGGCACTTGCCTCTCCCAACAGGCCTCAGAACTGTTGAATTTCATAGGTAGGGTTTCTGCATTTGGAATTTTTATTTTTATCTCACAAACAGTTCTGCAAGACTTCAACTCTGGAGCAATACAAATCAGAGGTCTAGGTGCCAAAGTCAATTTAACGTATGATGGTTCCATGGTGCATCTGCAAGTAGCTAATGAATAATTCAGTAGCTGGGAGACAGCACTTGCCATTATAGAGAAGTCAAAATAATGACACACAATGGGGAAGGCAACTGCTCACATTCTATGTGAGACTTTCATTTGCATTTTCCATGGCAACAGTAACTGTAGTAACCACACCTTCTTATGACACAATGTAATTGCCTGGTATTACATACCATGTACAGTAGGATTAAAATAATCCTGTTTAAAAAAAGTACTTCGAAACAATTTTCCATGTAATGGAATTGTGAGATGGAACATTGATCCTCACAACTACAATTTCAGATTGTCATGGTAACATGTTCAAGATGACCTATGACCTACCTCTCTGAAATGATTAAATTATACCCTTCACTGTTGTAACTACAGTAAGGCTGCTGAGAATGTGACCAAGCAACTAAGAGAGCTGTCCATTTGAATTATTCTTCCTTTTGGTTGCCTTTAACTTCACATGACCTTTGACCTCTTATTTCTTTGCATATTTCTTCTACAGTACCTTCCTTAACAATTAATCATCAATTACCAATTTTTTTGGTCAAATTTAGGGTAAAGCCTTTCAAAGATCTATCCAAATCTCATGACACCAAATGACCTTTGACCTTATTCTGTGTACAGGCAAAAGAGGAGATCTCTGATGAATACAAATCTCACCATCTGCAAGCAATAGCTTTTCACTCAAAACTGGCAGATAGACAGAAAAATACATGGACAGAGAGAGAGATAGATGGACAGATAGATCGATAGATTGACAGACAGAAAGACAGATAGACAAATATCTATAGATAAACAGATGGAAGAATGAACAGATGGAGGCAAGGACAGATTGAGGGATGTATTCATTGCCATGGTATAAACTGCACTGAGCAGAGTATTGTAAATATTTGTTGAACCTAGTAATTAACAGAAGCTGGTTGTGAAGTCCTTATACCAAGATAAAACCACAGTTCTCAGATAAAAAGGTTTGCAAGAATTCCAGCTTTCTAAATGTTGCAGGATCAGGTATCTAAGCAAGTTCTTGAAAATACATAAGTAAAATAGATCAGTTGTTGGCTAAGATGTTGAGATATTTATACATAACTAATAATTTATGTCTTGAGCTCAAGTGCAGATCAATGGCTTAAACATTTCATTAGTCAAAATTACAATACTGTTTAGTAGCACTTCCAACTGAAAAAAAGCTATGCTTATAGTTAGATTTTACAAGTGACTTGTAATGCCTTTCAACAGACCTACCAGAGTTTGATCAAAAATACCTTGTGACATGAAAGCAAACAAATATTGGACCTGCGTTCACCAAATTCAGGGTTTGTCACAAGCTCTGTTGCCTATTGTAGGGATCAGATTACACACTGTTATACCTCCATACTACCATGTTACTGTACATACATTATTAATATTATAATAATGATAATGATGATGGTGGTGGTGGTACTGTGGGTGGTGGTTGTGGCGATGGTGGTTGTGATGGTGTTATATTAGGGCTTATGGATTACTACTTTCACGTCGGGTGGCTTCCAAATTCAACATTTTAGCTCAACTTAGAAAGTTATTCCAGATGGGAAAACCGTAGATTGCTCTTGTACTAAAAGCCCACCTTACTATGACCCGGCCGGGGATCGAACACCAACCTCCCAATTGCTAAGCCTCATTGCTTCAAATGCCACTGCCTTTATCCACTCAGCCACATCACAACAATACCCACATTTCGTTAGTAGAAGGTCTGTAACTTTTACAACGCAATTCCCACCAGCTTGATAACATTGATTAATTATTCACTCCAGTTATCTCTACCAGTGAATGCATGACGACTTTAAAAGGTAATGTGAAACATGTCTGCTCCAGGAATAGAAAACAACATCACCGAATGTGTCACACTTATGAATAATAACTGCCTGGTTTTCCAAGGTGCCAACGTGGAACGACACAGAAGTGACATGAAATTTCTATTCTAACGTTTCATCTTTTTTTCATTTTATGTTAATTACCTTCATCAAGGTCATCTTCAGAGATGGATTTGACTGGTTACATCATCAAAGCTCGATCCTGATTCCCGAGGAAATAATTTCCAGGTATTTCAAATTCTCAAAGTTTTACTTTATAAAGCTCAATTTGAAAGCGATAATAAATAAGCTTCAATGAACAACATTGGTCAAGCATTTCCGGTATATGTATACTGGAAGTCTTTTTAAAGAACAATATTATCTTTAGTAATCTTGAGAAAATAACAAAATTCATTGATTATGCCTAACAATGGGAAGAGAAACACAGAAATGATGGAAGCCATTAGAATCGATCGATTTTGACCATATTGGGTCAATCTAGTATATATATTTTGTTGATGATGCCCACTTGGCATATTCTATGACCTGCCTTAACAGAAATTGATCAAAAAAAGTGATTACACACCAACGTCTTTTATGCTAGCTGACAGGAGCTTAAGATTAATACATATAATCACCTCATGTACAAGTTTACAAATGAATGACTAAATATGTTTATCGCTAGTTCTTCGGATGTAAATTAAACACAAGGTAAAAAAAAATGCAGGATCTGAGAAAAACTTCCAGACAATCAGTTTTCACGCAACATTTCTTTGCATAGATATTTGTTTTTTAAATTGCATTAGATGCCTTCACCAAATCCTCCTTTCCGTTTTCACCCGAATGTGATTGACTGTCGATTACCATCAGTCTCCTCCCGGCAGGCTGGCCAAGATAACCCACAAATTTATTCTCAACACTCACAAGCATTTAGATTGCAGTTACAGAGCCCGGCCATCCACTTAGAAAACCGAATCAATACCATGCAGTCATAGGATGCTGCTCAACTGCGCATATATGCCCGAACCCGATGATGATGAGTAGCTACAAGACACATCAAGGAGAAATATCACGCTCCAGGAATTGATTTAACCTTTGACATTTCAATCATCTCCTCAATCCAGTGCATATCATCTCTCTATCTGATAGTGTTCAGACATTTGCATTTTACGATGCTTGTTCACCTGCCGTCACGCACTGTGACTATAAAACCCATGTTGCACCGAACATTAATGTAAACATTTATATCATGCAAAGGGCAGAACAGAAGCGTGAGAAGGATAGACAAACCTCCAATCAGATCGGACAGATCGGACAACTCGTTCAAATGCACCGAATAGTATATCTAGCTATAAACGCTACAAAGTCCCAATGTTTTTAGAGATGGACTGACAGTTCCCCCATCCCACCAGCCCCCCCATCCCATCAGCCCCCCCCCAAAATACATTCACTAAAAGCTTTAAACCACCGAAAAGTATAATCGGGATGTAAACAAACCTACTGTAGGAATGGTTGGGGGGGGGACAAAAGACAATTGAAAACTACATATTGAAAAAGAATAATTTGACGATGTTGTGAGCCACACTTTTGAGCAAGGAAGACTTGGTTGTAGAGATGAGAGCTAAATCAATAAATTATATGCTTGAAGTAGTTCTACACCAAGATGATTCAGAGAATGAGAGACACATGAGGATGGATAATTTGAGTTGTTAGAAGTCAGACTACTGTGAGACAAGGAACAAAAAGGTGGTTAGTATAACCAGGATGTTGGGTAAACATTACCAATCATTAGGTTAGGTGGGAGACAGTACAATAGTAGTGTAGAGATAGGTAAGGTATGTGTCATGTAAATCCCAAAGTGACATTGTTTCATTATTGCTTAAACAATGTTTTTTTTTTGCTTCGTAATAAAATTCAAAGATTATAGGTCCAACTTCACGACACATCTCTGCAATGTCAAAATTAGGAGATTGTTAAGTGCAATGATCCGTAAAGTAAAGTCATTATAAAATTGTCCTACTGTGATCTTGTTTGGAATTGCTCAGCACTTGATTGATTTTACACCCCAGAGAAATCACGAACCGATCACTCAAAATCTTGACATAATGCTGGCAAGTCAACAAAGGGAGTTAAGTAAGTTTCATCACTCCCTCAACACAGCTCATTTTGCATGTTCACTAAGAACATGTCAATTGCTTTTCCCAAAATGCCATGCAATTTTAACATTTGGTTAGCATGATCCCTTTGGACTGTTTGTGGGCGGTTTATTGTCATGCGTTTCTCATCTTTAACATGTTCCCACCACAACATGTTTGGAGCTCTTCTCTTCTAAGCCCCCCCCCCCCCCCAAAAAAATCCAAAATTATGTAAAATACTAGTTGGTATTATAAGAAGAACATTACTATTGTCTCCAATTTTAAAGCGCAATAAAAAATATGCTGCAGTTCAAAAGTAATTTTCTAAAAGATACAAATGACCTTAAAAATAATATCCATATATTTACGATTGTTAACTATTTGGACATTTTAATCTCTTACTGTTTGGAGAGTGCTTTTAATGAAACTCAGACATGAAGCTTGACCATGCATGCATCAGTACCAATGCTCTTGCACCCACTGGACTACAACATTTCAAGGGTGTCCCAAACACCTAATTGCATTTTTCTTTTTTAACGTTCACTTGTAACGAGAGCTGCAACTGAGAGAGAATTGAGATGAAGAAGACAAAAGCCTCAATTCAATTTACTGTACACGTACAATGATTCCTTAAAGAAATGTGTAATAGCAAAAATGCCACTAAATTTTCATTTATTTTTATGGTGCCCTTGTGACTATCAGTCCATTTACCAAATTGAGATGCCATCAAGACGAGTAAAACCCACCTGACTAAATGGACCAATTATTCAAAAAATGCTTAAAAAGGGAAAAGAGAATCTGTGATTCATTTACATTAATTGCAATTCCACAGGCTGAGTGAATCATTCATACCCAGCCTCCGCTGCAAGTACGAGGGAAAAGACTAAACTCAAGCAAAAATCTAGCGGTGATAAATTTTCCACAAGTTTCTTATTCCAAAAACTGTAACTTGCCAGAAAAGATTGCTTTTAGCGAGTTAAGGAAAGACTAGTGTAAAGAGACTAGCAGCAATTGATGAAAAAGATTTTAAGATGAAAAAAGAAGAAGAAGAAGAAAAAAAAGCAAGCGTGAGGCCCCAAGAATGGACATGTCAGCAAGAGAAACCAATATTCTCTTTAATCATCCCCAGGGTACACGATAAAAAGTTACCCAGCAATGAACACTTTTCAGCTTCATTATGCCTAACAGAAAAGGTTGTTGTGTACGGTGCGATGCAACATTCTCTGCCGATACAATATTTTTTTTCCTTCCTTTTTTGTAATATGGAAAACTCTGACTCGATTGAAGGTTGAAATAAGGTAGACCGAAGACATTGAATATTAAAATCCTAAATGAGAACTGTGTAGAATGTTCCGTTAGCAATTTAAACAATGCTTGATAGTTATTTTGCCAAGAATATTTCCACCATCAGTGGGAGGTGACCCCTGTGACTAAAGCTGAACATTTTCTTTTTCTTTTTCAAATTGAAGGTAATTATACTGATAGTGAATGTTGGCAGTGCTTTCCAATGAGACAAGAAAGTCTAAACTGGTTTTGTTCAAAACATGTTTTTTTTACAAATTTTAAAATAATTAACAAATGCTGAGATTTTCAAAAAGATATATAAGTAATGCCAAGCTTGCAATACCCCCAAAAATTCATTTTTTTCCCCTTAGTTAACACATCAATCTGTTCAACTCCAAGCTTCACAGCTTGACATTCCATTGGTGAGATATAAAATATTGCAGTTCGCTGATTTCGTTTAGATGACGGGCGGGCATTGTGCAGTTAATATTATTTATTGTCATATATGGACTGCACCGACAATTGGTTTTGTTTATTATTAAAATCTAAACGATGCCCACGTCGTTACTACAGGGGATGAATTAATCAGAATCGTTTACATCTCTGCAAACGGAAGGAGATATCACGATGGGGAGTTTGACCCACGTGTGTTTGATTTGATCTCCTCTTCCATCTATATAGATATATATAGATATAGATATGTTTTTGACATTTAAGACTAAGAGATCTGCTTATAAAGTAGCTGTTTAGGTTGAATTTTGGTGAATTAACAATATTATTTTAAGAATTCACTTCTAATCGCAATGCAGTTTTGTCAGCCTAAACTGCTCAAGTTTCACCTGAAATCATCTGAGACAAAGTGTAAACATTTCAAAAATGTCTGAATAAACTTTTCTCATGTAATTTTTTTATGAATATGGAAAAGTACCTTGGTATTAAATGTTCGGAACCAAATGAAAACGTTAATTACTTCCTACTTTAAACATTCATTATCTATAATTTTACCCTCTGGTAGTTTTCAGTGGAAATAAAGCCTTTGGCTAATTAATTTCTCTTCTTTTGTTTCTTTCTTCATTTTAATAATTATCCTCAAGTCTGATATGGTTTAAATAACAAAGGTTCAAATTAATATTGCATTTTTTCTTGACTGTTTTAAATTTGAAAGGAAATTTGATCAGTTGCGATCGAAAACTTCCACAAAGAAAATAATTTTCCATGCGTAATTAAAGATGATGAAAAAATCCAAGCTAGAGAATTGCACATACAGGAAATCTGAAAGGCATATTGTGATAGAAGATGGCAGTGACTTTAGATAGGGTCTTCGGGTGAGTTCAGGGCAAGAAATGTTTCCAGTTTAAAGGCTGCCATAGTTTGGAGTGCACATATACATAGGAGACAGGGAAGTGAGGAATGAAATAGATTCTTAAAATTGAAATTGGGAGAAAAATCCCCCCAAATTTGTATAATAATCCCCAAAACTGACTGGTTTCGGTATTTACGAATGACGATACGTACATGTCTCCTAAACATATACTCTCCAATATACCTCCTGAAAAAGGTAATAATATAACTGGAGGGATTTTGAGATATCAAGATAAAAAAATGGACAAAGTGTGGGGACTTTCATTAAAAATTATATCAATTTAATCCCGTGCAATTATTGCGAGCAGACGACAAAGTGCGGAGTAAAGAAAGTTTTCGTCACAGTTAAAACCAGTAATTTTGATTTCAAGTTTTTTTTATAGAAAACCTCTCAGATATACCCATGCCCTTCACATCCATAAGATTTTCCTCATTCTCAAACAAATAAAAGTTGACAGATGTTCACATACATTTCCTGAGAAGAAAGTCCTTCAAGAAGTTTCATAGAAACCTCTCATCGATTTTAAGGAGAGCGAAACCGTTATAAGGAATCCTGGTGCCCGGGTCTAAATAATTTGGGATTTTTATGAGCACGTTTAGAAGCGTGACAAGTACAAACAGACTTCATTCCTTGTCTGTCAGCCTTTTGTTTCCTCTGAAGGTTGACTTGAAAAGAGCAAGTGGTCATTAAAATTTCCACAAAAGGCATGAACAATTTTAGAAGGATAGCATTTGCCCTCCGGTGCACAAGATGAAATATGAAGGGAAAAAATTATGTTTCCTTTGAACATGTTCAGGAATTAATTGTTGGCCAAGCAACCATTTAGACCGATGTGTAAAGTTTCCCTGCACTAGATGTAAGCTCCCCTTGACACCCTCAGTGAGTGTGAAAAATCCTATTCTGTTATTCCCAAAGTCTACAAAAATCCCTTGTATTTCTGATGTGAACATCCATCCTTTGTTGACGTCACTATTCACACGTCCCTTACAGCTACAAAGCATTTGCTGTCAAACCATGAGGCCAAGTGCATGAAAGTCAGGGCCAAAGTTGTGTCGTGTTAATTGAGTTTAGATGAAAATCTCCTAGAACACACATCTTTTTAGTTGATGTGAATATGTTTTAGTTTTTTTTAAGTTAAAAAACCCCACATATTAAATTCTGTCTTTGAATTTGTCACTAGGAGGCACAATCACTAATTTGGACTCATTGACAAGGTTGTATTTAACATAGTTAACATGGATTGGAAAGCAATCAAAGAGGATATAAATACATATAGGGAAGTGTGTGTGTATGTGTACGTATGTATTTGTATGTATGTGTATGTATATATTATTATTCAAAATAAAATAAAACTGTTAGCAAACTGCTTATCCACTAAGAGAGCCTGTGTAGGAGAATACCTGTGTAAAAGTAAGTTGGCTTGACGTTTCCATCCTAGCAGGATCTTCTTCAAATTTTTACACATATATTATAGGATACTTTTACATAATGTTCAACACACCAGAAAAATTTCACTTCACGACCAGGTTTGTCCTTTTGGGACTAATCAGACTAAGGTAGGAATCGAACCGTGGATCTTGTGTCACAGCCCTAAGTCTGTACCACTAAGCAACAGTGATTCAAAGTACTGGATTGAATGTATGTCATAGGTTTTCAATCCTAACACGTACGTATTTACACTCTCATTAACAGTTATAGAAAGCCTATAATATGCATTAACACCAGTACTTAGAATCACTGCACGACTGAGTGGTACTGACTAACTGTACAAGTATATAGAGGTTATTTACAGCTATTCTTTCTATTATAATATATCTACATTCCTGCCACATTTCCCAAAGGGGAAGATAGAGATGCACACCAGATTGTTGCTGACAACTTCATATATATGCAGACACATTTACAATAGTTCCTTGTTGACATATACACATTCCTTGTTGTTCCTTGTAGTTCCTTGTTGACACATATACATCTATACCGTGACCTCATGACAGAAGGAGTCACCACAACTTGGTAGTCATTTACTGTTGGTTTTTCTTTGTTACTTTCTTTATTAATTAGGATTTAACACAGGACACACTTCCTTGACCACTTTCAATGAAAAGTAAAGATGATATTTCATTTCTACATATCATTTCCTTCATTCCACACCTGGCATTCTTATTATATGAGTCACAAAAAGATCCCGCACTGGCAGTATATATGTATGCCAATTACTCGACTTAATTACTTAGAATTATTAATCCTATACACTGCAAAATGCTAACCAAATATGACAAACTACTGCTCCACAAATATAAAGATTACATTATGACAGTAACTGTATCCAGGAACGTAAAATATTTTTTCATATTGTATGATACTACCATTGTGTGAATCTCAAACAGTTGAAGTGGAGCCTACATTTAGGCTAAACCAACATATAGAGTTTGAAATTTGAATACCATAAGAGCACACACAAGAGATCAATCAACATGTAACAATAGTTTACACACAGTTGTTGACACTAATTCTGCTGAATGTAGTCTCCAAAACCACTGGGGGTGTCGAAATCACAAAACAATTCCTTTCATCCTTTTTGAACTGTTGTGACTTTGTGACGACTATAAAGAAATCTGACAACTACTAAGTTTGGTTTTTCACTGTATTTCAAGATCATAACACAGTGCTTTATGACCTCAACCCAGAAGTATACTATTACTGTATACATACAGCATATTCGTGTCATATTCTATTGCACTGCAGTGACTGCACATCAACCTGCGTTTGTGTGTGTGCGTGTGTGCGTGTGTGTGTGCAGGTTACTACGTTTTCATGTGAAGTGCCAACAGACAGTGTGTCATGGAAAACGAGACCAGAGGGCAGGGACATGGGTGTACATGTATGTGTGACCTAAGAAAACGGTGTATGAGTGAACCTAACAGAAATATGGAAAGGGACTTTTTTTTGGACAGTTTCTCTGCGAGATGCCATGTTTGCCAGAATATGCTTCAGCTCTGTTTTGACCAAACTGTTTTATCAAAAGCCATGGAAAGTCCTACATTTCATCCATAAATTTGGTTGCTTTCATTCTGACCACAATTCTGAGTTCTGCTTGCCAGATAGGCTCCCATCAGTTTATTTCTTGATTCACGATTAAGATGACTTTCAATTTTTTGTCTTTTTGTGTCTCGAGTGCAAGTGTGAATGCAAAATTTCACAGATTTTACAAGGCCACCCTATTAATAAATGCAACACATGTTTTCAACACAAATGAAATGCATGCTTGAAAGATTTACAAGACTTCACAGATCCCTGCTTGCCCTTATACTACAACCACACATTAGCATACACTTGACTTTTCTTGCAACTTTCAGGAAATCTGGTGAATGTTTTCTTGTGACAGACCTGTCTCTAAAACCATACAGACCATATATGCCTGAGAGAGACCAGCCAATGCAGCAGTACACTGCAAGAATCACTGAGAATTATATATTTACAACCTGCACAAACAAATCTTGCAAAGAAACTACAAAATGAAAATGTCACACACCAAGCCTATAGTTGATTTCACATCACATATTTAATGTAAGCTTATTCACCCGGATCACAAAATTTAAAATGACATGAACTCAATATCACAACAATCTAGAGAAATCACAGCCATGCAGTTATAAAATGAGAAAAACAAAATCCAATTTCACTGTTCCGAACAAAAGTAACATACTTTTCATTTCTTTCGGCATCATCAGTAAACAGATATCTAAATTATGTGCTATAAACCACATGTTAGTCACTGATTTAAATAACCACAAGACTGGATTCACGTACGAATATGACTGATCGCCATAGGCTAAGGCCTAACTACATGCCTCACAGAGTTTCCGGATTCATTCGAAAATCTACACCAAATTTGTAATGAAATATGCAAATCCTTACCCATCTTACATGTTAATAACTCAGCATTTTACCGAAGGCACTTCTTTCTTGTGAGTTTTAATGTGAATATATTCGACACAGATATATGAATTTGAAACAAAATTATGTGCAAATGTTTCGTTATCAAACCAAGAATAGTGTTCTTTGCATCGATTTCGTATCGATATTTTATCTCCTCAGAGAAAGCACGCTACAAGTTACTAAAATTGGAAGTTTCTTGCTGTTAGCCCAACTGGTTCTTTCACACAATACACACACTATGCAGCTACTTAGATTGAAATGTTCAAATTCCACTTAAAATTGTTAGACCCTTTAATAGTTCTTTTCGTTGTGGTTGACAAAATGCTTTAAAGTCTCATCCATTGTGATGATGTAAAACGTAGAACTGTCTTATCAAAACAGTTATAATTAACCCATAGATCTGTGTCTTTGTCTCAACAAACCAAGCTGCGACATTGATTCTCTGCAGAAGAAAATATGACAGTGCCAGGGACTGTCTCTTCACTTTACATTGGCTCCCCATTGAGCAATGCATTACATTCAAGGTTCTTTGTTTGATTTATAAATGTATTAATAAACAGGCCCCCGATTATTTGTGTAAGATGTTTACTAGGCGTTTTTGTTCATAACGCATAAGAAGCATATCTGCTACTACTTTAAACGTTCCCGCCACCCGCACAAAACAGTTTGGCAACCGTGTATTTTCTGTAACTGGGGCCAGGCTGCTGAATGACTTGCCATCTTCGGTTGCTAATCAATCCACATTTTTCTCTTTCAACAAAGCTCTGAAGACAGTTCTCTTTAATGAGGCCTTTAAGTAATCCTCTTTTTCTTTTTTCTGTTTTGTTGCTGTTTTTGTTCATTTGGATGTTTTATTTTTCTCCCCTTGTAAAGCGCCATAGAATATCGTTTTAGTTATGGCGCTATATAAATGCCTTATATATATATTTACAGTATAGGGCCCAATTGTTTAACATTTAATTTCCCGTCAATTGTATGTGAATTTCACCACAGTCACAACAGACCAGAAAACATATTTTTAACAAGTTTACTTTTCATTTTGGTTCATTATAACAGCTCTAATAGCCTCTGTCTCTCTCGCTCTATTACAGACTGCTAAACCTCAGAGTGTACTTCATTAAAGACCATTCGAAACGAAAACAAAGAGAAGAAATTAACCGGATGACATAAAGATGTATTGTTATTGATTATTTTCAACATTTATAGCACCTTGGTGAGCAAAATGCTTTTAGTATTTTGCTTTAAAAACATTCAAGCCAATGTACTATTATGAAAGGTTGCCTCTTTGTTGAGTTTGTTTTGCAGTCAGACTGACTGAATCCCTTAAGGTGCAGATATGGTGCATCAGACCAGAAACGAGGAAAATTGAGGCACAGTGTTCAATGTTATAATTCTCAGCTCAATGGAAGATTAGTGACTAAAGTATGACAAGGAATACATACAGTAGCAATGCCTCCCTTAAGGTGCAGAAATGGTGCACCAGACCAGAAACGAGGAAAAGTGAGGCACAGTTTTCAAAGTTATAATTATCAGCTCAATGGAAAGTTAGTGACTAAAGTATGACAAGGAATTCATACTGTACAGTAGCAATGCTTCCTTTTGGTGCTGAGTCACAACTACTTGATATCATTGAGTGACTTAAATTAAAACGATTAATTGGACTAAAGTATGCCCCTTTTCCCTAAAAATGGTCCAAACAACAATTTAGCATCCATGTAATAATTTGCTAGAATATGACTGAATTAAGCCTAAACTAGTGCAATGGTAGTGGTGGGACATATAAGAGTTCCACAGGAAAAACACATAAACAAAGTCATGTATATTTCAGAACCAATATGAGTAAACATATTGGATAAATCTTAAGTAGTTAAATTTAACTTTGATGGTCTTTATTGTAGCCAGTGGCCATTTAACTCATCATGTACTACTTCCAATGAGATTTGCATACTAGTGGAATACATGTAGAGTAGTCTGTGCCAATTCTAATCATACTGGTGGAATCAATGTACAGTAGTCTGTGTCAATTCTATGCATACTGGTGGAATACGTGTACAGTACTCTGTGCCAATTCTATGCATACTGGTGGAATACATGTACAGCAGTCTGTGCCAATTCTAGGCATACTGGTGGAATGAATGTACAGCAGTCTGTGCCAATTCTATGCATACTGGTGTAATACATGTACAGTAGTCTATAAATGCCAATTCTATGCATACTGGTGGTATCAATGTACAGCAGTCTGTGCCAATTCTATGCATACTGGTGGAATACATGTAGAGTAGTCTGTGCCAATTCTATGCATACTGGTGGAATGAATGTACAGTTGTCTGTGCCAATTCTATGCACACTGGTGGAATACATGTACAGTAGTCTATAGATGCCAATTCTATGCATACTGGTGGAATCAATGTACAGTACAGTAATCTGTGCTAATTCTATGCATACTGGTAGAATACATGTACAGCAGTCTGTGCAAATTCTACATAGATCTCCTATCTGTCACTATGCAGCAAAATTACAATAGTGATTTAAGCCAGTCACACATTTATTTAATGCATCTCTGTGAGAACATGGACAATTATTTTTTTAATATAACTTTCATACATCTTTTTAATTTTGCTTAATATTTTTTTAATGGAAAAGACCATATTCTTTTCTTACAGCAATGACAAATCTTTCTCCTTTTTTTTTATTTTCAGCATGGGCAAATCTGTCAGAACTTAATCATATTTGTCATGTGTCTTCTTGCCCTTCCAAATAGTTCCTCTTTAGTCTGCTACACAAATTTTAAATGACCTCCATCCGCTGGCTCTTATGCTGTGATTTCCCAGGTCTAGATGGAAGGACGTTTTCTGATTCGAAATTCAATATTTTGAGCAAGAAACATGAAGCCAGAAATTTAATCAGAAATAATTGCAAACCCCTTTTTTTTTTTTTTGACAAGTTGAAAATTTTGCCAACCTTGCAGTTCTAGAATGGAGACTTTTGGGATGCCAATAAATTTCAAGATTTTCATTATAAACTCTGTTCAGTGCTGTTCCGACTGAAATCTATGAATTGCCGATAATTCTTCGAGTGAGAGACTAAAATAAAATCTCCAAGATTGCACAGAATTTGCACCTCGATTATTGTGTGTTCCTTCGGTGACTACCATACTGTACATCAGAGACGAATCTGACAAAACTGGGGTCTGGATTTTCTGATGGAAAAATCAATATCAATTGGGCTGCATCTTAACGAAAGAACGTTAAAGGAATCCAGCCTCTGATGCAGAGAAGCTGAACCATTACAATTTGTCTTAATTTAATTGTTTGTGTACAATATTCTTTTAAGGAAGAGGGGTGTATTTCCCCAGAGGGTAACCACTAGCTGATTGTAGTCTCTAGTTATGGAAAATATTTCAATAGCAAGATCAGTTTTATGACATTTTAGGACAGCGTTCAGAAATGTCGTGTAGGATAATACCTTTACATCACAAAGAAACGGCCTCTTTAATCATAAATGTTGTCACACGAAATTGTAGTCTTTAATATATTTTTTGCCATAGTATGTTTTTTATTGTAATTACCCTAGCAGGATTGGGATTTGAAGCACATAATTGCCAATGCCTATTTGGCCTTCCTTCCCTCTTTAAAAAAAGCTCTTATTCACAATCATTTATGTATATATATGCCAAAATGCCATTTAAAACCTTACTTAAACATCCTAGATGTAATCATCCCATGAAATTGACAGCTAATTAACATAATTAACATATACAGGTACATACTTGCTACCTAGCAGCTGGCTACTAGAAAAGCGTCCTGTTGACGCAGTGCTCAACATACTACTTCAATATGCATTCATCCGCTATGACATAGAGCTGGTGCAGATTTCCACTATGCTAATCGCGCATTCAGTACCTGTACAACAGCATTCGGTACATGTACTGTACAACATAACGTAAGTAATGATTCCAATAACTGGGCAACGCCTAAGACAAAACGTGATCGAAAAACATGTGAAAATGTCATCTGAAGGGGAGACCTGTCACCTGTGATGAAATTCGAAAACACACTCACAAATAGTCTCAGAAAAACTTCAATGAAACAAGACCAGACTTCTATACTTCGCGATTATCAGATTCAGAAGGTCGTGGGTGATGACCCCCAGGAGGGTCAAGAGGGCGCAGTGCTGAAGTGTTACCAGTTATTATAGGCTAGGTAGATGGGATAGTGCAATAGTAGAGACAAGACAGGTAAGGGAGGAGGGCAGTAAATAAATTCATTACACCGTCAGCTTAACCTATGATCCATCCGTAACAAATCTGACACCCCTTCAGGGCCAGACGGGTACATACTAATTCAAACATTCAACCTTGCTCAAAATGACACCACTGAGTGGGCTTCAGCGATATATATGACCATCGATAGCATGATGCATCCATATATATGTACAGTGAGTGCCTACACAGAATAGGAATTGTGTGTGTATATTGGTTTATGAAAATCTACGACGAAATAGACGACCTTTTGATGACCTTTCAGGGCCAGACAAGTACACGTACCGTTTCAAACAGCCACATTTGCTACAAGGATACTACAACATGGGCGAACAACTATCTATACGTTATGGAAAATGCCCATTGATTTTGTGTTTTAATAACCAGGAAATGTTTTGCGTTCATTATAAATTCTTTTTAATTGTGGATTGCAAAGAAAGGACATTTATGAATATGATCTGTAAAATGAGACCACAGGATGTGTGAAGATGAACGTCCACATTAACAGTAACTTGATAACGTCAAGAATTGGTGGATAGACCAATAGATCAACTCATAGTGTACAGTTAGGGTTATTGGAGAATAACACAGAAGAGTGAAAAACCAAGCCGCCTTATATTAAACTTACTTCACAAAACAAGTTCCTTCACAAAAAAATAGCTCTTGTCATACAAACTGTTACCCACACAGGATTTCTCAGCATAGCTCCCCTTCAAAATATTTGAATATACATCTGTTTATGTACCTTATATTTTTTTCATTCTTTTTGTATAGTCATCTCAAAGAAGAAACTAAATGCAGTGATGGTGGGGTTTTCTTTCGCTCATCTCGACCCATTGCTACATTATTCATAGGGCTAGCAGCAACAGTGTTAACCAATGACGTGAGATAACAAACAGATGGAGAATAAACTGTACATGTGTGGTACCCATACAGTCGTGAAAGTACTAGATGGCAGCCAGTGCTATCGCCTATCGAGCTACTACATCCATTGTAGCATCAAACGTTGGTAAGGTTACCTCCCTCATCAACAGGCATTACAATAACTGATGTCATGCAATTAGAAAGCTTATAACCTTCCACATAAAGATGTAGGTTACTGAACCACTATAAATGATGAACTTATAAGAACTCTTTCAAGAAAACTCATTATTTATAGTGTTAGTGTTGTTTTTTTAATGTAGCAAAAATATCACTGACATACCGATTAATATGCAACTCCAAGAGCTCTGTCCCTAAACAATATGTGAGAGCCAAAGTGTGAAATGAGTTTGTTGCTCTTTTTTGGGGGTAATAGTCTTGCATCTACCCTCTTAGCATTTAACGTTCAAAAGAGCTTGCGACCAAAAAAATCTGTGGAAATTCTTTCATCACTTCCTGGATCTTGTTAAGACTATTGACGCGGATGCTGCAAGCTTTAATTTCACACCCCAACGAATCCGAGCACATTCATTATGTTTCTCCCAGAATCACAGAGAGGGAAAACAAGATAGATCCAAAGCATGTGGCTGTGCCGCTGAGAAGTAGAGAGGGTGAGGGAAACAAATGAGGGAATGGGAATACTGGCCTAAAAATAAATTATATTAGGGCTCCTCCATCAAGCCATTGAACTTGGTCACCAAACGGAGAGGAATTTTAGTTCCACTGGACAAGACACACCTGACATCAATAATTCATCATAGAGTGTTAGTGTGTGCATAACAAACTACAGAGAAAATTATTCTCATCTGGAATTCCTGAATTGTCTGACGATCTGTGAGAAATCAGCCTTGCCTATTGATAACATATATCCCTTTTCTTCCCACCCTCCCTCTTACCTCCCCTCCCCCCTTCCTTCTCCTTCACCCACATGTACCATCATAGAGCCTCAACAACCAGGCTATTTGATGGCTTAATGCCAGTGGATTTGCCATTTTCCAGTAGAAAAGTCACTGGCAACTGTTTGTCAGTAGACATAAAGTTAAATTTGGTCAGTCAAAAAATTGACCCATTTCCATAATTCCCTAACAGAAGCCCTGTATCACATTGCCTAATATTAGCAAATCTTGGGCTGCTCTGAACAAGCTTGTACAATAACTTACATGTATATATGTATTATATTTCAGGAGAATGTTTGTGAGAACCTTAATCTTAGCCAGTATAGTTTTTTAAGCACTAGCATCTCTTAGCAAGTGGCTACCGATCAATCAATCAATAATCCATACAAACTATTTTATTTTATTTTATTGAAAGTGCACTAGCGAGTGCAAGACAGGTAGAGCACAGTAAATTAATCTTCCTGACAAGTCCATCATGAATTTATAGCTCAAAAGCAAAAACAATTAATGAAACGGTGAACATCCCGCATAGTTTTCTTCGAGGTATTTGATTTTGAATGTTCCGTAGTAAATGTCAGGGATACCCTGTGGGATTTAAGCTACATTAGAACTCGCAGACTGTCTGGTTGTTTTCCAATGAATCTGGAGCAGTATATGACCTGTATTGCAAATTGATTGAAAAAAGATCGCCACAAACGGGATCTAACAAATGCAATATAATCTGGATCCACTTTTACAGCAAACTGTCCACCATGTCTTTGACTAAATTGCAAGAAATTACAATTTGTTACACAATACTTCACACGTGGAGGTAATTTATCCTGAAAAAAATACAAGACGAGAAAATCTGCTATTTTGCAATTAATGTACATATACATTTCTCTGGGTTGTACGTGTTAATTTTATGGGCAAACTGGTATTAAAGACATTTCTGCTGAGAACCTTGGCCAAAATTCATATATTCCGCTGATTATTACTGGGACAGCAGAAGCAAAGAGCATTCAGAATGAAAAACATGACAGGGTTTTTTTTTTGGAACCTCTTCTACGAAAATCTAACAATTCTCAGATGGCTACTGTATGCATGTATTTATTAGTATACAATGATAAATTATCATTATGACACCATTGGATCAATTGATTGATCAGCACATATCAAAATTTATCATCAACAAAAGGAGCCATAACTGAACATAAGATGGAATACTTTAACTCTCAGAGGTCATTCACATCTGGTTTATGTAAAGTATACTTACTTATCTATCACTGAACAACTAACCATTGTGTACCATCATTCCATCAATAAGTACAAAATAAAAATCCAAACTAAACCCTTCCATATACAGTACATACACTAGAAGTACTAAGGATGTGTCATTCTGATACTGGTGTTGTACACAAACGATTCTGTACAATATCAGTTACACCCACTCCATGGGTGTACCAGGTAGGACTGTTTCAGACATGGGATGTTGTGGTTTCACATTTCACAAAATCACTGATCCTGTTGTTGAGTAATCTCTTATCTCTCACTAAGAGGTTAAATCTCAAAAATTACATAATTTAATAAAAATATATATACAAATATATATATTTATATATTCCACATTTCTTTATTGTTGTTTTTTAGTAATACTGGTCATATCAACCTTTCACCTCCATGAAAGCAAAACTATTAATACTTCCTTAATTAAACAACAGCATGAAACAGAAAGACATATATACGGCAACTTGACAAGGTTCACCTTCATTGAAGAAATTTCCTACGAGTTTCCTAACAGTACACATATTATCTTGCTATGTACATGGTTTTGGAATTGCAATTTAATTACTCACTTTTTTAACCTTTAATATTAAGAAGACATGATACCCAACCCTTATTTTTTGGTCTGATTGTGATAGAGATTACAGCGATATCAATGAATGTCAAAATTATGATAAGCCAAACAAAGAGAAAGTAAAAAAGCTCACATCCTAGTGACACTATGACATCACAGATTCACATAATGACAGCTCGCACAACTTTCAAACCAGGATATCTTTCAAATGGTACAGTACAAGAAACTTTCTGAGCTGTTCGAAGGAGTTGTTCGTCACAAAAATATCTGTCATGTATTAAGCCAAAAAGGATGGTTGGTTTTTTTCGTCACCCTAAAACTTTTAGGTAATGTACAGTAGCTTTGAACAGCAGCTATAAAATCCCAGAAGCTAAATGACTCCTCGATACATCACCTTCAGCACAATGATGAAGACAATAAAAGCAGACGTTAATTAATTTTCTGACTCATTTGTGCACCTTTTTTTTTCCTTTTGGTTTTGTAAGTATTTAATTTGGATTATGTGAATTCCTAGATCATTTTATGCCAAAATTACTCAAGTGTCCTTTTTCCCCTATATTTGACAGATGTATATGTGCCTGCAAATATTGAACATCTGCAGTAAAACTTCAAAATATTTCCAAGGGTAAATTGTTGCTGGTTAGAAATGTCAGTGAAATACTGAACATTAATATTTTTGGCATTTTCAGAAATACTGTTGATGTACTGTAGAAGAATTTTGCAATGTCACTGAATGGGTGAATACTGCAGTGCAAAACTAGACTAGATGATCTAGTTCAAAGGAATAGAATGTTGTTACAGAATCCATCTTTTTTAATACCTGTGGTTTACAAATTTGTCTCGCACTCATGCAATAACTAGAAAGTGATTAAATGTCATTTTTAGCTCGGCTGAAAGCTTTCAATTGAGCTTTAAAAGCGATCTGCCATTTCGTCACTTTTCTTCAATTTGGCTGAAATTTCATCAGTGGTTTATGATGGTTAAGTTTTCATACATATTCTATCATATTTTGTGTATTTGAAGGTCATTTGAGGTGACAAGAGGTCATTTTCTGAAAATGTAAAAAATGCTACTCCTCCTAGCCTAGGGCGTTTGTCCAAAGCTTATGCAAAAACAATGTGAACAGGACTGGCTATAGTATTTCTGTAAAAACAATGTATGTGAACAGGACTGACTATCTCTGTTAAAACAATGTATGTGAACAGGACTGGTTATCTCTGTAAAACAATGTATATTAGCAGGACTAAACTGTATCTCTGTAAAAACAATGTATGTGAACAGGACTGACTATCTCTGTAAAAACAGTATGTGAACAGGTCTGACTATGTCTGTAAAAACAATGTACGTGAGCAGGACTGATTATCTCTGTTAAAACAATGTTTGTGAACAGGATGTTTTAACAAAGATAGTCAGTCTTGTTCACATAGAATATTTTTACAGAGATACTCACTCCTGTTCACATACATTGTTTTTACAGACATAGTCAGATGTACGTGAACAGGACTGATTATCTCTGTAAAACAATGTATGTGAACATGACTGAGTATCTCTGTAAAAACAATGGATGTGAACAGGACTGACTATCTCTGTTACAAAAACAATGTATGTGAATAGGACTGATATATGATATTTATCGCACATGTATCTAGATTAATCGTCATGTTCCAATTCAAATCCAGACCATACTGTAAATCGTTGCCAAGTTTTTGTGATCATTAATTCCATACAGGACCACACACTACTGGTTGTATATAATTTATCCTCAATTGTATCATAGATACAGATAGATCTTCAGACTTGGATGATAAAAACTGCTGAATTTAGGGGACAAAAAGTGTCATGGACAGGTGAACAAGTCACTTCCAAGTTCAGCCAAGGTTTGTTTATATAGATTGTACACTTGGCTATATGTTACACCCTCCAAGTCAAATAGTGCAGTTTAAAAGCTAAATAAACATGTGCACCTCATTTTGTTTTTCTTCCTCTTCTTCCTTTGGTGTATCAAGTTATGTTATGGATGTTATTAATAAAGTAATCTTGCAGCATCATCATAACTTATGACTTAATTGTACACTGTATGACTCAATTGATGACTAAATTGTACTGTATGTCATGTTGCAAGGAAGCCACATCCTCCATGCAATGCTATCCTGTCAATAACCTCAATTACTATGTAGGCTACCATGTCATTCAACTCAATTACTACTGTACATACAGTAGGCTACCCGATCAGTCACCTCAATTACTACATAGGCTACCCTGTCAGTAACTTCAATTAGTTCTTAGGCAACCTTGTTGTCAGTAAAGTTCAATTACTATGCAGGCTACCTTGTCAGTAAATTTCAATTACTATGCAGGCTACCCTAGCAATAACTTCAATTACTACGTAGGCTACCCTGTCAGTAACTTCAACTACTTCGTAGGCAACCTTGTCAGTAAAGTTCAACTACTATACAGGCAACCTTGTCAGTAAAGTTCAATTACTATGCAGACTACTTTGTCAGTAAAGTTCAATTACTATGCAGGCTACACTGTCAATAACTTCAACAAGTTCAAATACTATGCTGCCTACCCTATCAATAACTTCAATAACTACGTAGGCTACCCCTATTAGTAACTTCAATGCAGGTTCCCAGTGGCTACCCTGCCACACCTTTGTATCCCTTTCTTGAAAAAGAGAAGGAGTATAAATACACAGTTCAGTACACATTCTTGCACAATGCCTCAATCAGTTATCACTACTATATTCATCTTGACTTTATTACTAACTACATTTCTTCATTACATTCCCACTCTTCTGACAGAAAAATCTATGAAGCCAAATAAAAGGCAATACCATTGTAAGATCCTATTTAGCCATGTTGCAATGTCTCCATACAGAAATATGACTGGACTATCAAAGCTACAAACAGAAATTCTGTAAAATTGGACATGTTGGCCATATAAGCATAACCTCCATTCATGTTTCTATAATAAATTATAAATGATATCAACATATCATTGAGAAGTTCACAGCACCACACTGTTTTCATGACCTTCGTAGAACATGCTGTGAACTGCACTAAACTGTGGAGTGTGCATAATTGGCCACCTCCTCAATGCACAGAGATGATACAGCATAATAATTACATAGGAGGCACAAACCATACCATCATCTCTCGCTTCAACCATAGAGCCCTTTGTGATGAACAACTCAACCAAACAGCTAAGAAAAAAATCTCGCTTCCCTTGGGACATATCGTAGGATCTGGAATCTTTTATTTTCTCTTTTTCTTTCTTTTCATATCTTTTTTTAGGTAAAAATGTTAACAGTGTAGACGCTGAAACGGATGCCATCGATAGGTCATGTTAAGAGCTTCAATATTGCAGATTCATCATAATTTGCAAAACCCATTTCCATTTTATAGAGAATATACGCTGCTGTTAAATAAGGAAATACATAACAAAAATTTAGTATAGTAAAGGTTTCGTAACTGACAAACCTTTGTAATTGACGCACCTTCAAATATTACTAGCAATGATACAGCAGGCAGCCTAAACTTTTTGCAGTCAAACAGAGTTACATATTTGATTAGTTTTAATCCATTTCAGGTATATATACCGATTAAATTGTGCTTTTTTTTCATGCTTTTAACGGCCTCCCCCTAGTTTAGGGGGCATTTAGAAATCTGATTCCCTAAAAATAACCAAAACTACCTCAATATGATACCACTGCTTTCTGGGACCTGACCTGTCTGAGCTTAGAGGCTCAGAGCATAGCCAACAGCTTCAAAGTCAATGGATGTATACTTAGTCCTTTACTACAGTTATCTAATCCACGAATGTGTCAATTTAGGGGTACGATTATGAAAGAACTTGACACCGCAGACATTTTGGAGTCAAATTCTGCTCAATTGTACGTTGCGTAGGCACCGAACAATAAATATTTTGAGATCATTACATTCCTGAGGAACTAAAGAAAAATGCATAAAGTTGAGTGATTTGGATTTTTCTTTGATAGACATTATTAATCAAATTCTTAAGTGCCTCGACTATGCGCCCACCATGCTACAAGTAGCTAGGTTAAATGTCAAGTTAAGACTTTATCAAGTCTTCAGCTCCAAGTGTGAAAAATCACTGTGTTCAAAATATAAACATAAACTACAAAATATGCATAACCTTCTTGAATAATATTCATTTCTATTTTTGCATTTCTGAATTAGTGTTAAAGACTAACGTAGGCTAACGTTAGGCTAAGTTAGACCCAACTTTAGCTATTCAGTTTCACTTAGGTTAACTGTAACACTGGACTTAAGGTCTCACCTTATCCCTACTCTAAAATTCGGGCCTAGGCCTAAGTTAGGTTAAGTGCTTCAAGTGCTTTAGTAGCCTACCTACCTGGTCGTGTTTCCAGTAAAAACCTCAGCTAATCGGGAAGAAATAGACTAAGGTTAGTAATTGTAAGATTTAATGTTTGTAATATTCATAATTCAACAAACGTTTGGTCAATATGCTATAGTATATGATGAACCTATCGGTGCCTGGACAAAGTGGCAGTACTAATTTAGAATCCGTACCATTCGACCCTAGGCCTACTTCCTAACCCTATTCCCTACTTCCTAACCCTACTCCCTAACCCTAGTCCCTACTTCCTAACCCCTAACCCTACTCCCTAACCCTACTTCCTAACCCCTAACCTTATTCTGCCGATTCGAAGTAAGCTTTCCCTTTTTATGGTACTGATTCTAAAGTTAGGCCAAAGTGGCAGGGTTGTTTTGAGTTAGATAACTTGTACTTTAAATGTAAGTTGTATAGCTACCTGGATAGGCCTAACGTTAGCCTAGGCCTAGTTCTATACAGGCTAAAGTAACAATTAGGCTCACTTCACTTTTATCAAGAGACTAAGGATCTTCTGTCAACAGGCATGACAGTGAACACAGGGTTCCATGATAGCTTACGGTCTAACTCAGAGTGACCTGGTGTACTGTGGTCATTATATGCCTAACTGGGGCCTAATACTAGTAATAATAACATAAATGATGCAGCGGTTGTTGTGCAACAACTAAATTAGTAAAGGCTTCCCAACGTTAGACACACTTACCGTAGGCCTAATTTATGGTCTGGACGGATTAGTAATCCTTATCCTTTTTATGTGAGAATACGGTGTTGATTCCTCGTCCTCCGGTAAGATCCAAAGCACAGGTGACGCTTACAAATCCAACTATCTCCAGGTAAGACTAAGAGTAAGACGATCAACCTGTTTTGTGGACTGAGAATACTAGTATCGTAAGTCAAGAGCTAAAATGAAATCCCGATCCCTCACAGTGCTAACCGTTATATAGATACTATAGATACGTTCGTACGTACGTACGTACGTCAGTGGACAATCGCAGAGAACCTGCTTAGGACTACTGTATTTGCTAATGTGGTGCCTAGGCGCTGCAGTGCAACGTGAAGGAAACACAGCCTATACACTGTTCATTCGCAAATCCTGTCAAAATGCAAAATGCACGCTGTGCATAGGTAGGGCGCACTACATTGAACAAGAACTATCCGCCCAACGAAACCTTAGACCACGTGATCAATCCAAAGTTCCCAAGTCGTATAAAGTGGCTTTTGATTGGTTTCATTTGCATGTTGCTAGGACACATTGACGTCATCGGGGCAGTCCCGAGGTTTAGTGTTTATAATAATATTACTGACGTTGACTTTCTGTTGTGGTTGTGATTACAAAGAAGTAGCAATTATTGGATACTCACAAATAGAATCTTAATCTCCATTCTTGTAATAATAACTGCGAGCTGCTGAGGGAAGTTTTGCACAGCACGATAAGATGATGAAGGGAGTTTATTTGGGAGAGTCTTTTCAATTAATAGTTTGCTCGATTTCAACACAAAGGGGCATCATGGGGGAAAGGGGGATAATAATAATGGAACATATAGTAGAGAAAGGAGTAAATTATGGGCAATGGGTTCGGAGCACAAAGAAGACAGCCTTACATGGTTATTTCGCTTACCCTGTCAAGATATCAATCTAGGCCACACCACTCGAACCCCAGCCCTTCCTTCTCTATCACAAGCGATTAGATATAAATTATGTATCTAGTACGCTGACCTCGCGCATCAGTACATGCCTTGCAGGCCGTTCTCCTGGGTAAAAGCGGGGAAAGGTGCACTATTGCAATTGAAGGCTAAAAAGAGGTTCAATGTCAGAAATGTATAGCCAAAAACAATGATTCGTCCAACTTTCAGTACACACACTTAGGCATTGCTTTGCACCTATTATGTAGTATGCGGGTTTATGTGCTATTATTCAGGATATGGTGACCATTAATTAAACATTAATTGCACATCGTTTACAACTAGGATGTCATTAACTCCGCACGTGCCATTTTACGGTGACTATGCTCGAGAAAACTTGGAAATGAAACTCCTTTGTGAATGGAAAGCCACTTAAAAGCAATGATCACTGACGTCATAACTATTCGTCACGTCCATCCTGTGTTCGAACTGAATGACAATATACACACGTACTACATAAAACTATGCAGTAATTGGTTTCTCTTCACTAGATCTTGTTTTGTTTAGCCACGTGACTAAGCAAGTCTATTTGTGTCCTATCTACATATTCCACTTTGACCTTTGCATTGAATATAAACAGTATATGTTGCAATAATACTGACGTGCGTTCTTATCAAAGATTTAGTGACGTTTGTTGACTCACCGGGACAGGATAAGTTCCACCGGTTAAGTCGGGGGTAAATCAATTGCGTGATAATTTATTACGTAACCGCATTTGTTTAACATCGTAAAATAACATGAACATACATGCTTCGATAAACTTTGAGAGCGCGAGGTATTTTGTAATTGCGATGACAGACAGATTCAGACACTTCGACACATGGGCGTCATAAAGTAAAACATGGGCAGGAAATTGGCGTGCGAAGAGTAGCGTTATCATTATTCGGGCAACTATGTTCAATATGAAGTGAATACTCAGAGCAACAAGTCGGTTGGATTTTAATAAAATAGTTGTCAACCCCCTACCCCCATGCAAACACGTGTCATATGGCGTAGCCTCTTGCTCAATGTGACGTCATACGTTCGTTGAACACTTCTGGAACTGCATGCAAGTGTGTAGCACCGAGGAGTTGTTATGGAACAACTCCCTGGTGGCACCTTTATGCCTTAGACGCATGAAGGAGTTTGGATCCGACCGTGACCGACTTGAGACCAAACTTAGCTTGATGAAAATAATACCATAGCAGGTGTCCATTTTAAAAGCTATATAAATATATATATATATCCTCAGTCATTAACCCGTCAGAATCTGTCAGTAAAAGTGACCGGCTTCATGCTTCAAATTTATTTGCTAAATATCATTTACCATTCATGGATAATGCCTGTAATCTGGGGTCAGCAAAAGTTCATCATCAGTGGCAGAGGTCATGCTGTCGAACAGACGATGGAATCCCACAGTCTGTTGACCTCATACACTGAGATTTCAGTCCATTCCGACTGCGATCACAAAATACGATAATATGCAGAAAATCAAAATAATCGACTGTGTTCAGATGAAATTCATGCTCTTCGCATTTTGTTTTCTTTTATTGTAGCAAACGGTCCCACCAAGTTTGCTTATATTTGCTCATGATTAAAGTCCCTGGCTTCGTGTCAATAAAATAAACAAGATTTAAAAAAACCAATTCCACTAGCTGCACCGTTCCCTACAGCGTTCATATACTCTGATCCGTTCACGATTAGCCTAAACTATAAGAAATACCACCTACATTATTTTACATACAATGCAAAGCCTATATGTCTATGTGTACATGTTTAATGTATGGAAGCGTGGTATAGGTCTGGAATCAATGTTGATGTTATCATAAATGTAAAGATAAACTACTAAGAACTGGTAAAATGTGACAAATGAGACGAGGCCTATACACACATATATACACACACAGACACACACATATGTCCATATACTTATCCAAATATCCTTTATACTAACGGCCTGTTTCAATTGTGTGCTATAATTAAAGAGAGTATACCTTACTATGTGTTATAATGCACTCGGTTTTGTTCTATGTTGTGGTTTCATGTATATAGGGCTATATTAACACGTTGTCAGTTGATTATAAGATTTCTGAAGTAACTTCCTGAACAAAACGCCATAACTTTCAGATATGAAAACTGAATTCTTTAAGAAGAATGAACTTATCTCGAATTCTGACAGATTTAAAAGTACAACTGCTCGAATATATGAGAAAGATGTTAATCTCATATTTGACAGTTATAGAACTTAGAATTGTTACAAAAAGGAGGTGAACCTCACCATTTTGACAGATATGAAAGCCACACGGTTTATATTTCGTCACTAATTTGCCAAACCTGGTGAGTTTTGGACAAAATACGTTTGAAAGTAATCAAGCTAAGACAAGCTCCTTAATTAAATCCATTTTTGTGCCTTTCGTCTCCTGCTATAACTCACAACTTACAAAAAAGAGAACAATATAAAAACAAAATTTCCAATAATTTTCCTAATTATTTGAAAATGAAGTAAAGTTAATAAATGGCAGTGTTGTGGAACTTTGGTATCGAGTAATACAAAATAATTTACCTCGAAAGGATCCCTCTTTACTATTTCTAATCATAAAGTGCCCGAACTATACCCTGCAGTTTATTCCGTCCATAACATATGTACCTATAATTCGAGCATACTTTGCATTAAAGACTCGGAGCGAAAGTACATAGACTAAGAAACAGTGGTGTTGCCAAGGGGGAGGGTTGGGGCACATCCCCATCCCCCAAAAATAAATTACCCTGGTACTCCCCCCCCCCCCTCCCCGCAATGAAATTTGCCATATCCAAGGAAAAGCAAGATACACTTATCTTTGACTGTTTACTGACTAAAATGAAATAACGTGTTTCTCCAAATATCTGCTGATTTGAAGGGCTGATATTATTTCAGGAAACGACGATCAAAGCGACAAATCACGCTATATAGCACCTATAGCAGGCCCCTGGATCCCACGCCATCATGGTCTCGGGCGCCAGCTAGCATTACCCGTATTTTTGTGCCTATATATAGATTGTGACTTTCGTGTAAGTTCACACAAAATGATGTACTATAGTTACGTGTGCGACAATCGATTGCAGGGTTTGGTGAGGGAAGTGGACTTGTAATGTTTGATTTTATTGATGTAAGACGAATAATCCAAATGGTGCTCACTATGTCACATGATATATAAATCAAGCAGACAGTCCGGGCAACTTTCTAACGCTGATGCCACTCTGACACTATCCTCTCATATCATGCTTCAAAGCACTTGTACTGGCAGTATTAACCGAGTTGCTAACTTTTAGCTGATAGAACCTGATATTTATACTGTTCATACTGTCAGTAAGAGTGGTTTGAAAGCGGGACATGATGAAAGACCAGTATAAAAAAATATCCCAACTGGTTGATACCTGCAAGCTTAGTTTTCTTGAATATTCGAGAATGTCGACGATGGTATAATGACAATACGATGAACGACTGGTAGAAAGTCTAATAGGGGCGTCCTGTATACTGGAAGCAACATCGATAAACTTGCCTATCCTGCTTTCACAGATAGGTTTTTACTCAAAACAACCTTCTTAAATTGTCTTGTCTATTCGGAGACAACCTTTATATGCACGGCGAGTGTCAGTGTTCAGCGTTAAACCCAATAAAGGTATTCAGGGTGGGCGCAACAATCAATTTTCCATGCAGGGTCACAAATTATTATTATCATTATTTTGTCATAATATTTACATCGTTGTTATTATTGTATTCGTCAGCTAATATAGGCTACTCACACACTTAGGGTCAATGTCTCCGTCGCAGCTTGATTGGCAAAATCACTATGCACTTTAAATGAAAACCTGTTATATGTACGTCACTGGGGAGATAAGAAAATGGTCTCAAAATAAAAAACATTTTTTAAGTATATACGCATGACTATATTTATATAACCTATCGTAACCGAGGGATTTCTTATTAAATGTGACTGAAAACATATAATCACGGACTTAGTCAGCCACAAATATTGACGATCGAAGGAGGGGTGATTCATTGAGCTACCCGTATGTCACAAGTCACTTCGACAAGTGAAATGCACAACTCTGTGTGCACCTGTACACCCTCTTATAAACTTTTAATGGTTTCGGGTTTGTATGTGTTGGTTTGTATACCTCTTACATTTTATTATTTTTATTTTTGTTTTGTTTTTTCAACTAGAAGACAACCTCCCCTTGTGTATAGCTTGCATCGGGGCCCATGGTACGTTAACCTAAATAGCATACCTGGAAATATGAAAAAGAGAATAATGTGCTCTCAATTTCATAATATTATTTTTTATAAAAGAAGGCTGTTAAAAGGAAGCCATGTCACATAAAGTTTCCCGAACCCGATCTGGTTATTGGTGCAACGTCCTGTATGAATGGCATGTTTTGAGCTCGATCCATATGTCAAATGTGTAACATGAAAAAAATCACTATCCTTCTTTTCCTGAATAATATGAACAAATTCAGAATTTTAAATATCTCACCAACGGAAGCAAGTTATATGAGGAGGGGAATGACATATGTTCTGGGCCCTACTTTCTATATTTGCTCTATATTAAAACATGTTTTAAATACACTGTATTATTTCAGCTTTATAGTTGCATTGGTCTATTTACCTTGTTACTTCAGAAAAAAAAATATTCGAGTTTACATAAAAACTGTCTTTTTGTATTAATTTTTGCGCCCTGTAGAAACCAAAAGAAATTTATCATTCCTTTGACTCATTTGTGAGAGTAGACTAGATAACTCTCAACTTTTAATTTAAAATAGATTTTTCAAAATAGATTTGACCACTGCTTACAAGAAAAGTTGAGTGATAAGTTACGTTTTAGCCAACACAAGAGAAGATTCACATTTATATGTTTAGTGGTGAAGTTGCATACAATTTCTAATTTTGACGTTTTCCAGATATTGGAGATCGAAGTTGTCATATTTTGTACCAGAATGAAACTGAATTTACCTCTGAACATTCATAAATTCAAAGTCTATGAATTAGAAATTGTTAAGTTACCTTTAACTTTTAAAGATTGACTTTGGACGTAATTTTAGTTTTCATGCATTATAGCCCAAGGAAAGACTGCTTGTAATGTTTCTATAACTGTTTGGGTTGTTAAAATATTCAGCTTTAAAATATGCTATAAAATGTCTGGAATGCTCCTTTAAGGCTCAATTTAATGATGACGTCGGTTCTTCGGTGCAGTCCTAAATGTTAATGTTAATCCATTGTATTGTTAATTACTAATGCTCTTTGAACTTTACTATCGTAAACAAAAGAGCGTGCAACTCGAGTTTGTCCTGCATTGTAAAACGTGTTATTTGTGGCTATTACAGTGTTTTATGTCTTCAGATGTTTAAAGTGTCATTTCACCGAAATAAAAAGCGGTATAGAAATAAAACCGGGATTGAAAGTAGTAAGTTTCTTAACGGTGTGCATCAGTCAAAAATCATTGTGGAAAGCCTTAAGCCATCCTTGAATTTCTGAACAAGAAGCACGGCTAGGAGACCCCCAACTGCACCTCAAAATGATGTAGAGCGAGTGTAAATATAACTTGAACGGTATGTTTTGGATCACTTGGAAACATGACAAGTCTTTTGAAAATACCTCCAAACTTTAACGTCAACTGTCCATAAATAATATGTCAGAAATGGTTAAAATCCCGGTTTTTTACCAAGGAAGATCACGTCGCCCCAGTCTCAATTGTGATCATGAGTGGGGATCTTGTTTTCCCGTTCGCCACTGTACAGTTCAATCGGTTCCCATGGTTTCATTATTCTGAGCTGGTTGATCGTCCCGCAAGATAAATCAAACCTGAACTATATACACAATAAGTCTCTGCTTGAGACACAGACATAGGAGGCTTTAAAATTGTCTGGATTCATATATATACCTGCGTCCTGTATATTAATAAACTTGATATTGTATCTGGTTGCACCGATCAATGAATCTCATTATGTTGACAGCGTCTTTGGATGCAACAATCAAGAATTAAGGATGACTATTTTTGCATCGTATATTTGGTTTGGAAATTGATGAATCTAATTATGTCTATATCTTAGCACGTGTTTGGCGTACACAAATCTCATTATGTTGACATCTTATTTGGCTGCAGCAATCAAGTTAGGATTACCATGGTTACATTTTTTTTCATTATTCATGATTCGTATTATCTTCAAATCGCACCCTCATTATTATGACATCGTATTTAGCTGCAACATTCAAGTTAACGACTACCGTGGTTTATTTGGCTTCAACAATCGTTCATTTAAAAGTATATATATATATATATATATATATATATATATATATATATATATATATATATATATATATATATATATATATATATATATATATATATATATATATATATATATATGCCCGGCTTCCACATCATTATTGGAACATTCATGTTCCATTCACCTCAGTTTGTCGTGTTTATTTCAAACCGAGGCTCCACGGTTAAAACGTTTTATTACAATCTGTCGATAACAACCTTCCCAACTCAATCTTTATGTTTCTTTTCCAAGACGGTTTAAATAAATCCATTGTAAAATAACGATTTTGACTCAAAAGAGACCTAATATTCTGTTTCTTTCCCAAACCACAGCATATCGATTTAGCAAATAAATAAATCAAGTTAGACCTTCATTGGGCCCATACCCTGGATAAAACATTATTCAAGATTTTGCTTCCGTGGGAACTAACAGTTTTAAAAGTACAGCTACCATAGTAAGGATGGCAATCGATTTACTGTCTAGCTGGGGAAAAAGAGATTTAAGGAAAAGATTAAACAGAAGATGATGAAGAATAAACCACAATCTTTGCACAGTTTGTTAGTTTTTATTTCTACGCTTATTTTTATAACGTATAAATAGATATGGAATATATATATATATATATATATATATATATATATATATATATATATATAGGCCTATATATCGAGAGAAAGGTTGGATCTCGGGTGAGATACAAAAATTTAATTAAGTGGGTGATCGGAAGTAAAACAGCTAATGTTTGGGTTTTGGAGAGCTTTCGAGCAACCTAGCTCTTCTTCAGTGCATGGTCACCGAAAGTTCGGTGACCATGCACTGAAGAAGAGCTGGAGCACATTTAAAAGCCGTGTTGGGTAACTGAACACATTCACTTTATTTCTCCCTATACTTGAATCTTCCAAAGTAAATAAATATATAAAAAAATAGTAAAAACTACTAATCTCATAGCACATGAAATGTTGGAGCTCCCTTATGAGATACACGTGTCATAATGAGCCTGATAGGTCTAGCACCTATACGACATTAGTCACTAAGCCTTGGGTCGGGGAACTTTCATATTGTGTCCCCACCCTTCAGAAAGTGGGGGACATGCCCCCCCCCCTGTATGTAGGTATTTCATCATTCAGCACCATGCCTGTATCATCCTCACAGGATTTAAAAATCCCTTTTGAAATAATTTTTCTGCATGAAATCACTCATTTTAGTTGAGCAGGTTGGCACCCTAATGTCAAACTTAGTATAGTATTACATTAGAAGTACCATGAATTAAGTTAACATGTAACCCCTTTGATAGAAATCAACGGTAATACACACACATACATTAATCTGTGTATAGGCACCTGATGAATAGAAAAGATTATTCTGTCCGCATGTAATTTACTCGGGTTGGTAAGGATGGATCTGTTTAAAATCGATCCTTACGACCAATTTCGAAACTTTGGCATATAATATAATAAAACTGAGAATGAGAATGAGTGGAAAGTATGGCGGTATAACAAAATAAGTATGCGAAAAAGATCAGACACGTGTGTGCATTCCTCCTGTTTACAACTAGCGCCATCTATTCTTGTCGCAGCAGGGGGTGTATGGGGTCGGACTAACAATGACCTTCACGACAAGAGTTAACTGGCTTCATTATGCGCTCACAAATGTCCTTCATAAAATATCTTCAGAGAGAGAGATAAACTTGACTTTAACTTTTAACAAACACCTTATCTAGGGCTACTACAAAAACACCTGTGTATGTAAATATATAACAAACCCGATGGTCTGACGTTTCGATTCCAATAGAGGCTTCTTCAAGCTTCAACAACTCATCGTCATGGGGAACATAGCCAACGAACGGCAATGTCTCCAAGTTCAAGTTGTAACAGCGAGGATCGACGTATAGAGTAATGCGGGTATCTCATCATTAATGACCACCGACAGCCTACCCACAAGATCACATATTAAACAGAGATATTAACCGATTTTTGGAAGACAATCCTCTATAAGAGGTCATACAACCCAGCCCCTTTCACCTTCCATCCCCTTCCAGTCCATTTGTTCCGTCCCATTCTCCACCAGTCTCTAGCCCGTCTTTCCTCTTCGCGTTATGCTTTGTTACACCCTGACCAATATCTTCTCAAAGAGGGTCCGACCAATATAAAATAAGTCTACAAGGGCGTAGGAACCGGGGGGCTGGGGGAGCCAGCCCCCAGTTAAAAATATGGAGGGGCGGAAGTATCATTCCGCCCCCCCCCCGCTTCGCAAGCCAGAAAACCCCTTTTTCATTTCCAAATGAGAAAAAAATCTCATTTGGAGCACCAAATTGCATCTAAGGCCAGGTGAAAATGCAAAATTATATACAAAATGGAGTGGGTGGGTTGAAGTGTGCTATATTGCACCAAATTGTATCTGAGGCCACCTGGAAATGCAAAAAAATTCCAAAGACCGGCCATCAGTCTTCAGCCCCCCCCCCCCCACTCAAAAGTACCTTCCTACGCCACTGAAATAAGAAATAATTATCTTTTAATTAATGAAAACACATAACAAGTTGGGATGCACGATAGATTTTGAAGTAGGTCTAGTTCAATTTGTATGGGTTCACCGGTTTTTGGCAGGTTGCAAAAACTTGACGTTCGCTTCGGCAAAAGAACGCCTTCATAATTTGGCACCGAACACAACAATGCAGAGACAAATATTAGCTTATTTCTGTGATGAAGACACGGCTCTGGAAACAATATAAGAAGGGCGCCATCGCTCTTTTAGAATTTGAATTTGTAAACATGCAATTGTTGCCAATCGGAGGCAAAGTTCAAATCAGATGCCAGCGCCAAATAATTTTCTATAAAAATGAAGGGGTTTTCTTCAGATAAAATAGAAGGCGTAAGCCCTCGACGGTCTCCCCGTCTTGCAAGCAAGAGGAGAGCTTCGATGTCTGTAGTTGATGATCCCAATCAGCGTTTTGGCACTTTTGGAATACGAAGAAACATGACCAAACGAGTGAAACCTAGTGTTAAGAAAATATCAAGAGGAAGTTTGTTAGGAGAGACAAGTAACGTTAGACCTTTCGATTTCGCAAGCAGTGCTAAGAAAACCCAACTGCAGAAAGAAGAGAGAAACTACCACCAGAGTAACGTGAAGCGAAAACCGCCAAGAGATCATCAATTTAAAAAGCCCCAGTTGAGATCAAAAAAGAAGTAGGCTATCCAGGGTTCTCCAGAAGAATACTCCAGGCTAAATAGGCCTAGGCTAAGCCTATTTATGGTAGCATACGCCTATTAAAAGCCCCATTGACTTACACACTAAATCACACAAGTAATGTGTTCCTCTAATTTAGTCTAGATCGAAGTTCTCACTAGCAAAACGTTACCCATCACTGGATAGCTGACAAGTTGGTCATTCATTGCACCATCAATTTTCCGTATCATGACCATGCAGATATTTTGCTATGAAGTATGAGAGCCTGAAGTTTTTGTACCACATGTACTTCCATTCATTCCCTTCAAGTTTCAACATGCATTCCACAAAAATACAGATCTTGAAAGATAACATATTAGATGTTCTCCTACAGCTTTTTGTCACCTTTCCTGAAGGAGAACACTCAAGCGGATAGATATAGACTCTTACAGGAGTACATTCAACCTTATGAATCACATTTACAAAAGTTAGACAATCTTAGAACTTAATCTAACTTGAGGCCAAATCAAGGCCCATAGCCTATCTATTCCTGTTAGGGATAGCCTTATAGTTATACACACAGGTGTCAAGTACGTTGACTTACTATACTTCTAGTACAACTAGCCTATACTGCATGATGGGTCCAATTATGACACAGTTTGTAGAGGCTGGGTGGGAGAGAGACAGTCAAAGAAGACATGACACCACTGGAGTCAGAGCTGAACTGCCTTGTATTTTACTTTACATGCTACACTCGGTGTACTGTACCAGTAGCACTACATTCTATATACATTACAACAAGGCATGAGAACAATAGACAATTACATAACACACATTCCACATACAGATGTACCTCTAGAAGTTAATAGGCCAAGGTGTAAGTCTTTTCGTAAAACAGGCGGAATGTGTTCAGAATTCACTTTGATGATCTTAAATGAGTTAAAACACTATCCTTTGTTTTAATGTAAATATAACAAGAACAATAAAGTTCTAGAAAGAATATAGGGATATTTATTTAATATATGACCTGTTCCCATTCGTAACAATGCTGCAGATTATTGTGTTGATGGAAAACACATTGCAAGTGCAATACCTGTTTTGTTACATTACATATCTGTAAACTGAAATTTACAAAATAAAAAGTACTGGAGCCTTGACTTAAAACTCATAGCTTAGGAATATATGAAATAGGTCTTTGGCTCAAAAAATTTCTTGTTTTAAGCTCTCCATTCTTATTACATAGTTAGACCTAGGCCAGGATTTCTACCTTCTTTAGTCTTTGGCTATGCTTCAATAAAGGTGTGAATTGTTCACTGTCATGTAAATTGTGGACTTTTTGATAAAGATTTCATCAGGGTCTGTGAGTTATCTCTGGTAAAAATAACGCAAAACATCTTTTATGAAGTGAGGTTTACCATTGCGTCAAAGGAAAATCTACTTTGTTCACTCACTCGTCACCTGTTTTTATGTACATGCTGAATGTGCATTAGCTAGAAAAAGACATTAATTGATTGTATTTAATTATGAAAATATTGATGGCCAGCACATAGAATAACATGAAATGAGTTTTTCAAAGATTCTGTGCCTCCCGTCTCAATTTTTTTCCTGAATATATATATCATATTGCATCCACTTGACAGAATTCACTTGTTGTATTTTTTTCCCAGTTCAAGGCAGAAACCTGCAGATTTTTCAACATTAACTCATTCCGTTTCTACCTGTGGGTTGAATCAAGTCGGCCTCAACTCAATGACAAGTGAAAAGGTTTGATCAAACTTTTAAATCAGATCATATCAAATGTGAGAGTGAATTGTCCTTTCTTTGAATAATGAAGTATTCATTTTAATAATTGCATTTTAAATAATATTGCCACTTAAAATGACGATTTTTAGGTCTTACATTGGAAATGCACAGGTAATGCTTCCAGTAAATATTGTCCAGAGGTGTTCAGTTTTAGATATCACTGTAAACTCTTGTCATTTGAATTACTGATTTTTAGCCAAATGAGTCCAAAAGCAAATTATACTTCTAAATATTTTGCTAAGGTAGTCCTTATTTCTTTAGTTTGTCTGCATGGCAATATCAATCTTTTTGACAAGTCTGAAGATGTTTAACGGTACCTATAAGAACTTTCCTACCATCGATCTGGTTGTTCTTCAGTTGATCAGAAATTGATGGGGTTCAAAGTTCATTTTCTTGCAAGGATTTTTGTTTTCCTTCGATAACCTAGCAACCTTTCAAAGCTGTTCAATACAGTAATGTCATGGGTTTCCATCGATAACCTGTCAACCTCTCAAAGCTGTTAAATACAGTAATGTCATGTTTTTACTTCGATAACCTTGCAACCTCTCAAAGCTTTTCAATACAGTAAATGTCATGTTTTTACTTCGATAACCTTGCAACCCCTCAAAGCTGTTCAACACAGTTATGTCATGTTTTTTTCCAAAGTTTGAGACCATGATGATAACAGTATGGCTTTGGTATATAGCATATCATTAGCTGAGTAGGTGGGATCTTAATGCAGTAAAGGTATCATATATGGAGGATACACACTTTAGTCACATCATGCTAGCGTTTCTCTTAATTCTAACCTAACTGCAGAGACACTCTCGTAAGAGGAAGGCTAAGGATGAATGCTTCGATTTTGAGTTGGATGAAGTCGATCTTCCGGGATTATCGGGGAGTAACAGCAGCGGCTCGCTGGTAAGAATGAAAATGAAAAAAAAAAACAACTTTGACATCAGTGAAATGGATGTCATGGTGCAATTATCAATGTTACTTCCATTTGTTTCTCAGTACTCTGAAAGTCGTCTTGCAAGTTTGGTATTTTGTCTGCATCTAATGCTAGCTGGTACCAACACTTTCAAGCTACTATTAACTCTTAATATTGGGAAGAGAAGGAAGGAATTAGTGAGAAGCCTAATGCAAAGTTTTATTGGAAACCGGTGCTCATGTGTTAACAAAGCATTTGGTCTTCAGAGTCTTCAGAGGTTTAACTGTTCAAACCAAATGTATGGTTTACATCTGCAGTACAGAGAATCCTTTCTTGAGGAAGAATAGTGATCAGATGTTACACTTTGTATTTGTAAACCTTCTTTTCTCAGTCAGATCAGTCAAACAGAATGATAGTTTTGGAGAATGGGCTTGGCAATATTGATCAAAGGCCTAAGAGAACAAATTTAGCAAGTTTTATCTAGATTGCTGTTAAGAATTTTTGGCAGAATTTTTTTTTTGGGTAATGCTAAGTTTTGTCCTTCATGTTGTTGAATATTACAAGCTCTGCACATATTCCTTTAATTTCTGCAGTTATCAATGTCATCAGATTTGGCAAACAAAACGTGACATAAATTCTTTTTAAATAAATAAACAACAGAAAGTTAACTGGGAAATTATTAACAATGGAAAAGTCTAGAACTTTTTGGCTAGAAATGGGAGTCCAACCAGTGTCTTTAGGGCTAAAAACCCAGTGCTCTACCAATTGAGCTATCTAGCCATTAGCTAGATAGATAGATAGCTAGATAGTTCAAACCCCTACATGGCCATTTCCAGGGAATAATTGATCTAGTAACGTATTGCAAATTGCTATGCAAACTATATATGTATATACAGAAATACACATAGTCCATAGTATTTTATGAGACAAAATTCTGAGCCTTCAATACTGTTACACAAAATCGGAACAATAAATTATTTCCCTGATTGTATCGTTGGGGGCGCCAGTCAGAAGTTATAGTTCCTCGAATACTGTGTTACGAGAGATCACACTGTATAGTTTTGATTCGATACAACCCAGAAAGCAGGCAGCAGGGTACACATCCGAAGTGAATTTTTTAATTTTTTTCTGGTTCGAATCCCATTCTAATAAGATATTTCCTTGTTCTTTTCCATTAGAATCCTTTTGATGGATGTGTCGAAAATGACAAATTTTTCAGAAATAGAAACACAAAAATTGTGAAATTTCAAGTACTGTACAGTATTGCAGTACCTATCACATTGATGTTTTAAGCCTATTGTCAGAAGGACTTTTTATTCAGAGTTTGTTGCTCTATAGATGGGTTTCCATATCAAAGAATGTTGTTTCAATTTAAACTCAGTCAGTCACCCTAATCTACAGTTAATGTATGAAAAGTTTCCTTTTGTTTGTTTCATTTCGATAATGAAAACCTCTCCAACGTTCAGATGATGACAAGAGTGACACTAAGGAAGTGTTTCGTTGAAAGTGAAAATCATGACTGAAAGTTTTAAATGATTTTACTATTTAGTAGAGAGCACACTTGAGCTAGGATAACTGTTTACCATTGACCCTTCAATGTAGTTTGTACTGCTGAATGATTGCTGCAGTAATTCACAAAGCTTACAGACTCCTAATAATCTATGAATGCAGACGTATGTTATCATCAGGTAATGCGATGTAGCGATGCAGTTGGACTTGTTATAAAGCTTATAAATGCAAGAGCCAGCAAAAATGACCATTGTGTCACCTGCCTTGATATTTAGGCTAGGCTCTCTCTCTCTGTATGAAATTGTATTGAAAGTGTACAGCAATCTTGAATGGCACCGCGACCTACCATCGACCAGGGAATATCTTATCTGGTTTAGCATAGCAGAATGATGGCCAAGCAAAATGCTAAATAAATGTAACAGATGTAATTGTAGTGTTTGTAGATTACAGGTTCTTACTAAGCACTCCCCTCACGATTTCAAAATGAAATTTTATCAACCTCAAATTTGCTCCAAACCCTTTTTGTACGAAATCATACCCTAACTTGTAGTATCAGTTACATCAAGACTATTTGAAACACCGGCTGAAGGATTTGACGTGCTGTTACACATATCTAGTTGGCTGTAGGTATAAGTAACAGCACCGCAAAATGGAGGTGATGTCGAGCTGTCGACTGTATAGCTTTAGTTGGATATAGCATGACAGGCACATCAAAATAAATGCAGGAGAGTAAAGCTTTGATCCCATCCAGGGTATAAAACATCAATTGTGCTGAGTATGCTCTTACAGTCTAGATGTCTATATTGTTATACCATACACAGGAAGGGAAAGCTATAGTCTAGTAGATATTTCACACTGGTTACATGTAAGCAAAAGGTCAAAGGGTTAAACTAAGATGCAACACATAAGATAAAGGCCCGGTCACACTATACCGATTTTTTATCGGAATACTATCCGATTTTCCCGGAGGAATCGAAACAGCCTGTTTTTCGTTCGGGTCTTCTAGCCACAGTGATAAGGACCTGATTTGCTATCTGTTGAGCCATTCCGATGTGGAAAAGCCCTCTCCTAACTTTTGATATTGACTCCGTTTCCTTTTATCGGATAGCTATCCGATTTCTCTTCCGATTTTTATCGTTTTTCGATGTGACGTCACTTCAGAATGTAGTCAGTTTTAGAACCCCTCAGATTTGAAGTAGGTATTCGAATATTCCACTGCATTCATTAAATTCACTACTACAAACCTCACTCTTCGGCCTAAAATCGGAAAAATCGGACCGTATTCCGATAAAATATCGCTGCAGTGTGACCGGGCCTTTAGGGTTAACTTGACCAGAAGCCAGCATGACACAATAATATTAATTCTATGTGATGGAGAAACTTGAGGATAGTGGACGGTAGAATATGTTCATCAAGTGGGTAGAATATGTTCATCAGTTTGTGCCCTTCTTTGACTGCAGAATTAAACCAGCACCCCTATCCAGGTATACTAACCCCCTAACCCCTAGCCTACTGTATGTTGTAATTACTATATGTTGTAATACATTACAACTCTTGGTTGTATACAGCCTCCCTGTAGTTTGTTGTTTCATTCATGATAATCATAAAGTTGTGAGTAAATTTACCAGAGTCATCGAAAGATAGTCTTTCTTTGACACCAAAAGTAGACGGGTAGCTTACTCTGTGTAATACAAAGGTTGTACACAGCCGTCATACACCTCATGTATCATATATCTTGTCAGAAATTTCTAGGTACATTCATGTTGTTTCATAAAGCTGTGAGTCATTTTACCAGATTCATCGAAAGATGCCAAAGTTTGACACCAAAAGTAGACCAGTAGCTTCTCCATACCAGTAGTCTCTGTGTAATAGTAACTTGCTTGTATACAGCTTCCATATAACCCATGTATGTACATATATATATTTCCACAGTAGGTTTATATCTACCTTATTCATAAAGTGGTGACTAATTTCATGAACCCTAGAAATGATCAAAGGTCATATTTATAATAACAACAAATCACAAGGCAAACATGTCATACTGTACTCCTGTATTAGCAGCTGTATGAGGTATTGTAAGTCCAGTTTACACACAGGGTTTTGTTAATTGAAGGGGGGGAGGGTTCATTGGGGGAGGGGGAGGTTGTAAACCTCACAGACTAAGCTGTTACCAGTGTTATCTTAATCATCCATTAAGTTATATATAGCTTAAATGTTCAAATTTATAAATTTACTAATCTAAATCTGATTAAACGGTTGGTGTGTGTTCCTAATTTGTATTTTATGTAATATTGTTATTCTTGTAGATTTATATTGAACCTTGTAGATAATCAGATTTGTTGGAATATCCTCCTATAGCTTTATATTTTCTCCTATGGATACTTTAGATCTGTTGGAATATCCATTCCTCTAACAGCTTCATATTGAACCCTGTGGATACATATGTTGGGATATCCTCTTATAGCTTTATATTTAGCCCTGTGGATACTTTAGATCTGTTGGGATATCCTCTTATATAGCTTTATATTGAACCCTGTGGATACACCTGTTACAATATCCTCTTATTGCTTTATATTGAACCCTGTGGATACACCTGTTACAATATCCTCTTATTGCTTTATATTGAACCCTGTGGATACACCTGTTGCAATATCCTCTTATAGCTTTATATTGAACCCTGTGGATACACCTGTTACAATATCCTCTTGTAGCTGTAGATCTGTTGGAATTTTGATCCCTGCCCCGTAAATGCCTGCTTATCATAACTGAAGAGTATCTGTTTATGATCTTTGGTAAAGATCTAACCAAACATTATAGCTGAGTTCTATTATAATAGGTACAGCCAAGAATCTTGCAAAACAGGATGCACACAAATAAAAATTCCCCTACTAGTGTAACAAGTATCTGTGTTGCTGGCTAGATATGGTTGCCTTTAGAGTACCGAATCTGGGCTCCTGAAATGTGTACACGTAAGTGTATGCTTCTACAAAATCTAAAATTGAGTTTGAGCCCGGGGGGGGGGGGCTCATTGTCCGTGCTGGAGAGGATTGCTGGATCAGATTTTTCAGATTTTGTCAACCATACAACAATAATGATGAGGAACTGATCTCATGACTTCTAAATTGGCTGTCAATACCCAACAAAATCTGTAAAATTTGTTAGAATTTGACAGAAAGCAGCATTCTTCCTGTTTTTTTAAAATACTTTCTTTGTATATATATATGTTCTCATCCCATCAGAAAGTTATTGATGATTTAAAAAATATTTACTGTTAAGAATAATGAGCACATTAGGAAATATGTAGATATGTCCATAATATGGTAATTTTCATTGCCCTCTAAACAAAGCTTTAACTATGTTGTAGGTTTAGTCAAATAGCTGTTACATGGCATTAGGAGCCAGGCAAAGACCTCAGTGTCTTTGTTGCTATGGTAACAAAAAATATTGATCTTTGCCCTCCTAACAACTTACATAACTCAAGTAACCAGGGGCGATATAAATTGGTATTTTGATAGCAGTTTTTTTTTTTACTTAAAAAGAAAAACACAATTTATAACACAAAGAAAGATAATTCATGTATATAATTTTAATCAAGGCGCTTATCATAGATAATACACCTGCTCGAAATTTTAACAGCAAAATGCTACAAGATAACTGTAGCAGGTAGCATGTATGTTTGGATTAGAATTATGCAGTATAGTGTATAGGCTTAGAACATGCACTGCAGGATGTGACTCTAGCATCATAATAATAAATGCCTGAGGTGATATTTCTGGCCATGGCGATGTTATCAAAACATCCTGTTTGATTGTAATATTGCCCATTTAAACCATAACACATCTACCTGTTATAGATTCAGTACATCATCACATTATTCACCTGTTGTCAAGGGAGCTCTTAGAAGTGCATTTTGGATTAGTAGACTATTTAGGATTCAGAAGAGAAACTGGACACCAAGTTTTGTTTTCAAGTTTGATAGCAAACTATACACATATCATATGAGGTGTTAGGCATTTCAAAAAAGATATCACCTTGCACAATGTACTGCAAAGTGGTCCAAACTGTTACATAAAATGCAAAGATTTGCAGCAGTTTTAGCAAACAAAGAGCAGGGCTGATTTCATTATATTCTGATAAAAAAGGTTCATAAGCTTCGTAAGTGTGAAGATTAATGTTAATTACTTATTAATTCCTTTATTTACACAAGAGATGATCAAACATCTACTTGTCTGATGTAACAATGAGCATGCCAGAAAGAACGAAAGGAGATATATATATGCCTACAAATTCATAGTTTAATACTGCCCTCACTTCTGTACTGTTTGATTGACTCTTCATGCAATAAGACCAATAGAGGCTAGAATGTTGTCCATAGAGAGAGAAAAAAATACTCTTACAGTTTGTTGAAATGAAGGCCCCATTATATCTACTTCTATCAGTGCTTTTGTACCAGTGTAATAATGAGGTGTTGTTCCTGTTTGTTTACAAAGGATGATTCTTATAAATTGTGAAATATCCTTTTGTGGGATTGTGCCACTAGGAAGTGTAGTCTCTGTATAGTATTCCTGTTAGCTTTTCAAATCTTCATGGTGAACAGTAGGCACTAAGCAGTACCACCGCCAAACACAATATTTGCCTGTTTTAAGGAACAACCTTAAGAATTGCCAAGTAATATTATCTCTGTGATGTCATTGTGGTAACAGTCCTGAATCTCTAGCACACTATATGACATTAGATTTCAAACATGATAATATGAGACTGTTAATCACATGATTAGGCCACGATAAATGACAGAAATTGCTTTAAATACTTTTTAAAAGTTGAACATTTTTAAGTTAACTAATATTGTTTGGTTGTCATCAAAATTAGGTAAATAACAAAGAAATGGCCAATGTGTACACTGTAGGAGTCTTGTGTAGGTTTAGTGAATAGAATACCAGCTCTTTTGGCCAGTAAAACTCACCTTTGGATGGATCATATGTGGCATACCACTACTTTTTGTTTAATTTCAGTGTCTCCAAAATGATGGTGGGTGATACCAATTCATCATATTACCTATTTTTTGGTTATTTAGTTACAATGCAATATGAATTTGATTTAAACAACTAGTCTTCTGCCGGATGACCACCAAACTGATTTTGGTCATTTGAACAGAAATTCGTTTTTCATGGATGACCGGACAACCATTAAAAACTTTGCATTGCTGTTGGTTTGCCACCATAATATAAGGAAGAGGATGTTGTGGTGCAGGTAAAGAAACAAAGAACTCCTGTGACATCATTGCAGTCACGATACCTTGGTGGTTATTATGGCATGTTGATGCATTGTCATTGTATCTTACACCAATTTCTTGTTGACCAAGCCTTTCCCCACACCCATAGCACCTTAAAATACACTGTAAATCTAACTTTAACATACCATGGCTCATCTATTGGTAATCATCACTTCTCTGAAACTCTTTGTTTTTGTGGATGATGATCAGCTATTTTTACAAGGAAAAAGCTTAAATTATGAAATTCAGTAATTTAAATCATTGAAATAGTACATCTGGAGTTCTGGACTTGTCAAGACTTTATGTGTACGAACATTTACTTTCACCTGATCAGTTGAAATAATTCACGGTTCTGATCAGTTGAAATAATTCACAATTGTCAGCTATATGATGACAGCACAGGAGCTGTCTCGCATATTTATTGCAAACATGTAAAACAGTGCACACACCATTATACTTCAAATCCTATTGGCTTTAATGTACATGTAACAGTTAATGTCAATACTGTCTGGTAGACTGGAAACTGTACTTTGGTCAATTAACAACTAACAAGGTAATTAATCCGATAACGAGAACACTGTACATACTGTATATACTTTTGTGTCGGATACAGTGTTTAGTTTACATACTAAATATTCTTTATGGCAGTGTATGCCTCTGCCCTTTGATATATGTACAAATACACATACGACTGAATAACTAATGTGGAAGTTGTTATGAAATGACATTATGATTTGTAGAGGTGATAAACATTCAGTTTCGGATTAGTCTGTAATCGCAGGATTACATGTGGAAATATCGTTGGCACAGCTCTTAATGTAAATATCTGCCATTGTAGGCCTAAAATCAAATGAGGACAGACAAAAAAGAAATAAAGAATATTGTTCTTCAATGTGGGCTGGATCTGATCCTAGCTTGGAAGAAGTTGAAGAGGTAATCTGTAGTCTTTATTTTTAGTTAAAATATGAAACTTTAATAGATAAAGTACGAAGTACAAAACTGTTTACCATATGGCTTGTCAAAGTTAATTTTTGGGCTAAGATAAGTTTCAATCTTAACTTCTGAAACGTCGTAGATATACATTCTAGGGTCTTTGATTTTAGTTTTTAGTAACTGAAAAGTAGTTATATAGCACCATAACTAAAACAATATTCTATGGCGCTTTAAAAAGAAAAAAATCAAACATACAAATGAACAAAAACAGCAACAAGACAGAAATCAGCAAAAAATAGGATTACTTAAAGGCCTTATAAAAGGGAACTGTCTTTAGAGCTTTTCTGAAATATATACATATATATGGATATGATAGATTGTTTAAAATAGGTCATAAATAAGAAATAATAATCACATAGACAATTAAGAAGATTACTTTCCAGAGACTAGACTTGTAATTAAAGCCTACCGGTATAAGATCAGGAAGCAAGCAACCCATTCCACTAATATTTACAAATCGCATAATAAGCTTAAAATTAAAAAGAAAGAAAAAAGAGAGAGAGTGGGTTTTGTCGTAGTTGGTATAAGAAGCTTCAATATTTTCAAATATTTTGATCAATTTTTTGAAGAAAAAAAGGCAGAGGATAATTCCCTTTGCTTTGTTCTTGTTTACGTTATATCCCCTTCCCCTCAACCCTTACCACCTTAACTTTCAAGATATCATATTCTTAAAACCCCTGTTGACTCATAAACATTTCCCTTGTACTCTTTCAGGGAAAATCCTGAAAAGATAACCCATCTTTTAGTAATTCGGTAGACCTTGCAAGTGGTTATAGGATATGATGAAATAACCCTTTTTACCCCCCATTTGGTTTTGAAGATGGGCTAGCCATTAAATTTCTCATCATTTTTCTGCAGAAGCGATGGAAGGAGGATGATGAGAATGATGAAGATGATGATGAGGATGATGTGGATGGTGCCAATGTAACATTGACGGGATACAGGACTATTGCGGTAAGAAGATTCTCCCACCCACTCTTCAAAGCATTCCTTGCTTACCACTCACCTAGATGCATTCCTATTTACCACTACTAGTGAATTGTTCCCATAATCTATAACTCTGGCAAAAGTAGGGAAAATACATCCAATCAATGGAGGCATGATTTCTTTGTCTTTAGTTGACCTCCTGCCATCTACCTACGTAGCTCAGAAAACTTGTTGACATTTGAGCGTCGCTTCCCTGTTGATCTAACTTCTGGTTCGCCCAGACTTCCTTCTCCTCCACCCTGATTTTTACAACACAAAATTGTGATTGTTACTTAGTACGTCGACAGCTCGATTACTAAAAATCATAAGAGCTGAACTTTTGGCATTACATGTTTTCTGTATCATGGTACAGACCGGCGAGAAATGAGTTCCACAGAGACCGATGCCGACCGGACTAGCCGATGTGATCCACTCAAATGTATCGCAATTATGAAAAGTCACTTTTCAAATTCGGGGAATCTTAGATTACTATAAAAGTCAACATGAGTGTATATACGGTGGCATTTTGAAACAAGATTTGTTTACATTGGCACGCTGAAACCTGAAATGCCTGGAATCAGAACGTTTTAAATAGGTTAATGAATAGGTTAATGAATAGGTTAATGAATGGGTTAATGTCTTGACTGTTGTTGTCGTTTATTGTGAATTGTCTCTTACAAAACCAAGAAGGAAACGGTTTGATTGTTTCAACTTTCAGTGGGAGATTTACTTGCTGTTTGAACAGAGCTCTCTCGCTCTCTCTCTCAGGAGAATACCCAAATCTCCTTCTCTCATTAAATACAGCCTTTTTAAGTCGGGGGGAACATTTGGCATTTGAAGCAAAGGAATTATTGCGAACAACAAGAATCCTGTCATTTCCTTACATCATGTTCAGAAGTCACAGTTTTGCTTGATGACATCTAAACAGGTTAATGAATATGTTAACAAAGAAGAGAAAGGGTTTGCTTGGTGTTTAAGGAGTCCGATTAATACTCGATAGGATGTGAGATTAAAGCTCAGTGAAATTATTGAAATCCTCATTCGGGGTTTGCCGATTTACAATGCTAGTACTTTCTGGGGTTTAAAGTTCTTCGCTGAATCTCTGCTTAGTGGTAACATTATTGAACAAGTTGGATGACTACTGAGCTCCAAGATCGATTAATTGGGGGGGGGGACTTGTGGGGGGGGGGGGCTGGTGGGGGGTTATGTTCATAGTCAGGTAAGTACTTGTGTTGCATCACTTGCTCAACTACCATCCTATGAAAATGAGGTTTCATCAATGCTGTGACAATATAATTGATTGATACTTAGAAAATCATATTGTTTGTTCAATGTTCATACACAAATCAATGAAGGCAATAAGCCTGATGTCTAGATGCATCAACGTGCAACAGACACTAGTCAAAATCACCGAGGCTATCGAAAAAATATTTGTGTTCAAGATACGTTTTGCAGCTTACTAACCAATGGCAAAAATCCAAATTGATTGTTTTGAACTTTTGATGCTGAATAAATTAAGATTGTTGTTTATATAACACATGAATTTTATTTTGAAATGTTAGGAAAGGAATGGTACATGCTGTTCTTCCAATAACTTTTTCCAGATATATCTCATTTGCGAAAGATCTTGCCAGGATTTTAGGGAACAATCGCCGTTGTAGGAATCCTAGCATTAACATCATGTGCTGCTGGGGTGTGAAAACCAAAACAAATTATTACACCACACCACTCACCAGCTATTAGCCACACTTATTCTACTCACATTACCATAAAATACTCCACCAAAAAGGAAGTTAGACTATTATACAGACCTACACAATATCAGTCAGGACTGAGGGTATATTTAGCATTAAAAAACAAACACAACCTATTCTGCATAAAAATAAATTGCCAAGGAGAGAGTCAGAAAGAGAATCCTGCATTATAAGTTGAGATTGAAATATATGCATCAGTCCTTGCTCTACTTTGACTAAATCCTCTTGATTATTTTGGCATTTGGTCATAATACAAGTATGTTTTTGAGTTATTGATCTCGTTGAAAATGAAACTATAAATGTACTGAAACGGGTCCGATATTAAAAATCTTCATACGTGTGGTAAAAAGTATTAAAGTCGCAATTCAAACCATCTCTCTGGTTAGTTCTCTCGTTCTCTCTGTTTTTTCTTTCTCTCTCGTTTAATTCCACTGTTCTCTTCTCATCTTCTTACCAGGGGTCAGCACACCGTTACAATGAGGATAACTTGAGTATCCAGAGCTTCACTATGGTGAGTTATATTAATTCTTATAATTATTATAATATTTCCAGCGCCTCTTTGAATTCTCCTGACGAAATATATTCGTTAGGGCCAGTATCAAATTATACAAGTTTGGGTAATGTCAGCTTGTAAACGTTGCATCTCGATAAACAAAAGTCAATTTACGTTGTTACAAGGCACAGCCATTTATAAGCAATGACCCAGGTATTATCCCAATTATTATTAGCTCATACCAGCATGCTGGTGTGAGCTATTGTTACAGTGGGGCGTCTATCACTCTATCATTCTATCACTCTATCCGTCAACAATTGGTAAAACCGCTCCCACTCGCACAGTGTTTGATGGAATTTCATGGAACTTAGACACAAGGACCGTTGGGTATAGGGCCATCAGAGATGGTCCGAACTTTGGGGTCAAAGGTCACCTGTGTGCCGTAATGGGCCATTTTGTGGAAATACGTAAAATGCTTCTTCTCCTACAGATTCCACGGTACAATGTTGAGGGTTTGTCACGATAGTACTATGGAAGTTTTACCTTCAGGGTGTTCATGAATTTAAGATCAAAGATCAACTAGGGGTCTTTTGTGGCCCGGGCCGCGGCCCTATATTTTCAAATTGCTTTCGTTCGTACAGTGTATGGCCAGTTATAATGAAACTTGGTCACAACGTTCCTAGGGATAAGGGTTACGAGGGGTGTTCGGAGAATTGAGGTCAAATGTCATTTAGGGGGTCATCGAGGGTCATTCTTTGTAATATTTTCAAATGTCTCAATCTCCTCAAGATTTTGATGGATCATATTCAAAGTTGAACTGATGATTGTTGGATTGTGTATGAATCAGGTGATGCCTAATAATTTTTGGTCGAAAGTTAATTAATTACAATTAATCCCTATTGTTTAAAAAAATCTGAGCCTTCACCTTTTTCCAAAGCTCCTTTAATTTTTCTCCCAGTCTCTGCAGTGTTTGTTTACATTTGTGGTTAAGCTCTGCAGAGGCTGTTAGTGGAATTAAAGCAGTATTGGGAGTTGTTATTAACTGTTGAACTGTAAGCATGAGAGCCCTATAGCCAATCAGCACTTGCCGATTCTTAGAAGTCTTTGAGCCTGAGGTATGTAGGCAGCCAGCCAAAATTGGTAGAGGGGAGACAGTTTAATAGGGTAGGTCAGTGGTATTGTTTGAGAGAGTGGGTAAAATAGGATTTAAAGGGGGAAAATAGGAATTATAGCCAGTGGTGTGGCCAGGATTCTGCTAACGGAGGGGGGGGGGGTTATCCCTCATGGGCCCAAAATTGGTGGAATCTGAAAAATGACCTGAAATTTGGTGTGCCATATAGTTTTGTGGGCCCTACATTTTTAGGCTCGAAAAGGTATGAGCTTCTGCACCATTGGTGCTCTAGTTACTGTTTTGTAGGAGGAGTAATAAGTGAGGGTGGGGGGGGGGACACCTTGGCTGTTAACAAAATAAAATATTGATTTTGTCATGCAAGTTTGTTTGAATGACATTTATTGTCGAATTTGTATTCACACTACCTTGTTTATGGTACATAGATGCTTTTCAATGTCAGAAATAGCTGGAGTGCTTCTATTGGCCTCTTGATTTATTCTTCAGTAATGTGAGCGGATTATATGGAAAACATGATTCCTCGTTGTCAGTTTGAAGGAATCTTACTTTTGACAACAAACAATTCCCACCCGAAATAAAACAACAACTATTATTAAACTTTTAAACTACTAAAATTCTAACTACTTACTGCTATCTTACTCTCCTTCCTCCAGTTTTATTCTCCGTAAGTCAATAAAAATTACTAGGAATTGTTTGTTCCTTTTGCCGATAAACTCATTACGGATTAAAAAGTCAAAGGGTGTAGGAAGCTATAAATATCCCACTAGTTCACCTTACTGCTGCCCTGCAGTTATATCTAGCAATAAATATATTTAATGGCCTCGCACCTCCACTAGCCCTCACAAACAAGTGACATCATAGCATGCGGTTGAAATTTGACGTAATCTGTTGGAAGTTACTCGGGAAATTTTAACGTCATCTTTGAAGGCGACAGAATAAACAAAAAATTGGGGGCCCTGCTTTAGTTTGATGCCTTAAATGTATTCTAGCAGACTGCTGATCAGTGAAGCGCGTCAAAATGTAGGAACGGTTGTAATTTTCCATTTTAAGTGCATTAAGGAGAGTCAAAATATGGTAAAAGGATCAAAAATATTGTAAAATATGGATTCTTCTGAGTTACTGGTAACCTGAAGCTATTTTTGATTCTGCGTTTGCTAGAGTGAGTTCCTGAAATATGTACAAAATTTACAACAACAAAAAAACAGCAATAAGAAAACAGTCGGAACTAACACAAAATGTCAACTACCTGGGACAGTTGATATAAACTGAGTTGTGGGTTGTGGATTTGCTCTTTTGCAAAACTCATCACGGCTGTTAGAACTGACTCAAACCAAAATAGCACAATTTTCTCAGATGATTTTGTTTGCCGAAAAATTGATAGATTTATTGTAGACTATTTAAAGGTTTGTATAGAGTTGTGCATAACTGCCACTGTTTCCCTCTGTTGTTAAACAGAGAATTCTAATGCTGTGAGGAGACAGGTAAGCACTCAATACTGTTAAGGCAAAGGCTTGGTTCAGCGGTTAGAGTGTCCGCCTCACAATCCTTAGTTTCCAGGATCAAAATTCCACCAGGAGCCAGATTCTCTTGTCCTATTAAAAAATTGCTGCAGTGCAGTGGTGATGTGTGTGGAGTCTTCCGCGGATTGAGTATTTCTGGTTTTTTAACTTGGGAAAAGGGGTTTGTTTCTGTTCTTCACTTGTTTTCCAAACAACTTTGTTCGTCATGGCCGCACTGCAGTGATGTCGAATGGGGTGCCTTTGCCTACTTCATTATTAGAGAAAGTGGTCAGATGCTGGGGCATACACTCTCGTCCGTCGGATGGGGACGTTAAATGGCGGTCCCGGGAGCAGGAATGTGAGCGAATTCACACCCCTGCCTCGTTATCCTCTGAACGCTTATCGAAAAGAGAAGGCTTGAAATAATCCGGTGTTCATCCACGACCTAACACAGACAGGGTCTCAAATAAGCTACTGTAAGGCTTCCTGATCCTTTAGTCTCTAAACTAAACTAAGTTAAGTACGCAAGAGTAACTTCCTGACAGAACCTGTACCATCATTCGTTCATGGTGCGATAAATAGACTGTTGGACATGATTTGGATTGTTAAATGCCAAAGTGTTGGCAAAAGGTCAGAATCTTCTGTCCATGAGATCTCATACTCTCCTTTGGCATACTGTATTATTGCGATTATTGACAGTTTATAAAATAGGTATATTTCACGCTTGAAGTAACATAGAGATTAGTTTTAAACCTGAAATGAAAAAGCCTATCCCATCCATGCTCTCCCTTTTTCTGGAAACCAGGAGTTTTAATTCTTCAGACCAAATGTAATGACCGCAAACTTTTTTACAAATTACTGCACTCCATAAAGTAGTAAACATTGAAAATAAAAATTAAAATCAAAGATATTTAGTAGCATGTAGTTGTTTCTAACTTGACCTCCAAAATAACAAAATATACAAAAAAAGAAAGGGAAAATTATTCAAATTCCACAGATTATTACTGACAAAGCTTTGAAAATGTCAGAAAGTGTGGCATGATTAGTTTGGCATTTACAATAAAGGAAGCTGATGTTTCCTACTTTCCTAACAAGGAAATCTGCTAGCAGCTAGCATGATGTCATAGATAACAGATTACATCAGAATATTCATGACTTTCCAGATAAAGAAACTAATAATGCGAATAAGGAAAACAGTTGTGGTAAGAAAGTGACATCATCGTTGTCAAGTTCAAATTTCTACAATAAGTTAACAATGTTAAAAGCAGCCTTTTTGGGGTTAACTTTGGTCTTTCTTGGGGAGTGGGGCTGGGGGAGTGGGGTCAGAATTAGAAATTAAATTCCTATAACAGTAAAGTTAATAATCTTGACTTGTCAAGCAGTATTTAAATAATGAAGGGAAAATTTCAAACCTTTTTTTGAAAATTTCAGATTTCTCTCTTTTATGTGCGTTTTATCGTACCCAAAAAATTGTAAGCCATAATTAATTACTGGGTGAAAAATCTATGGATAGCATTTTGCTCTCATATCAGTTGTCAATCTCATTCTACTTGGTGGGCTTTTGTAAGGTAAAAATTTCATAGAAAGGAAAAAATTTAGATGGTGGAGGGGGGAGGGGGGGGGGTGAGGGAAGAATGAAGGGGTAGATAAGAAGGATGCTTATTACTGGGAAGATATTATCTTAAAAATTTAGCTAAAATTACTGGTTTTGTGTGCAAATACAAATATGTACAAATATATATCTACATATATTTATATTAGAAAAAAAGCAGACAAATAAGAATGACTCATAATTGACAAATAAGGTGTACTATTTTAGAAAATATGTTGGAATTTTCGGTCCCCTGGGACCTTCGTCAGCAATACTTGGCACTTGGCAGTGGAAAGAAAAGTACAAAATGTAACACAATGAAAGTATGATGCTAGATACTGTAAGTGTGAGTTGGCACTGATGGCATCAATACCCACATAAACCATGACTATACAGGAAGTGGATTAAGGAGCAAAGAATAGGAAGAACAGATTAAATATATATGTTTGTGGAACTGATAGTTGTTTAAGTCTCACATCACTGGCATCAACAAAGACTTGGTTGGTTCCCCGCTTTCTAGTCACTTCGCCCAACAACCATTTCGCCCAACCTGCCTGGTCATTTCGCCCAACCAGCATAGTCATTTCGCCCAACCAGCATAATCATTTCGCCCAACCTTATTTTTACTAACATTCAGTCAGAATAATATTACTTTTTCTATTCCACTAGTTCAATTTGATGTTATTTTGGGTTGGGTTACTTCGTAATAGGTAAATAAAGTGAGGTCCGCTCGATATCGATCGGAGTCTGAGCAGTTATTTTGGGTATAATAGGAGGATTACACTACTTTAGGCGTTTACGCATACAATGGAAGTTATATAATTATACAAACAAAGGGGAATCGGTGAGGAATAATATAACCGTTTCTATTTCACTAGTTCAATTTTTATCCCGTAACGTTAACAATTCCCGAACGTTTACTATCAAACCTAACCCCTACAACACTGATCCATCCTCAAGATTCCTTAATATTCGGTTCGTATCCTTTAACGTTATAAATTCCCGAACGTTTCCTTACTAACCAGTTGTACAAAGTAAAGGACTTCAAGTTTCCTTAATATTCCATAATATTCGAACGTTTACTATCAAACCTAACCCCGAACACACTGATCCATCCTCGGTTCGTATCCTGTAACGTTAACAGTTCCCGAACATTTCCTTTTGAAGTATCATATTTAATCAAGGTTGGGCGAAATGACCAGGCTGGTTGGGCGAAATGACCAGGCTGGTTGGGCGAAATGACCAGGCTGGTTGGGCGAAATGACCAGGCTGGTTGGGCGAAATGACCAGGCTGGTTGGGCGAAATGACCAGGCTGGTTGGGCGAAATGGTAAGGTTGGGCGAAATGGCAGTTGGGCGAAATGGTTGTTGGGCGAAGTGTCCTGCTTCCCTCCGTCCGGTTCCCCTAACTGCAACAGTTAATCTGGCAAGAAATATCAAAGTCTTTCCTTTCCTAACTTGATTAGGGGAGCTATAAACGACCCACATTATTCAGGGATTTTAGTATAGATTGTAAGCACCGAAAACATTGTTCACAAATATTAATCAAAGGATAAAAAAAAAATTGCTTCATGTCCTGAAAGAGATTTATGAAATATTAGCCTTCAGCATCGTATTATAATGATGAGTGCCAATGAGCAAAGGGTAAGAGTTTGTCATTTATAATATAATAATAACTATATCTAGTAAAAACAAGCTGTTGTATTAAGTGAACTTAAATTCAAATTGGGTTTTTTTTTTTTTTTTTTTTGTAGCTATTACTTTTAAGGCTCAGATACAAAATCAAAAGTGAAAGTTACAATAATTAACATGCCTTCTGAATAATAATAAGTACTATGGATAACTTTTTTTTTTTTTTTAATAGTCTGTAGTGCCTTTAGATATCATTCAGTATTTCACTAGTTGGTCGTTATCACGGTCATACAGATTGCAAGCATCATTTGTAATTCAAAACAACTGTGCAGTTCACTTGTGTCCTTCCTTATACTCCACACCGCACATGATCTAGTAGTAACAGTGTAAGTCATCGCTACGGATATGTAATCGTATTTCCTTATTTTAGTGTGGGATTCTTGTCGTCTCGCTGTACAGCTTACACAGAAACTGCATCTAAGGTTTGGAGCAACCTTCATACTTGTCAATTTTCAATTTTGTCTTTCAAATATTGTCTTTATTATTTTTTGGTATACAAAGGTTTTCTTTTGAAAATCTCATTTCTGATATTAGGAAGTTTTTTTGCACTTATGGATATTGAGATAACATCATAGAAAGTTTGCTGGAAAATGCCTAACTTTTGTGTAGCAAAAGACAATTTGTCCGTAACCAATGATTAAATGAATCGACTTGTAGCCGTTCACCCAAGTTCTGATATCTAGCAATAACTTATTCGGTACCTCATCGCCAAATGCTATGCAAATGGGGCAAATAGTTAAATATGTAAGTGTTAAGGTGTATAGCAGCTTTTGTACACAGCAAGCATAGTGTTTTACAAGAGGCAAAATGTGTTGACTAAATTAAGATCTCTCTGAATATGACAATATTTTTGATCACCAGATATTTATATGATTTTTTGCATGTAGTTTTGCTACATTCCTCTCCGTCTTTCTCAACTTTGAAATCTGTACTGCTTTAGACACTTTTAATATTATGCAGTATTCTGTAGGCAGAGGCTACAACGTGTGTAGAGGACTGCAGATTGGTTCAATTTACTGCATAGTTTATTATATATGGTCATGAACGGGGAATAATTCAGTATCCAAATTGGTGTCGCAGTTTTGAACGTTCTAAACGCTTGTCTCGAACTATAAAATCTATCTTTTTTGAGTTTATTGTTGAGTTGTGTAGTAGCTCAGATAGTTAAACCTTCAGCATAAAACTTGTTATCAAAAGTGGCCAGCTTTTCGTGTTCAGTAAACCCGGATGGGCCTGTATCATTCTGTCTGTCTATCTGTCTGTTTGTCTGTCTGTCAGCTTACAATTGCGAAATGTGTGGTGTTTCATACATTTTCACTGAACCTCTGAATCCTCTGGTGATGATGATTCAGTTTCATGTGTGTGTGTGTGTCATATTAAGAACAACAATGTCCATATTTATGAATCAATTTATAACTTATTAACATACTTATTAATCAAGAAATATTACATGATGTCCCCATTTGCCATTATTTTGACTAGATTTACTGATAAGTGCGTTGGATGGAGACAATATTTGAGCAGCTTCCGGAGAACACCGTCTCCACCGTTATATAGAAATTTTTGTCATGAATTATTGATATTTGATGAATTCTGCGTAAACTACAGTATGCATGTAGATATCATTAGTTCAGCACAGACAGTCACAGTACACAACTGTGTCTTTCTGTTTAAACACCAGAGGAAGAGGCCCACTATATTTTTCTATTCCCTCCAGAATTTACGTGGGAGATATGAAGTAATCAGATGATAATACCGTAAATATATGTCTATGCCGAAATATAAGGCTGACTATCTATGGGGGTCTTGTTATCACAACAGTGAAGGAATTGTGAAAATACAGACAGTTAATTTCCATATAAGATCTTGCATGCTGTGTCCCTACAATTTGAGGAAAGCATAGTTTTAAAGAGAGGTCCCACTGATTTTTTTAAAAATTCTGATAAATTAGAATTTCTAATTTAACCAAGATGATTCAAGGGAACTGCCTTAAGAAGTAGAAAACCACTGGATATTAGCATTTCTTAGGAAATTTGAAGAATCAGTGGATTTCTTATCAAGATCAAGTAGCCAGTGACATCAAAGTCGTGTATCGCAGGTTAGGTAAAACGTTTGCTGAAAAGGAGTGTTTTCCCACATCCCGCAAACTGTTCCAAACCTCTTGAGGGATTTCATTGAATAGCTTTCTGAATGAGACAATATGTCGGAGCAGTGAACGCAACAATTACTCTTTGAGGAGGACGCTGCATTAACTAAAGGTTGACGAGTCGATGGCCACTTTCACATCTATTATTAACTTTGTTTTTTATTTGAAGCCATCAATCAAAAGAGCATTGCAAAGAGAGATAATGTTCAAACAATATATTGAGGACATCGAGATTTAGGTTTCAAATGATACAAATAGGAGGTCATACGATAGGAAAGATAAATTGAATTATTGAGGAGACTTTACTAAGAAAGTTTAACAAGGAAAATTGTGGAATAGAAGTCCCCAGACAGCAAGAAAAACAGGCAAATGCATTTAAAGGAAGAAGTAAGAACTGTCAAACCAAGATAGAAAAGGACATCCCATCCCACCTATCCCATCACATCTCACCCAACCCACCTGCACCCCTACCCATTCCACCCACCCCACCCATCATATCCCACCCACTCCATCCCACCTACCCTACCACATGTTGATGAAATCAGGTAACAGTGAAACTAGAAAAATAATTGAAATAGAAGACAGGAAATGTTAGGAATACTTAGATACTGTAACAAGAGAGCCTTTGTACAACAAATAAAGTTGTTTGTACAGACTTGAGACGGTTACTCAAAGTGTTCCAGATCTTGGGAGCTTAGTTAATGATATATATTTAAAAGAATAACACCAATTACATTAATACCCCACTGATATTAATCAAGACACTCACCTCTTTAATTAGTGATAAAAAGAATGATCTTTTGTTTTAAGTTTTAATGTCTTTTTCTCTAGAGGTGGGAGGCCACTTTTGGTCAGATTTTGAAAGAACCCATTTGAGCTTCTTGCAGACAAGTGTTCTTTAAAGCATCCATCAGTATACATTCCATGCATGTATTTACAGTAGGTATTTGGTTTTAAGCTAGACAGCAATCATGGGCTGCTGATTTCATGGAAATACGTGTGTTTGTCTTCTATATATAGCATAGCCAGCTGTGCCCTCTGTGCAGGCTATGGAAGTGGTTGTGCGTTCTCTCTTCCATTAGAATTGTACGCTGACTACAGATATTTTCCACCATATTTTATCACCGGTTGGTGTCATCAAAATCTCAACACAATGTGTCCTTTCCCTGTCCAACATTCACATGACCTGCAATTGATGTTTTAAAGAGGTCGTGTGACGTAGTGTTAGAGTCTATACAATAAAACTGAAAGTGCATTGAACGGGGTAGATGCAACTCAAGAACTTTGAAGCCAGTCCTGCAGGATAGAAAGTAATTGGAGTATATATTGTATAATTATTCTGTGTTTAGGGGGTGGGGGAGGGGGAAGGGGGTTCATTTACTTAACAAACACAATGGTGGATTTTACTGAGCAACATGGATATGGTTTCTTCATGGACAAGTCTCCCAACATAGTTTTCAAGAAAGTGATGTTCAAGTGTGGTGTCACCATGTTCTTTCCCCTCTCCTCTCCTCCCCTCCCCTCCACTCTCCCCAACCCATTCCCCTCTCTGCATCACCTCCTGAATCTCAAACCTGTGTCTGGGTGGTTCGTGAGGATTCAGTTTTTGGTGGATGATCTTTCATGAGCTTTGTTTGATTACCAAAGCCCAAACAATATACCACGGTAGCTTTTAAAGTGTTAATTGTGTGTCTTAATTTTCCTTCCTTCCTCACTTACCTGTCTCCCCACAACCTAAGCACTCTCATTCTACCGTGTCTAGAACAGGATTATCAACAGTTCTGTTCTATGGAGTGTTTGATGAGTTTTGACAGACCCAGGGTACAAAACAAATATAGTTCACAGAGATTATCTCCCTTGTCTGCAAAATGTTTGTTCAGAATGATATCATGATTGTACCTAACAATTTCTACAGAGGTTTGTCAGGATTTTGAGAGCGATAAAGGAAGTTCAATAAATACTGGAAGTTCATTTTTAATCAGGTACGTGAGATGGAGGAGCAGTTTCTACGGCGATAATTCTCAGAAAAAATATATTCAGGAAATTGATGGGAAAGGACCACTTCAGGGTACAAACTGTACGTCCTGATGATGGTAATAACACTAGGAGTGTGGAATGTCGTGTGTGTTATATGCTAGCTAGGCACGAAATGTTTACATTAGTTTTATTAGAGGCACTATCTTGCTCAGTTTTGGTAATGTTTATACATCTAATCAATGGAAGGTGAGTAGTAAGGTAGCAGAGTTGTATATTGATAGAAATCAAGATATTAACGAAGTGAATCCCTTCACTCTGCAATTGGATACTAACTTCAATGGGTTTCTAAAGAGTTTCATTTGAAATAATGAAATTTGGCTTGCACATTTCTTACAAGTTATATTTGTCAGTCCATATTGTTACTAATAGTAACATTTGATTTCATTTTCATAAAAAAAAATCCCACAACAATATGTTCAATATGTATAATTGATCAAATTAAATATACAGCATGCATAGTTGTGAATGCAACCCCCCCCCCCCAAAAAAAAAAACCAAAGGGAAAACAAAAGAATTGGTCCTTGATCAGTAATATTATTATGATCATTTTCCAGTCTATCTGTCTATGCTAATATTAGATGAATAGTAGCAGTTTCCTGGTTTAATGGATTGACCCAAGCGCTGAAGTAGTACTATTCAATTAATAACAGCTCACTTCTCTGCATTCCCAGCACTTACATATAATCTGTGTCACATTGTTCTCTACTGCATGTTCCTCATGTGGGTCACGTAATTTCCACTTTATCAGTACAATCTTTGATAATTATTACTTTATTTCTATGTATACTCATTTCATTTTTCTTCTTTGTTCACAACTATTTAAACATATATATGTGGCTTAGTAAGAAACATTTCACTCCCTCAAGAGACAGTCCCTTGGAAAAACTGGTAAATCATTAATCGTTAGTATCCTATTGTCTTATACCGGTTTTATTTGTCTTGAGATTAATACGTGCAAAACAAAAGGTAGTTATCTGTCATCAGAGTTCAAAGTGTATTTCTCTCAATAGCTGTGTAAATAATGTTGAACATGGGTGTGCCAATTATGGATGTGAATCTCGCAATCCCTCTCTGGAAATTAGAAATCCATCTTAAAACTTACGTATGAAGGAAATGACGTACCGAGATCTCCGTAGTTACGTTAAACTGATCACTTCATTCACACCTCAAAAGTAAACTTTAGGTAGTCTGGTCTGTACATGTATGTGAAAATTGAATGTTTATCCCAGGAATTTGATGATATGAAAAGCATTTTCAACATGATGTACATTTTTCAATTCTAGATCTAGTTAAAATAAATTGGGCCCCCCCCTTTTTTTGTGGTCTTGACCATAGAATTTAGATACTTAAAACTCATATTTTTTAAATTAATATATAAATGGAGGGCTCAAACCATTTTGCTTATAAAATGTTAAAAATCAACTAATTGCTGTAAAGCTAAAAATAATGTGAAACAAATTGTTGGCATTAGTATTCATAAATTTGATATTTTTTCTTATTTTTTGTTTCTTATGATATTACATCCTTGCAATTTTGTCAACAAATAAAAAATGGTAGGCTACTTATAGCCCAGATGAGATGAATCTAGTGTTAACAGGCTCCAGTTATTATGGTTGGTAAATTGGTAATGTTTCTCTGATTCTCCTCAAAGACATGACTTTGAACAATAGCTGACCTGGTCTGGTAATAGAATCTTTCAAGGCTGATTTAAACAATATCCTCAAGTTCCTGTTTTGAAGAGGCAACTAATTTTGCCATCAATCTTCACTTGCAAACATCAGCTGTCAAACGGTTTCTCTCCTTACAGAGAGAAACCTTTTAACACCCTCGAGAAAACATACTGTACAGGATGGATGCGGTGAAAGTTGGTAGGTGGGCCTTAATAGTCACAATTCATTCCATAATTATGGCACTTAAAATTAAATAAGATTCAGATGAAAGAGATATATATGTGATGAAAATACAGTTAGTTAGCTTAGGTGAGAAGTTGGATTGGAGGTTATAAAATGATTCTTTTTTATTTTTCTCTCTAAATTGGCGAACAAAATTTTATCTCCTAAGTTTTTTTTTGAATCAGACATTAAACTTGGGGCTAGAAGAACTGTGATTGGCCAACAGTCATGCAAAGTAGTTTTAGAAGATTTGAAATCGTTAGAAATGTTGATTGTTTGAATCTCGATTAAATGGTTTAATTAATTAAGCGTGTAGATTCGTTAACTCTGAAACTGTACCAATGCAATTTAATTTGTCCATAAGCAAGATATCGCTTCTCACAAGTGGTGTTGTTGTCTGTACTGACATCTTTGGTAAATTCACTCTGCACTTAAAATCTGAAAAAGAAAAGAAAAACAAAGCATCTATTTTCCAGCCTTGTTGATTTCTTGATTGATTACATCCAGGAAATCAAGGAAAAGATCAAGGAAATTAGGACAACAGTGTGAGAGCTGTTCATACAGTATGAGCATAATTACTTCGCCCCTCGCTTACCTGTCTCCCCACAACCTTAGCACTCTCATTCTACCGCGCCTAGAATGTCCTGGTAACCTTTTAACACTGCACCCTCTATGGCCGGCTCCTCCGGTCACTGCCCTTCCTTCTCATTCTACCAACCAAAGTGTCTAGATCGCTATTTTCGAGCGGATTTTTTCGGAGTTTTGGACTATTCAACAGAACTCCCCTGGAAGTATGTTTATAATAAGCATCAATGTACATGTATATTAGCATAAGAGCTTTGCTATATTTTCTCATCATCGTGTTTAACCAGGATAATTATGTTTAGTATGCTTTTATCAAACAATAAAAATGAAAAGGATTTGTGTTAGAGTTTGAAGTGTTTCTCATCAGTATGTCTTACCAGGCTACTGGTTACTTCAGGACCGTCATCGTGTCATGTAGCTAAGATTTACATTGCACTGTGAGGACAGTAACTAAATAACGATTGTATACAACTAGTAACACATGACTAGTACAGGTAAGGTGAATGATAGATAGTGCGGGGGGGGGAACTGATCAGATGTAAGGTCACTCGCCCCCCCCAAGTACCTCACAGGTGTGTCGGAGGAGGCTGCAGGCATCCCCCTGAGCCTCCACCAGCCTCTCCGTGCTATTATGAACAGCTGAACAAACTTAACTCAAGGCGTGAACAAACTTAAGGCATCCTAAGTTGCTAACGTTTCTAAACAAACATCTCCCATGTCAGTGAAAACTAACACCACTTGTCCTAACAATTGGGGTCACCCTTGTTTACAAGCTTGGAATTTCCAAATTCGTAAACACACCATGTATGCAGGAGGATGGCACAAGTTAGCAAAAGTTATACCTGTCATTACACAAGGGAACAATACATCAGCTACAGTAAACACATCCCTACCACATAGTAGGGTGAAAAAACTGACAAAAAGCACTTTATGATCAAATTTGAACCACTTTTTTTAATATAACCTTAACTACTGTAATAGAATGATGAAATGCCAAAATCATAAACCACATTGTCATTTTCTACATATAACTAGTGAGTGGTCTTGTAGGGATCGACCCAACCTTCTTCCAAACCGGTTTACGCCGGATGTTTTCCTTTGTGTAAATAACCAGGGTTTCCAAGTGGTTTCTTCAAAGAAGTAGGACAGAGAGAACGAGATTAGGGAGAAGTAACGGAGAGGAAGATATTTTGTTTGATCTCTGAAGTTTCCATCATCATCATCATCTTCATTTAAACTCTTCTATACACATATCGCTTTTCAGTTTATTTAATGTTATTTGTGTTTTCACTGTTGCCAAGGTTACAGCATATTTACTTCTGTGTTTGCATGGTGTGAAAGCCATCCCAGCGACTGACAAAAACGATGACGTAGGTAACGAAATGAGCAGCTTCAATTCTGTACCTCCATCCACAGTTGTAATATATGCCATGTAATTTCACAGAAATTAACTTCAGGTCACATCGATAATGTTTGCCTTTACTTTGAAGCAGTTTAATACACCAAAAGGCAAACTTAAGTGGTCATTGCAATTCCCACTGGGGAAACATGGAGGGCATATCATTGTGTGTAAGGTATACTGCTTCTAGGCAGCAACTTTTTTTAAGTCATGCCTTACTTGAGAATTGATTTGGGAATCAAAGTAACAGATTTAGTCAATACCATCTGGTTGCCATGGAGACAGAAGAAAATAATAACCTGGCGGTTCTTCAATTTGATAAACAATGATCTTCTGTTATTACCATTATGAACTTGATATGGACTCATTGTAAGCTTGCGAGCAGGACTCCAGATGTCACGTGTACGGGGCATTTTTTTTCTTTGATCATCATTATTACAACTGGTGCGTGTAATTGTGGGCAAACTTAATGGGAACCTTCCTGTTTTGTCAGTAGACGACGAATATTTTAATTTCTCACGATTCAACTGTTGTCTCTGGCATACTGGATCTTGGTCATTACGATTAATAAACACGACTAAAAAAGCAATTTCCTCTCCGCACAGACACGTGTGTAATCCAAGTGCAAAATCATTCGAGTATTGACCATTACGATGCATCTGGTGGTAGTTGAAGTAACTTTGAACAATGTTTCAAACCCGGGAACCAATAAATGCTGGTGATTGATCCGTCTTTTATACTTGGGAGGATCCTACTTGGTAAAGTTTTTCGTGTCCTAATTTTACACAAAGAATGTCATAAAAGTTCCAGGACCCTTTTGGAAATGGAATGACTAGATGTGTAACTCCTGACCCAAAGACAAACACATACTATGCAGACATGCATTGTAAATGAATACTATGCAGACACACATTGTAAATGATTACTGTGCAGACACACATTGTAAATGAATACTACGCAGACATGCATTGTAAATGATTACTATGCAGACACGCATGGTAAATGATTACTATGCAGACACATATTGTAAATGAATACTACACATATATACACATTGTTAATGAATACTACACATATACTGTACACATTGTTAATGAATACTACACATATACACATTGTTAATAAATACTACACATATGCACACAGTTAATGAATACTACACAGAAACACATTGTAAATGAATACTACACATACACACAGTAAATGAATACTACACAGACTCGCATTGTAAATGAATACTACACAGACACATAGTAAAGGAATACTACACAGACTCGCATTGTAAATGAATACTATACAGACACATAGTAAATGAATACTACACAGACTCGCATTGTAAATGAGTACTACACAGACACATAGTAAAGGAATACTACGCAGAAACACATTGTAAATGATTACTATGCAGAAACACATTGTAAATGAATACTACGCAGAAACACATTGTAAATGAATACTACACAGACACATAGTAAAGGAATACTACGCAGAAACACATTGTAAATGATTCCTACACATACACACAGTAAATGAATTCTACACAGACTCGCATTGTAAATGAATACTACACAGACACAGTAAAGGAATACTACGCAGAAACACATTTTAAATGAATACTTAGCAGACACACACTGATCATCAGGAAAATTAAAGGCTGGGCCGGCCACACCATATTCAAAGTTAATGTAGAACTAATAATTTAGACAGACCAGAATTGGCATTAAATACTTATTTCCATTATGAGTTGTAAAATCTTCTCTCATGATTTCATTGAAATGTCGGTCCCTGATAGCGATCAGATATATATCATATTGAGTTTCATGTCATTACTTTTCTTTACAAATATGCGACAAACTTTGGGATTTGTGAATAGTTGTATATATATATGAGGTGAATCACTACCTGTGCACAGTACATGTGATGCATGAAATGATCAAAGCCCACACATGGAATAATTACTTGAAAGCATTTGCAGACAACTGGGTGGGGTCTTTATCGGTCAATGAAATCAAATCAGCAGCAAAAGATATGTTAATTACTCGGCACTGTCAGATTTCTGAAAATATAACGAAATTTAGTCAAGTCCTACCTTAATGTACATTCTTACATTTATGCAGTACTATGTCATTTCTGAAGTAACATATATATACCTGAAGGTGATATTGTCATTTTCACACTGCCTTGCCTAAAGCTATATATATTGCCATTAGTTAAACTCCAAAATTCAACTCCAGTCATCAACTGCATATAACAGTATAGTTCAGATGTATTTTAGTTTGTGATGTATTTAATATATCAGATGTTCAATATTTTATGTCAGAATTCTTTTAATAATCCGTCTTTGAATCAAAAGTAACGGATCACTCAATCCTGACCTTCACTGTTTTTTTTTTTAACGGTGTAAAGGAAACATTGGTATTTAACTGTCAGACTAGATTTTGAGGTGACATACCAATTTATCTTGGCTAGCTATACATGTGTGTGATAGAATACTGTTTATTTCTCTTTAATATTATTGCAATGTATAACAGCACTGACATCTCATATATGGCAACCTAACATAATAATACCTGCACCAGGTCTCAGGTTCAATGTGCTTCCGTGCCAGAGAATCTTAACTAAACTTTGGTTTCCGTCCGAATCACTGAATCGCTCATTCTGTTTATGAACTTTCAAAAAAAAATATATATAAATAAACTGATGGACTTTAGCGGTTGGAATTTCCCTATTTACATCCATTGTGTCATTGCTGTTTGTGGCCACCGTTAGCTTTGTTGCGGTAAATGTGTTGTAATGTCGAACGTGAGAGAAGTGTGAGGAAATGACGACAGAGAAGTGGAGGCAGAAGTGAAAGTTTAGTTGCTATTAATGGGTACTCTGGAAACAAACTACCATAAGCAGATCTTTACCCAGCATAACCCTAAGTTCTCATTTGTGGCTTCTTCTTTTTATGTGCACAGCAAATCATCAGATACTTGTACATTCAATATAAAAGGAACTAGGAACTATATTTTATTATTTTCAAGTTTACAATTACTTTACTCATTGACTGCACAAGTAACAGCGAGCTTACTGTCGCCCAAATTGGTGGCAATTGTGTTAAGTTTGAGGAGGCCACCACCATCTTATCTTGGTTCTGATAATTTAATTGGTGAGTTAGTAACTTAGTATATCGCTGTGGGTCAGACACTGAGGCAGGGGTAGGGTATAACCTTTGTGGGATATAAACAGATTAGATCATGTGTGTGAGGATAATTGATCATGTGTGTGAGCCTCTGTGAGGATAATTGATAAGTACTTTTTCTGACCAACTTTTACGACATTACAACAGTTTGGCCATTGTAAGGTGCATGCATCCGTATACTGAGGAAGTGAGAATTTAAAAGTTCTGTAAAAAATACTCTAAACATACAATGTTAAAATAAATAACATGCACATTTCCAAAACATTATCTTAAGATAATGTTAACATTTACTGTAAAACCCTATAACCAGAGTTGTAAGTTTCAAGCTCAAGAGTATACATGTGGTAGTGTGATTAAAAGTACTGTACCCACAATGCAACATTGTACAGAGGCTGTAGTGTGGGGTGGAGACGGGTAAGTTAGTTGCCCGTGAAAGTCCAATCCTGGTGGAGTTTTGGTGACCAAGTATAATTCTTTGAGAGAGTTTGTTGTCAACAGATTACAGTACCATTAAAATGGGTTAGCCTGTAATTCTATTAGATATTTCTTCAGTAAAGAGATTTGTAACATGTATCACTTGAGAAATGGCTGTAAACTTAATATTGTTTGATACACTAACATACATGTGTGTGTCGTAACCATTATTACCTGCACAAGGTAATCACGGACTGAGAATATCTTGAGATACGGAAATATTATATTATGTATTTTTATCCGTTTTTTTCCTTATTTTTATATATTTATTGTTGATATTTCTTCAGCTGATTACATCACTACCAGAAATGCTCTGGCTTCTAACCTTACCATTTAATCTTATTTCTTGTTAATTTTAAGTTGCTATGGCATCAATGAGATTATTTACTCAATTTATTGCCGGGGGAAAAAGGAGGCAGTTTTGAATACCAAGTACAGTTATTACATCAGATAAATTCTGATTAAAGTCTCAAGACATTTTCTGTGAAAAATTCTCATAACAGTGCAGTTCATTAGCTTAATTAATGAAACCTGTTCAAGTTTCATTTTCAAATTAAACTAGGAAATAATCAAACAAGAATTTGTTTGTCTTTGAATCTGCTGTGCCTTCATATTTGTTGCCTGAGAAATCAGTGAATAATATTAATGTTGTGAAAGTACCTGGCTAACAATGTTTTTCAAGATCAGTTGGAAGTCATTAATTAATTACTCGCTAATTAGCAACCGTTGACTGGATATAGCATGGATGTTGTCATTATAAGCTTGTTAATTTAGAATCCTATAATGACTGTTCCAGCCTGAAACGATGAAAAGTTTAAGGACCTTATGTTTAGCTTTAATAAGCATAAACTGAAGGTTTTAATATATATACCAGGAGATAATTAGTAATAGGATGTTAAAAAAAAAAAAATTGGCAGACTTTGAAATGAGAAAATATTTCATGTAATTATGAAGGGACTGAAGTGAAACAAGAAAAATTTCAAGTGTTTGGGTTTAGAATGTAGTATGTTTTTTGTTGTTGAATGTCTTAACTAAGGAACCTTTGATGGAATTTAAGGAAAATTGGACTTTGTCAGGGTAAGATATGAACTAACCTCCCCCTCCCCCCCAAATAATAATAATAATGGGGGAGGAAGCATTTGCATTGTGGCTAAGAATGCATCATTTGCTGGGTTCCTACATCCTACACATATATATTTCAGTTTGGTTTTGATTACTTTCTCGACGTTCATGTGATTGCTCACCGATCACAAGCCGCGACATCTGCAGAAGTCATCGTTCGAGTCTTTCCGCTGGTGTATATTTTCAAATTTCTGCCTGCAATGAATCATGCACCAGCTGATTCACGCCACTCTCTTCCTCCGAACGAGCTTTCCCCGAGAGACGAATATATATGTTTGTCCTCCAGAACCGACGGATCTTGAAATTCTATTAACTAGTAATCTGTATTTACTCCGCTAACATCCAGGTAACTCAACTATCCGCCACAGGTCGGGTGAGAAAAACGCCGGAAGTGGCGTTCGTTAGGCCTTCATTCAGTTCAAGATTTCTTGCCCTCTCCCATCATCCGTCCTCAGTTTTCTCGAAAATGGCCCGCCGCAATTTTTGACCACAACCGCAGAAAATGGCTTCCGTCAATCACGGTCTTTCCTCCTGGTTTCCACTCTACCGGGTTAATTGGCACTCTTGTGTGATAATTATTTGCAAAAGCATTTCATGTCTTTTCCTATTTATCTCTGGTTCTCATTACAACTTCACCTCTCCTCTTTTTCTGAGTATTGTTCAGGAATTTTCTCATTGTCCATCAAACCTGTGTTTAATCAGGAAATTGGTGGAGATTGGTGGGGGAAAAATGAGAGAAAGATTTGTGATTTCTAACCTCCCTCCACCTCTCTCTCTTTCTCTCTAACTCTCTGGTGCTTGCTATCTGAATTAATCATAGCTTCAAGAATAAGCCAGGTCCTTCGGAGTGTGAAAGGTAAACGAACACCGAGCGAGTGAAAAACCTCTACACCCTACGTTTTAAAGCGGCACGCTGCATTCTTCTTGTTTTGTAAATTTTTTGTGGGTGGGGGGGGGGAGTAAAACTTTGGCCAAGCAATGTAAAAAATATTGGCTCAGGTTGGATACCCCCAAGTGTGTGCACCTTGTAATTGTGAGCTTGGATTGCTTTAATCCTCTACATACAGTGTTGTATTAATTGGAATGTAGGAAGAGCAAAGCAAAGTGAAACTAAAAGACTTCACATCTTTGTGGTACTATTACATCACAAAAAGTGGAAGTGTCTTGATGTGCCTGTTGACCCATGATTTCAAAAAATAACAAGGTATTTTCCACCTTGTTTGCATGAGTTGTTCGTCTCAACCAACTCGAATAATAATATCATACAAGATATAATATCATATAAGATATAATATAATATCATATTAGATATAATATCATATTAGATATAATATCATATTATATAAGATATAATATCATATTATATATAATATCATATAAGATATAATATAATATCGTAGATATAATATCATATAAGATATAATATCAAATAAGATATAATATCAAATAATATATAACATCATACAAGATTGAAGATATAATATCATATAAGATATAATCATATAAGATATAATATCATAAGATATAATATCATATAAGAAGACCTAAGACAGTCACTCTTATTAGGCACAAAATACATTTTGATGTAATAATTTTTGAGAAATGACCCTTTAAATATCCGAGACTTAAATCAATTAAAGTGACTGGACTACTTAGTCTAACACACAGATCATTAGGTCAATTTCTAAGATGCAACCACAAAAAAAAAAGGTACACTGTTGTTTATATGGCCGAGTTAACTAAAAGACCATGGTTGGATTGAATTATAAGAACTTAAAAAAAACAATGGATTAGCATTTAAACACATGTTGGCCCTCACTGAGGAGCCAATCTCATCCTCAAATTAGGTGACACGATCGTGTAGATGACATGATATTTAAGAACTAATTGAAAATCTCTAGTGTCATGTGGGCTTGGGTGGTAAAGCAAGAATGCCTTCATGTCTTATGCACAACTCTTAGTCACTGGGTGTTTGAAATTATGTCACATTCTGTCTCATGAGAGAGAGTATCTCAAATTTCCCAAACAGAGTTGGCTAGTTTTGAGGCAGAAAATTGTATCCATAGTTAGATTTCAAAGTTGGTTTAAATAACTGAGTGAAATCCCAGAGATGTCTAAAAATAGAGAAAAACTCTCAGGGATGCACAGGACACAATAAGATGAATGTCAGGTTCCCTTGACAAAGATTTATAAAGCTTAACTCAAATTGTCCAGAAAAGAAGGGGAAAAATGTAGTTAAGAAACTCATTTAGGCACAGTTAAAAGCCCTGTTCAATTTTAAATTTATACACTGTAAAATTTGAGAGAACATATTTTGATTGATCTACTAAAATTTAGAAAACAATACATTTGCACAATTTAGGCCTGGGCTGAAGGAGCCAGTTGTCATTAGGTGATGACTTTTTTAATTGTCTTACTTAGCATAATATATGGTAAAAAAAATTGAGGGGTAAAATATCCACAAAGTCTAGCATTTTTGGCAACTTTTTTGGTGGGAAGGAGAGGAGGAAGGGAGCCTGCAATTATCGTCTGGTCAATACTACAACAGATTACAATGTAACTTGAAAGACAAAAAAGTCACTGTTTTACATCAATTGTCACTTTGTAATCTGATATCTCTTGAGTTGGTCATTTTTGTCCAGTATTTCTTTTCATTCCCATAATGGTATTACATCAATCGGTCTCTTAGCTTCTTCTCAATTTCACATTTTGACATCATTCCCTATATCATTAACTTCTCAGTCCTTTGTGAATGAATATGGCTCCTGCACACCAGGCAGTCACTCTTGGAGAGAAACCCAAGCTTAGTCCATAGCAACCATTTTTTATGTGTGGTTTCCAAGAAGATATTATATATTTTTCCTGCATTTGCCCCTAGGGACCCAACCTTCTATGTGGGCATGTTACACCCTGTTTCTTTGTTCAAAAACAGTTTGCCTTCCTTTACATATCATACTGTTCACTAAATGGGTTTGTATGTGGCAACACATATCTATCAGAATGGAGGAAGTTGTTTGACCTTGCCTGACCTGAACAGACTGCAGGAGTTCTTAGTCATCCACTGCCTATCTGTGGCATTTGGCTTAGAGTTTAGACAGAAGTTTTTCTGTCACCAGTTGCTGGAGTGGTCAGGCCCAATTGGGGATTCCATTCACATTTTAATTTATAAGAAGAAGCAATAAAGTTTATGATTATGGAATAATTGTAGAGCCTGCCTGACAAATTTCATCACAGGAAGGATTCGTTGAAAGAGTTGAAAGATAGGTGCCCTGGGAGCAAACCAAAAGATTTTTTTTTTTAATGTTTTCAAGCTTGTGAAAGATCTTTGCAGTGTGTGAATGTTCTATTGCATTAGTGCTTCATTATACCTCGGAAGCAACAGTTAACAGTTTTCAGACTTGAAAAAGAAGGACATAAAAGTACAGTGAGAGGAATTCATTTTGTCTAATTTACTTGATTAAAACTATCTGTTTAGAGTGAGAGAAGATACAAACAAGCATTTCTAGAATGATGCTGAAGGAATTAGTACTACAGGTGACCCATCTCTATGGGGCCTATGCGATGGAACTGATACACTGCCATGAGCCCGAACAGGTAACAATTCCATTTTCATTGTACGTTGATAGTTCTGTCTTATGTTTAGTACTCTAGGTTTAAAACATTTCATGCAGTGAAAACCCCATTGCCAACGCAATGTGCAAACAGCTAGTTTAAACATTCTCAGAATTAAAAGCAAATATCTTATAAAAACTGAATATTTTGGTTTTCATAATTCAAACATGGATTTTTACAAACAGGGAACCAAATTCTCTGTTTGGCCTCTCAAATATTCCTGCTGTAATTGATATGTATCGCTACCATATATATCCCAGATGTTTGCTCGGGGGTAAATTTTTCTTTCGGATCCGTGTTTTTAATCTTTTTCATTTTTATTGCTATCATTTTACAGGGTCGTGGTTATAGTTATGTATAAAAGGAATGTTGATAAATATACATTAGCCATGACATACTTTAGATTAAGATCTATTAACAGGAACTGGAGAGGGGAAATCCATCTTGATGTGCCAACTAGATCATTTCTCTATAATGCACTATTTTGCCAAAATAGTCTGAAATATAGATTGCATTTTGTGAGATATTAAATTCATGAACATGCTTAAACAGATTCTTAAGCTCTCATTCCAGTTCACCAAGTGTTGTAAATAAACTGTGCAAAATAACCAACAAAGGTCTTTGGAGTACAACACTTCCATCTTTTCACTTGTTCTTTTGTAAATTAATCTGCTTTCTTTGTTAAGCTCCTTGAGCAGTGACTTTCGTCTACTCATTTGGCGCTATATAAGTCTCATTTATTATGATTATTATTGCAAGATATATACTGTTTTGTGGTTTATGCAGCAATTGAGAGAATCTGCTGATAAATTGACACACTTGTAAATGCCTACATGCAGTATTTTAAGCCTTGAGCCTTAAAGTACACGTTTCTTGAGGTTATGGGATACTGTACAGGTCTGTTCGTTTCTTTCTGTCTTGGCTTGAAAAAACCATGAAGAAGTTCTCGGAAAATGACTTGTGATGATACATGATACATCACACATCACATTCTGCAAACTTTCGTCACGATGTGATTGTATTCCCGATCTTTCGGTACACATTGAAAATTTGAACAGTGTGTCCCATGCATAGAAATCGTCAGCAATTTTCTGTGAAATATTTTTCTTGATTGGAATGCCAAACTTTTGAGACCACTGGGTTGTGTTGTCAGGCTGTATTGGAAGAAGATTGCTGCATTATTCCACATCTCGCCAGATTCACTGGAGTAACTAGTGTTATGTTTATACATCTAGATACAGTATGATAGATGTAAATTGATTATTGCCATTCTTGGTAATGTCAGTGATATTTTACAGATGTACTATTTTATGTTGAATTTGACTAATATAGATCTGGTCGTTACTGTCCATACACAATATTTTAAAGAAGTACCCAAGTAGCAGACATCATCTGTAACTTTAGTTCACCCAAAATCAAAACAGGAAATGGGAAATTAAAGCAAATGGAAACATAGCTAACAATGCATTAAATTATGTTGGACACAAGCTCTTCCATAGTGGAATAAATGGTTGTTATCTCCCTAATTAGGAGCATACAACAGATTGTTAACATATTGGCCTAGATTTCCTGTAGACCGGTGGACCCCCTTGCTAGTAGGCCCATGTCCCAGGCACTTCCGTGAGAACTGATCAATTGATCCACCACAGTCTCAGCCCTCGGAAACGATCAGAATGCACAAAAGTAGCACCGAAAGTTCAGATCAACTTTTCTGATGTCTAGAAAATTCCTCCGACCCACCAAAAAAAAAAAAATTGGGGGGAACCACTTCTGGGTTTTCGCCCCATGGTTTTGCAGGCCAGGGTTTTAGTCTGAGCTTGAGGGATGGCCAACTGTGTGAGCGTTACATGGTTTGATCAGAATAACATGAAGATCTTACAACTCAACTCCCCAATCATTGAAGATTCAGCAGTCTTATTCCAGACTCACTGTCATAATGCAGAGCTCTTGCAGAGATTGTCATGGTGTTCTTTCCTATTTTTCCCTAATTCATCAAAATGCCAGGTTTTTTCTACTTTTTCCATGTAATTTTGCTTGGTACTAAGACATAAATGCAAAGCCATATCACAGCTTTGAACTGAGTTCATTAGAATTTCAGTTTTAAAAAAAAAAGGAAATGAAAAGAAACCTTAAACATCACCATTGTTGGGTAAAATGCAATCGAACATTCAACAAATTTATGTGTAAAAATATTCATAATATTATATAGTAAGTCTCTAAAAGCAACAACTCTTTAAGGATTGAAAATTCAATCTGTAACCCATTTCTTTCTAATAAATGGATGTGTCATCAGAAAGTTCTCTGTGAATCATAATCACAGATCTTTTTGTAAATAAGAGATGCTTTTCTTTGAAGTTAAGGTATTTTATCAAAGATAATTATCCTAATTTAAATAACACAGAGACTGTTGTTTACAAGACAAAAGAATACTTTAACCATTTCATTTCAAACGATTAAAACTGACACGTATTCCTTCTAACTGTAACTTTTGGGGTTCTGTTTCAATAGCGTAAAGATAAAACAGTGTTTGTTGATATTATTTGTAGTGTACTTCAGGTCAAATTTAATCCACTTTGATCACCAGCCCCATTACTTACTGGCTTTGAAAAGTTAAACAAATTTGAACAAATTTACACACTTATGATGAACTACTCACATATAGTGGTCAGTTTTTAAGATCAAAGTGGAGGCTGTCGGGCGGGCGGCGGGCTGTGACTTTCGTAGTTTTTGTGGGCAATTCAAACAAATGGAGGACAGAAGACTGTCTGGGCGGTGTGATCACTGAAAAGTGTCTTGTGGGCAGACGTGGTATTTAGGTCCCCCTTGTCTTTGAAGTTGGATTGTGTCAACAAACATTTGTGGATCTAGACTAGTTAGGAGTGTTACTACACTTTTGAGGTAAGGTCTGTAGATTGCAAGGTCTCCAGTATGTCAGATTTTACAGATCTGTTTGCACTTTAAGTTTGACCACAAAAATTTGTTATAATTTATCAATTGACATGTGGGCCTAGTTTGCTCCTCATAGTGCATTACCCTTTGGTGGAAGGTTAACAACTGTGAGCAAAATCTTCAAACAGATATATCTTTTGTTCTTAATTTTTTATTTTTTTAAACCCCTTGTGATCTTTTAAGTTTGGAACAAAACCAAGGTCTGTGAATCAGTTATTCTTGGCCAGAATGAAAAAAGAGAGGAAGTAAATGTTTTTCTTTGATAGTCAAAGCAAGGCCAGTTGGGAGTTTCTCCAATCATGTCAGTTTTTTTTTCTCCTATGTCTTTCTTTAACTTGAAAAGGTTGAAATATTTATTGAAAATTCAGAAGGAAGGATTCTGGTAAAGATAGAATACTTGCTTACAAAACATGGTCTGGAAGATATTGAATAATTAGTTGTACTAGAATGGTAATGAGTTTTGGAGTACAGTAGATTGGATGTGGAGAATGCTTAACCAGCTGTTTGGAAATATTGTTTCGGTTGTTAGGCTTATATAGCCCAAACTTTACCTGAAGTAGTAAAACTTGGTTGAATACAGTCAGCAATTTTTGGTCCTTAACTTTAAGCAAGATATAGAGCTGAGAAGACCATTCCAGATTAAACAGTGGTTTGTTGCTATATAAAAATTGTAATAAGAAGGTTTAGTGTATATACTTAGCCTAATGAGGGAATTCAGTTTTATCGAGAACCTCCCTTTTGCATGAGTGTGCACCTAGTAGTACTGTTAATGAATATTGAAACAAATTGACTTTTCAAAATTAGCATAGGGGCTTTCCATAAATTGTTTACCTTGTCGTTTAATCCTAGAAACAGAAATGAAATGCTATATCAGGCATGTTTGTTTATAAGGATGAATATTAAGGCTATCGTACTGAGAATAGAGAGAATTTGAAAAAATTTGCACGAAACCAAAACAGTTTTTGCACGTAAAAACTCAATATGAAGTGACTACGGTAATATTGTTACATTTGTATCAAGTTACATTCATACCAAATTTAAGAAGGGCAAACGAATTAATTGCCTTCACAGTCCTCTTATATTATAGCATGATTTTATCAAAACAATACGTTTCGACAGAGCAAAACGAATGTACACACATGTATACGCAATTATACAGGCATAACTGAAACAAGGTAAACTGTTTTATATTTCAATTCTCAGAAATGGTGTCATGGTCATTCATTTGGGATATCAATCACGCAGATGTACATAAACATATAGTTGCTAGGTGTCACCTGTCCTTGTATTGAGATACATCACACTCTGGTGAATTCGTAGCCAAAATTTGTTAATTTGACGTAAGTTGTGTATAAATGATGAGAAAAGACCACGGATCTGTACGTCTTAAAATAGCGTTAATTGATTGAACGAGTGGGTGTTACGTGATACTCTCTATAAACTCAACGTAATATGGGTGTTACATTCTCTTTCTTGTTGCTTTTTTTCTTTATTGTTGTTTTGGTTACTGAGAGATTGTTTTCTCAAATGTTTTTTGTTTTTGGAAACAGTATTTTTGATGTGTAACTGCTGAGCTCATCAGGCAAAAGCAGGCAAAAATAGTAAATACTTACAACTTGTCCTGTAAATGTTAACATTGTGTGCCTATCATGACAGTTGATCTAGTGTTAATAATATAAATATATTTAGCAAGGTCAGACTCACTGATGAGAGATAGAAATAAAATGGGGAGGTGGTGAGGGGGGCGGGGGGGGGGAGGATAGAAGGGAGAGTCCATCTCCAAAAAAATATTTTATATTGCTGTGAGCCTGAACCATGTACTATGCACACACAATGATAATTATCATCATCAACAATAAAGCCAGTCATTGATGAAATATTCAGATATTTCTGACCGATCTCTCAGATAAATAAACATCTTTGTACCAATTGTCTTAATACCGGGGAGACCACAGGAAGTCATGCTTTGCATCATACCGATCTACAAAGGGTATCTTTTAATGACGGTCTATAGAGGGAACTTGTCTTTTTCGCAGGCCGCAACTATTATGGCAGTGCCAGTCTAACTTTTGGGAGTGTCTGGTAGATATTTCTATTGGCTCGTAATGTTATTTCTATCCTCTCTATCTTCCCTCCCTTTAACATCTGGATTGTAGATTAAGTCAAAAGATAGAGAGAAATGGAACCTCAAAACATGTGCAGTCCATGTACGCATGCAGGGCGAATGTTTTGACCATATGATATCTAGGTGCTGTATATTAACAGTCTCATGATTCTGTGTGAATTCTGTATAGGTGTCTCAAGGCTTTAGTTCTTGTCAGGCCAGCCAGCCAACATATGTGTTGAACTTTTACATGTACAGAGGGATATACTGTTAGAAGGAGGGGCGTGTTGCTATGGAGATACACTGATATGCCTGAAATCACATGGATCTGGTGGCTTTTGTGATCAAGGATATGAATGACTTTACAAACTGGCTTTTCTCTCACATGATCATATGCTATGACTCGGGAGAGAATGTAGTCAGTTCAGAAATCACTTTTACAGTGCAAGTTTTTCGGGATTTTGATGTCTTGGAAATTTGGATCAATAAGTATCACTCTGATATCGTGTAAATTATTAATGACGACACCAACGGCAACAGCCAGGTCTGTAATTTACCAAAACATCTCTTTCGAATTTAAAGCACATTTGTAAAAAAATATATCTAAATCCCTCTCCCCACCCACCCTTCCATATTCTCCCCCCCCCCCCCAACAGATCAAATGTATCCATTTCTGCTTTAAAACTTTTGCAAGTGCTGTCCAGGTTAAAGCTATTATTATGATGTATGTGTACACCAACAATAACAAGTGGCTGAGAACATATTGGAATATTTACTTTGAAGATATTCAATATTAATATTTTGATGTCTGTTTGTTTCAAATCCTCTGAGAATATTGATCGATCTGTCATACTTGCACTAGTTTCTAATCCAATTTTGCTGTTTTTTGTAATGTTTTTTTTAAACGCTTTTGTACTTTTCACCTTTTATTTGGCCATTTTAGCCCACATTCTGATAATCCGGTTATAATCATCTCCCTATTACATTGATCTCTTTATTTTTGTCCCTAAGCGATACCTTTGTGTTAAAGCTGCAGTCTTATAATCAATTCCCAACTTTTGGCCTCCCGGTTTGAGTACAGTAACTTGCTTCAATTGGTAAAGTGTTATACGTACCCTTCAGATGAGTCTGTTTGCTGAATATATTTATGTGCTTGTCAGAAAAAGTCAGAGGGTAGGAATTATTGATCAACCCACCTGTAGATGGATCTTCTTCAAAGGCAAGCTGACATGATTTTACAACCTCACAAACAGAAAGACAGACCGTATGAGGAAGAATATATGTTATGTGGTCAAATTATCACAAAAATTTAATAAGGTCCTCTGTTGTTGAGTTAAGTTTTGCTAATTTGATAGGGAAAAAAATCAATGGGATCGGAGGTTAGGAAGTCATTGTAGGTGAATGTAAATGTTGTATGATTCCTTCATCATTTATTGTAATTTATTAAGAAAAAAACATACAATAACATTCTGTGGGCGGTCTAAATTTGATAAAATCATGTGTCGATGTGTGATCTCATTTACAGGTTGGGTCAAATTGGTCGATAATAGAGTTGCTTTAAGGCTTTTTTATTGTTTACCCTGTTGAGATGTTTACCTCGATATCAACTCTTGACTATTCCTATGCCATCTCCCCCAGTCAGTGTGTGGGTGGAATAAGGAATTGAATAATTCTTATTTATATATGCCAAGTCAGTAAATTAACTTTAATAGCTCTCTATTATACCTTCTTGACAAACAGTAGGACAGTTGAGAGTCATGATTTTGCCGGGCGATTTCATTGTATGTTGAACAGGAGTAGGATTGAATTTATAGCATTTTAGGTTGTTGGAATTTTATGGTTCTTCTTAAAAAGTTAAAACAAACTTGTATACAGCCCCAATTATCTCTTTCACAGACCTGTAAATGGCACAGGGGTTGCTAGTTTTGAATTCAAATAGATTCAGTGAAACTTGGTTTGATTTGATTTTGCCAAAATATTCTCAGTCACAAAGTTACAGTACTTATAATAAACGATAACATTTGATCAAATTCTGATAACGACTATGAAATAGTGAAATATATAGCGCCCTTAAGATGATTGGCCGGCAAGATAGATTGGACTGTTTGCAGACCGCTGTGCTATCGAGCGAATGTCATAGTTGCGACAAAAATGTCTGATCCGTCTGGAAAATTCCTAGTTTGGGAGTTTTTTGGAAGAATGTTTAAAAGGACTGTCGACTGGTATACAGTACCATAATACCATTTTGAAAAGCTTGTTTATCTTATTTATGTGGTCAAGAGACATGCATGTATATTGTACATGTAAAGATTTAGTGAGTTAAAACTTTACATTTGTGTAGCAGGCTGGAAGGCTCTGGAGTTTGTCTTCTAAAACACTACATGGTTTCTGTGTACAAAACTGCTATATATATATATATATATATATATATATATATATATATATATATATATATATATATATATATTTATATATATATATATATATTTATATACATATATACATCTTTCAATAAACTGTGTAGTAATTTGCTTTTATGTTGGTAGCCTTTTGCTGTTTAATATTTACCATATAATGTATTCCATGATGTTGTAGCTATTAGCTAGCTGTTTTCCTTGTTCAGAAGAAAGGCTCACACATTTCAGTCTTAACAGTGAATAATTACTGTTAAAGTGTTAAATTGTTAACTTCTGCCCTCATTCTTTCATGCAAAGTAGGCTTTAGGAAACCCTGTGAAAGTTGTATTGTAACCCTATATATACAGTATGCTATGAATTTATATTCTCTATAGGTTTTTGTTTTTAAAGTAGCTTTTTTAAGAATTTAGTTGCAATAGTGAAAACAGCAATCTATTGCTAATTATTCTGCGTTTAAGCACATTTGGGTGGCCGGCTTGAGCACAACTTGTCGAGTTTTAAATTTCAGTAGTCGAATCATTTACAAGGTAAACATTTTTCTCTCAGTTTCAACAGTTTCCTTTGAGGTTCCTTGTTTTGGGAAAAACCTCCAATGATGTCATAATAGGAAAAAATGATATTTTTAGCAACTTAGATCACAACCGAAAGTTGAATGGTGGGGAACTTCCAGCGAGGATTTCATGTGTTTACTATACTAGCACGGTATGGACCTGCTGTGTGCGCCAAAAAGTGACTAGTTTTGCTGCGTCATTGTTCCTGAGATCTGTTTGGGTGGTTATCTTTCCATCTTTGATACCACGTGTATGAATCATAGGTTTAATATCTTCGGTAACCAATATCCATTTTCTTGTTCCTCTCTTAGTCATCAGACTGCAGCTGATGAAACATGTTTTCAGACGAGAATTGTCGTCATCCGAAATTAAAAAACTCTCAACTCTGATAATCCCTGGCTGATTAAGAAAACAAATGAAGCACTTCCTTTTCTTACTTTTTCATCTCTGAAATCAACTAGCTAAAATGAGAGAATGATCAAACAAAAGGTCTTCTTTGATTGGAGAATAAATTTGATGTTTTAATGAAGAAAGCAAGAAATGTAGCTTGGGGATCGAGTTTGAAGAAGCAGAGTAATTAATTAATACCTAAAGGTGACGTAACTGCCTAGGAAATTTGCAAGTGTCTAGGAATGCAATATTTGCTGATAAAAGGGGGGGGGGGAGAGGGGATTGTCTAGGACTAAATCATAGGTCATTCACATTGCATCATCCTTTAAGTGTCTGAATGTTTCATTTGACAATAATCTGCGGAGAAAGTTCCGGTGGCTGACAATGCAACACTTTTCCGAAATATTCCAAACTGTAAGTCAAGAACCACATCTCAAAGTCTTGTCTCTAAATCGTGATTTGTCTCACAGTCTGTGAGGGTGGTCTTAAATATCATCCTTGGAGTTGTCCTGCAAAAAGTTTTACTTTCCTGATATACCCCCTCTCCTTGCTGATTTTTCCTTCAAATTAATCATTTATCCTTTAGGAATATTTGTTTATTAGTTTTGAATATTCTCATTAGTTAGACATTCATAAAAAAAAATACAAGTTTTTGCCATAGAAATGTTATTTTCCTATGTTGGTATGATTTTACTCTGTGGATAACCATGTAAGTTATATTTAATATTTATAGGAAGGAAAACAAAGACATTGTCAGCTCAGTTGCCAGGATGACATCATGCACTTTGCTGTTGCCAGCTTCATTCACAAACAAAATCGAAAAAAAATCATATCTTTTCTCCGTACAAAATGCTATGAGCATGTGATTTAAGACCTTATAAGGATGTTGGAAAAATTCCAGAAAATTTTGTCAAGCAATGAACTTCAGCCAAAAGTATCACAAAATATTTGCAGAAAGTGCACTTTTTGGTTTGTCTTATTCAATGAAAACATTTTGTGGTTGATACAACGGACATACACAATAATGAACACAGTGGCTGACTATGAAAAGCTATGCGAGATTGGAGATAAACATCTCGCACTGGTTTACTAGCAAAGTTCTGCGATATTCTGAGTGATTGAAAGTTGAAACAATATTGTGGGAGGAGGATTCTCAGAAATTCAGTCACAAACACGATCAGCTGATCCAGTGTAAAAAAAGAAAGTTACTGTAATAGCTTAATAATTGTAGTTTATGTTAAATAAAGCGTGGCAGGAATCACTATAAGTATAAATATGGAAATGTCATTGCGTGTGGGTGGGTTCTCTCCTTTTAATTCTTTCACTTACAGTATTTTAGGTCCAGCTGCTAGAGAGATTGGTGCTATTAACAAATTTATTTTGGGATGATCAAGCTTAACAGTAGTGGTAGATATCAACTTGATATCTATGACTAAAATCATGTATGCGTATATATATATTTATATATATAGACATAGATCTATATATATTGATAAAAAAGATATATATAGATATATATATATATATAGATATATCAAGGAAAATCAAGACCAGTGAAAAAACTTCCAGCCTCCACCGGGATTCGAACCTGGGTCTCCCGCTTTATATGCGGACACCCTAACTACTAGGCTATGGATGCTGATTGTATGTCCAGAGGTTCGAAACCGGTAAGGAAGGTCGTAATTCCACTGTAGGCGTTGTCACCTGTATCGAAAAATACTAGTTCTGTTTTTGGTGCCTTACTCTAGAGATCAAAGTATATGTATGTATAAATGTTTATGTATATATATACGTTTGGTTGGTTGTCGTCTATCTTGGCGCAGAATGTCCTATGTGAAATGGACAGAGCGAAGTATAGGTGAGAATTAAAAATGACTATACAGTATAGTGAACACCAGTAGCTGTTATTGTAACTCAGCATTGAGCGATCATCAGACAACTGGTCCATCATATATCTGGTTTATATATCAATGTATATATATCTACATATATTAATTTTATTTTGTATTCTATCCTTAAACTGGAAAAGGTCAGACAGGAGGCAACTGTGTGTAGACACCCTAAGGGTTACACCAATTGTGCAAACTCTTTAAAACAAAGTCAAACTGTGTGACCTGCTACAGTCAGAATGACTTTAATTTCCAAAAGAATTTTGCTGAACTTCAGACAGAAAGGAAAATTACAGCCCTGAACAATGCACTATTGTCATATGAGCAAGAAGAAGAAAGAAAAAAAAATAAGGAGAGACCAAGGAGTTTCTTTACAGAACAGTGATTTTCATTCAAATAGTTTGACCTGAATATCTAGGAAATAATTGTTCTCTCCCAGGGATTTCACTGTTAAGGTTCTCCTTTGTCAAGGTTTGGTCAACAAGTTGCTTTTAAAAATTAGGTTTCTTTTCAATTTGTGTGAAATCCTGTAGCCAGTAGGTTTATTGTCTCTACCAACCATTCTGAACGGTTACAATTCAACCTTCATCAAGTTTTATGAGAGATTTATTGTCTTCTGTCAGTAAAAGATTAGCAATTACAAAATTGTTACAAGTTTCTTTCAATTTGTTGTTGCAAATTTCTTTCAATTTATTAATTTTTTTCACCCCTTCTTGTGACAGGTAGAGTGGTGTAGTGTACAGTAACATCCTGAATATGAGAGATAGGTTGTGTCATTTCTTTGATCAACTTTTAGAGTGTATGTTAGAGGTTTACAACTATGTACCAGCATCATTATACCTGACCTTTACCAACCGCATTTTACTGAAAAAGAGAAATAAAAATCAACTGCACCAGACCTGTAGTGTGCCTGTGCTTGTACTCATACACGTATTCTAGCATAGTAGACTGTACGCAATACAAATTGATAGGCTAGCTATTTCGGAAGCCTAACTCCAAGAAGCTCCACTGAAATATATGATTAAAACGTTCTCGTTCTGTTGAATATCAAGATGATTTATTCACTCTGCGTTATAATTTAAAGTTCAGTTAGAAGGCTGTAAAATTACTTCAAGATACTGATTGGAGACAAATATGTATTATTTGCATAATACACTGTTCATGAGTACTGGATGATTCCGTATCCAGAACTAAGTTCCCTAAAGTTATAAAAAAATGCTCAGAGGTCGCAAAGCTTGGGGTCACACGTGATGGGGCATCTTGATCCATGATTGGTTCAATATTACCTACTTCGGAACATCATTAATATTCATCAAATCTATCACTGAATGAACCAATCATGAGTGAGAAAGAAAACAACACATGGTCCTAATGTTTTATGATGTTATTCCTTGTCTGAAAACATGGGGCTCCTAAACTAGACGTCTGCAAATGGACCAAACAATATCTTACATATTTCTTTATTGGGGAACCCTGGGAATTAACAAGGGGTAACTTGAAGGCCAAAGTGCAAAGGGTTTAAAGACCTTGCAGGAGTTTGATAGGAACTTAAAGGAGGTGAAATATCACTTCATGACAGTAAGTCACTAAAAGTCATAAAAAATGACCCAAAGACATTTGTATATCTTTACTGGCAGATCTCCGTTACAAGTGTTAACTATTAAACGATCCAAACATTTGTTTTGAAAAGATAATCGGAATAAAATATTTGACCGATAATTGTGTGAAGCAGCTGTAACTGATCATTGAATGAGAAAGTACTGATTTTGTGTATAAAATACCCTTTTTTTCTCCCAGAACACCCCCCCCCTTTTTTTTTATCCTCAAGATAAAGAGGGAAAGAAGCTTTGCTGCAAATTATAAAGCACTTGACATCAGCTCAGACTCGATGATAAAGGAGAAAGTTTGTTTTGACAAGAAATAAAATTTCATGGAGAGATTTTGGATTTACATGTTCTGCTTGATAACGTTGCTAATTGTCTTGCTTTAACAAACCTTGATACTAGCAATTACCTAGCTGTGTGGATATACGTTTCTGGTCATATAGTATAATATGTATCCAAAGTGTCTCACGGGTCGTTTTTAGTTACAAGTCAAAAGAAATAACTAATTTGTCTGTTGTGGAGCTTGGAGAAGGATAAAATTGCCTTTGCCGTAAATTACAAATGCCTGATAAATATCACCATAGCTCCTGGGGAAGCGTAAATCCTTATGCATCATTTATTTAAGTCGTTGTTACTACTCAGCTGGCAAAGAGGTTGAAAGTTGTGTCCCTCAGTTGGATGTGATTATTTGACATGTTTTTGTTTGTTTTGAGGGGGAAGGGATGAATGATGGTGCCTTATATTCAGTTTTGGATGATTTCATTAATGCAAGAGCAGCTTGTTTGTTTGTCTTCTCCCTAACATCAGAATTGTCTAGACAATTTTAAATTTGTGAACAGAAAAACAAAATTAGATATTCTCTTGTTACTTGTGTTGTAAAATAATTCTCATGTAGGAGCAGAGGACACCAGCAGTGTGTGTTGTCCCTGGTCATAACTTCTCATCCAACCAATCAAATAGTTTCTCTATGTATATAGCTGTAACTTGTGTAAATCATGGGGTCAGGAAGCGGTCAGATATTATAAAACCTCTGTGCTGTTGGGAAAATGAACTTTTTTGATTTAATATTTGGTGGGCTCTCCTACTCTATTTATAAACTCATAGTGAGGGAGATGCAATCTTTAATTTGATCCAACCCCGAGGCACTACAGCCTACAGGGAAGCTTGTCAGCTGTAAGTTGGTGTTTGAGGACGTGATAGGGTCAACTAGAGGGGACCTTATGTAAGGGTTCAAGTTTTGACTGAAACACAAATTGACTTGGGTGACATAATCTGGCATTGAAGTTAGGGAGTTATCTGCCCTCCACATGGAAGGAAATTGACATCGGCTACTCCACCACAATGATGTTAATATAAAGTGATTTTGTTCAATGTCTTGTAATCTTGTTTAATGGTATTTAAAGTCAGTCACCAACTGACTGACTGCCTTCTTGTCAACCTCTATCCCACACTGACTTAACCTCAGGAGCTATGAAATTTACTTTGCCCCTCGCTTACCTCGCTGATGTTGTGATGAGACAGGTAAAAGCTTGTCACTCATAAATATCCAAACATCCCGCTCCCTGAGGTTGTGATGAGACAGGTAAAAGCTTGTCACTCAACAATATCCAAACATCCCGCTAAGTTTTGGAATTATGTTATGTAGGAAAAGGTAATACCTCCAAACCACCAATATCTGAGAATAATCATGAAAGTGTATACTGTATAGTATATTATAAATGTCCGAAAGCCTTGTGAACATTTTTTCACAATATTGTTGGCATGTCTGTGTAATTGCAACTGGTACACTGTGTACAGTTTCTTAAACCACAATCGCTGACAGTCCGTCATTGGAGGAGTACTTAACAAAGAATGCAACCAATATTTAGTAATATTATATCAGCCAAAGAAGTGCACCGCCATATATACAGTATGTATGTAAAATACACAACTCACCTCCTCTTTCCATCCCCATACCCTGATTTTTCACTCCCCTTTCACTCTCCTCTTTTTTTTCTACTCCTCTTTCTCCTCCCCTTTCCACCCCCTTACCCTACATTTCACTCTCCTCTTTCCACTCCCCTTTCCTCCCTCTTTCCACTGCCCTTACCCTGCCTTTTCACTCCCCTTTTCACTCCCCATTCCCCTCTTTCCACCTTACCCTGCCTTTCCACTATCCCTACCCTGCCCTTTCCACTCCCATTTCCCCTCTTTCCACTCCCTTTACCTTGCCTTTTCACTCCTCTTGCCATTCTCCTCTTGCCATTCCCCTCCCCTTTCCCCTCCCCTTTCCATCCCCTTCCAATCCCCTTTCTCAGGACTTCATTTCCCTCTTTACCATAGTTCCAAAGTATACAGTAGGTTGTATATCATGATTTAATCTCTTCCCTGTCCATGGTTTATCTGTATCAAAAAGGGTCATTAAGAGATATTACTTGGGCAAGTTCGAAGACTGGGTGCTGTAATGCCATCCCATATATATGTTCTCTGGGATTGTATTTTACAATTAATGTTGAGTTAAGCATATGTTCCTCCCACACATGCCTCCCCTTCCCTCCCCATTTTTGTGTGTGTATCTCTGGAAACTAATTGCTTTGAGGGGGAGGTGGGGAGGGGAGGGTCTTATGTCTCTCTCAATCAATCATCAGTGTAAAGTACTATATATTATTTTATATAATTTTATTTCCTCTCTTGAGTGATGCCCTGGAAGCCCTTTAATCTCTCTGCACCTGTCAACAATTCTACAATTTATAAGTTTTCTGAATTTCCGATTGTTAGAAACAAAAGTTTAATTGTGCTTCACTCATCATTATTCCTCAGGTGACCTCAACCCACTTTTCATAAGAGGGAGAAGGAGGGGGGGGGACATGTTGAACAAGACATGCACTCCTACTCAGCTTCAGTTTTGTAATATTAAGAAAATCTGACATGATAGGGTGGGGGGGGGGGGGGGAGAGAGGGTTGGTTCAAATAAAGTTCACAAACTTGTTGATGGATTGTCCTGTGGTGTGTCCAGGGCACTAAACTGGGATATATGCCACTCGACAAGCTTGCATTCCTTTTCTGATTCAAAAATAATTTGTTCAAACCACCTGGGATATCTCCTGCCCCTCGAAAGTAGGCCAATCCAGAGGAACAGAAACCAAACAGAAAAGAAAATTCCTCATTTAGAAGTGGGTCAAAATTTCCAAGCCTGATAATAATAAATGCTGTTTAACAAAAAAAAAGGAGGGGGGGTGGAAAGAATTCCTTGAGGGTTTTGAAAAGAAGGATGCAAGCCCTCTGTTAAATTGTTGGAGCTTTTTTCGTGACAAAATCTGATACTGGTTATGTGCGAAGAAATAACTGGGGCAAGCCTAAAATCCTGCTGCAACAGGCAAATACTTAAACAGTACTTTCGAAGTTAATCCAGTATGAGTTAAAAATAAAGTACCACGGATGTGTGTTGAAAACAGGATTGTGACTTGTTTTGTGCAAAACCAAAATAGACTCTGCAGTTGTTGAACACGCCTCTATCATTTAATTATTCAAAGTTAAATTCAATTCACCGTTACCGAAGAAGTGTTTGCTTTCGGTTTCAAATAGTTGTTTGCTAGGTTATTATTGTCACACATTCACAATCATGTTCCTTTTAAATTAAGGTTATTATTTCAAGTACCCATTTTGGCTTTGTGCATTGATTTTGATAATCTTTGATCTTGTTTGATACTAAACTAAGAAGTTCCTTTAGCAAATGTGTTTCTGTACCTTTCAGTTCAAACAATGGAAGAGGAATAAAAATAATTTTGTTGTTGTTGAGAATTTCTGTCTAGTTTTGGGGATGGCGTTAAGACTATTTAACATGGTAACAAATCTGATATCATCATACAGTACTAGCTATGTATTATGATTCGTTTTGGTAATCAACATCTGGCTGCCCAAATAATTTTTCACATTAATTAGTATTTATCCTAAGTGAATTTCAAATTGGAAATTCTTAAAAATCTCAACTTCTACTTTTTTAATTTGAAATGTAACTTGATATAAAAAAAATTAAAATCAATCAAGGTTATAATGACCTAAAGAAAGACAGAAGAAAAAAAGGCATCATAATATCAACTCAAAGAAGTTGCCTTTATTTGAAATTTTGTCTTGAACCGAGCTTTATCGGTTTATCCCTTTTCCTGTGATACTTAAGAATCCAGATTTCCTGCTCAAAATGTCAGCTAATTTCATTTGCAAAAAATGATCACATCCTCTACACTAATTGATAAATCCTCTGATACATTTTGTAAGAATATGTTTTGTAAAAGCAATTAATAATAATAATAATAAATGAGCCTTATATAGCGCCAAATCAGTAAACAAAAGTTACTGCTCAAAGCGCTTTACAAAGAAAGTAAATTAATTTACAAAAGAACAAGTGAAAAAATGGGTCTTAAGTAGACTTTCTTATTTCCACCATGTATATTCTTCCCATTGTTTGACATGCTACCATTGTGAGCAAAGATGTAACATCAAACAAATTCAGACCAGAAAAATTAAAATCAGTCTGATTTCGATGTGAAAAATACTTTAAAAAAATCTTTGGTGCGGGTACCTTTGAAATATCTCTTTCAGTATTTTCTTTAAATAAAACCAAAGTTTACCTGTTGTTATAACATAGATCAGATGGATGGAATAACTTTGAATTTGTATTACACGTGTTCTGTACTCACGTTTTGATTACATACAGTAATTCATGTGCTCGTGGATCGCTTGGCTTCAGAAATCCCATTTCAATGAAGCCTACTGCACATTGTGTGGACATATTGACCTGACCAGAATTCCATTACCATTTCTGCCTCTGGCAGAATCTTTATATTTTGGTATAGCGTTCAGATCCCTCAGCTTTGGCGTTTGAAGCAAACAAAAGTTGGAGATGAGGCGAGACGTTCTAGTCGCACATGTTTCATACAGACGTACAGTACTATTTAATTGTAAGAATCTCTCCAATATACATAATCTTATAAGCAGAAGAAATTATTCTATATATGCCTGCAACAATAAGACTCAACTTAACAACTGACAGTTTCTGATTTTCTGAAAAAGATGCTTTGCACCGTACTACAAAAGAAGATAACATGTTTATCAAATGAATTGTGAAGAAACTCAAGATATTGAGAAATTTCCTTGTAGTGATGGAGCTTTTAGTTGATTACGGTTGTTCGCATACGTTAATGAAACAGATGCAAACAGGACGAGCAACACCCCACCCCCCCCAACCTGGCACAATGAAAAAGTTTATTTTTGGTCCTGGCTTGTAATGTGTATATAAGATGTCATCATTTTTACAAAGAAACCATATTTTAAGACAACATTGAACTTCAGAACACGTTCACCAACTGGTGATGTTGATGCATAATTTGGAAAAGATACATGATATTGATATGCATTGATTGTTATATTCAGTTTGGTTAAAGGTTCATATAATAGGTCAAAGGTGACCACTGTCAGTCACTCCTAAAAGAAAGGAAAAGAGTTAAAACAATTTGAACTGTCAAGAGGTGTAGAATTTGTTTATCACTCAAAGTGACTAATCAAGTCCAGGTGTGTAGTACGGGTTATCCAAACCCTGTTACCTATGGCTAATTCTGAGGTCCGTGCTGCATACATGTGCATGGGACCCTGGGAGGTAGGCGCAACCATGCAGCTCATTTAAGGAATGCTTAATTAAACATTTCATCCCAGGCGGTATGTGAAACTTTTTCTCCTGTCGAAGGAGACCGCGACAGCAGACAACGACCTCCTGCCTGATGATAAGTTTACACCTGGAGGGCTCTGATGCGTGCCTTCAGCAGGTCATCCAGAGTCAAGGGGGTGACACCGATACCCCTGACCCGGGAGGGAGGTCCAGATTAATCTCTCTGTTCCTGTATTTTAATTGAAGGAAGATATCTTAGGTCCTTTTTAAATGGGGCATATCTATAGACAACATCCACGGTGTAAAGCCTCGTGAATGGCATTTCGTTCCTCAGTACTAAGCAGAATTTTACACACCAGTCCATTTGACTCTGCAGGCAGCATAAAGAATGCATGCAAACAAAGAGAGACATGTGTTACAACCAAATTTTGTAATCTTGATCTGGAAGCAGCCAATACTACCTCTTCTGACTTTCAATGCCAAGTTTCTCAGCCTTGAAAGGAAGAAGGATTTTTAAGCCTTTGTTTAAAAAGCTGAGAAGAGAGTGAAGGAACCTGACCACATCCTCCCTCTTCCTGACCAGTTTCTTTAGAAAACCCAATTTCATTGGTTGGTTTTTATAGTATAAACAGGATTTAAAGGCTCTTTCATGCAACAATGGTTGTTAGTAGACAAAGACCTATACCATTGCCTTCTTTGGCTTGTATCACTGAACCATGTAACAGTCTGGAGAATAATCCTGAGGTAAGAAGATTTCAACTGTCAAACACAACAAGTTAGATCACTCCTGATCCAAAAGTTCAGACACCTTATTATTCTTCAGTTGAGAGACAAAATGATGGGTTGTAGGCTGTAACCTACTGTACAGTATATATGTTGTTTGATAGGATAGTCTGCCATGGGATAGTCTGCACACATGCAACAGTGAACACACTGCTGCTGAAGCAAGGAGGGTTTCATGTGTTTAAGGTACTTTCTGAATATTTCTTTTTGAGAGTTGGAAAAATGTTATAACAATTGAAGGAATTTCTTTCATCTTTGCATTCGCCAGTCAAATTTGATCTTAGATTTCAATTCCTTTGTCTTCCCCTGTGCAGTTGATAGTTTGGATATTATTCTTTCCTTTTTTCTTTCTTTGGGCGTCTTTCATATTCCAGGGCTACAACAGCAGAAGAAACCGATCCTCCCTGGCTCGGGTTTCCTCCATCGCTAATCTTATATCACCGGTGTCGTCTGTCAAGAAAGTCGGTCAAGCACTTCAGGTAAGAAGCAGTCACCATTGTTTTATCTGGCTGTAGAGTAGCTATACCCATAATAGTAGTCATTCTCCACTGTACTCCGGTCGTCGGCCCTTCGTCGCTTGTCCTTCACTTCACAGCAAGTGAACATTGGTCTGCAACATACAGTATGGCTTCTCTTCTTCCAGTTCTGTTCTCTGTCGAAAAAGTGATTGAAATATTTCAGTGAGAATTGTCAACTTAGGCAAAGCAAACTGAAGTAAGCAGCAATGTAGCAATGTAGTAGTGGTATACACCCAGTGGCACTCATTTGTACTAGCACATAGAGAATAGACTGACACATTTTTGTTAAATTTACTACTTGCTATAAGTTGAAATGATGCCATATATTTCTATATCTGCACAGTTTGAGGCATCAATTTGAATTTATGAATAAGTCATTCCATCTAGAGTCTAAGACCATGTCAAACATGTACATTGACTGGCAATACAGTCTATTACAATAGCGAACCCTACTCACACTCTCTGGACCGAAACTGCCCACCACAGCCATGATTTAAAAGTGTTCAGGGGTAAAAATAAAGACCAAAAAACTCAAACCTACAGATCTGGAACAGAGACATGATTTCAAATTAGTTTAAAAATGTTAAAGGAATGATAACAATGTCATTCACATCAGTTTGACACTGATGTCAGTGAACTGTTTGTGGGATATCTCAGCGGCCTATTGAACCCAGTCGGTCTCCGTGTGGCTCCCACCTCAGCCATTGGCTCCAGCTGGTCTGACTCGGCGTACCATCCATGCACACATTTCACACAATGCGAAGAACACACATTCGGGTAACCATGTCAACGTGTCTGGTCATTCAACCAGTTTAACACAGTTTAACACAGTCAAGCAGGAAGTTATCAATGTCCAATTGCATCCTCGGTACAAGAACGATTTGTTTGAACAATTTTTCTATTTCATGCCGACACCCAAAGAGGGTTCATTGACAAGGAAGTTTTGTAGCCTTTGTAGCCTACTGCATCTTGTTCTGATTTCTTAGTGGGTGTAACATAAACTAACATTCATTTCATCTTCATTAATATTAAAAGTGCAATAGGTGTTTAGTTTCGCCCCATATTTTTTTTTTTTAAAACTTAAAAATTCCCAAGGAGGGAAAGTTTACTGGGTCGCGCATCCAAACTTGGATCGAAGCTGCTTTTGTTGTGTAGTTTCCATAATTAATATAGTAAAAATAATTAAATAACTGCAACTGTCTCATGCAACCAATGTTTAGCTTGCTTAAAAATGATGAACATTGATGATTGTTAGTAAAACTGCAAATAGTATTTGAACACGGGGAATGTAAACTTTTTCTGGTGTTTTCAACTTTGAAAAGGAAAGTACTAAACTGTGTCCTCTACTTCTGAGTAAATACTACTATTTATTAGAATTCTTAAAATGCAGACTTTAAAACACAGCAGTTGCTTTACCACCAGCTCAGTTTTGAACTTGATTTAGTTGCATTTTCGTTGAAAGTAGCACTGGAGGGGAGGGGAGGGGGGAATGGAATACATTTGAAAATGTCTAAAAAGACTAATCTGATTGATGTGGTGATACATGAACATGTGTATTAGTACTTTGTTTCACAATTAACCTTTGAGTGGCCTTCATGACATCTCCTTAGTGCAAGGTGTGTATACTGTATCGTTAAGTGTTAATTACACACTGTGACCTTAGTTGAAGCTGTTGAGGTTACTGTATGGAGACATACTACAGTATACAGTACATGTATGTATATGCATGCTTTTCACATTGTCCTTCATGGATCACACATCCAATAGACAACAGTTAGAAAATGTTCTCCAGTCTCTTGCACTTTCAGGAAAGTCAAATATTTCTTAGTAATAATATTAAGTTCCCTTGTCCTTCTTGGACCATTGTTTGGGTCTTAATCTCCCGACAATTGTGAAGGAATCTTACAGAACACTGTTTATAGGCAGGGGTGAAGAAGAGTTTATACCTGTCAAAGACCTGTCCAGAAGGCAAATATATGATGGAGACGTGACTATCAGGGTTTTTTCGTGGAGAGAGAATTGTCCCTAGTTTGTACAACTTGTTGTTTGCTCCTGGGTTTCAGTAAGAAGAAATAAACACTGCCTGATATACACTGTATATTCTTCCTGGAATCAATCTCACCTATGACATCAACTCTGACCTCTCAAAACTTTTTCCAATTTACTTTCCCTCTAAAGAGGAAAACCCCAAGGGTTATTCTAAGACTTTTGATTTATTTTAATACCAGCAGATCTGCAATCTGAGATACAGTTATCAGCCATGCACACATGTACACAGATGCCAGCAAATATAACCAGCTTTTATTTAAGTAGAAGAAATGTTATGAGGATGTGACTTCCTACAGTAGTAGTAGTAGTGCTATTGGTGTATTTCCATCTGTTCATGTTGCTATAGTTACAAGAAAGTAGGATTCACATGGCTGATTTTCATGCCTACACAGCTCGGGCCTCTCTCCGTCAATGCTAGTACTAATGAATGTTTCTACCGCTGGAAAATTTTCTCGATTCGATCAACGGAGTATTTTTTTTTACCGTCGTGGATGGCGTATGACTGCAAACCTAATCCATGTGTGAGGAATATGGTTCAGTTTTAGTTCATGATTCACATGTGCTGGTCGGCGTAGTCATGCTCAGTCCAACCGAATTAATTATCCGTCTGCTTCTGCCTTTATAAGGAACAATTTCAGGGAAATTTGGTCAGATCTGATCTTTGAAACGTTCGCGAGTGTTTTGTGTCGTTCAGCCAGTATCTTGTTTGGGCTCGTGCGTGCTGGTCACGGATATATTGAGTCCGCTCGGGGTACGCAAGAATTTTCTTTTTGCTGGAAATAATCAAGAGGTTATCTGGATATTTATATATATATATTTTAGAATGAAATTGAAGCTACAAAGTTTTATATTGGAGGAGGTTGCCAGTATGGTAAGTTGTGTTTTCCAGTTTCTTTCATTCTTCTTGCTTTTGTGTAAGTTACTTTATTCTGTTTTTGTATGTTTAATAGCAACTTGTTAATAGTAGAGAAGATGATGTTTTGAATTCATTAGCATTTTCTCGAGTCTATGGTAATAAAACAATAGTGGTAATTTTCGTAGACCTTTTCAGGGAAACTTTTAATCAGCTCTGCAGTGTGGTCGTTTGCTGTTAAGGAATCTGCCAATTTGTACAGCTTCAAATTTCATTGTCAGATGCAAAGCAAATTTCATTCCCCTCCTCATTTGTTAGCATGTTTGTAAGTTAAAACTGCTTGAGTAGTTCAATGAATGTCCAGAGGAAAGAACTGACCAACAGGTGGTATTTACTTGACCACATCCTGTCAACACCAGGTCTATCACATTCTATGTCAAGGTTTACTGTGAGCAAATAAACAAAACAAAAGGAAATTTACTGCAATGAAATAACAGTCAGGGTCAAGTTTTTCACACTCAGACAAACTACTACAGCAAAGTCGCTCAGAAGTATGGCTTGTTTCTGTCTGTAAAGGCAAATTGTTTTTGGTGGGAGGGGAGGAGGGAGTAGAGTTTTAGTTGATTGTAGGGTATTTGGAAGAAGAAAGTTGGATGCCAGGATACATTCTGAAGATCTTTATTTGGTCACAGTAGTTACAATGTTGCACTCTATAATGTGTTTTCGTTGCTTTTCACAAAATTCCGATATTTGTAAAAACAATTTTGTTAAATTCAGATATAACTGAAAGAATACATGTAAACAAAAGTTTGGATTTGTCTTGAAAGTTTGGATTTGTCTAGGAAGTAGTATTTCAATTTTGAATGTTTAGTTGCTATATAACTGATCCTGAAATTGGCTTCAATGTTTGTACCTAACAGTTTGAAATGAAAACAGTTTCGGTATATTAGGAGCTACAGTACTACTAAAGAATGTATACCGTTAATATTCTCTGAAGTGTGTCCATTGTGAAGCTTTCCCTAATACTGTCTTACCATTATTATGACATCCGCTCTCGAATAGGATCGTTGTTCTCTCTCCATGAATTTGTCAATTTTTTTTGTGGCTGGTTTCTCTTTTCACTGTGAACTAAACTTTGAGGTATTTTTCTGTTTGTTAATTAATTGTCTATGACAACCCACGTTACTAGCGACATCCTTTTACCCTGTTGTCATAACGGGAATAACAACATTCTTGGAATACTCTGGTAAAATATCGAAATGTCTACCTGTTCAGGTTTCAAACTAACTTTAAGGGGTTTTTTTTATTCTGTTTTGTTAATTAATTGTCTATGACAACCCACGTTACTAGCGACATCCTTTTACCCTTTTGTCGTAACGGGAACAACGACATTCTTTGAATACTCTGGTAAAATATCGAAATGTCTACCTGTTCAGGTTTCAAACTGTTTATCAAAACCACCTAGATACCACCCACCCCATAGATGTAAACAAACACCTGCGCATAAATATAAAGTGATCATGTTTACAGTAGTCTTATTTGTTTTGTTTTTGTTGTTGTTACAGAGTGTAGGCAAATGCCACCTATTTAAAAGCACGGTCACAGTTTAACTGATCTGTATTTAAATGAAATTGACTGACACCTATATAAGCAATTATCAGCTGATTCACCATCTCACAGTTAAAATTTACCCCCAAAATATGCAAAGAACACTGTCAACAGATAAAACCTCTGATTAAGGCTCGACTTCTAGACCAAAAGAAGTCTGTGAATTTTTTTTTAGTCCTGTGGATTTGTTTTCCCGCTCATCTGGCAAACGGGAGTAGGTGCCAGTAGAGTTTACACTCTAGCTATAAAAATTACCCAGAATTGCCCAGAATGTTTGCATATTAAAAGTATAAAACCCGTGCAGACATCACAGATTCTCACCACAAGTTCATAAGATTCCTGGAGGTGTGACTCAGAAATCAAATACCCTGGGGCCAAAGTCTGGTCAGCACCATACACTGGGTATTTAAAACAGGATTACTTGCGCTCCACTCCGGCTAAATCACTTTTGAAGTTAGTGTCAGTCAGTGAGGTGGTTTACAGAACTAGATGTGCAGGTCAGAGAATTGTTGGTAGAAATACTTAAACTTCTCTCTTTTTGTGTGTGTGCATGTGTGTGTGGGATGAAATCATTTTTCATGATTTCTGGATCAATTGGAACAAAATCTGTCATAAACAGTGCAAAAAGTATCCCCTTGTATCGGATAGGGTTAGTATCAACTTATCAACGTATCTTTAGACTTTTGTGGAAGGATTTTATATTTCATTCCTCATTTTGGAATACAAAACATGAATATTAATTCAAACAGATTAGTTAAATCTTTAGGGAAGATTGCATGAAGAAGTCGTCCGCTCGGATTTTTTATTTCTCACAACTATCGGTGGTTAAAAGAAAAAAAGGGAAGTGTAGGAACGTCATTGGAACAAAACAGAAAGCAGTTGAACGTCCTTCCTAAAGACATTCTGTGAGGCTTGTGGTTTCCTAGTAGCCGGCCTGGTTCCTGTTTTGACATTGTATCCATTTTTGTGCTAGAATCAAAACGCTTCATCGAGCGACGATTCAGTCTGAGTCTAGCATTCCGTGGAGTAAGGTTATTCTTGCCAATTCTTGTCAGATACAGTTGTGTTTCTTGTGTACGGAAGGCCCTAGGACCCGGTGTCGTTCCATGTGGCTCTAGTTTTTCTTGGGACTTTTTATTTGGCCTTGAATCAGGAAAAAGAAATCTGACTTTGTGAATTTTTCACATTTCATATCGGATTCTTATATTTTAAATATTGTTATGGCTCCGTCAGTTATTTCAGCTCTTGTTGAGGTGAGTTTAACCTGTGTTATTCGGTTAAACATTTTGCTTAATTTTCATTATCTTCACACGGTCCCAGTCGTTATCGCAGATAGCCTCTTAGGTTATTTCCCTCCTTCCAGGCTTTTATGTAATTTACAGAAAGGTGTCTATCCATCTTTGCTGGGTTTGTAAGGTGTTTGTAAAGTAATTTCACAGAATCACAATAGTTAACCACAAATGGCTTCTAACGGCCATTCTTCACTGTTTGTTTTACATATTTTCTTGCTAATGGCTAATTATAGTCTTGTGGTTTTCCAATATTTTATCAGGAATGTATTACAAAAACAGCTTTTTGAAATTATCCCTCATTTCCTCTGTGATTTATATATTCCAATCTATTGCAATGTTTAATCTAGACATTCTATAGTCTCCCAATTGCTTTGAAAAAATTTCCGGTGGGAATTATCTTTGATGGGAAATAATTCTGTGGTTTTACAAACATTTGCCATGCAGCAGACTTGTGTGAGAGGTTTTTTTTCTGCAGTCTACCATTGAAAGCACATGTATGTCTTTGCTCATCTCATACCGTACTTAACCCCCCCCCCCTCTTTTTTTTCTTCCCACTCGCAGCGCTCAATGAGTTTTCGAAGCGCCCATTCCCCCAGTATCTACATAAAGCCGTACAGTAAGCCAGCAGCTACCCCCACCAAGAGGAGGGACAGCAAACTCTGGTCGCAGACTGTAACCCACAACACCAACGAGGGCTTGACCAAGGTAGAGATCAAACGTCAAGAGGTGAGTTAGTTGTCTCGTCCTTCCAATCATTCAAAACCTGCGATTGATCATAGCCAAAGATTACCAGGAATTGTTACATGCGTCTCCTTGTTATACAGGGCTATGACTTCATTTCTTATGTAAAATCATGGATGTGAAATTGTTGAGATAGGAAAATGGGGTTTGTTTGGGGTACAGTAAATGAGTGTAGGACACTGATAATTTAATTCATGATCTGTGCTGCAGCCGTATGAATAAAGTCAAATTTGCGTGATTAACATTCTGTGGGTGTTTCACTTCTCTGTGACATCTGGTGCGGGACTAAACATTGTGCAAAATGTGTGACAGCAGTGGTTTTTGAAAAATAAAAGTTTTTCAGTTTACCACCTATGCTGTATTTTGTCTTACTTTTTCTGTCAAAGAATTAGAAAGTTCAATTCTTGGGCAGTGATACAATCAGGTCAAATTGCGTACACCAGCGAATTGGATTGTTTATAGACTTCCCAATTATGATCTGGAAAGAATCCCTGTTGACTATTGAATAACAACACTTCACTGGTGATTGATGAGAATCGGTTGAATGAAAAAAAAATATTGTTGTTTCCTACAGAGGTCAACAAGAGTGTATCTTTCTATTCATTTTCCTTTTGTTTCTACTTGCAGGCTATTTTTGAACTTTACCAAGGAGAGGTAGAACTGGTGGAAGATCTTCAGCTAATTTTGAAAACATATCGAGATTCTATGAAATCGCTCCGAATTCTCAATCAACAGGAACTAGCGACTATTTTCTTTCGCCTTGAAGAGCTCATTCCTTTACACGAAGGTGAGAGATTCCTCCCGTTGCCCCCCACCCCCTCTCTCTATCCCTCCTCACTGCCACTGTCCCCTCTACCCCCTCCTTCACTGCCCCCTTTCTCTACCTACTTCACTGCTCCCTTTCTCTACCTCCTTCACTGTCCCCTTTCTCTAACTCCTCCCTCACTGCCCCCTTTCTCTACCCCCTCCCTGACTGCCCCCTCTCTCTACCCCCTCCTTCACTGCCCCCTCTTTCTACCCCCTCCTTCAATACCCTTCTCCATACCCTATCCTTTCCTTAACATTGAAGCCAGTTCTCAAGGATCACGACGCCTGATGCTCTTAATTTTATCTCTTTTACAGAATTAATCGAAAGGTTGGAGAGGCTACGTCAAGAAGATGGCCGAACAGATTCAATAGGCAAAGATATCGCCGAATGGGTAAGAATTTATCACTTTCTTCGATCAACGACGTGGTTATAGAGCAGGGTAGGGAGAGGGTTAAAATGTGACCTTATCGTACCAGTTTCCTCAAACCATCCCTGACACTCTCTTTGTTGAAATCTTTCACAAACAGCTCCTCAAAAGGATTTATAGATCAGATGCCAAATATGAACCCCCGGAAGCTTGGGAATTATTGTCACTAATATCTAATTTAGCTACTACTTGACATATTCCCCTGGAGACTTTCAAAGGTTGTAACTGGCAAATTGTCACGGGCTGGATTTTCTAGACTTCTAGGGGAACTTCCCAGAATCTTTCTCAGGAGAAAAACAAACAAGAATTACTGACAGAAAAGATTACTGTAAGAATGCCTTGATAAAAGGATGGGTTAGTGTCTAAACAGATCTGGTTCGGGTTTGTTCGAATTTGGCGAAAACTATTGTTTACAGTAAAGCTTTTAAACATCCCTGTAAGTTGGAATCCGAGGCACCTTCATGACGTAGCAGTCTCCTGACTAAATCAGGAAATTACACCCATCCTGATATGATGAAACTAGCACTCTATATAAAAGGCTTTGATTTGGAAGGGGGTTTTCCAACTTTCAATTCCTGATCAAGATGTAATTGGTTCAAATGACTTGTAAAAGGGAATTTTTTCTTCCCCTTTTAAACAGGGAATCATGTGAGTGTATGATGTCATGACCTAACACTATGTAGGTTACATGTACAGTAGTTTTGAAATCTTTTAGTGTCTTTTAGTCTTTTTATTGTTTCTTCCAAAGTCATGATAATACTAATATTTTAAACTGAAAACTATATTTATTGTTGGTAAGTTGCATCCCAGCATAGATCAATTTTACCACACATTTTTTTTTTAATGTGTATGTGGTTTTTGGACATAAAGTTTCTTTTAAACTCTACAACAGCAAGGCCTTTTATTGTATGTACTTTTTTGTTATACAACAGCAAGAACTTTCAAGTCAATTTTGACCAGAGAATTCATATTTAAATTAAATCTCATCTTTTCTTTCCCCCCCACCCCTCTTTCTATTTTCCAGTTGCCAGAGCTCACAGACTGTTACTCCTCGTATTGTGTCAATCAACTAGCTGCAAAGTCTCTACTGGACGAGAAGAAGCAGGAGAAACGAGTTCAAGACTTCTTGGAGCGATGCCAAGAATCACCTTTCAGCCGCAAGCTGGACTTGTGGAACTTCCTGGACGTTCCTCGTAGCCGCCTGGTCAAATATCCCCTCCTTCTGAAAAACATTCTTAGGCTGACTCCAGTGGAACATGAGGACAAAAGCTACCTTACCAATGCAGTAAGTTCACTCTATCCCTTTTGCCCAAGTTGTATTGTGGTCTCTTTTCAGTTCAATAGAACAATGAGGTCAAAGGCTGTGTAATATTTAACCTTATGTTACATTTGGCCTACATTTTCTATCGCCAATATTTCATTCGAACACCATCAGAAAAACTGGTTTAGTTTCCGTTTGCTTTGCAGTGTAGAATCATTTTCGTGACACTATTTAATATGTGTAAAAATTAGTTGGCCTGACGTTTCGATCCTAGCAGGATCTTCTTCAAAGGCTAAATGATAAGTAACAGTAACAGAAGGGACACTATTTAATACTTAAGAGGCTTGGTTAACATTACAGAATGCTACTGCCAAGTTACTATCACTTGGTAACTAAACAGTCCATGGCTTCATTTAAGGTCTACTTTACAACAGTTATCCAGTTCCTTATTCGACAATGTCTGTATTTGAACAGCTTCCATGAAAAACCTATTCACTGAAATCTATCAGAATATTACAAGACTTAAAACAAAGAAGCTGCACTTCCTGTTCAGATAAAATCAGGGCATTCCTAACCTTGATTAAACTGTATTACTCAACCTATCTCCTGCAAGTCCAGTCCAACAATAGGAAACGCTACCGACTTTTGATAGCAATCGAGCATGAAATATTTCCCTCGCGACGTCATTGAGCCACTTTTGGTCTATTTTTTGCCATATCAATCAGAATGGAAAAAAAGGGGTCGTCGATTCGTTTGACATTGCATTAGCTGTTGTGGTTGTTGGATGACACAGATCGTATCTCAGGGTGAATCTCAGGGGTAAAGAACTGCTAGACTGACGTCATCTGTCTCTCCTGTGGTCATTTTAGAGTTATTTGTGACATATTTTTACAGGAAATTGCTGCATATGGTACTGTCTTCTTTTATATCTTTCTTGTCTGTCTGGTTGAACTCTTTGTTCAAAACAGACAGAAATCATAATCAAAAGTGAATCAGCATTGAGTAGTTAGTTACCATGGAAACATCAAACAGTGGTCAGTTGTCTGCATTGAACTGATGGATGAGCGAGCATGGGGTGGGGGGTTGGAGGGAGGTGTAGGGGGAGGCAAAAGATGGCTGTGCAGGCACCCAGAAATAATTTATTGACCGTTGAAGTGGGTGGACAAGTAATTCAAAGAATGCAAAAACCCTTTTACTATACATGTCTACGAGGCAGTCTCCAGTAGTTGTAAGCCATGTATTTCATAGTCCAGGTTATGAATAAGCTTCAAATCTATCAATTTCTCCGTTCACAGATAAAACGGTGCGACGAAATCATCAAGGAGGTGGACAAGAGCACCGGGGAACACAAGTGCCAATTTTACATCAACCAACTAGAGTATTTAGACGAGAACCAGAGACATCCACTCATCGCAGAACAGAAGTCACTCCACTGCATGGGCATGCTGCGAAATAACAAGGGCCAGGTAAGTTGTCAAGGTTTTAATCCACCAGTCTAAACAGTTAGTCCTTCTACATCCTACCTTTATGACACTTTGGACTTCCTTTTTGCTGCAGTTAGAGAAGGAAAAAAACAGCTTAGACTTTCTGGCCGGAAAATGGTCTTAGTTCCCTCAAAGTTGCCCTCAAAGAGCCAAAATTATGACATTTGAGAAGGTTCTGGAAAGAGTGACTGACAAGAGGTAAAAGTCTCTCGTCTGAAGAGCTTCCTTAAAACTAAATTGCTGTTAGTAATCCATGCGAGAGTATCTTATATCACAATTATAGACAGTCTGAAATGGTCTTGTTCCATTTTCTTGGTTTTCCTTTTTTTTGGGGGGGGGGGGACATTTTTAGTCAGAGTAATCAGATGTGCACTTACAGTCACTCTATTCAAAAGTAGGTGAACTTTGTGGAAAGTTTGGAAGCAGGGCCATTTTGGATTTAAAATTGTCTTTGGATTTTTGAAATTGTCTGGTTAATTTAGTGCAAAAACATCTCCAGAAATAAGATATGACATGTGCTGTATCTGAATGACGGTTCAATGTTTTCAATTTCATACCGAAACAAAACAAATATTACACTCCTTGTTTTGAACAGATGTGCCCAAATGTAAGGTCATAAGATAAGTCATGTCACTCAGCCAGCCAATGGCTTGTTCCTCAACACTCCTAAAAAACCTGTATGAAATAGGAGTTATCTTGCATTCGGCCTCAATCACTTGGCAACTTTTGAAAAATATTTACCACATCTTGTGCAAAATATTTGGAGTATTGTTTCAAATGTTCCCCCCCCCAAATGAAAAGATAGATGGCTTTGCTCTGGTTCCAATCTGTGCAGCCTTTTCCCCATCCATGTATACCACCTGCGTTGACACATTCCTTCACAGACGATATGTTTTCTGAAAAGAAAACTCCTATCTAAGAGGTAGAAGAAATATTTTTGCAAACGTTTTGTATGACATACCTAAAGTCTAGCCTGGGGCAGGTTGTGTGGGTACAACTAGGATCGTAGGATTGAGAGCCTGTCGGCTAGAGTGATAGAAAAAATGCCATCTTTTACCAACTTTTTACCATAATAGGAAAATGCTGTAAACAAAGAGATAACACTAGGGATGATTTTTGGATCCCTACTCTCGCCCCCTCCCCCCCCCCCCGTAATTTCTAAAGTTTCAGTTAAAATATTTCTTTGTAATAATGGTTTTGTCCTCTGTCTTTGTCCATGTATTTCGGGAATGAGACTTCCAGTTTATCGTGGGTGGGACAAGATTTTTCGAGGCCTGGTATTGTTTATAAGCACTCACGAGGCTGTATCAGGATAAAGTCTGTATTTGGGGCGGAAGGTTACCATGCACTCCCATCAATTAACAGCATTAAACGGCTCGCTAATAAAACAAAGGAAGAGCTTTGGTTATCTCCTGAATGACTTAATTTGTGCTTTCCACTTCCTCTGGTTGGGAAGCAATGGAAGGGAGAAAAAAGTAGTGTGTTCCTTCCACTTATAATCACAAATGTAACAACGAGTTGCTCCTCATTTCCTAATTGGCCGTTACCTTGGTAGTACAGTTGAGTTTGTAGCTGCGAGGGGGGGGGGGCACGGACAAGATTAATTATGGTTACAATGGACATGTGGCTCTCTCTCTATTTAAAAAAAAAAAATGTTATCATATTTTTATATATAGTTCTGTCTTTTGTGAAAGAATTGGGTGAGAGAAGTGCAATGTGTATGTTCTCTGAAAAGTGTCCCTCTTTTAAAGATCAAGGCTTTGAGAGACTGGGATAGTTTGTAAGCAAAGTAGACAATGTGTCATCTTCATCAGTAAATCACAGCAACAAAATGTCATAAAGCAATTGGCGGATCTAGAGGAAAGGATCTATGATTTTTTTATCCATTTTCTTTTTTTTTTTGTATCATTTTGCTACAGAAACTTCATGTATTCCTGTTTGAAGACATTCTGGTGGTAACAAGGATTGCTACAAGAAACGGTGTCAAAGGTTACCAGCTTACAAGGTTACCAATTCCCGTCCAATCACTTAACCTTGAAGATGTCCCCGAGGGCGAACTCCGCACAGGGTCGTTCAGAGGGGCTTTCTCTTCGAATCAAACAGGTTAGCAAAAAAGAAAACCTATTTTTCAATTCCTAAGTTTCAAAAACAGTCCCAGAGGACGAAGAAGAAGAAGAAGAAAACTTGTTAATTACATATGAAAGATTTTTGTCTCTTTTTCTTTGAATTGTCAATTACTGCTGTGGGTGTCCACCATTTGTAGGCTGTGTTAATAGTCTTAGTCAATTTACTTTGAAGAAAGAAAGAGAGAAGGAAATCTAGTTTTGAAATGGCTTAACCAGGTTCTTGTAAAAGGATAAGAAAGAATAGAGAAAAATCATTATTTACTTATTTATTTATATATTTATCATTTTAATAAATTCCTTCTTCATTCCTTTCCTCCATCTCAGGTAAACATGCCTTCAGAGTGACCTCCACCGACCCGAGTCTCGTCCAATCGTTCACTTTCGTCTCGTCCGACGAACACGATAAAAAGCAGTGGATGCAGATGATAGGGAACACCATCAGTCTCAACGCCGGTGAAAATGCCGAAGCAGATTGAGGGAGCCCTTCCTCCGCAGAGTCTCGTCGCTGGTTTCGAATACGGCTCGTCAGCGACCCCCTCTTGCTTGAAATATGAAGTGCATCAGACCCCTGGCGGCATCTACGGTACAGCTTGAATGCCTGCTGCAGAAATTGGGAGCGTACAGTTTGACCATCTGTGCCTGTATGTGTGCAAGTAGACATGAGTGTCGGTGACGTAAAAAAGGGGCGAAAGTAATCTCCTCTTGTCAGAACGGGTGGAACGTGGATTGTATGTGGCTGGGTATCATCAGTAACTAACGTCGTCCTTTTCTGTTTTGGTTGAATCGATTCTAGGCCATCATCGCTGGCTCATCAAATACAACTCCTGTGTAATCCCACTGCTATTTGACAAACTTAGGATTTACGAAATGGGTCGTCAATGAAATATTCTGTGCTTGGTTTCGATATTGTGTAGAATCTTGGTTACGGTTAAAGAATTAAGAAAAAGGCCCGCCAACCGTTGGGTGCTCACACAACATTGGCTGTTTGTTGGTCTTATGGCATACGTTGTTCTTTTATAGGTCATTTCAGAACAGAAATGTGTAGAGAGGAGTATTGTTTGTGCGATTCCAAGTCTTTTCCTTGAAAGCCTTCATACGATTGGTTGAGACGTAAAATGGTTATCTTGCGCAAAACATTTTTAATTCACTTTTCTCCCATTTCTTCTGCTATTGCCTAGATTAAATGTAGGTTTTTTCTTCGTGACGGCTCGATAATTTATTGTCAGGAAAACTATCCAAGTTGGTTAGGGACAGATAATATTGTTTAAGGGGCAAGCAACTCACCCTTGAAAGGGTGACATGGTTCTTGTAGTTGTTTGATAAAACTAACAGCTGTGAAGAAGTCTGTCAGGGGTTTATCAATATAATCTTATCAGGACAGTATCAGATAGTAAAGGGACAATAATCTCTGCTACTTTTTTCAGCTTTTTTCCATGTTTTTCAGCTTTTTTTTTCCATGTTTAAAACTATTTTTTTCTTTTTCGGATGGTGCTAACTTGAGTTAAGAAGTTGTGCTAGTATTCCTAACTCTGCTACGAACAGGCGAGACCCAGTATGTGGTGCACTTGAAGTGACGATATCTATTTCTCCTGGCAAGAATTTGTTGGCGAGAAGTTACACCCTGGTGGTGAAATGCAAAGTTAACTCGATGTTTAGGGAGAGAGCTCTCGAGCTCCGCCGCCTGGTGCTGCAGAAATACTTTCATGTCTCCATTTTGTAATGGAGCGGAACATTCCAGGATGTTACCCCAAGTAACTGTGAAGGTCATTAGTTTATACGCCCCCTCCAAATGTCACCTTATGCTCCACCTGTGACCTTTTAAACAATATTTGCAATACAACGCATAGGTTACAGACTGGAGACTTTTTTCTTTTTTTCTCGGGGTTGACAATGGAGAATATAATTGATCGAAAACAGGTTCGCGAGCTTATCAAACGTTTCAACGTTCCCTGTGTAAGCGGCCAAATATTAAAAACAAAACATTCCAAAGACAGTTTTCACTTTTGTCAGTTTAAGACAAAGTTGTTTTCTCTCTACAGAAAGTTGCACAAAGTGGAAGCTCTTGTTGATGAGAAACAAAGATCTACTCTTTGTTAATATCATGTTGACCTTTTGCCTTAAATATAGAACAGAGGAAGGATACAGTATACAGGATAAGAATAGCATAGAAAAATGAAAAATACTCTTTTTTGATCTACAAGGAAGGTTCTTGTGACAAACTAACGAAGGGGGGGGGGGGGGAAATGGTGAAGACAGAAACAGTCTACGGTGTTATTCCCTGGTACAGAAAATTTTGCTAGTGAGCTCAGGGAATAAATAATTCAGTGTTCAAATTTTGTAAAGCAGTTTTGAAAGCACAGCAGTTTCTCTTCTAAAATGTAATGGTTTTCTATGTACAGAAACTGCTATACATCTTTGCACTCGTATAGCAAGTTGCCCATTATGCATAGCGTTATGCGATGTGATACGGATAAATGCTTCCCTGAGTTACCTAGCTGACACTGATTTATGACTTATTCTAGTCTTATTTAATGTCAATGTCCTGTTGACATTTTGTCTGGATTTTGTTTCAAGCTGATGTCATTGAATACTTTCAATATACAGAAACACCTCACTGGGGGGTCTGTCTCAGACAATGCTATATTTAAGCAACTTTGATTTCATAATTATAATCTTACAATGACATTATAAAAATTGTATTTCTGGTTTTTTTCTGAGTCTGGATTTCCATTTAATCTGAAGATTATCGAGATTGATGGTTAGATCATCCTATAAAGCTGGCTCCATATTGGATGATATAAAGTTAAAAGGTACCTCCTTGGAGACTAACAAATAAAAAAGGACCTCCTTGGGGGCAAATCAAAAGTCGGTGGGTGTACTATTGCCAAATAATATATTTGGTTTTTCCAAGAATCAAGGTTTTGAAGCAGTAGGGTTTTAAATAATACATATTTTAGAATATCAGGATCTCCTTTGTTCTGATTTATCTTTGTAAGGATTATATTGGAGGGGGGGGGGGGGGGGGGGGGTGGGGGAGGAATATCATTTTGAAAAAGGTTTGTGCATACAATGTTGGGTTCATTTGAGTGTAACTGGTACCGGTAGAATATGAAGTAACCCCCCCCCCCCTTCCTTTATATAAAGGTAAATAGTTTTATCTGTGTCTGCTTATCATCAGTGAAACTCAATTGGAAAGTTTTCCACATCCAGACCGATGGTATTATCGCTGTCAGTAATGCTGCAATCATTGTTATGCTAATGGTAAAAAGACAATGACATTGTTATCTATTGTAATAACTAATATTTATGTGTAATCAGAAAGCATTTCATTTTACCATGCTAAAAGACTGAGGAAGTCTAACATTTCCTACTGGTCAGTGTTATTGTTTTGCCGATTCTTAGTTTATCTCTGACGTGAATCTTGTAACTCTCATTATAGCTCAAACTGTTGTTAAATGTCAGCAGACCCTTGCATTCTTAAATGTCTCCCTCCCCCATTCCCTTTTGTTTTGTCTTCATTTTTCTTTAAGACCAAGAACTGTACTGCTATGGCTTGGTTGTATTTATATCCATTTTTCAGTGAAATACATTAAGTTAAGTGTTGACATGATTTTGCCAAAGTTTATCAAGTACCATGCTAGAAATAACTCCTACATTCATATAATATGAAGCATTCCACATCAAATAGATATGTAAGCCTTTTTTTTTCCCTTTTTTTTTTAAATTTTGTATTTTGTAATGTTCCATTTGTATTCTTTTCGTAGACTCGAAGAATACGCAAACCTAAGAAAAGGGCAGATTTAATATATTTGGAAGATTAAAAAATATGATTTTGTAATCGTGAGCAGTAAGCGCATGGAAATATGAATGAAATAATTATCTTTTGATAATATCGTACTGTCGGTACAGAGTCAACAACTCTTAATCGCTTTATCTCATTTCTCCTTTACTATTTAAGTTCATCTTGCTTGTCCTACAAGCTATTGTACATTTTGTTGTAAATAACTGTTTATTTCTATTTCCTGGAGAAAAGAAACAGAATAAATCAATATCACTCAGAAATTAAAAGTTTTTGTTGGCTTTGTAAATTTGGTGTCATGTGGTCTCATTTGATTGGTGGGAAATGTTGACATGTTACCCCATCCCCTCCACTCCCCTCCACTCACAGTGTTATTAATGACTTGCATCACATCCAACGACCCCCACCCCCCGCCCCTTCTCCCTCTATCGTCTGTCCTTTCCTAACATAGAGAGGATGTTCCATCCTCTGTAATATAGTAGTAATCATTGTCTTCTTTCTCATTAGCAAGCAATTGTCCTAAAAACAAAACTTGATTACCTCATCTTCAGGTAAAAGATTGCTTTATGAAATAAAAACTAGCTCACACATTTAGCTCGTTCATATCCCACCCCATTCCCACATTTCTTTAACTGCTAACCCTAGCTAATGACTGGACCTTCCCAAGTCCCCGTATATGACTTTATCACTTTAATGATGACACCCACTGTGTGCCTATGCATTACCATTGCGTAAGGCGAACGCGCAAGTAAACAACAGTTTACCACGCATACACATGGTACAGGACTCTTTGTAGAACGTAGGTTACCACATTGTAAGTCATTCGTATCTATGTTGGAGGTCTTTTACCAGCAAGTCTCTAATACACACATGAAAGGGAGATATAATCTTACACAGTTAGGGGGCCCTCAACACATACTTCATACATACAACAAGAAAAATACACTTCCTTTGTCAAATCTATGTTACATCCCGCAAAACCGCACTTATTTTCGGGTTGGCAAGTTGGAGTAAGTGCTTCACTTTGAAACCCTACGCCCGCCCGCCCACATTAATCATGTTAAGTGTAATACAATAATTTCCTCATCAACGCTTTCTTCATATTTTCCTTCACCGTGGTATTTTTGGATTAATCATCTCACCTCGGTTCAATGCTACAAGGATTTCTGTTCAGGATTTCGTAGTTTGTTTTCTGGGAGCCTGCAAAACATTCATTAATATTGCTTCTCGGTTTACTTCGATAACGGGCATCAGGCGAACTTCAGAGAAACCCCAATTTAGAACACAAAACTATTTCAACACGCAAAGAAAACGCCAACACGAAGTAGTTATTTTCCCCTTACGTTTTTGACATTTGTTAAAGCCATCCAGCTTTTGATCTCATTAGATGGGATTTATATACTAATTAGTTTTTCAACTGTTAATATGATGTAATTAAACTGCATACAATAACAGCTGTATAAATAGAAGAATAGGCTTATCACGCATATAACGTTTATAGAACGGAAATGATCAAGTTCAACTAGTAGGTTCTACTGTCAGCCTATATTGGCGTAACTTTAACGAGGAAAATTTAGGTTAAAATTAAACTTTCTGTTTAAAAAATATATTGTTTTACAATTTATAGACCAATTGGCGAAATACTGTAGCGAACCGGTCTAGACTGTGATCCCCATATTGACTACACCGCACTCACGCAACGATAAAATTACGTTGTTATACTTTTTTCTTTTTATGGAATACTGGGCCAATTAACAAGGTCATGGTGATTAAACTACTAATTCCAATTCTTCATAACTTATTGCATCGATGCGTTTCACTACATTTTACGTATTTTAGGATCTGCCAACCCTCAAACATGTGAATTTGAACTGCCTGCCCTGCACCACCCCTACCCCCCCCCCCCCTCTTCACAAACTGAAGATTGGTGTCCAAAGCCTGGAGACTTTACAAACCGTTCCAAACTCAAATAAACAGCATTTAGTACACGAACACTATCCACTGGGACATGGGCAACGATTATGGGGGGGGGGGGGGCGGGGGCCTGTCCCCCAATATTTTAGGTGGGGGATATTGTATCTAATATCCCCCCAATATTTGGTGGCATATTTTTTTGTGTGGCTATAAATAGAAAATAATGCGTGAGATTATTTATCCAAATCATATTTGGCGGTGGCTAAAACTTCATCCAACACATGCTGCATGAGGTAAATGACTCTTCGTGGTCGTTTCTGTGACCGTATGTATAGCACGTTGTCACTCATGATTATTATCATAATGTCTGTACATCTCTTGTGAATGAGTGTAAGTACGTACAATCCTATATATGATCCACATCGATATGGGTTCACTGGGTTTCCATTTTGGCCTGTTTCCTGCAAGATTTCTAACCGCAGGCGCGTAGCCAAGGGGGGGCGAAGGGGGAGACCCCCCTCGAGCATATTTTTTGTATTTTTTATTATATCGAAGTTTTATAGTAGCCGTTATAAGAGGTTTTAATTTTTGTACACCAATATATTAACTGTGTCTGAATTTTCTAAATTCCCTGACCAACATTTTTCATCATACTTCCCTCTACTCGTGCAATTTTGACCGATCTGTATATATATATATATATAAATGAAAATCGTAATGAGTTGGAAAATCAAGAACAGTGAAAAAACTTCCAGCCTCCACCGGGATTCGAACCCGGGCCTCCCGCTTTGTACGCGGACACCCTAACCAACTAGGCCATGGACGCTGAATGTATGTCCAGAGGTTCTAAACCGGTAAGGAAGGTCGTAATTATGCACATCTAATCCATTTGTCGAGCTTTCCGCGTGTCGTATGGAGAATACAGAGACAATACACAACTAAGACAGATAATTGAACGTATCAGTTAATGAGTTACCCAATTGAATGAATTTGTTTCTTTGCAAGGCCGGTAGAGCATATATGGGAAGTTTCCAACACTATAACATTATTCTACCCACTAACCCACCCACCATATAGCCTATGCCTGCTGATGGCTTTGCTGACTGCATTTATTTATTTACACAAATTTACCCTTCATGACCGTTTAGCTTTTGAGCTAGAAGTGATGAACGTTAGCACAGTGCTCTGCAACCTATATGTATTAGCGATTGTTGCATAATCTTGCCCTTTCATCGACCAATTTGTAACATGTCAAACCATCTTCATTCCTCCTGATTGTTTTCACCATACATCATCAGTGTTTCATTTCATCCTCTTTAACATTCATCCACAAAAGACGATGATGATAGCTGCAAATATAAAATGAAAACCAACATCATCACTTTAGGGACTTTTCCAGACAAAGATGAACCTTTCAGGCTGAGATACGTGATTCTAATTGTGGTATGGCAAGTAGTTTGAGTACAGACTAATTACAACTGCTGAGGTTTTGAAAGTCGGTCATTGGTAATCGAAATCGATTTCAAATGTTCTTGAATATCGCTCTCAATAAAGACCAAAAGCTGTGGAGACGTGGCATGGTCTGAACATTGCAGTAAAATACTCATAATATGAAAATTATTCTTCTCGTTGTTCCTGTGATATGTCACCAATTATTTTGTATTGTCGATGTCCATCGGTGAAGGCCTAACCAGGGTGTTATGCGGACCAATCAGTAAATGAATCCGAAGGCTGCCACGGTAGCCTAAAGAGGGGCAGAAAACTTTGAAATAAAGACTTTTTATATGAAACTAATGTAAAGCCAATCTATACAATAATCAATGCATTAAATCATGCATAGAGATCTTTAGTGACTGATCTCTCGGGCATTCCTCACTCCCACAGAAAGTTGTAAATATGCGACATCGAGAGATGGCATTCAGATTGGCTTACAATCCCTCATATTGAAGTTTATTTTACCAATAAAAATATAAGCAGTAACCTTTAGAAGGGAGCTCTCCCTCCCTCCCTCCCTCGCTCATTCCCTCTTTAATTTCGGATCTTGAATAAAGCTTTCTCTTTGAAAACGACTTTACTCACATTTTAGATGTATATCTACAAAAGACATTCAAAAATTCAGAGATCGTTTGCGGAGGGAACTATGTGCTGCGGGGAGCCTGGTGTGTGGGTGAGTGTGTGGGTGTGTGTGGGTGTGGGTGTCGTGGGAGGGGGGGGTGCGGGAGGGCTGATCTAGTATAGAATTCAAGGTATAGGCCTTTAACCAGGAAGCATTTATATAAAGATACTCGAAGAGTAGTTATGATATAGACAACATCTCGGATATTGTGTCGATCACGCTTAGCCTTTCCTATACTTTTATAAAACAAATATTATATTTAAAAAAAAAAGTAACCACAATTTAGGATCATAAAGTTAGGCAAACGATAATTTATTCCAAGGCAGAGTGACATGTCATGAAGTGTGGGTTTGAAGGAGTTACGAGGGGCTTTCAAACCTTTTCATGAGGCTTTCATAATTTATCATTTGATGATTTCTTAAGTAGTTCTTTCTTTTGTAAACAGTATTAAGGACTTTATCAAATTTCCTCGAAATCTCCCCCCAATAAACGGTATAATTCACTTCTGTGTATTGGAACTAAAGCTGAAAATCTTATTGCCCCATACCCGAGGCAGTAACTTCACCAACATTTTCAAAACATTATTTCCCCGTATTTACTAAGCATGAAGATTATACAAGGATTAACCTGTTGCCTATAAGCTACAGTGCGTACTTAGAAATTGCTAACCAGTGATCATAGACGGAATCATGACTCCAACATCACAAGTTGAACTTAATATTCTTTTTCCTCGGAATACGATATGTTTGTATGTGTTTGTCTGTCTGTCTGTCTGTCTGTGAGAGATGGATGGAGATATGGCATCATCTCGGATGGTAAGGGGGGGGGGGGGGGGTTGGGGAGTGACCGACAACATGTGTAGGACAACTCAGTTGTAAACTGCCATCGATGCAATCGAGTGATGGGGGAAAAGTGATGGCGCTCTATAGTAATTTGAAATGTAACTTATAATGTAACTTATATATATCGTGGGCGGTCTGAAAGTGAGTTGATGTGTTGTTCTAATGAACTTTATCATTTGCATTCACAGTTGGAAATCTACTCCGTTTCAAATGTCATCTGGTGTGGAACTAAAAGCACAAGTATAATTGTATAAAAACAGTAAAATGAACTTTAAGTATTTTAAGCTTTGGAATTAGGTGCTATGTTTTCCTTTTTCTTATAGGTTGTTGTTTATAATGGGGACTTACCGTAAGTTGTGCACCATGATCTCGTTTTCTTCGAAACACTTAACCTATTTGTTGCCACTGATCTGTTATCCAAAAACCATTTCTAATGGGACGAATGCCAAGAGAAACTGTTACGTGAACTGTACAGCTTCTCACATGCGAAATAATTTTCAATCAGTCGACAAAAAGAAAAGAAAAAACGAAAACAGAAAAAAAAAAATTTTTTTATTCCCATGCCTTCACCTCTAAACTAAAACGTACAATATCCCACCAAATCACTATTGCTTTCATGTTATAGATATGGTATGAAAGAGTTTTACCGAAACCCTGCTAGGTTAAATGCTAGTGTTTATTTTGAAACAGTATGTGAAACAGACTTTATAAAAGTTATAAGCACCCTGTTGACATGAATGCAATAAACAATTAAATATTGCTTTGTTTTCGATTTCACAGTATATATATGCACCTATGGCAATAGATTGATGTCACATGACAAACACAAACCGGAAGTTGTTCTAAAACATGACAATGTTGCAGTCTTAGTTACTGCAGAATGAGAAGATGAGAAACCGAAGACGATATCATGCTGCGATAGATTATCTAACACCAAAGTTTCCCAGATGTGTGATAAAGACTAGTATTACTTTATATGTACTACGCCATCGACAAGGCTTGTGATACCAAACCTGCTTACTGCTACCTCATCTATAACTTTAAATGTTAAATGTCTGTGGGCACCTATGAACAACATTGTCCTAATCACTCTAATAGATATTCGAAATCATGAAAATAGCTGCAACTTCCCATAATAATCCAACAAAGATGGACCATTGTACAAGCCTTTTCTCAATTCTAGTTTTATTTATGAATTAACATTAGCTAATCATGCACAATGATGCAAAGGGCGTGACTGCCTAATTTTCTGTTATGTTATCCCTTTGTTTTCACAACCATCTTTTGAAGGACACCGAACACAGGTTTGTGAGCCTAAGGTGAGTTTTGGAAATATGTTTTTGTCTTTTTTGAAAAGAGGAACCGTCACATTTTTCAAATGATATATGTGGGCTTGTAATTAGGGGTTAACTTATTAAGGGCTTAAATAAGAAATTTCGATTATCGCAACCCTCCACGTAATAGTTTGCACATATGTAATGTATTTCCCAGATTTATCAAAACTTCAAATGTGCATATCTTGGAAACGATAAGATCTTTTCGAAAAATGTCAACATAATTTAAATGCGATTATCACACACAACAAATGTACTAAATAGAGGGCAAGTGTCCGCAATACGTACTGTAAACTACCAAGCTAATATAATTGCCATGTGTTTGTAGCGAACTAAGTTTACTGATTATGACTGATGTAGTGATACCAATATTGTGTTTACATTTTATTCCAGTACAAGAAACGCCTCCCTGAAGTTGATTGATGCTGTAAACCAGGCGATTAGACACATTATAGGCTACTATTTGAGTGTAAGGGACCACACTACTATAGTCTATACGGAGTCGATAATCTATTTGAAGTGCAAGATTTCATCAATCGATACGTATAGTGACATTCAGAAACAAAATCCCTCCTTTATTCCCCAGTCACATTTAATATGAGTACAGAATATCTCACGGACTTTTTACATTAGTTATAAGAATTTAGAATCACCACCCTCCCGCGATAGAATGCTCTGGGGAGATACTACACTGACACACCGATACATGATGTTTGCATCTCAGTGTCTCAAGAATATCCTTCTTATATCAAAACGTCAGACCTTCTGACCTTTATAAATTTACTCGACCTACACAGGTACTTTTTGGAGTAGTCCGATAAACAGTTTGCTAACAGCTTTCTCATTCTGCTTTTATCCTCCTAAGGTCGTATTTGACAAGGCCAACTTAGCTTCGTTGATTGGTTCATACAGACACACCTATGGCATGCCCTCGTATATTATGATTCTACGTCAAAGCTATGATAAACATCACAGCTCGCGCTCTCCTGGAAAACTGTGCAACTACACAGTGCTAACGTGAGATACGCTAAGGCTGCAGTTGTTACATATATTCACGAGTACTTTGTATTTGCTGCATGCAGGGATCATTTTGCCTCGTCAGCAACACACTTTCTGTAAGGCAGTGACTGACACGATAAAATCGAATTGGCCGTAGTCGTCCTACCGTCGGTTAACATCAGTATTTGCCAAATCTGGTAGCAACTTCAAACTCCTATTCGCTTTGAATTACGTGTTTAACCAACCTTTGGTAAGCATAGCCTAGGCCGTTAGGCCTAACATAGTCTGTAGTTTCACAAGAAGCATTCATAAGTTGAGACTGAGTATGGCTACACCCTCGGTAATAGTCATAGGCAACTGTAATCAATATTAATACAAATAGAGGGAAACCTAGTTACTTTCCTAATGCTTGTCTTGTTTATCTATTCCTATAGCCTGTGTTATGTCCTAACACCTCCAGCATACACTGTACAGTGTTTTAATGTATATTTAAGTTGAAGCATCTCTGATAAATAATCATTAACATGAACAGTGTTGAATAATTCTTTCATATTCAAGACTGAAAAATAATTCAATAATACTTGCTTGTCAGCAAATTGCTTATTCAAGAAACTGATTGCATTGGTCTTGCTTTTCCCCCTACAATTTGAAGGACCTTGCCATGTAAATCACCTTAGAAGACCAAATAGTTAATACATATTTGGACAATGTTTCTGACTAATTCACAATGAGTTCTATGTTTAATAAAAAAAAAAAAAAAAATCCACTCTTATTTCATTTTGCTTGTACTCTGCTCAAAACCCACCTGTGGCCATAACTGAAGATGAAATAAAACTTTGAGGACTTAAGCCAAGTTTTAACTTGGTTCTCTTCTGTTGGTTTCAAGATGAGATAAAGATGTAGAAGGTTATACAGAAATGTTTCTTCTGACAAACATGTCATCAACCACAAAAGTTTATCAACATCAATGGTTTTCATTCATCGGTTCTCAAGTAACATTACCTTTTGTGTTTTTTCAATGTGACATTTTATTCTATGTTTTTGTGTTGCCAGGATTGGAACATGTCACTGAAAGACCTAACAGCAGGTTTGCCTCTAGACCCTCTACCTCCTCCTAGAGAAAGGGATGAGAATCTTCCACATGCACCCTCTCGAACAACAAGACTCACATCTACGGAGGAAAGGGTACTGATCTTTGTCTTACTTTTATTCCACAGTCCTTCCATATAACTATTCTATTCAGTAGGTCTGTAGATATCATGATTATAGTTGTAATGTTAGAGAAAAGTTTCTTGTTGTGCTCTAAAACTCATTCCTCGGTGACAGGAGCTGCAACGCTAGGTGTCAGATTTGCAAATTATCTGCCTTTTTCTCTGTGTGTTTGTGTGGTTTACAGTATGACTTTCTCCAGCTTACTTGTTGGTTTTCAAATAGCTGGACTTTTATGATTGTGTGGCTTCTCAGGGCTCCAGAACCAGTCCTCTAGGAATGCTCTCCTATCAATATGTATCCTATGTACAACCTTATATTATCCTGTTTTCAAATAATGGTTTGAGCACTTATGACCAGCATTGCTCTGAGGTACTGAATTTTCTTGCTGCAAAACTGTTTGTTTCATCATTAATGCCAAATGCACTGTTTATTTCCAGGCATTCAGCGTTACTGTTTGAATCACTGAGCAATTAATGTACCAGTATTCACTTGCCCTTTACATGATATTTCATGACAGTGTCATTCAAAACTTTCTAATCAGCTTAATATCATCAAGGGTATAAGGACTAGGAAGGTTCAAACAAGGTTATTTCTGGTGTAGTGAACAAAACTGATTCTCTCGGTCCACCTAAAACAATATCAAAGGAGAACTACTGTGTGCTTACATGTAAAAATAGATGGTTAATGTTTGAATGTATTTATTATTTTATCAAAGTGCAACGACAAAGACGTTGATATTATTTACAATGGCAGCGTGCATTAATAACTAATAATATTGTACTTTTCATTTTTCTGCCATCATTAACTTATGTTTCCTTGGCTCTTTATTGTCTTAGCAAGCTCTTCAGAATGCTCTTCGGTATATTCCCTCGGAGTACCATGAAACATTGGCACCCGAGTTTGCATTGGAGTTGAGAATGTACGGGCATATATACATGTATCGTTTTTTGCCTCAGATGGAAATGCGGTAAGTCCATTAAATCATTTCAAGTGTGCTGCTTATGGACTGTTTTTAGATGATATAGCTAGAAAGCAACTGCTTTTGAAACTTGTACAACAAACTAATAATTTACTCATTTATTTTGTAAGGCATGAAATAGTTGTTGCAAACATATTCATCTGCATCTGAACAAGCTGCTTTAACATGGTTTGGGGTTTGTACAACCATAAATGTAGTCATCCCCATGAAGTCCTGCTTTACATGAATTGGTTGCAGGAAGTCCAATCCAAATCTCTGATGCTCAAACACATCTCCTCTTGTCTTTGAATATAAATATGCAATAGGTGTTACCAAAGAAAAGGCAAAACTTGACAAGATTTTTTTGTTGTTGGCCAACTTAGTGAGTTCATTAGTTGCATGAAAGCTTTTAAGTCTATAAATTACGAAACAGTTAACAAACCACCTGTAGCAGATACATTAGAACCATTAGTATCATAATTTCTACTTTCATATATAGTAATACATTAAGATAATTAAAACATCTGCATGACAGTAATGTTTCTTTCACAGATTTTCTATTCTTTTGTGCAGCATAAGATTCTTATCATTTTGATGACATAATTGTCAAAATTGATCTTTTAGTTGAAGCATTTTTTGTACAATGCTGTGGTTCCTATGGCAATCCTCATAGACTAATACAGTAGATGTAAGGATTACTAGTTTGAGGATTAACACTAATGTAATGCTTTTAATCCTTGTTCATTTACATATATGTGTTCTTCATTTCTTCAGTGCTTATCCCATTGATGAATATTCACGCCAAGCTGCTGCCATCATGATTAGTATTTTGTGGATTAATCAATATTCGTTGCTTTTAATCCTTGTATGTGTTCTTCATTTCATTAGTGCTTATCCCATTGATGAATATCCATGCCAGTGTACACAAGCTGCAGCCATCATGATGATGATTATGAACAATCTCGATCCTAAAGTAGCCCAGGTATTTTGCCTCTTTTCTTGCTTGAAATCTTTGCATTATGTTTGTAAGAATGAATTATCAGCAAAAGCAAAAGTATCCTTGATTTAAAGTATCATATTGGTATAATATTAACTGTAGTCAAGGCAACCAGTATCTTTTAAATGTGTAAAAGTATTTTGCCCTCTACCAGGCTTTACTCATGTTGCTATGGCAATGTTCATTGTGAAAACTGTGGAATGTTGTCCCTTTTCATTTAAACACTGATGTGTTCTTTGTTTCAATTTCAGTTTCCGCAGGAACTTGTGACCTACGGTGGAAACGGACAGGTTTTCTCTAACTGGGCACAAGTAAGAATACTGCAGTTAAAGGTCACCCTTTTTTTTCTCCCCACATCCTTCACTCATCCCCATAGGAGGATTTAACTTAATAGTATAGTTAAGTTTAGTGTTAGATTAGAGACCCAAGGATCAGGAAGCCTTACAGGTGCTTATTTGAGACCCTATACGTGTTAGATCGTAGATGAACATCGGCTTATTTCAAGCCTTCTCTTTTCGATAAGTGTTCAGAGGATAACGAGGCAGAGGTGTAAATTTGCTCCCATTCCTGCTCCCAGGACCGCTATTTAAAGTCCCCCGTCTGACGGAGGAGAGTGTACACTGCAGCGATTTTTTAATAGGTCAAGAGAATTTGGCTCCTGGCAGAATTTTGATCCGGGAAACTAAGGACAGTGAGGCGGACACTCTAACCACTGAAACAAGCCTTCGCTTGATATAACACTAGATCGATGATAATTTACATCGCATGAATTTTCTTATAGGAACTGTAAGTATATGATTCCTATGTGTACAATTATAGAAAGAACTGTAGCATTGTTCTTGCATGAATTGTCAATTCCTTTGTTCTCTTTCTAGTTCTGGCTGGTGATGAAGTACCTCTCGGAGATGAAGAATGACCAGACCCTGGTCATGTACTCAGGCCACCCCTTGGGACTCTTCCCCAGTCATGAGGATGCACCCAGGGCAGTCATCACCAATGGAATGGTAAGAATACAGCTTTGCTTCTTACATGCAAATTAGGCTAGGCCTTGTTTCAGTCTGTTATGGGAGTGTGTAATAGGTTTGGGCCTAGTGTATTATTAGTGCAAAACATAAAACAGATTTGTGTTTGTGGTCCTAAACATGTACTATGACAATAATATTCTAGGGCTACAATTCAACAGCCACTGGGCTTTGCTTTATTAAGTCCCAAAATTATGTAATAATTCAAGGAATTATTGCTATATTCTGCAGGAATGCTATCAAATACCTCTTCCTGCCTAACCATTGTGCAGTTTACTGGTAGTTTGTCTGACCAATCACTGGCAACAACAATTTTGATCCAATTGATGTTTGCATGGATTAGGCTAGGCCTATATGGATCTGCTTTGAAAGAGGGGCAGGCTATATCCTAGGCTAGGTTAAGGCTTGTTTGCAGGGATGTTTTTTGAAAGTAAGAGAGTTTTCCAAGTCTACTCTCAATTAAATACAACATAATATACAATAAATTTTAAACAAGTATATTTTAAAGTATATTTGAACTGAAGTAAAATTAAGTATTCTCCAAGCTTGCCTGGACTTGTTACATTACAAACAATTGCCTCCCGCTTTAAAATTGAGAAGAAAAAATATTTTATGTTTTGCTGCCTCACAATCTGCTGTTCAACTGAATGGCAGAGTTAATATTCCTATTAGTACAATGACAGTGATGTACGAAATTATAATAAAAATGGAAAAACATGTAACATAAGGTTTTTTATTATTTTGTAGATGATTCCAAACTACTCATCTAGAGAGAATTATGACAGAATGTTTGCTTTAGGAGTTACCATGTAAGTATTCATATTACAGTCACTTATAAATGAAATGTTCCTGAGAGGAAGTGTGTCTGAAACATCGGGGTTCCTAGGTGGGGGAGATAAGAGGGAAATAGTGGAAGGTAGGGGGGGGGAAGGTAAGGATAGCCAGTGGTCAGCCCCTTAAAGGTCTTACCTGGCTTCGAAGGGTGATATGCTTCTAATGTGGCCAGGGAACATCCAAACAGTAGGATATGATGAATATTTCCACCAGACACTGCAATGATGTTGCTAAGTGCTATAGTTATAGTATTCTTAACATTTCTTGCCTGTTTTTGCTTTCTTCCCAGGTATGGGCAGATGACAGCTGGAAGCTATTGCTACATAGGGCCGCAGGGAATTGTGCATGGCACCACTGTAAGTAAATCACTGGTCTTCAGTGGTTCTGTATCCGAACATATTGTGCCTTCAAACTCATCATTCTTGAGAATCTGCTAAAGATGTTCTCTCAATTTGAATAATCCAAGGATATACTGATGACAAGTGCAGAAGCATGGGTTATTGGGGGGGGGGGGGTGGGCATTGGTAAATGTGGAGACTGTCATGAGTAACATTCCTTAAAGTTGTCCACAAAGATCCATTTTGTTTGGTGAGGTTGCATTCAAACACCTCCCTACTTTAATCTGTCCAACCATGCAAACACAGCATAGCAACTGTATTAAATTGTTACATAGGAATATAAGAATATAGCTTATTAGGTAATTAAAACTTTGTGGAATCAAGAATTTTACCCTAATTTAACCAAATTAAATTGCTTGTGTTTGTCAATGATGCAAAAAGGTTTATCTATCAAAAACATTAATCTATTATAGAATTTAAGTGAAAAGAAATGACAAAGTGTCTCTTTTTTGCAGCAAAAAGTGTAAAATATTTGGTTATGAAAGAAATCAATTCAGAAACCTGCAAATGGTCCTTGTTCTTTACAGCTAACGTTGTTGAATGCTTGTAGACGGAAGTTTGGCAACAGTGACCTGCGAGGGAAGGTATTTGTGAGTGCAGGGTTGGGGGGAATGAGTGGTGCCCAAGCCAAAGCTGCTGTGATATGTGGATGTGTTGGGGTCATCGCAGAGGTCAGCAAAGCTGCATTGATGAAGAGATATGATCAGGGGTAAGAATTCTCTGCCATATATGGCTTGGCATTGTATTACAATACGCTGACATTCCAAGGTGATGAAATCCTTTAATAGTCATAAAATCTTATTAAACCAGTTTTCAAAAAATTGTTTCAAAATCTTCCCAAAATGCTAGCAGCCATAAAAAATTTATCAAAATATCTTCACCAGACGTCAATGTGACGACTTGGACGGTCAATTAAGCAGTCAGTATTTAGTATGTTTGAGCTATCCAGTTTGGATCACTCTACACTAACTTATGTCAGTAGATTTAATAATTTGGTCTTGACATAGTTACATCATGATTTTTACATCAGAGTTGCAGAACCCTTATTTTCCTTTAGTGCCACTGCGTAATGAAATTGATTTTATTTTTCGTAATGAATGTACCAGTATTGGCTGTGTTGTTCAAATGCAGACCTGTGTTAGCGGCTGCTTGCAGACCAGTCTCAGACCTGATGCTTCTTTGAAAGAAATCTGAAAATCCATCACTCTAGTCTCAAACTTTGATGGCAAGATTATTTAACATGACCCGTCTATAACTTTCTGGTCTTTGCTGTACATATTTGTGAACCTAAATCTATTCAATTACTGTATAACTCTATTTCTAAATCTTGTGACCCTTCCCTGGACAATGTTCATACCTTTGACCTTAAGACATGACGTGAACTCATCAGCTTTCGAGAACAGGGAAGTGCTACTCTTTGACTCAAGTTAAAGTATGACTGCTTTGTTTTCTTTTTAATTGTTTTAATTTTGTAGATGGCTGCTGGAAGTGGCTGAAGATGCAGATGCATGTATAGCTCTCATCAGGTAAATCTTATAAATATTTAAATTAATTTCAAAATGTTCTTATTTTGTTAGTCAGTGTTTCCAACCTACATTTTTAGCTTTTGAAAACCATTTATGAAACCATCACGTTGTATTCATTTCCTCTCACTTGTTGTTCGCAGGAAAGGACGCAAAGATAAAGTACCGTGCAGTATTGGTTTCCATGGAAACATAGTTGCACTATGGTAAGTGTTGGTCTATTCTGAGTAATCATCACATCAGTGGGGTTATCGTATGTCTTGGATATCCTCGGACAAGTCCCATTTTCTCTACCGTACCAGGGGATCTGAGTTTATTTACAAAAAATTACAAAATTTTGGGAATTAGTGATCTATCAGTAATATGTGTTTTTACATGCAATTTCTTCATAAAGTTAATCCTGCTCGAGTCTTCAGTCCGGGTCAAATTGGCTACAATTATTCCCATTTTCTTTTTGCGTTAAGCTAAATGTTAAATTGAGACAGAATAATTTGTAAAGTATGATTTTATCAGTGAGCATTAAAGAATCTAAATTATGGATGAATATAATCAGAGTTCCCAAGAAAATTGCAGGCATGATAATTATCACTCATGTATTTCATTATTTCATTGAGAGAATTCGTAATTCAAAATCATAAAACAAACCTTGGAATTATGTCTGCAAGACTAGATTGAATTTTATATATTTTATTTGTGTTGGCTTGAACTGAAGTATGTGTGTCGTTGCAGGGAGAAGCTTGCAGAAGAATATGATCGCACCGGGGATGTCTTGGTGGATCTAGGATCGGATCAGACATCTTGTCATAATCCCTTCAATGGTGGCTACTATCCGGTCCAACTCTCGATGGAAGAAGCCAATCACATGATGGTTGAGGATCCAGAAAATTTTAAGAAACTTGTCCATGAAAGGTTCATTCATCTTTTGTTTATTAATAATTATAATTTATCCAGTTCATTCATTTAATACTACAAATTTCATATCGATTCTCTTTTATTTGTCTATTTATTTTACTGGGCCTTTTGTGGCTTCACAACTGGGAGAGATTAATGGGTCAGGTAACTTGGCAACTAGACAGAATGATGTAAACTTGTTTCATTGTGATTATTTTGTTATTTTCATTTTGCTGAATAAGATATTATGCAACATAATTACCTAGAGTAGCTGGGTATGGTAAATATCAATGAGTAAACAACAGTACTTAATACTGTAATAATGGGGATATGCACAGTTGCATGACAAAATAGTTTTGCCTAGAGATATGAGCTATGCTGCTATGGCAATGTATATATATATCTGTATGTATGTTTGTCTGTTTGTATTTCCGTGTTTATCAGTCTGTCTGGTTGGTTGTCTGTCTGTCTGTCAGATACTAGGATCACTTTAGTTCAAAGTAGAGCCAAACTAGAAATCTTTGGAACTGTTTCACTTCATACAGAATAGAATGGCAGTTGCTGAAAAGCTTCCCTAACTGGTTAGAGAACAGTGTTGCATTTCTCTCAAAATGTTTTCTTCATGGTGACTTGTTGGTACAAGTCAATTTGCACCAGGCAACCGAGCTACAACATTGTTGATGTTTTGGTTCCATTTATTTATTTGTTTATTTATTTTTATTTGACAGTTTACGCCGTCATGCAGACGTCATAAACAAACTGACAAAGAGAGGAATGTATTTCTTTGACTATGGGAACGCCTTCCTCTTAGAAGCAAGTCGAGCAGGTAAAATGAATCACATAAGTTCATGTTTCAAGACTACCTGCTTTTGTTTCAAGAGGTCCAGGAACTCTGTCTTTCGGCTGAAAATTTTGAAAACTCATTAGCTTTAGAAAGTGCTTTCTTGAAAAGTTGCAGTTCCTCTGTGTTCTGTGATGATAAAATGTTGCGGGTAAAAATTCTGAAGGAGGATTAATTTGTAATAATAAATAATGTAAAAATGTGCTTAATTTACCCAATCAACCAACCTTACAAGCATTTCGGGTTGCTCATAAGTATGCTCGTATAGTACAAGACATATGAGTCTTTGTGAAGTATACAGTAAGTACTAGTTAAAGTGAGATTCTGGATTCTGTTTGCCAAATTAGGTAGATAGGCCAATGTCTAATCATTGCTTACAATACTGATTGGTAGTCTTCTACCAATGTCAATTGCATAAATGTCTGGGATTAATGTCTAGAAATACATATATATTAAAAAAAAGGATTGTAAAAACCTGACAAAATAATAAATAGAAACCGAATTAAAAAGTTGAGTGACTTAATGCGTTCCGAGTTACGTGGCACCTTTACATAATAGTCATAATATGTATTCCAAAAAATCAATTTTGAATAAAAAATACCGCATAACCTGTAAATCTCTAAACAAGTGTAATCATATTTGAGTGTTCTTCGTTAATGTTTCCTTTGAATCTTGTTCTGATTCGCAGGAGGTGATGTCATGAAGGAAGGTCATATATCCGGTACACAGTTTAGATATCCATCCTATGTACAAGATATTATGGGGTAAGCCCTCTATAGATTAACAAAGACCTTAACACAATCAAAGACCATTTAGCAATCATGCTCATGCATCTAAAGTATTCACTGAAACAGTTAATCGTCAAAATTTGAACCGGTTAATCAGTGCCATGTCAGGGTTTTTCTCCTATGTTTATCTTTAAAATTAGATATGTTTAACAAGAGAACATGAAGTTGGTTTCTTTTTAACTACTTTGGTTTTCTCCTCCCCCCCCCATCCCCTGTGGATATCCATGGTGCTTCCCCCTTTATCAGTTTACTGCATAGGCTGTTAAAGTCATGCAAAATTTACAGACTTTACTGAGCTATTCCACAACTCTTTGACATTAAGAAACTAATTTGTTATTTTGTATCGATATACAGTATTTCAGGAATGGGAGACAGATATAACGTAAAACGTAACAGCTGCTTTAGAATCAACACTGGTTATCACAGCTGAACTTGAGTGGCTCTAATGTATTGCATGGAAATAGCTCACTTTTCTTATTAATATGGATCACTTCTTTATTGTAGGGATATATTTTCGCTCGGCTTTGGTCCGTTCCGTTGGGTTTGTACGTCATGTGACCCGGATGATTTGAAACGGACGGATGAAATTGCTGCAAATGTCTTGGAGGACATTATCAACCAAGGAGGTAAGAAGGATTTAGGTAAACAATGTTTAAAGACTTGTCACAGAATGTTATCGGTTCTCTTGTATTCCACATTAAGTAATGTATGTATGTATTTTAGATCTTCCTGCAAGTCAGTCTCTTAGATTCATTTTTAATGTCCATGATTATGAATTGTCAATTGTCAACAAATCTGTAACTGGACGACATACATTAATCTTGGAGTGACTCGAACTTGGGACCTTATGATTGAAAGGCAATAGTGTGATGTTTACATCTCCAACAGTTTCTACAAGGTCTCTTAATATCTTTGACATCAAATGAATCATACTTTTATTTTTTAAATGGTTTGGAATGGTACAATTGTAGGAGACATAATAATTCAGTTACCACAAAATCATTTTGTTGTTCTCGTTTTCAGTCTCTGCTGCTTCCAAACAACAGTATGAAGATAACATCCATTGGATCAAAGAAGCAGGCAAACATAAAATGGTAAATAAGGGTTATAATTTTGAAGTAATCTCTCTATATAAATTTTATGTTAATTTACATTAACAGAGGCCTTTGCTTGGTAGAATAATACTTGAAAGTTGCAACATTTCACAGTTAGTCCAAATAGCTGTTGACATATTAAAAATGTTTGAATGTCAAGTACTTATATATGAGTTATAAATGTAATGTAATGTAATGCATCATTGTGTAATCTTAGGTAATGTAATGCAACGTTAGGTTAATGTTAAGTGGCAATTCTGTTCATGAAAGTTTTCTAACATTACACAAGAATATTTAGATGTATTCTAAGATTTCTAAAGTAATAGTTAGTGATCCACCTACATTTGGTTATGATTGAAACAATTTGATCTTTCTTTGCCGATTCCAAGCAAAATCATCGACCCGTTTGTGATTAACTTATATAATAACAATAAAATAATAGTCAGCAGTTATTTTTAAGACGCTTAGGCGACCACAAATATGGAAGAAACCTGCAAGGCCTTAAGGATTACAACTTGTACGTCGGGGGGGGGGGCTTCCAATTCAACATTTTAACTCAAATTTGGAATCTTTTTCAATTTAGAAAGTCATTTCAGATGGGAAAACCATAGATTGCTCTGGGATGTAAAACCCACCTTACCATGACCCGTCTGGGTATCGAACCCAAACCCGATTGCTAAACCTCATTGCTTCAAATGCCACCGCCTTTATCCACTCGGCCACGGCACTGGTATAATTATTACTTATTACTTTTGCTTATTACAGGTCGTTGGTTCGCAAGCTCGTATATTGTATTCAGACCAAACGGGTCGGACAGCCATCGCTGTGGCGTTTAATGATGCGATAGGTCAGGGAAACCTGAAGGGTCCCGTGGTCATTAGCAGGGATCATCATGATGTCAGTGGTACAGACAGTCCGTTCAGAGAGACTTCCAATATCTATGACGGCTCACAGTTCTGTGCTGGTAAGGTTTTGGATTCATTCCGAGGATTTATGTTTATAACACATCTTAATTAAATAAGACAATGTCAATTCACTACTGTGGCATATTTAAATTTGTTATTTTAATTGAGCCATTGACTCAAAAGCTGGAACTGGAAATTTCTGTTTATAACCGAAGCTGATGAAGTAGGCCACTGAAGGAGCTGGACTCTGTACAGCTTGAACAGGAATAAAGTGTCACCTAGACAATTGTAGGTCACGACACGAGTATGAGGTCATTGTGTTAAGGTATATGGTATATCTATTGACATGGAATTGTGTGAACTTGTCAGCCTGAGTATTTTGGAGAATGCTTTGACCAAAACCTTCCTTTCTCTGTGTTTTTATTTCATTGCTTGATAACCTTAATTGTGTCAAATATCATTTACAGAAAGTTAGAATTTCATGTCTTTCAAAGATTCAAGAGTAATAGCTTCTCCTAAAGTATAACCGGGGCAACTAAAGCTCATTACATCTAACTCTTGCCAGATGTTGATGCAATAAGTCACCATAAGTATGTATTCTTGCTTCTGTGGTAGAATGAGTAGCCTAACTTTCCATGGTAGTGCAGGTGTAGTACCTTCATTTCATATCAGTTTCATTAATGGTAGCATCATAAGATGAGTTTCTTAAGCCTGAATGTTTTGTCACTACGGCATATAGTGAATATATATATATGAACAGTAATAGTCATTTAAATAATTTCCAATTACATATAGACATGGCAGTGCAAAATGTGATTGGAGACTCATTCCGAGGTGCCACCTGGGTTGCCATTCACAATGGCGGCGGGGTCGGATGGGGAGAAGTTATGAATGGAGGATTTGGATTGGTGTTGGATGGCAGCTCAGAGGCAGCAAGGCGAGCCCGGACTATGCTCGCTTGGGATGTATCAAATGGGGTATGTTAAAGTAATCACATGGTTGTATCACCATAGCTTGATTAAAAGCCACCTGGCCCGGGCAAGGCTAGCCTGGTCCGGGCAAGGCTAGCCTGGTCCGGGCAAGGCTAGCCTGGTCCGGGCAAGGCTAGCCTGGTCAGGGCAAGGCTAGCCTGGACCATGCTTGCTTGGGATGTATCAAATGAGGTATGTTACAGTGATAATCATGGATGTGTCACCATAGCTTGAATAAAAAGCCTTCTTGATAATGTCGCATGTCATTAATGTAATAATAAATCTCTCGTGCGATTAAAAGCAAACACAAGAAACATCTGATACTTTGGTGTAAGTTAGGTATTAGTTTCAAAGCAAAATATACTTCATTGGAATTTTAAGAGAAAAAAAAAACTTTTAACAAACTGTGTAACCCTGTAAATAAGTAATTAGTTTGAGGGTCTGACTTTTAGATCCTAGCAGGATCTTCTTTATAGGCAACATGAAAAGAAAACAGATTAAGGGGCACTTAAAACTAATTTGGATCAATGAACAACTAACAGAGTGCAAACACTGAGATGAAACAGCTTAGTAGATCGAAACTTGTAAGACTAGTTGAGTCATTCACTTCTAAATGTTGCCCTAACCAAACATATACTGTATAATCGTGCTGTTTAATCAGTGATGAATAACATTGTGGATAATTTTAATTCACATATGATCGTAACAATGGATTTCCAAACAATTGAAACTTCAGAATTGCTTTCTGTTGTTAAGAGGTTTAGACCTTGAGGGTTTCTTCTCCAATATGTTTAAGAGCTAATGATTACAAATTGTCGGCCTGCAAAGATGCATAAAGCATCCATCATTTGTCTTGAGCGGCCATTTTGAATTCTTGTAATAGACACAATTTCCCCTTATAAAATAAACTGAAACTGAAACTTATAAACAGTTCCTCATGAGATCTGCTCAATTTGTATTTTCAGGTCACGAGGCGGAGCTGGTGCGGGAATAGCAATGCGGAGGCCACCATCTGTCATGCTATGGACGAAAATCCAAAGTTGAAAGTTACCTTACCTCACAAGGTACAGGATGATGCCCTGTTGGAAAGAGCCTTTAAAGAGTAGAAAACACTGATGCTTGAACAAGTCTAGTTAAAGTATGGTACAATTGGATTGCTTTCAGCCTGCAAAGTTATTCTTTTGATTCCATTACTAACTTCTTTTTCTTTTAATATCTTGACAATTCTTGGGGTTAGCAAGCAAAATTTATGTTTAAGCATGTGTTATGCTAAAGGGCATTCACATATCCTTCCACGGCAAACATTAAAGTTCTTACCGGCCTGGATATTTTTCCGTTCAAGTTATATGTCTTCCAAAGTTATCCACATGTACTCAAATTTTTTTTTGTGCCATATGTAGTTTGGTTTTAAAAGTAAAAAAATGGAAAGGTTTGTTTTAAGAGGTATTCCTGTCAAATTTACAGATAAGATGATTTAACAATGAAGCTAGATCATCAGTTCAAAATTAGGAACGTTTTCCTTGCAAGTTGAAAATAGATGTTACATCTTGGTGATTGCTACTAGTTTATTGATTCAACTGTTGGGAATTTTATTGCCAATGCTGGTTTGCTATCTTCAACTTATTTTTGTCATTTTCATCATATACCAATTAAATTACTCAAGTCTTCAATAAAAGTATGAACCTCTTATTGATTGTAACTTTAAATTGTTTTTATTAAACTACAGTTTATTTATCTTCCATACTTGTCCTTAAGTCTTATTTCTCCATCTTTAGTGAATGTTGACAATATTTTAAAGACAATATAAAGTTAGGTTTTCATTTTCTAAGCACTGTTTTGATGCATTTTGCAGTTTTGATGTTTTTCTCCTCTTTAGTGCTGACTTTAATAACCACCTAGGCTGTATTTTTGTCCATTTCGGGACTGCTTCTTGCAGACTTCTTTTTTAATGCATTTCACATCTGTTCTACTTAACTCTTCTGATCAAGTTTTCAACTATGCCAGCTTTTGTGTCTCAGGGTAGAATGTAAATACTGCTTACTCCTGATGGAGGGGAAAGTTTGAGAAACCGACGCTTCACACCAATGGTGCTCCTCTGTCAACAGACTGATCCTTGGAGTTTACAAGATCAAGATGGGTCTGACATTTTCACTGATATTTCTTTTGAATGAAGCTGTGTTCATAGGGGGGTGGGGGGGGGGGTTAAGGGTCGATCTCAATAGTAAAAAGTTGTTACATTATTATATTAAACGATGCGATTCAACCTATCTGTTTCCGTGGTTGTGTAATTGTCCAACTTCGCATCCACTTTGCGTTCCTTCGGTCAATTTATTCATGAGGAGTCATTCACCACACCTGTCACTCAATTACACCAAATTCACACAATAGGGACTGAAAACTATTTCTTGAGTCCTTAAATATTGAACTATTTTAATACGAGACAATTCTTATGCAGGGATGTCAATGAGATTCGCATGTTTCATTCTCTCATTCTGCCTTTTAGCACAAGCAATTCATTTAAAAGAGATATGCTTGGTCGCCTGTATTCGCTACTGCTCGTGAAAGTCTTGATTTGTTTCTCAAGAATTTCTTCCGATTTAACAGTGCCTTCATTTATCATATTGCAAGTTTTTTTCTTGTCTGTAATTTTTCAAATAAAACAAGAAACTACCATATTTTCTTGCTGTAGTGCCTTATCAATGCATTTCTTTAAGTAAATTCTTCAAGTAAATTAATATTTGTACACTTAAATACCAAGTTTGAGCGTAAGTCGCGAGGTGCGCAAAAATAGTTAACCTTGTGAGCGATATATATAAGCCGATATTTATTCTTCTTTGAATTAATTTACGATACATCATAATATTTATCACTATGTGTGTTACTTGGTTATTAAGACAAGTTTCGTTCCTGCGAGATTTTACCTTTATTTATTTTGTTGCTGAGCAAGTTTATGGCGATTATAAGAAATAAGTAGTGTAGAGTTCAAAGCTATTGAATGAGAAATCTGTTGCAGATTTTCATTGATGAGCTATCGTTTTTCAAGAGGGTTACATAATGTTTTAAAAAATTTTTTTTACTCCATCTATATTTCATTTTTAACATTTTATAATACATGAAGCAAATGGCATGAACGAGTACATAATAACATAGAAAAGTACTATTTTAGCACGTCAAATTGAAATTCAACACATAATTAACAAGAACAACTTTCTTCTTATCGTGATGAAATCATACAAGAACTTAAATGGCAATGTCCAAACAAAACATTAAATGCATCATTTACCAAATCAATAAAAAATGTTCACATTACATAATGTGAGCTAATTGATGAAAGACAAAATGAATGTGACCAGATGCTTTGGTTAAAGATCATTAGTCCTGGTAAACAGAAAGGAAACTCTAGAAAATGAAACTAAAGAATAGTTTTACTAGTCCGAAAAAGCTAGAAATTAGTAAGGAACTCAAAGACGACACCAGAATTGACAGATAAATTCTGTAGCAGTCAATAAGAAATTATTTACCAGCAAGTGCCACACGTATGGAGTTAGGTGGAGGGTGGGTGGGGGAGGGGAGGGGATGTGCAGAGGATGGAGGGGGTCATTTAAGCTGTGCAGTAATCATATCGTCAATGTTCTTAGATAAAGTATCACTTTTAGTATTACAGAGGTTTTATTGAATTTATCTTGAGTAAAGTACAACACATTTCACATTTATTTTTCTTTTGGCTGATAAAATATTTCCTTTTCTTCTTCAGTATTGATATCTTCTCTTTCTTTTCAAACTGAAATTTTCTTTGTTTCTCTTCCCTAGTCTATCCACAAATCATCCCCATTTTTCATGTTTTAACACCAGCCTGAGACAAACCATGTGAAATCTTTTCAAATTTGGAAGTGTGGAAGTAACATGTCTTTGTTTATTCATCATGCTTAAAAAACATAATGAAATAAGAAAAGGCAAACAAAACCAACGACTGAAAATAAGAATGTTTGTGTTCATAATCATGTTACCAGGATTTAGTTTCATACCCAATGTGGCTTGTGGTAATAAAACAGTTTAAAATTTCTGTTTCTTTGTATTGTTTATTAATAAACCAATTATTATTAAGTATATGCCTTTCCTATCTGTCATTTCATACAGGTTTTTAGTCTTCTATAAATGGTACCCGTTGATCATATTGCGATCTTGATGGTAAAATGATGGAGTGTTTATTGATCTGTTGAAATGACTCAAAATGTTATTGTATATTACCATGTCACTCAAATATTATATATTAATTTTTATGGTATTGGTTCCCCTTTTATGTCCTCACTTTGAAACTTGATATTCAGTCTGAAATTGCTGACATTTTGAAAAATCTTTTCATTTTAAATTCATGCGGTTAACTTTCTCTTTGAAATTGGGGACAGGAGCAGTGACAGGTGAAAGGGGGGGGGGCATTGTCAATGTCTAATTTAATCATAAAGTTACACTTATTATGAAAAGTTAAAGCAAAAAAGACTAGCAAAGAATTTGTTATCTTATTTCTTGACATTACTCCTTTATCAAATAACTTCCTGATGTTCTTGGGTTCTTTGAGGACATGTTTCTCTTGTTTGTTTTTCTTTCGGAACATTTCCTGTGCTAGCTATTTTGGTACAATATATTATCACTCTGGACTATAATGATACGTTTGTTGTTTTGAGAAATACAATGAGAAAATGAACGTGTTTAGGTTGTATTTCTGATATTGTGTTTGAATATATGAGTAGCCTACCTTTGAATGGAAGTTTATGCTCACCTCACAGGTATTTATCTAGACATCTGTTAATAAATGTTGTGAAATTCTCTCACAACTTTAGCATCAAATACACAACTGAATTGGTGTATCTCTTAGTGAGACTTATTTCCTGCTGCTAAATCATATCAACCAAGGTAATATATAAACATATATCCACTTTATTTTTTAAGACTAGGCCTGTATATGTTATGGCCTATTTATCAGATGAGGCCTGTAGAAGACTGGGCCTGTGTTCGCTCTGAGAAAGTTAACATGTCAGACTTAGCATTTCCCTGGTTTACCTGTATTAAAAATTTACTGAATTATCTCCTTGTATTAAATAGAGCTCATTGTCTCAGGAACCATCTTTCCGGTCCTCTCTCATTTCTGAGTTTTCAAGTAAAGGGTGATCTTTCTTTTTCTTTGAACAAGATTGCAGTCCTTATGTATTATTCCATTTATTTGATACAATACTTTTACAAGGGCTGAGGACTACCCCCTCCCCCTCCCCTGTCAGAAGTATATACTGCAGCTAGGGTTGTTGGAGCTGGATATTATAAATATTAAGATTGAAGTTGGCCAAAGAAAGCTTGAGTTTGTCAGGCATCCCTTCAATTCATGGATCCACAAACCTGTGTGGGAATGTGGCTAACTGTTAATGAGATGTTGGGCACTGCCTAGGGATATACTACAAGAATTGCAGTCTGGGCTATCTACTCCTACAAGGGTTGTCAGAGCTGTATAATTGTAAATATACACAGATTTAGTAGTAATAACAATAATATATGCATTTATATAGCACTAATTTTGTACAAAACATTCAAAAGCGCTTAAAAAGTAATAATAGTAGTTAACAATCAAAGAGTGCCGCATGCATAAATATGCAAGAGCTCTATTAAGAAATTGGAGGTGGAAGCTGGCCAAAGAAACCTCAAGTTTCATGGATCCACCAACTTGTTTGGGAATGTGGCTAAAATTTGATGAGATGTTTGTTCTGCAGGTCTGCTGTCTCGTCCTATGTACAAACACTTGAGTTGTTTTGACCTGCTGGACTCTGAACAAATGAGTGTATTTAGGAAGTTATCTTAAGGCATCATATTAATTAACACAATTAGAACTCAGATTGGTATCACTTTAAGCTGTGACGAACTTGACAGTTGAATATTAAATCATTTATTAATCTTTTGGTCAATCATGTACTGATAACTTGATCTTTGTGTTTCTTGATAAATTCTAACAATTATTTAAATTTCATAGATATTGATTGTTACCAACAAAGTTTCCCTTGTATGCTTTGGTCAGCCTACAAGTACACCAAGTGTATGCCTGTTAGGTTTGGTGAAATTGGTGATCTAGTTATAGTATTTTGTTCAGTTAAATTCCAGGTGGTTTGGCATTGAGGTCCACAGGTGTGTGTGTGTTTGTGGGTCGGGAGGGGGGGGGGGAGGTGGGGACTATAATTCCCAAAACTGATATAAGGAGGTACTTAAACAAACTCCTGTGCCAGGGGAAATGATCTTTGTTTTTGCCCTACTGAATGTAGCCGATCCCATGACTGAAAGGTTTCCCCTCGACTTACAGGGAGGTAGGGGGGGGTGGGGAGGTGTAGGGGGTGGTGGGAGGTAGAGTAATGTCAGACCTATGGTACAATAAGCAGGCAACCTCACGAAAATCTCTCCCTGTAAGCAAACTGGATCAAAAGTGATCAACCTCTTGAAACTAGATTATGTAAGATTGCTTTGATTCGTGCACAAATGAAGTAATTTATCTAAAGACAACAGACCAAGAGCCACAACATGCCTGCTAAAACACAGAGAGGACAGGCTCCATGCCCGTGAGTAATATGTGCACCAGCAGTTCCATTGTTGACATTTTGTTGTTAAGTTTAACCTCATCAAGGGTGTGATAAATAATACTAGTTGCAACCATAGGACTGGTGGAGCTAGGTTCATCTATCAGAAACCATGATAGTTTTAAATAAAAACAAAATGGTGGTTGCAGCCAATAAACTGGTGGAGCTAGTTTTATCTATCAGAAACCATGATAGTTTGATAATTAAAAAACTGGTGGTCTGGTGCCACTTTTGTGTAGTTGGGAAGTGGTTTGTAATGTGATAAACAGAAATGAAATGATAGTTAAACATACCTGAAAAATCTGGCATATTTTTGAGCTATGGTTAATTACAACCTAATATGTATGGAATATGAGTTTTCGTTTTAAGACACCTCAGTTTACACCCTCCAGTTACATCCTTAAGAACAAGTAGTTATGCATCTTTATTATAGTTATCAAATCTATGTTTTTTTAATAATTTGACTAAATATATTGGTTGTGCAAAGACTTTGGAAATAGGCAGTAGGTTTCCCATCATTTCAACCGATGACTCTATCATTATATTTATTCCTTTTCAATTGCAGAGCGGCGACTTAAATACCCAAACTCTGTTAAATTTATCAATTCTGTGAAATATTTGATGGGAAGCCTAAAACATTATCTTTAAATGTCCTGAAATGTTGACTCTATTTTCATTATTTCTTTCAGGAGGGAAACAAAGTGACAGAAACTTTGCATGTTATATCTCAAAATATTTCAATATCAGTAAAATTGACACAGTTTGGGCTGAAGTTAGAACATTTTGGGCTTAATTTAGAATGTTATAAAAGAATCTACATGATGCAACAAAGGAATGCTCAAACCTGTCAAATGTCTTTGAGTAACAATAGTGTTACAAGGTTAGAATTTGTGTGTGTGGGTGTGTGTGTGTGTGTGTTGGTAACTTGGTGATCATGCGCGAGGTTGAACAAACATTTCAGAGGGATCAATTTTTTATGTGGCTGATATATGTAAATAACAATGACAATGTGATGCTCTCGAGGAAATAAATAAATATGTAAATAAATAAATGCTGCCTTATTCTTACAGAATCTAACAGAATGATGTCAGCTACCTTTGCCTGTGAAAGACCATTCCAAAGTCATGACTTGCATTTTTAGACAAAGATTCAGCAATCGTTCTTATCTTTTAACAACTTACTTGTTATCGTATTTTTCAGTTGCACAGGAAAGATAAGAGAATGGACTTTGCTCTATATGAGATACACTCCTTACTTGCCAGCTTGCTTTGATAAAATCTACTGCATACTGTCTGCATGTCTTCATTCAAACTGGCCGATTCTCCTTCGAAAGTCGGGCTTCATATATGCACCCGTTCTGCCTCAATGTGACTGATTGAAGTTTCAGGTAAAGCTCACTTTACTTTATTTCATATTATCAGTTAAATTTGATAGTACACATATACGTTTATGAATTTCATAACTTTGATATGTAGTTTGACATATATTTTGACTGACTTCGGTCAGCTTGCGGCTTTGATAAGCCAATGATGGCTTCTTCGCTAAGTTCCTGATTGCAGGAGGATCAAAAATACATACATACATATTGGTTTGATGGATAAATTAATGGATAAATTGATTTTTTTTTTTTACTTGAAGTTAGATATAAAGTCATATATTATGTGGCGGTATTCTGTATATTTCAATGGAGTTCAAATTCGCAATAAATGAGGGTTACTAGAAAAAAAAAAAAGGAGATTTGGTTTTTGTTCAGAGAAAATGAAGAAAATTGGTTTAAATGAATCTGGATTCAGTGGTCTCTGGAATTGGGCTTAAAGGTAGTCTGTATAGGCCCCAAATTATAGCACACTATAATTTCAATATTTTTTCAAAAAGTAATTTCCTGGAGGTCTTTATTCTCCAAATTGTTCTCAGACATTCCATATGAACACACAAGATGACTGAATGCCCCGATGAGGTGAATTGCCTTCAAGGTGGTGATAAAACAGTTTAAGAATTTTGACTACAGGTGACCAATATCTAGCCTTTTTTTGAGCCAATACAGCATACCTTTAACATACCCCCTTTGAAATTGTTGGCAACTGATTTTGTGGTAGGATCTCAAGCTATCTCAAATGGCAGTTTTTATAGCATGATCACTGCAGATCAACGTTTTATTTAGTCACAAAAGTACTTTTTTGTCATCGCTCTGTGAGATAACAACAATTAAGGTATATAATTGCCTCCCATGTTTATTTCGACAGGGACATGAAAAGTAAGCAAAGTTTAACCTGGAAATATTCTCATCTCCTTTTTTTCCTTTTTTGTTTTGTTTATGATTCCTGATCAGGTACAATCTTATAAACTTTTAGAGACAGAATGGAAGATAGAAAGTTGAAGAAGTTTGAATTAAAGACAAATTAAATCATTTAATTAAGTATTATTAAATTAATGACTTAACTAAATGAGATGAATTGTTTTACAGCTTGAGTAACATTTGTTACACAGGGTGGAGAGAGGGGGAGGGGAGAGGAAGTGGAGGTGATTAAGAGGAAGGCAATGTTAACATTTAAGGCTCATTAAGTGAAGCATTCAATAATAAACAATGACTGTGCAACATATGTGACCTTTGGCCTTATCATTGTTGTGTCACACAGCAGGTGTAAATTTAAACAACAGACGAGTCAGCCTCCTTCCCTCCTGCAAATATTCATGGATCTTCATGATTAAACATAAAGTATGTTTGCAATGATGTTACAATTAAAGTAACTTGGTTCATAATCCACTGAATGTGTGGGAGGTTTTATTTGATATCCTTCAATATTTTTTTAACCATAAAACTGCTTCACAGAAATGTTGCTGTGTAGTTTGTTCAAGTATTGTAGCTGTACTGGGAAAAGAAGTAAAAAAGGAAGAAAAAAGGGGGGGGGGTGAGAGGAGATTGGGGATAAAGAAGGAAAAAAAAGTGGTGAGGATAGGAATTACTTTATATATAAATATATAAATATATAAATATATATATATATATATATATATATATATATATATATATATATAAAGAGAGAGAGAGAGATATAGATATATATATAGATATATTATATCTATTTATATATATATATATATATATATAGATATATATATATATATATATATATATATATATATATATATATATGTAAATTGTTTTTGCTTTGTCATGTGTCCAGGAAACATTTGTGGTGGAATTTATAAGTTAATACTTCAGTGTTTAATCGTGATTGCATCAGAGATTATGGGAAGGTATTTGTTTGGTCAATGGGATTAATATTAATCCCTTAAGCAGATACTTGACTTGCACAGTCAAGACAAGTATTGGATGACTGAGCAATGGATGGAGCAAAACTTAAAGGAGAGGTTAGATGTTGAATAAGTTGAAAGGTCAGAACTATTGGAATAAGTGCTTCTTGATAAATACTGTTTATCAATTTTTAGCATGCTTTAAAGTTGGGGCTAATTCTGCATTAAAAAATATAAGTAGCAAATGAGGTTCTGTGCAAAGCAAGGTATGTGCTAATACAAAGAATGATCTTAAAATAATGCAAGATGCAGCCATTTCTGAAGCATTCATGTATTTTAATACTTCCCAAATATATACATAACACATGCATACATAACATATGCATACATGCCTGATGTAGCCTAATATTATTTCAATAAGTTATCTGCTGACTCATTGACTGAAAGATGCTTTCCTAATAGAGCAATAGGTTATAAAATTCAAATCGAATGTGAAACTACAAATCAACATTGGGTAAGTTATAAATTAACAAGGAAATAATAACTGCAATAATATCGTGTAACTGTTTCGCAAGTCAAAGTAGGATTACATCGTAGCAGCTAAAACTGCTCACAGATGACTTCCCAGTATTCGGTGGTTGGCTCCGTCGAACCAGAATTCTGTGATATTATTGCTCTCAGCAGGGTGATGTAAAGTTTGTTTGTAAAGTCAACTTATGTTCAGTGTAGAGTGCAGTATTGAAGAGCCTACCCTCAAACATCAGTCCATCCCATACCATATGCCTGCTTCCATACCTGCATATATATAAAATGGAATATATCATAGATGATTAACTGTGTTGAATTGTCGTATAAGCTCAGGAAGCTTGTGGGTGTGTACCATGTGAGCTCACTGCAGTTGCACATGTTAAAGTCTTATAAATCTCTTTTCAAAGAGTGTCACAGATGATACTTTTCAGGTAAGTTTCAAGAATAATCAATGACATTTTCCACCTTGTCTTAGATTCTCTTGACCTCTTTTGATATGTAAAAAGGAAGCATTGTGTCTTAAGATGTTATAGATTTTGTATGCAGTTCATTGTTCTATCTTCACATGTTGGCATCTATACATATATAGGTATCTAAAATTAGTGTAAAAAATGTCCATTTGGTAAAGTCTATTGGTTAGATGCTAAAATGAAACTCTTTTGCATACTTTTGCACCAACCTTTATAAGATCTGTGAAATCCTGTCATTTTGATTGTGTTTACTTAAACTTACAATGCAATTATATTCAAATAATTGTATGTTTTATTTACCAAAAAAAGAAAGAAAGAATACATTGTGTACAAAAGTGCAAAAATAAAAGTTATTTATTCAAAATAGAAAGGGAAAAAAATAAAGTAAAGTTTGTTCACCATATTTTGTATTCTCATTATTAAAAGATTAGATGAAATGTTTATAAAGTTGGTGACAGACCAGTTCATATTTAAAATATGAGTCAACTCACTGGTATGCCCATCCTACTTGTACACTGCTTTGACCTGGGTGTCCTTTCATCCACTTTCATGCTAAATGATAAATACATCTCAAGAAGCGAGCGGCCAAGTGTTTATAACCCAAAATACATCCCTTTACTCTTTTTTTTATATTTTTTATCTGTAGATCATGGATCCTTTAAAAATGGAAAAGTTCAATTGGTACTGTGGTGCTAATACAGCGGAAAATCTGATCGGTTTTGCATGGGATCCAGAACACACCATTTATAATTCCTGTTTCACCAATCTTCTCGAGACTATACCACACATCTTATTGCTAGTATTCGGATCTCTCGTCCTCTTCGCCCTTTTACTGTGCCGCCATAGCGAAAAACATGCTTACCTCTTAAAATTTCCGGGCCACGACCTGAGGTGGGTCCTCTACTACCCGTTGATGGTGATGGTAACGTTTCAGGTCGGCGAGGGCATATTAACAGATCTCATCGTCAACAACGGTCTGGAAACCCAGCCTCAGCTTTATGTCCCAGCATGCCTTGCACTCTTGGCTGGAATCGTAGCCATTATTTACACCCATCACATGGAGTATTGGGAGTTGCAACATATGTCTTGGCTGATGCTCGTATATTGGTTATTGGCGCTCGGTGGCTCCGCGATTAAACTTGCGAACCTCGTCAACGATGAGGAGGTCGATTCCAGTCACATGCGCTACATCCTAACGATCGTAGCGGTTATCATTTATGCTCTGTTTTTCATCTTGGAATTAAACGTCATCAGAACAAGGGTAAATTCTTATTATTTTTTTGTTTTAAACTTTTATCGAATATTGGTCATGATTGTATTTCTTCTAAAAAAATTTAAATTAAAATGATATAAAGCTGATCTCTTGCTGTCTGTCTGAGAGGAGTGTTTGCTAGAAAGAAATTTGCAAAAATGCGAGCTGTTTGTAAAAAAAACAAATTTTTATAGAATGAAGTTTAGCCTTTTTCCTTCATGTTCAGGACAAGGAAAGTTGCTGTTAATATTTGGTGTGATTTAATTTGGTATATGTTAGAATTTGAACAAGAAAAGATCTTTTGCATTGTGTTTTTTTAAGGCTTGATGCTGTCATAAGATATTTGGTTAAAACTTGCTTGGAAAAAAGTTAGTGTATATAGCATGTGTGGTTAGATGTTCTATCAATATACCACTGTTACCTGCCAGATTTTTATTACCTTTCGGGCAATTTGTCTATATCTCCATTCACTGCTGCAGTGTGTGCAGTTTCATCATGGCTTTAATGACTACTGTCTTAATATATATTATATTCTATAATTTTCACCAAAATTTGTCATCTCTTAAAATATTCTATTATATAAGAATGTACGATATAGTTACGATATTGGCCTCAGTTTGCTGAATTTTTCATCACAAACAGGTCTTTGGTTGGGGTTATGAACCAGAGACGTTTCCGGAAGATCTCGAGAAGGAGGGTATGCGGTTCCTTCAGGGGTACACCAATCTACTGTCTACGGCCATATTCTGGTGGATGAATTGGTTGTTCAGCCTGGGTTATAAGAGAGCCCTTGAGCTGGACGATTTAGGATCTCTTTCGAAAGTCCACACCACAAAGTACAACAGAGATAAATTTGAAGAGGCTGTTGGAATCGAATTGGTAAATATTATTGTATAGTGATCTTCAGTGATGTGTGGGTGGGGGGGGGGAGCTTGGGGAGGGGGGTGTTGGGATAATTCCCAATGTCCACCAGAACTGTTATGAATGAGGGGGGTGTAGCTGTGGGGTTGTTGAATGCAGAGGGTCAGAAAAAAAAGTTTAGTGGTCAAATATTCCATATTGACTCATATTAAGACGATGAATTAGGTCTTAACACACGGTTTTGTTAATATATGTTTTTGAATTTTGAAGAACATCCCCCAACTGAATGTTCCCCCCTGCCCACCCCACCCCCCCTGTATCCTGTAGCTGTGGAGATTCCTCAGGACTATGTCGCCCTCATATTAAGAAAACAGATAAATATACTCAAAATTGGTTCATGGATCATGATAGATTCCTTGTTGTTAGACCTTGCACCCACCTCTTCCCCCCCCCCCCCAAAAGTTATAGAGCTGTGAAGTTAGCATTGACGATGCATGAATACATGCTCGTTGTAACGTTTATACACATACAAACCATGCTAATCCTCTTTCTAACTGCTGCCACTTTTGGCTCCACTATGCTCTGTTTTGAAGTTAAAAAATGTAATCTATTAAACATATTGCAACATGTCACCTTGTACGATGAGTTTGCAAGTTTTGTGGCTAACACAACAGTAGTTTATTACGTAAACCAATGTACAAATTTGCCAGTCCAGATTGTTCCAGTTTATAATAAATAAACATGAAGGAGATTGAACTTTGTACAAATAATAAATAAATAATAAAAACAGAAGGGGTAATAGTCTTATCAAGCTCGGACGGAGTGCCGAAGAGTACAATGTTCATTATAGAAGCTATGTCGCAATTTGTGTTGACACAATTTTGTGTTGCAACTGTCCTGCAATATATTTGAGTAAATTTGACAACAAGCTTCTGTCAGTTGCAATGTTAATTATCTAAAAATCAGAATATTGTTGCTATTCAACCTCCAAGGGTTCCCCTTCATATGCTCACATAGTATTCTCATATGCAGCACCATTAGGTATGTAGAGATAGAGATCACAACATTCATTAATCTCTTAATCCTAAGAAAACCAAATGCAAAATTCAACCATAACCATTTTGTGACACTTTTTTGGGGTAGGGGGTGTATCAAGGGGTATTTGAGAGGTTAAAGTTGATTTCTTAAAGAAATTGGTGGACTTTTTCTGCATCTCAAGGTCAAAACTGCATTCTCATAGCACATTGTATGGCAAAATATCATTTTATTTAAAATTCAAATTTGGTAATATTTTGTGAATGCATTGTAAAACAGCAGGTTGAATGGTACCATCATTGCAATCGAGTTGAAGTTTTTATTTTATTTTGTCTTGATAGTATTTAAATTATTTATCCAGAGAATAAAATATAGCACACATCACTTGCATGTTCATGAAATTTTAAATAGCAAGAACATTTAAGTTATGCTAGGCAAGGGTAGGGCAAGGGGGACGGGGGGGGGGGTGCATGGGGAGCAAAGGGATGGTTGGATGAATTTTCCCCCAAACCTCTCCATATCAGTGCCCTACACCTGTGAGTGTCCATATTAAGTGTTGCATATAAATGATGCCTTTCAAATCATTTGTTCCTGATTTAATCCATTTCTTGAACCTAATTCTTTTCAACAGAAAAAGGCTGAAGATACCGGCAAAGAACTGAATTTATACAAAGCATACCTCAGAACCTATGGCAAGAGATTGGGTGTGGCTGGCATTATAAAGTTTTTTGCGGACAGTTTTGCTTTTATCAATCCGTTTATTCTCTCGGGAATCATCTTATATGCGTCTCAACTACAGTACCAAGGAAGCGAGCTTACTAACCCAGTAAGTTAACTCGTATTGGTTGTTTTTGTGTGTTGAATTTGTACAATGTTTGATACTATTTATAATAATAATAATAACAAGAACAATAATAACAATAAAAATAACAATAATAATAATAATAAAAGTAATAATAATCAGCAGTTATTTTTTTTTAATAATAATAATCAGCAGTTATTTTTTTTTATAAATAATAGTAAGCAGCAGTTATTTTATATGATATTTGAAAGTAAAAATGTCCTTTCACAGTATAATGTACTAGTTTTGCTTATAGTCAAGTTTGATTATGTCAAAAGATGAAGGGAAAAGTTAGGAAATCCCATTTTCTTTTAGCATGCATTAAAAATCAGACACTAAAAATTGCAAATTGTCTGGCAACAAGATTGCTTTTTCAATAGATTCATTACCTACTGGTTGATGTGTAGGTTTATTATGTCAAAAATGTGAGGAGCATGCCTTTCAATTTATCAATAGCAATTTTCTTTTCAGTTATGCTCCGAAAATTTGGTCAAACAAATTTCAGGGAATTAGTATTGACCAAATTAAAAGTTCATCGTATGGGTATTAAATAGTTATGATTCCAACTAAACTTGCTTGAAGTTTTGAATAGTTTAAGGATGAGTGAATTATCTCTTTTTTTGAGTGAAATTTGTGTTTGATATATGTGTGATTTAAAGCTGTATTTATTAGCTTTATTATCATAGATTACTTTGATAGTGCTTCATGTGGGCGAGGGGGGGGGGGGTGATGGAACAAGGTCCAGTCTGGGGTGGGGCAAAACTAGGGCAGTGGGACATGCGACATTGGTTAGAGGGGTCAAACCACAGTGTTGAGACAAAACTGGAACGTGTGTGTATTCCATACTACAAATTCATGTATTAATGTTTTTTATAACTTAAACACACTAGTTAATTATACTCTTTCAATAACAGGGTGCCTTTTTAATTACAATATGTTTCAACTTGCCATCAAGAGGAGCACCTTTTAATGTTGTATCAAGTGGCACACATTTCTTAATTCAAGCAATGTAGCATTTTCAAGGTTTTTCAAGGAAACAGGAAAAATGTCACTTAAAATGCTTCTCACGATTGAATTATTTCTCAAAGTAAGACAAATGTTTCTTTTTCTTCTGTCTAGGATGTCAAGTACATGTCCTCCTACGATTTCATCCGCAATGGTATAGTCCTGGTCTTCCTGCTCTTCCTGTGTTCCTACTCGAGGGCGCTGTGCCTGCAGGTTCATTATCATCTCGTTATTACTGAATCCGGTCATGTGAAGGCAGCCATCCAGGTAAAGATTTTATTATTGAATAGCGCCACCAATTTCCCTCAAACACCCCCTAAAGTTTGTGAATATATCATTATGATGATCAAAGGGTAGAGAGTAATTAAAACCCAAACTCCAAACTAGTAAAGCAATTAATTGTCCCCATGCATGATGCTGACAGCATAGTGGGTAACAGGGGGGGTGGGGTTGGGGGATGGGGGGTGAGGTTAGATGGAGAGGAAGTTCTGGATGAGGGATATCAATTTGTACTCATCTAGTTTCAAGGTAGCAATAATGATGGTAACTCTTTTGGTTTTCTTTTCAAAAGCCATTTCAATTGATTGCTAAAGGGTGAACACCTTCTTTAGAGACTACAAATCTATGCCTAAGTGTGAATATACCATAAATTTCTCGAAGCTGACTCAAAGCTGCTGGTAACTTTGAGGATGTTGCGAGTACTGTGTTATCCAGTGTAAACCTGTGTTATCCTGTGTTATCCAGTTGTGTTACCATACTGTGTTATCCAGGCTAGCAGACTGTTTGTCTTATAACATGATTTTTTGATCTTGACTCCTCTACAGGCTGCTGTCTATGACAAGGCTCTACGTATATCTACATACACTATCAGTGGTGGCTCCATGACAACAGGACAGATAACCAATCATATGTCAGTTGATGCCATGAATATTCTGATGTCATTCCAGTATCTCCATTCAGCTTGGTCCTTGCCATACCAGGTAAGTGAATACAAACACTTTCTGCCTTTTAGTCTTTCCTTGCAGTTATTACAATGAGCCTACTGAGATATGTAGATAGATAGATAGATAGACAGATAGACAGACAGACAGACAGACTGACAAATGGACAGATAGACAGATAAACAGATAGACAGATAGACAGACAGACAGATAGACAGACAGATAGAGAGATAGACAGATAGACAGACAGACAGATAGACAGATAGCCAAAAAGACCTATAGACAGATGGACAGATAGATAGTTTATTGTCCATTTGAATTTGGCATGTTTGGTTGATTTTCTGTTTCTTGCTTGGCTACTTCGATATCTGGCTATCATCTGCTCTTTTGACTTTGTCAGCTATTGGATAGCCAGCTCTCCTGAATATTCATGATTATTGTTTCATTTTCTTTGTCAGCTATTGGATAGCCAGCTCTTCTTAATATTCATGATTATTGTTCTATTGCCTCTGTCAGCTCTTGGATAGCCACATTTGAATATGAGCCCTTTTATACCACTCTAATAACAGTTTACCTGCCTCGAGGTATTTTATTAGGTTCTGAAGGTATAGATCGCTGGAAATTTGAGCTCGCAAGCGACTTTTCTCAACTGGTTTCCTTTGCTGGGCTTGGCAAATTGATTACGTAACACACAGGCTAATATTCCCGACTAATAACCTTGACAGGTGAAGCAGTGGGCAGTGGCGAAACTTGAACGACAGTCTTATTAAAGGGTGGATTTTCAAATGCAGCTCTTCTGAATATTCATGATTATTGTTCCATTGTCTTTGTCGGTTCTTGGATAGCCGACTCTCCTGAATATTTCATGATTATTATTCCATTGTCAATGCATTTTTGTCTTCCTCAGCTACTTGGTTACCTAGTTATCCTGTATACTCAGCTGGGTCCAGCTGCTCTCATTGGCTTCTCAGTTTTCTTCTTAGTTCTGCCCCTACAAACGGTGATTGCCAAGCAATTAGGAAATCTCCAGAAGAAATCAATGGTAAGTATACTGTACACATTCAGACACATTATAAAATTTGCCTTATATTGACACAAATGATGAAACACTACCAACTGGAATAACTTCTTGGGGAGCTTTAAATTGAGACAGTTAAGGGATCTGAGACTGTGATGGAAGCAAATGGTATGAGAATTAATATTATGACTATGAATAGAACAATAGGAACCATAAATATAATAGAAATAGACAAAAGAATTAAGTTAATAAGACGATGAGAGGGCTGCTGAAGATGAAAGAAGGGCTGCAGCAGGTAAGCTATGGTACAGAGGGGTGTAACAGGTGGGTGGAGAGAGGTGGACAGAGAGGGATTGACAGGGATTGGTAGGGGATAACAAAGGAGGTTCAAGAGTGAATGGGAAGTAATAAGAGGAAGAGGGGTGATTAGGAAGGACAAAACCTGTGAGTGTGGATGGCCATGATGTGTGTCCTTCAAAGGTACTCAGAGAACTCATCTGTGTCTAGAACTCAATTGACTTCTAAATTGACTTTTACCTTTTGTTATCTTAATCTTTGTCTGTTTACCTGCTTTGCCCTTTCACACTGTTGTTTCACTACACCATGAGTGTCATTTTGATGGATACTGGTGCATTTCAATTGTTCATCACTACTATTATTATTTTTATATCAGTTATTATTATTACTATTATTATTACTAGTACTATTACTAGTATTAGTATTATTATAATTATTATTATTATTACTATTATTATTATTATTATGATTATTATTATTATTAATATGATCATTATGATTATCAATATTATCATTATTATCATTATCATTATTATTATTGTTATTATTATTATGATTATTATGATTATTATTTTTTTTTCCATTTTTTATTTGCATTCATCTCTTCTGCACAACACATTAAGTTAAAAAGAAAGAAAAGTTTGTTTTATGACACCAAAAAGGACATTTCCTTTATCAATAATGCAATTATTATTATTATTATTATTATCATTATCATTATTATGAAGAGAGGAGGGTGAACAAATGGGTGGATGGGAGGGGATGAAATCCTGAAAAATGGGTATATATGTCAAGTTGGTTCACCTATGTTAGTATTAGGAATCTTCTGAGTGGGTTATATAAAATTTAATTCACATAATAAAATAAACACTTTTGACATAAGGATCTTTTCATTGCATCTTTTACATAGGTGCACTCGGACAGTCGCCTCAAGCAGACAAATGAAATGTTACAAGGAATGAAGCTGATCAAACTGTATGCTTGGGAAGAAATATTCCTGCAAGTAATCGGAGAAGCTCGTGGGAAAGAAATTTGGATGCAGGTCAAATCTACAGGATGGAGGGTACTTATGTGTGAGTGTTTTCTCATTTTGTCTTTATAGAAATGCCAAGATTATAGCAAAATCGAAAAAAAAAACCCAAAGAAACAGAAGCTCTCATATTATGTAACAGGTCAAACAGAACTTTTTCTCTCCATTTGTTCCAAGAAATATTAACTGGCTAGTTATCAACAGTTTTGATAAATATCGACTGGGCAAATTTGTTTTCTACTTTTTCATCAAAATGACATAATATTTGGGAAGTAGAGATTTGCAGGGTGTGACAATTGACATCTTGTCTAAGGGTTTTTAAAGGAACTGGCTATAATTTTAGAAACAAAGATAAGCATTTCTAAGATTCAAGTGACATTCTGTGACACTTCCGCTCAAAATCAGAATAAAGAAATAGTTGGGTATAAATGCTACCTAGTCTTAGGATTTGTAGTGTTTTATTTAAATGTTCAGAGTGCCTCTGAGAATATGACAATGCTTTTGTTTCTGGCAACACTGATAGTAGTTTGCTCGCATCCCATTAAGAAAATTGCCAAAAACCAAAAATTTCAGGTTGCAATTTAAATAATGACCAAGTATATTGTGTAATGACCAAGGTATAAAAGTATACATCATGAAGAGACAAGATATTTTCCTTATGTAAGATTTGCATATCAATGTTCATCGAAATAAAAGTCCAAATTGGAGTAGAATAGGAACATTTAGTCAGAAAAGTTTGACCGAAAACTTTGACCTGATGGAAAACTGTAGTCATGTCACTGTTCATGATGGAATATATTTAATATATTAATTGTGGATGTTTTTATTTACCACCTTACAGACACACTGGCAGGAAGTACCCCATTGTTGGTGACCTTGATTGTAAGTCAAGTTTTTGTGCTAAATGTCATGTTTTGATAATTACTCTAAACCATTTTTTTTGTTGAAAACATTGCCAGAGTCCTGGAAGGTTATTTTAAATTCTTCCAATTGCAATATCTGGAATGTTTGTTAGTGTTTAGCCACAGCCTAGGCATCGATTGCCGATCAAGTTGAAGTCACCCCTAGATTCATCCCCAAGATTAAGAACCCTCCTCAGAATCTGAAGTTATCCTCATATTCAATGCAAGATTCAGCCCTGTTCTCCCGATAGTTATTCTTTCTCTATTGTCTCTATTGTCCTCATATGTATGTCTTTATTTTCTATAAAACAAAAATTAGAACAAAGGTGAAAATATTATGACCAAAATGAAAATACGATTATAAAGAACAGGTGACTCTGATCTGCTGATCTGCATTCCAACTTTTTAAATTTGTTTCAAATATATCATCTCTTTCATTTTCTCTTTCTTTTGACAGTCTTATAGTCTCTACCAAGTTTTGGAGGGGAAGGCTCTTACCCCAGAGATCACCTTTTCATCCTTATCAGTATTCAACAGCATGTTTGTACCAATGTTCATGCTTCCTCAAGTGATCCAGTTTTACGTCAACGCCGTGGTCAGTACGAAACGTCTGCGGACGTTCTTCAGTGCGGCCGAGATCGAGGATGGTGAAGATGGCAGGACGCTGGAGAAGGTGAACCGGTTAAACCCGGGACACGTTCCTCAGAGAGACATTAAAGCAGTAAGAGCGATGACTAAACTTTTATGTGTCTTTAAAATGTAAATGTGTCTTTGCAAAGCTACAAAGAGGCCGCAGTTTTTGCTAATCATAACAAATTACATAATGGGCAATATATTTTTGCACGATTGGGCCGTGAAATAAATAATACTATTATTTTAGAGATATTTTGTTCTTGTTTTTGTTTATTTATTTGTTTTATCACAAAAAATTTACAATGTGAAAGGAAGTCTTCTATAAAGCCTGAATTGGCTTAACAGAGTAGAAGACTCCCTGGTAAAGAAGAAAAATGTAATACAAGTTGAATGAGCAGAATGATTCAGATACTTTAAGGAGTAATAACTAGACAGGATAACATTGTCCTAGTTCATAAAGAATTTATTAAATTTGATGTATCCTGATACTTCTCTCCACACCTCACTTATTGACAAACATATCTCAACTGTTTGTTCTAACAGAATGGACATGAAAGTTTCAAGAAAATTGATGCTGATTCTGACGGTCAGGTCTACAGCAACCCAGCTTTTGAGACTGAAACGCAGAACGGGAACTTAAAAGAGAGTAACCTCAAATTTGCTGAGGATACCATCGATAAACTGAGACATGAAAATGGATGGCCAGTTGCCAAGGTAACTATATAGAAATCATGCTTAATGTCTCTCAGTGATAATTTGCATAAAGAATCATACATACGTATATAAAGTTCATGGTGACTTGCATCCAGAACATTCTAACTGTAAAAAAACATGAAAGAATTATTTCATATCACCCTCCTCTCAGGAACTGTTTGGATATTTAACTAGTCAAAATCTTTTAATTTTCTTTTGGCCACTTTTTTCCAGGACCAATTCCCGTACCCAGATCCAACTTTTATTCAAATTTATCAAGCAAATCACTGTTTATTTTATTATAGATATTATTAGTGTTTCTTAACATGATTAGAGTGAGAATTATTTAAAATTAAAGGAAAGTAATATGTCAAAATTGCCTATGCTCTGAGTAGCCTAAACAAATTGGTGAAAATTGCAAGACCATTTTTAAGAAGAGATATGATTGTTGTGTACTAAAGATATCAACTTACCCTTCTCTCTGGTGGTCTTGTTGCATAGCATTATAGTTTGCTTTTGTGGACTGTTGCCTGTTTCCTAATACCTAGTAAATGAATCAATGTGTTAGCATTTCTTATGTAATATTCAAGATAATGAAGCAAATAGCCATACTACTTGTATTTCGTACCTTTGAATTAGGCTGAAAATAATAAAATAAAATATAAAATAAAAATATAAAGTAAGGCTGAAAATTTTACTGTAATTTAATGAAGCTTTAGCTTTGGAAGCACAAATAACTATTTTGAAAAAATTTGTTTTTGAAAATTTTAATGATCATGTTCTTGATATTTTTGAATCCTTAACAATTTGTTTGTTTGTTCACTGCTCACTTCTCTGTAAGATATCACATGGTAGCTTCACTTGGGATGCTGAAGCTAGTACGCCTACACTCAGCGATATCGACCTTGAAATACCAGCAGGTACGTAGATTTAAATTTGCAGATTTCTTCTTAAAGGTAGTCAGTATAGGCCTCAAATAGAGCTCGCTATAATTGCTAGTAGTTTTCAAAAAGTACTTTCCTGGAGGTCTTAACTCTCCAAATTGTTCTCAGACATTGTTAAGGAACACACAAGATGACTGAATGGTCCCAGTGAGGAAAATTTCATCGAAGGTCGTAATAAAAACAGTTTAAAAATTTTGACCAAAGGTGACCATATTTGAATATCTAGCATACTTGGGCCCAATACAGCATACATTTAAGATGATTTAGTTAAATGCCGTGGGCATACTTTCGTGGCCCAATTCTGTGAAAGGGATCAAATGAGAACTTTCCAGGAAATGACACTCACTTTTTCATTTCGAAACCTTCAAATATGAATATATTCATATCTCGAAACACCCACAGTCATTGATTTATACTAACATCTGGCCCACTGTGTTTTATAGCTCATAAATTTGTAAACAGTTAAATGTAGTCTATAAACATTCAGTTTGTTTGAAAGGTTCTGCACAATTTTCATGATGTCAACAAAATAACATCTGAGAGCAACTATAGTCAAATTGTTAATGTTGTTTCACTACTTTATTACCTATATCTACTTTATGACATACGTTATTATTTGACTTTGATTGAGGTGCAATTTTGTTGGCAAAGTTTTTCAAAATATTTGAACTAATATTTGCATTTGCTTTTAGTCACAACATGTATATGTAATGTCATTATAAAATATGTGTACAGAAAATGAACTAAAAAAAAATAAAAACCTCTCTTGTTAGAGACTCAATGATTTCAAACAATGGAACTAAATTTCAGCCCCCCCCCCCTCAGGTCCCTATCTCTTAAACAAAATAAGACTAAGGTCCTTGAGGGAGGGGATCGTGGGGTAGAGGATTAAGGTTTGCTCATCAGAAACATATCTGACATATTTTTGGTGTATAAGGTGGCTGTTCACTTTCTGATCCTTTAATTGAGCACAAATAACTGCAAAGGATACATCATGCATACTTTCAAAACGGTTTTAGCTAAATGAAATAATGTATATTTATGAAACTTTTCAGGTAAACTGACGATAGTTGTCGGCCAGGTTGGTGGTGGAAAATCTTCCTTCATCTCAGCCCTGCTCGGGGAAATGTCAACAGTGTCTGGATCAGTACAGTGGGATAAGTTAGTCTAAACATTTATTTTTTGATCAATTTTTGTTTTCCTTAAAGCTGCTGAGAAAGTTATCACAAAAAATATTTCTTCCACACATCAACACTTAATGTAAATTTTAGTTCCATTTCCCTACTTTGAAGGCCACATATTGTGCGACACAGATTCTAAACATTTTGCAAATTACTGCAGAATTTAAATTTATGAAATTTTTGCTCTTTTAGCAAAAGCTAAGAATCTTAAGTTTTCATGAAAAAGTGTTATTTTCATGGCTTGTCGAAGGATAATGACTTGTGGAATTGTGGAATTCCTCAAAAAAGGAGTCTATTAGCATTATTACCATTTCATATACCACTGAGCATCAAATTGATCTACATTTAGACAAACATACAGGAGTTCATAATGTTTGATTTGCAAAACGTCCAGTAATTAATCATTTCTGGAAATGTTTTTTTGTTGTTTTTGTTCAACTAGGAGTGTCAGTAACATAGCTTACGGTTCACAGAAAGCCTGGTTGCTCAACGCTACCATGGAAGAGAATATTACGTTTGGTAACAAGATGGATCGGTTAAGGTAAGGTGACCAAACAAGTGACCTTAATGTAATCATCAAAGTAACAACATATTAAGAGTAGTTTGATATATGTATTGAATAAGGACAAATTTAAGTAATGTTTTTTTTTTAAATATGATAAGATGTATTAAGCAGTTCTTCAGTTTCTGTTTGCAAGCATGGCAATGTGCAGATTCATAGGAGATCAATTAACAAAGTTGACAAGTATAAACTGTATTTGGTTTCATCCAGGACTGGCCTCAATAAACCTGAAAAGGGTCCTAATGAAGGAGATATCGCTACAAAATGCAGACAGTAATGAAACGTGATACCTTGTTATCTTTTATCTAGACCTGAGATGTCCACGCTGCTATATACACTGTGTTGTGGGTATTGACTGTAGCTGTATGTATTGACTGTACACTAGTGTCTAATTACCAACGGTAGCAAGCTGTGTGTGTATTTTCTGGGATCAATGGTGGTGTCTAACACTTCTGTTGCACATCATTCGAAACTAGGTCAGATTACCGGCATGAGACGTTTCTTTTTGCGCGAATCTTCACACCCATTAATACCAGCAGTATTTTTTTCTAGGTATAAAGACACCATCAATGCCTGCAGTTTACAACCAGACATTGATATTTTGCCAGCTGGAGATCAAACTGAAATAGGTGAAAAAGGTATTAACCTGAGTGGTGGCCAGAAACAGAGAGTCAGTGTTGCTAGAACTATGTACAGTCCTCATTCTGTTGTCATATTGGTAAGTATTTAATTTGCTCTTTTTTTATGTCTACTTTAGAGAAACATTTTAACTTCCCAATGTATACTCATCAAAATGCTTGCCAGGGATAATTCTAAGATTTGTAGGTGTTATATTATGAAACATGAAAGCTTTCCTGTTTGGGATTCAAATTAGATCATTTTGAGAGTAAAATATCTTACCAATTCTAACTGTAATATCATCAGTTGTCCTTTCAACAATGTTAGTCAAAAGTCATTATTACTCCCCCAAATCTGCTAGGGAGACTAAATCTGGTCACCAGCAATCAAATTTTTGGACTCGCCTCTCAGAGCATCTTAGCTACCGTGTTAAAAAAATAGCTGCAGCCGGTGCAAAGCACAAACAATTATGTCATATGCAGCATAGCTGCGTGATACTGCAGCCTTCCTCAGCTTCCTATGTACTCTAAGGTGCCTGAACAATATGGGGGGTTTGATTGCCCTATTTTTGCCTTAATTATATCTGGAAATAATTCTGAGAGTCACTTTCAAAACACTGTTTTTTACAATTTGTAATGTTGATTGGTATAACGTTGTGTGGGAAACACTGTATACAAAGGATGGGTTGATGACCAAAGATGGTATTCAATAATTTTTGGAAAAATTGCAGGAATATCAAATATAAAAAAGTAACAGTTTTATTTATTTTGTCACAGTTTTTTAAAACATTAGATATTCTTTTGTTGAGTTTTTTTTTGTCTCTCTTTCCTTGACAGGATGATCCTCTGTCGGCTTTGGATGTACACGTCGGAGCTCATCTCTTCGAGGAGGGTATTAAGGGCATACTTCTGAAAGAAAACAGGACTGTTATACTAGTGACTCATCAAGTCCAATATCTGGACCAAGCTGAAAAAGTATGGAAACATGACATGACATGTCACGTATAAAAACATAACAACCAAACACCCCATCCAAACTATAAGACATGGTTGGGTTTATATGCTCCAGTACCACATATTCTGTTACTGTTTTAGAGTAATTCTGTATGGTGTTAGCATGTCACAAGAAAGATGAAGGAAAGGGGGGAGGGGTCAGGGAAATACAGTCTGTGGCCTGGGGTTGATTATGAGGCCCAGAAAGATGTGGAGGTGATGGGGACAAATGTGGTATGCAGAATAGCGTATTGTCAATTTCATAATGCAAAAATGAATAGTACACCATTTGGGATCTAGTGACATATTTGTTCCCAGAGCCAGACCTGACTTTTGATGCCTGTCAGCAAAGAATCACTCTGTGTCTCACAAAAATGACAATTTTTTAGAGTCAGAAGATTGAATGACAAAATATCTTTCGTTCATGTATGATGAAAACACTCTTAGCAAAACACTTTGCATCATGAAGGAATTTCCAGAAAAGTATAGCAACCTCTGAAAGGAAATACCAGGCGCGTATCCAGGATTTTCAAACCCGGGGGCGCGAATTACTATCTAAGCGGAGCGCCACCATCGGTTGGCGCGTAGCGTACAGAAAATTTTTGAATAAAGATACTCCCTAGATCGCAGGAAATTACCCTTTCCGGGCCTGGCTAATTTGCAGATAAACGAAGAATAAGGTGTCATCGCCAAATTACACCAACAAAATGTGACAAATGTCAATAAGTAGATGAGAGCGCAATAAAAAAGTCAATAATCTAGAATAATTAAAAAGTGGTAAAGAGCTGAAAAAGGCGCCAGCAGTCCATTTGAGTCCGTCAGGGGGGCATCCGCCCCCCTGACCATATGGACGCTCCACCACTGCGCAGCGGGGGTGCAGGCCCTAATTCGCCATTACTAATGTAAAAGAGAGTTTTGACATAATTGGACCTCCATGCTTTTTATACATCTACATGAGACATGTCGTTGTTTACATTAGCATCCCGCGGTATACTGCGCAATTTTAACGGACCGTACGGTACATGATGGCATGCGATGTAATAACCGATGCTTGCTTATATGATATTGACATGAACACGTTGAACGCGCGCAAAAATTTTTGGTTATTTTTTCAGGCAAGTCGGACAGTTTTGAGGCTTTTCATCCTGGAACGCCATTTTCATGCTCACTGATATGATGTGATATCTGCTGTTTGCGTTACAAATTCGAACAGGCGTGTAGCGAGGAATTTGCCAAGGGAGGGGCGAAGCCTGTAGGCAAATTATCTAAGCGTAGCGCCACCATAGGTTGGCGCGAAGCGTACAAGCAAATTTTGGCCGAAAATGTCTCCCAGATCGCTGGAAATGACACTTCCCAGGCCTTGTAAGTTGCCTCTAAGCACTTTCTATTTTGAAATTACTTAGCGATATCATTTAAAAAATGCTGAATGGGGGGGGGGCGGGCGGTCGCCTCCATCCCAAAATGCGTCATGTTCCCTGACGAAATCATTGATCCGTCACTGGCTACCCTTCAGAGCTGTAATGATGTCACTGTTCCTCTTTCTCTTCCCGGTGTCTTAGCGTTTTGCTTTTTCTCCCTCTTTTTCTCCTTTTTCTCTCTTTCTTCTTTTTCTTTTCCCTTCCTTCCTCTCCTTCTCCTCTTTTTTCCCCTCTTTTTTCCTTTTTTCTTCTCTTTTTTTCTCTTCTCTTTTTCTTACCCGGGGGGCGCGCGCCCCCAACGCCCCCCCCTGGATACGCACCTGAATACAGTCAAAAACCTTTTGTTTTGCATGTTTCTGTTCGACCTTTAACATTTCTCTCGAATGCAAGGTGCTGCTGGTTTTGCTTGGTACTGATACAATTGCCATTTATTGACCCTTCAGTTAATCTACCATATCTGGCATTTTTCTATGCTTAGATTGTGGTCATCAAGGATGGGAAAGTGCAGCATCACGGCACATATGACAGTATCTGTGCAGAGAACCCTCAGCTGCAGGAGAGCTGGCAGAAGATGATGAGAGAGGAGGAGGAAGAGAGCGACGCCGAGAGTCTGGACAACGTCTCCATCAACGACGAGAGGAAAGAATTGATGCGGCAGGTCTCGATCAGATCCAAAGAAGAGAAGATACTAAAGAGGAGTCTTTCCGATATAGGTAAAAAAATACCAGCACAAAATATGATGATATGCAATTTTGAGAGTTCCTCCAAATTAATTTCAAGTCATGTTTATCACTCTAAATAAGTATACATTTGAAGAAAATAAATGTATCTAGTATTAAGCTAGGGTATTCCATCACTATGTCTATGCCTTGGTCTATATGCTCCCTTCATAGCAGATGTTGTATATATTCATTGTTTACAACTATACTCCTCGTCTTTAATACGAGAGTCTCTTCGGGTTGTAGCTGATGCAATGTTTCATAAGAACGGATCGAAGAGTTGCTCGTGCTCTGCAGATTAGAGATTCCGTACGGTTTATGGCCCAGTGTTCATGTAACGAAGGGCCAACGCTGACTTCTTATCGAATCAAATCCATCATCATCATCATCATCATTTGGGAATAACACATTTGACAGGTGTTCACCACTTTCAAAAATAGAATTTATGATTACAGCACAAGTGAATATGGCGGCAATGCCAAATAAATACAATATTTTATATTAATCCCGTTACTGAAATAATGTAAGCATAAAGCACCTGCTATTTTCCTTGGGACATGCTTAAATAAAAACGTCTTTTATCTACCTAAATTTGGTCACTTTAAATCAGTGTATGTCAATTTTCTTTTTTTGTGCTTTTATTTGCCAGAGAAAAAGGCTAAATTGGACAAAGAAAAAGGAGCTCTGATGGAGAAGGAGGAGAGAAACAAAGGGTCTGTTTCGTGGCGAGTGTACTGGCATTACATCAAAACATTCAACGCTTTCCTCTTCCTCCTCTGCGTATTCCTCTTTGTTCTGCAAAATGCTGTGATGGTCGGAAACAACTACTGGCTGTCTCTGTGGTCTGAAGCTGGTATTAACGCAACCGAGGTAAGAGAGAGAGAGGTGGAGGAAGAAGATTCTATTTCAGGAAAATTGGTGGAACATTATTGCAAAACATTATTACAAAACAATATTGAAAAATCATTGAAAAACATTGAAAAAAAAAACCCCGAAACCAAACTAAAAAATAAATTTTAAAAATTTTAAAAATTTTAAAAAATGAAAAATTGAAAAATTGAAAAACATTGAAAAATTGAAAAAACCATAAATTGCCAGCTACATGCGGATCTCTATAACTCATGTTTAAAGCAGTGTTTGCATTAACCTGTTTTTGCCAAATTATAACAGTAATATTCTGGGGTTTGTAGCTTAGAAACTTTTGTTTTTTTGTTTTGTTTGTTTTTCATTTGCATGTTTCTTTCGTTGCTAGGAAAACATGGATGAGATCCTCAAGAAGTACCTGCCGGTCTACGGCGCATTAACTATAGCCAGTGTCTTGATGTCGACTCTGAGCACTACAGTGATGTTACTCGCCTCACTGAGGGCAGCAAAGTTCATCCACAATGCCATGTTGTATTGTGTTATCCATGCTCCTTTGCGGTAAGCAAAGTGTCTTGAATAATCCACTAACTGTGTGACATCGCAAGAAAGGGGGCAGGATAGGCGAGGAGAGAGAATTGAGGAGCTGGTCTCAAGCATTTTTGGAAGACAGTAGTTTTACACTCTCTTTTGTCTGTACTACTATATACTGAGTGTTTAATGCAGTGTAATCATATTTTTATAAAAGCCTTCATGAGTCTGCCCTTTCTCTTTTAACAACAATGTGCAGAGGATTTCAAACGTGGGGGGAAGGGACGGGGGAGGGGTGGGGAGCAAATTTTTAATTCTCCTGATTCTCGGTGAAGGTATGAACCTTTTATGGAAGCCCCTCCTGGGCCGGGAGGGGTGGTCTGGGTTCTTGCTCGACTGAATGTCAAGAACGTTTTACTGTCGACGGGCTTATGACCTTTGACACTGAGTGTTAACGTTAATATCTTAGCCATTCCATTTCTTCCATACCCTGAAAGACTTAAAGGGTGTGTGAGTATTTTGACATAATCACTATCGTATGACCAAGAACACTTTTCTTTGCTTTCGTTAGATTTTTTGATACGACTCCAGTGGGAAGAATTCTAAACCGATTTTCATCTGATACGCAAGTTATTGATCAGGTAAGGTTTATATTATTCTTGGTTTGGAGGGTTTTAGCTCATAGGAGAAGTGAGAGATATTTAGAGTAAGAAAGAAAGGGGTGAAGGGGAGTGGTGGGGGTTAGAGTGAGGGTGGGGAGAGTGGAGAGAGGGAGGGAGGAAGAGCAAGGGATAGTTGTAAAGGATATAGAAGAGCAATTTAGAATGGATTGAGAGGTTATGACTAGGATATATGAATGTAGGTTTAAATCTCATCAATAACGCAAGCTATAACGGCTACATGGAGTGTCAAAGTCCAGCTAACATAGCATTATTGTGTATGAACGAATATAAAGATGAAACTAAATGTCATAATATTCATTCAAATGGCGATATAATGTAAATTTATTACACATATTTTTTATAGCATAGGCATATTGTTGATACAATAGTAGGTAAAGTAGATACACCATTGCGTAATGTTGTTAAACTATTAATAAACAAAGTGATACTCTGTTGATAGATTAAATTCATGGGGTATTTGATAGCATTTTTCATAAATATGTTGACATCATTTTAATACTGTAAGTTTTATTGACATATTGCTGATACATTCATTGATAGTTGTAAATGGAATAATTCTGTGTTTTTCTTTTGCTCAGTTATAATAACACCAATATCTTACCTGTACTAGAGAGCCTTTCTTCAGTTAATTCTTGCATGCTTTCGAGATATTATTATTCAGACTGCTGACTATCTCTTTTTGTTTATTTCTTGATATTCCAACTTTAAACTTTCTAAAAACTACTTTCAAATTCAAGATATGACTTGAAAGCTGTTATAAATTTCTCTCAGCTGCATGAAGTGTTAGATTACATGTGTGTACTACAGAATCAAAAAGTTACCTTAGTTCTAGTCAAACAGAATGTAAGGAAACATGAATCCTAGGAGGGGACAGACATCAGGTACCTAGTCAACTCAATAGTTTAAAAAAAGAAATTCAGGAGTAAAGTTTCTCTCCCAGATGTATGCTTGTGCTTAAAATGTTTTCAAGTAGAGCCAGAAAGGGAAATATCTGAACATGCTTCAAGCAGGTTTCAAGCATTTCCCCTGGACACCCACCAGGTTCGCCGTCCTTGACACCCCCTTCATTTTAAGTAATAACAGTGTTCCCCCACCCCCCCCACCCTTGATCAGAAGTAGCTTAAGTACCTTCCAAGCCTCTGGCATAACATAATTTCACACACCTGCACATGCAACCAAACTGCTTACTTATTAGTAAGGGGTGGAGGAGGGGGGTGGGGGGAGGGGCATGTCCTACCTCACAGCATTCTGATTAAATCCAGTAGATCAGAGAATAAAAGTTGAAAGACAACCACTTCAGTGATATTTCCTTCCATTTGAAAATTTATTCAACTGTTACGATTTCTCATTAAAGTTGCTACACATGTTATTCTTTCTTATATGACTCAGTATAATGCTGAAGCTGGCAAAATCCTTTATATATCTTATTTTAAACTACCGTACTAAGTTAAGGTGACCAGACGTCCCCGATTTTCGAGGACAGTCCCCTATTACAGTGTGCTGTCCCCGATGAACAAGTGTCCCTGAAAATGTCCCCGATTCGTCAAAATGTTCTGGAATTTCGAAAATATCCCACATTATTAGTAAAATAATTGTAAAAACAAAATTTAGTCAAGTGTGCAGTCGCAGAACGGAACTAACCAGTATTTCAGGTGGGCCAGTGAAAAGTGGAAACACTGTTAAAATATGCTAGTTCGATCTGGCCTAGCACTCTTTCGTAAAGTAAGTAAATTTCATCTAAGAAAAAGCTACATTTTTTTAAATAAAATTGATTTAAAAAGTGCTTCTAAGTATCACCATTTTACATCTAAGCACAGGGGAGGGGGACATCCCTCCCCTTAGACCCCTCCCCCATATCAGTCACGCAATAAATGTCCCTGATTCCAGTCAGGCAAATATGGTCACCTTATACTAAGTTGCACAGATTTTCATGATTTTATCCAGTCCTTACCAATTTTTGACGAGGTTTCATCGCAATCTCGGCATTTATCTATTGCCTAGTGCGAATCCTGGTATCCAGCATATTTCCATTCCATCTTTACACAATTTTCTGTAACATGTTTACATTTTGTTCTTGCCCCTTTTCAACCTCTTTCCATAGAAATATTAGTTTCAGATATTTCTTTATTCATAAAATATTACCTAAAGATTGTCATGCTGTAAATTTAATTGATAGAAATATTGAATTCAATTCTTGTTTTTGAAATTAAGCTATAAAGCTGCTATTTAGTAACCATGCATATGTAGTGCTAGGAGAACTATTAGTGTTTTAGTTACAGTCTTTCAATTTTAAGCAGGTAGGAGGGGTCCAGGGTCCAGGGTGCAGGGTGGGGTTTTCAACCCCCCTCCCCCCCATTCAACCTCACGCAAAAGTTCAGAAGTAGTTATTATCAGTTGCTTTTGAAACCAATCAACCATTAATACTTTCCAACAGTACAGTACCATACAAAATGTTTCCATTTGTGCACTGGAAAGGGTTTGAGCATGATTTCATGTTAAAGTTTAAAAGATTGATATGATGCCATTAACTTCTCACAAATTTACAAATTATTCTTCAACCCTTCAAAGTTTAAAAGATTAAAATGATGCGATTAACTTCTCACAAATTAACAAATATATTTTTCGACCCTTTCAAGTTTTGGGAATTAGCAGTCATGCCAAGTGATTAACAATTCATCCCAATAGCCAGTGGTCTTATAACATAATGGGAGCATTATCTTTTCCACACTAATTAACTGAAAAAGAAAAATTGGATATGAGAAGATGTTTCGAAACAATTCCAGATCATGTGACTGGTAAAATCATTTGTATTCTATTCCACAACTTTTGTCAACTGCTGGTCCCACCTGCCATTTTCCCTCCCCCTTCCCTTTTCTTTCCTCCCTCCCTCCCACCCACTTTCCTCTTGTCTCTTTGGAAATATTGGTTTGATATGTTCTTTTGGGAATTAAAGGTGGAGAGGGATCCATCTGGGCAAGGGCACAAACTTTGAGGAGCTTTGGGACATGTGTATTTGATTAGAGAAGGGAAATATAAAAATTGTCTCAGATGTTTCGGACAAATATGAATTTTCTGTGCATTATTTACCACCAATTCCAGTATTTCACAATTTGGACAAAAAAGACAATTTTTTTGCTTTTATTATAACTTTTCAATTTCTCAAAGAAAGGACACATTTCAATTATGTTTAATATCTTAAATTTTCAACACAGGAGCACTACTTAAAAAACCAATTTTAATTACAAAAATGGTGAAAAGGTTTATAATGTTCATTAATGAAAAATGGGACACTTAGCCCCATCTCTCTTTCCCTGTCACCTGTGATTGTTGAACCCTTGAAAATGGTTGTTCTTAAAACTCTTGTGGCAACAAGTCACATATTCTTATCCCCTCCATGTCTACCCAGTGTCCTTCTACCCAGCTGCTTTATATCTAGTCTGCTGAATTCTCACCTCTCTTCTCCAGAAACTTGGCCAAACCGTCATGTTCTTCATAACTACAACCTCTGAGTGCATAGCAGCCATTGTTGTTAATGTACTCATAACCTGGTACATCCTCATTGGTATAATCCCCCTATTCTTAGCCTACATCAGTGCTCTAGCATTTTTCATAACCACTTCCAGGTAAGAGGAGTCCTAGATCGACCCAATTAACCCCCCCCCCCCCATCATGCCACCTCCGTTCATAATGCTTTGCATTTCATATCCGATGTATGAACTCTGTCTCTGTTGTGTGTCGATCAGACATAGAAGCTGCGATAGGTAATCAAAAATATAATAAAAAAAATTAAAAAATACATTTATCACTTCCAAACTATATCCCTCTCTGCTCAGAATCCATTTCATAAAATTTCAGGTATTTCATCTCAACAGCAACCATGCACCATGGATTATGTTTTTGTATTAGTACATGTTGTCAATTTGTGGGCTTGCAATTACTTGTTGTAACATAAGTTTGTGTGTCATCGGTTATCATTGGTCAGTTTTGTTCATTCGTTTTTGCTTTCTTTTCTCTCTCTCCCCAGCGCATTGAGCACCCTTCCGTGTGAATATGCGCGTGTTATAAATCACTATAATTATTATTATTGGCTAAAAACTGTTACTGTGACATTACAGCCATTTTGTAATAATCGTTAATGTCTCTATGGTATCCTCAAGGGAGTCATGGCCATGCTCACAAAATGGTATAGAAAATTTGAAAAATTGAGTTGTTTATCTTTTAAACAGGGCAAAATCTACAAATGTTTTTAAAACATGTAAGCATTTGTAAGTGACACTAATGCCGGCCGGTTTTAATCTGTAAAAAATAAACATCTAACATAAAACAAGTAGAGAACAAAAATAGTGTGTGAACTTGTTCATGGGAAACCCAGGAATTAGTCAACGCTGAAGTTACATGCAGGAAGCCTGCCATTTTAGTTTAGTTTTACCTATTCTTCCTGCTGACCCATACCCATCCACCCAACCCCCCCCCCCTCCCCGCCTCTCACTTTCTCCACCAACACACACTTGTGGCACTTCTGTAAGACTTATTAAAATCTATTTCACACAGTTGGTTGGTTCCATGAGTATAAGATTGACCCTTTTGCTGAATTTGTACTCTTCTCTCCAGAAAATAAGTCAGTCAGTTATGTTCTTCATGCGTATTACGATGGAGTGCATTGCAGCCATCATAGTGGATGCCCTTGTGTCCTGGTATTTCCTGGTCGGTATTCTGCCCCTATTCTTTTTGTACATCAGCATCCTGGCCTATTTTATTACCACCTCCAGGTAAGACGTCTGTATTTGCAAGCTGGCCTGTAAAAAAACTTCTCTCTTATGCACATATTATACACAATTTACCCACACGATCTTTCAGCAACCTGTTTCCTTGTACTACTGACCATACTTGCAAATATAATCTATGTCACCATTTTGGGTGTTAATGCACAACCTTGCTACAGCAATGCACCCAATGCATCACTAAAAATGCTTCAGGGTCCGTAAACACCTTTCAATTGCCCTTTAATTTTTGGTTAATTTTTTCTTTCTCTAGTTTAATATCGCTCCTTAAATAATTATCAAGTTGCAAACATTTTATCCAGTCATTACACTTTACCACTTTTGCTTTATACATTATATTCCTCTGCTGCCCCCTTCTTTCACTCTTTGTGCTTCCTAATGTTAAAGTTTTGTACCAATTCTTAGAAAGCTTTTTCTATCCAGTGAACAGGGGAACACTTAATATAGATAGTTCCAGCAATGAGTCTGAACAACTTTTCAAAGTAATGCTGTACAACTTACAACTCGTTATGCTGCGGTTTCATTACGGGAGCAGCATGTATAAATTGCCTTTGAACCCCTGCGCATGTACATGAGACCCTATGTTTGGTATCAGACCCCACGCTCACCATCAATGAGCAGGAAATTGAGCTTTGTTTACTATAAGAAATATAATATATAATATATATATATATAATAAATATATATATATATATATATGTGTATATACCAGCCTTTACATAAATACACAGTGTACTCACAATGGGAATTTGAATAATTAAAAGGAACTGCTCTTTATAGTACAAAGGCTATTTTGTCCGGTTCTGTAAATGATGACTTAATTGTACCTTCAATATAGGAATGGATATAAAACTGCACGATACCTTTCTTTTTTCCAATTTTTTTTCTTTTCTACATAAATTTCCTTATTTTGCAGGTACTTGTTGTCTCATTGATGTTTTTAATTGACGAGTCACTGTCAAGCATAGCGGCTATTCTGGTCAATGCAGTCGTTGCGTGGTTTTTTGTTCTGCCATTTTTACCTCTTCTCTTGGTTTATATCATGGCCATGAATTATTTTATAGCAACATCCAGGTGAGCCTGGATTGAATGTGCAACGACAAATTATGAGATTAGAAATTTTGCTCTTTCTTCTTTTTATTTTGATGCGGTGCTAAATCTGTATATATTTAAAGCAAAAAAAAAAAATGCTTCTGGTAGATACTAAAAATTAATAGAAAAAAATAAAACAAAATGTAACACTCCTTTTTTCTTTATTTTTTTGCCATGGTAGATTAGGTAAATTAGAGTCAGTATATCTTTTGTAAAAAAAAATTCTGCATTAATTTTAAAGCAACCATATGCGTTTCTAAGAAGTATACTAGTTCATAGAGGGCGCTGTTATATCTCGTTCTGCGAATCTTGACTCTTTGACAGCAGATTATAATGGTACCATTAGTTGATCACAGGTAGTATATACAAATTTATTTGTATTAAAGTACTGAAGAAGAGAATTCTTTTGGACCATATTCTTGAAGTTTTAAGTCTCATTTTAAGCCAAGCAAATACCTGCTTTGCTGAAATAGAACGCTGACTTTAGAAGCTGCAATGAAATTATTAAAACATACATGCTTAAAACATTACATTTAGCCGAACCTAAGTTTTAGAGAATATAATAGAATTATAGAAAACATAGTAAAAGTACCAACTTTAAAAACAAATTTACAGCCAGAACTTGGTGTATAAAGGGTTTTATATCCAGAAGGACTGACACCCACATATCTATATTCATTTGCTTGAAAGGCTGGCAAACACCTGGTGTGTTGCTACAGTGAAAATCTCTATCATATTCCCCTGTGTAATTGACAAAGAAGGCTTATTTAATATTTGGAACATTTTAATCATTACAATTCTACAGGCTTAATACATAATAACAAAGCCCCTTCCATCAAAGCATGACTTGATTTATTGTTTGCTTTTTGCGTTAGATTTTATAGATGGTTAGCAAGAAAAAAAAAAAGTATTGTGAGTTTGTGAATATTAATAGTTCTACTGTTACAATTAACTGAATCATGTGCGTGATCTGACGTTGCCAACTGGCAGCCATTTTGTCAAGTCTACAGGTATCATGTGACCAGTAATTGTCCTATACTGTTTATGAACGTTTGTGTTCCATGATTTGTCATTTAGTCTTTTGTTGATTTGTTTGTTGGTTCATGCAGACTCTGTGCATATTCATGTAGCTTTTGCATATTCATAACCATACATTAATCATTGGTCGTGCTGGATACCACTGATGGTAAATACACCAGGGGTATTCGAAGGAGGTTGTGGCTAGCTCATCACCCTTTCCCTCCCCTCCCCCTCCCCTTCCCCCTCTTTCCTCAAACATAAGTGCAATGCTGAAGGTATAACGACCCAGAAAAATGAACTGTCATTGAGATTGTAATATTAACCTCTCCAAATTAATCTAGAAAATGTTTTAATATTTCAGCACAATATTTTGTTTATTTGTTTGTTGGTTCATGCAGACTCTGTGCATATTCATGTGGCTTTTGCATATTCATAGCCATACATTACCATTGGCCGAGCTGGATGCCACTGGCGGTAAAATGCACCATGGATATTGGAAGAAGATTGTTGGCTAATTTATCACCCATCCCCTCCCCCACCCCCTCCTCCCTCTTTCCTCAAACATAAGTGCAATGCTCAAGGGATAAAGCATAGAAAAATTAACTGTCATTGAGAGTTAAATTTTAACCTAGAGCCCCAAATTAATCTACAAAATATTGTAACATTTCATCACAATAATCTTTGAATATTTTGGTGGCACATTAATGGTGTTATCAAATTAGATACTTACATGTGTAAGCTCCGTGGGTTGGTGTCAAAACAAGTGTGACACCTTGGAAACGATTAATATTAGCACAGTTGGTAAAGTCCAACAGATGAAAGGGCCAGGCTCTTTCAAGGTTTACAGTATTCATCCAAGATTTCAATCTTCAATCAAAGTGCTGAATTTATTTAATTTTCTCGGAGGGTTTGACCCTTCAATTAATAATTACTTTCTCGGAGGGTTTGACACTTTCGATTTATAATTATGTTCTCGGAGGGTTTGACCCCTTTCTATTTATAATTGAGATTCACTCAATTTGTTACTTGATAGCATAAACTACCCCAAATACTGCCATTAGGATTCATTCTTGAGCACACCTAATTAATTGACCAGTCACCTGTATGATTGTAAACACAGGTGCTCTAATGGCCAGCACTACAGTACTTTCCTGTGTGTGAAGAACAGTTTAGCTTGACCACTGAAATAATACACAGTGTTTAATCATGAATTTGTGCAGAGTAGCATTCAGTATGCCAAGCATTACCAACTTGGGTAGATATTTATTCTCCCCTGTTTTTAGCCAATAACAGGGGAGTCGGGTGGTATTTGCTATAGGCAGGGAAGATCATTATGGGTTTGACCCTTTCAATTTATAAGTACTTTCTCAGAGGATTTGACCCTTTCAATTTAAAATTACTTTCTTGGAGGTTTTGACCCTTTCAATTTATAAACTGTCAGGCCGTGAGGAGTGTCCAATTGAGCAATAAAATAATATCTTAGTGAGGAGGAAAACCAGGCATTGATGACATTTAAATGAGTATTGAAACAGGATCATTGGTGACCATTCATCCCTTGACTTTCTAGCATATTTGTGGGCATTATGCTAACAGGATGACCTGACCATGTCCCTGACACACATACACCCACACACTTGCATACACATTCATAGCTAAGGACACTCACCCAAATTTCTCATGCCACAAGATTTTCATCAGATCTAAGTTGTGATTGCTATAAAATGAATAAATGATTTAGTCTATGATACTGGACACTACTTGAAGTATGTACTTAAGCTCAATATAATATCAACATCTAATTCATAATTGATCCAAATACTGGAAGAATATAATTGACTATCTCCTACTAATCAAATGAATAGTAATAACAAATGTACTTGAGAATGTTGCAAGGCCACACTTAAGTCACTGAAGCCCAATACAAAAATTATAACATAGAGGATCAATTGTATATTGTAGAAAATTTCATGGACAAATTAATACATGTTCTTTTGAATGAAACCGAAAAAAGGAAATGGTATTAATAATAAAAATAAGTTGTCCTTTAAATTTCAATTTAAGATGTGAATTAAAAGCAAAACGTAGAAATGTCAACTCTAGAAAAAAGTGGACACCTGGATATAGAAATTGGATCAAGATCACGTACGAATTTTTATGAAAGATAAAAAAACGTGACGGATATTAATAGGTAAAACAAATCCTCTGTTTATCATGGTTTAATTTCTACTTGTAGGTTTTTTCAGACTTTAAAAGCAATGGTTGAAAAATTATTGTGGAGGGAAACGATAGCTTCTTCTTCTTAGAGGTATTGAAGACTCGCCCCAAACCGCGTGCCGCCCTCTAGAAAAGTTAACTTTCCGTTGCTTGCAAGTGAAGTTTTCTACGTGAAACGTGATACCTTGTTATCTTTTATCTAGACCTGAGATGTCCATCGCTGCTATGTACACTGTGTTGTGGGTATTGACCGTAGCTGTATATACTGACTGTACACTAGTGTCTAATTACCGACGGTAGCAAGCTGTGTGTGTATCTTCTGGGATCGATGGTGGTGTCTAACACTTCTGTTACACCTCATTCGAAACTAGGTCAGATTACCGGTAGCAGACGTTTCTTTGTGCGCGAGTCTTCACTCCCTTTAAGGACACTAAAAACCTACTATTGATGAGGGTGTTTCGATCACCCTCATGAATTATTAATACTACTTTACTGTTTTAATGCCCCTGCCTCCCCTAACCCCCTTTTTTCCCCTTCCTCCCCTCCTCTGCAAATAACCCCACCCACTTTTTACAGGCTCAGTATTATACCCATGATTACAGTTTTTTTGGTAAAGTGTAAACATGTTTGCTGTTTTTGTAGGTATCAATATAATGTTCAAAAGTACACCTGCCAACACGCCCCAATGATTAATATTGGAAAGATCTTCACAAGATGAGGTAATATTTTATTCAGTGGTGATTTCGGAGGCAGAGGCATGTTAACTTTAATACATATTTGGTAATCCATGATCCATGTGCAGTTTGCAGTACATAGGCAGGGGTATAGCTGGACTACTTGTTTCAGGGGAAGGGGCCGGGGGAGGGGATGGGGGGTGAGCAATGCTTTTTTAGGTGGCAGGCAGAACCTATTTTCTTAGAATTGTATCCATTTTTTTTTTCAAATTAAAAATTAACAGTTCATATTTTTTTACT